>NC_044987.1:50823266-51565546 GCF_008728515.1 Papio anubis | reverse complement strand
ATAGACGGTGATTGTCACCCTCTAAGTCACTTCTTCCTCTGTTGCTCCAGTGCTCTTTTTATACTTCTTACCTCACAAGACCAGAGTAGCAGAGAAACAATTAGAAAGGATTTCTGTGAAGTTGAATAATGCTGGCTTAAACTCCAGCTCCCTTAGGGTGTCAGTACATAGGCAGATCCGCTAGTAAAATTCTAAGGAAAGTGTTTTTATGGAGGGGAAACAAGTTTTATTCACAACAAATGATCAAAGAAATATTCTGTGAATAAAAATGATAAAAGAGGTTCTAATAAGGATAATATGAAGGTTGGGAGAGAGGTGAGATTTGTGGGTTTAGGATGGGAGAGACAGCATAGGAATGGAGAGATGATGATGATCTTCTGGTGAATATACCAAATATAAACTAACTATGGAAACACTTTTTGGTAACCAGTTACAGTAGGAATGGACTTCAGACATCGAGTGATTTATACTCAGCCAACTGTCCTTGATTCAGAGTCTTAAACAGCTCACATGGGTTTATTTGGGTAATGTACCTAGCACAGCCTCTGGTATATAACAGGAGATCAGCAATGGTAGCTATTATTATTCAGGTTCTGTGGTTATTGAATAAATGGCACCTCCTCTTTTCATAGTAAATTTTGAAATTACATATTAATATAATTCTACATGCGCCAAAGATGCGTAAAAATAGATAATGCTTTTTTAGGCATTCACTCTGACAGGCTATTGAATTAACTCACTCTTTTAATCTTTTCAATAACCCATTAGAGAGGATACTATTATTATCCCCATTTTACAGAGAAGCTAAGTAGGTTATATAACATCACACGGTCAATAGGAGTTAGAGGCAGAATCGAACCCATGCCTTTAACCAACACTTTTAAATGATCAATATAGGTATTAGGTATTATGCAACTGATTTCTCCAATGCATACAATACTGGCTTAGAGATATAAAGGGTGTGTGTGCACACGCATGTATGTGTGTGTATGTGTTTCAAGTGAACCATCATCTATTTTCAACAAATGGAATTGTTGGTTAACATGAGGAAAGAGAGAGAGAAGAAATGAAAGAAAAAGGAAAGAAGAAAAGAGGAAGGGAAGAAAGGATGAAAGGGAAGGAGGAAAAGAGGAAGGGAGGAAGCATGAAAGGGAGGGAGGAAAGGAGGAAGGGAGGATGGGAGGAAGAGGGGAAAGAAGGAAGGGAGGGAGGGAGGGAGCAAAAGAGCCAGGCATGGTGTCTCACACCTGTAATCTCAACACTTTAGGAGGCTGAAGCAGGTGAATTACTTGAGGTTAGAAGTTCGAAACCAGCCTGGGCAACACGGCAAAACCCCATCTCTACTAAAAATACAAAAATTAGCCAGGTACGGTGTTGCATGCCTATAATCCCAGCTATGCAGGAGGCTGAAGCACAAGAATTATTTGAACCCAGGAAGTGGAGGTTGAAATGAGCCAAGATGGCACCACTGCACTCCATCCTAGGAGAGTGAGAGGAAAGAGGAGAGAGGGAGAGAGGGAGGGAGAGAGGGAGAGAGAGAGAGAGGGAGAGAGGGAGGGAGAGAGGGAGGGGGAGAGAGGGAGGGGGAGAGAGAGAGAGGGAAAGAGAGAGAGAGATAAGTCTGTATTAAATACAGTTCAACACAAATGGAAGGAACCATAAGAAGCAGAAAGCATTCAATGAATGAGGTGATGACCCACTCTACATATTAAATGCAAGGGATGACTTGCAAAGTTGGAATGTCCTCAAAGATGTTCTCAGTCAATAGGGAAATGTCAAGACCAGAGGGAAAAGCTGAATGTAAACAGATGCATCAAAAGTGCTTACAATTAGATAACAAAAAGTCAGGTAGGAAACACTGGAGGTTAAAACACATTGATTGCAAAATCAGTCACAATATGAAAAGTGTACCCTTGAATAGAGGCCAAATACAATTAAAGAAAGTGTGGAGACTAAGTATACCTAGAGAAGGAAAAAGGAAAAGTAAATTGTAATGGTTGAGGGGAGAGTTGCCTAACCTGCTATACACCAAACAGTTAATTTTTATATCCACTCTTTGAAATATGTTGACTATTTCTATTTTACATGAGAATATTGAGACTTAAAGAGGCAAAGTGAATTTTCCAGGGTCACTTAACTATTATGGTGAATTTCAAGCACAGCCACTAAGAATCAGAATTTGCACTATATTGACTTATAAATCCACGATTTTTTTCATTCGCAGAAATTGCCTCTGAATTATTAACTATATAGTTATGAGCAAGCATGTCCAAGAGGTTTAACTAAGAGAAAAAAATGGCATGGAATCTCAAGCCTTTTCTTTCCACCCAGTCACTTGGGATTTCTCATGCTTCAGAAGCACCATTGCATTTTGACAGCATCAGTTATGGGTTGTTCAGCCTGTTACAGCTTTGCATTAGTTTCTTGTGGATCCTTCTCATGTTCTCTTCTTTTTTCTTTTTCTTTTTTTTTTTTTTTAATTTTTCATGGCACCAAGTACAAGACAGATGAGCTAGGTATTAGTGGAAAATAAAATCCATAGGCCAGGTGTGGTGGCTCATGCCTGTAATTCCAGCACTTTGGGAGGCCAAGGTGGGTGGATCGCAAGGTCAGGAGTTCAAGACCAGCCTGGACAAGCTAGTGAAACCCCATCTCTACTAAAAATACAAAAATTAGCCGGGTGTCGTGGTGGGCACCTGTAATACCAGCTACTCGGGAGGCTGAGGCAGAGAATTGCTTGAACCTGGGAGGCGGAGATTGCAGTGAACCAAGATCACACCACTGCACTCTAGCCTGGGGGACAGAGTAAGACTCCATCTCAAAAAAAAAAAAAAGAAGAAAAATAAAAGAAAACCCATGAACATGTACTCTCTCTCTCTCTCTCTCTCTCTCTCTCTCTCTCTCTCTGTCTCTCTCCCTCATTTAACAAAGGATGCCAAAACAAGACCACACAGGGCATGAGCAGTTAAAGTTGCCTTACCATAACTTGTATCTTTTTTTTTTTGGTGTTTTTAGGGGTTGTTTTGTTTTATTTTTATTTCAATAGCTTTAGGGGTACAAGTGGTTTTTGGTTACATGGATGGATAATAGGATAAATATATGTATCTATAAAGGGGAGTTTATTAAGCATTAACTAACATAATCACAAGGTCCCACAGTAGGCTGGCTGTAAGCTGCGGAGCAAGGAAAGCCAGTCCAAGTCTCAAAACTGAAAAACTTGGAATCCGATGTTTGAGGGCAGGAAGCATCCAGCATGGGAGAAAGATATAGGCTGGGAAGCTAGGCCAGTCTCTCTTTTCACATTGTTTTGCCTGCTTATAATCTACCCATGCTGGCAGCTGATTAGATTGTGCCCACCCAAATTAAGAGTGGGTCTGCCTCTCCCAGCCCACTGACTCAAATATTAACCTCCTTTGGCAATACCCTCACAGACACACCCAGGATCTATACTTTGTATCCTTCAATCCAATCAAGTTGACACTCAGTATTAACCATCACACCTAACTAGTGTACTTTGTACCCACTATGTAGTTTTTTCATCCTTCATCCCCCTTCAGAGCTTCCATAGTCCATTATAGTACTCCGTATGCCTTTGTGTACCCATAGATTAGGTCCCACTTATAAGTGAGAACATACGGTATTTGGTTGTCCATTCCTGAGTTACTTCACTTGGAATAATGGCCTCTAGCTCCATCCAAGTTGCTGCAAAATACATTATTTTGTTCTTTTTTAATGACTGAGTAGTATTCCATGGTGTATATATATTGCACTTTATTCACTCATGGGTTGATGTGCACTTAGATTGGTTCCATATCTTTACAATCGTGAATTGTGCTGTGATGAACATATGCATGTAGATGTCTTTTTGATATAATAACTTCTTTTCCCTTGGGTAGATATTCAATAGTGGGATTGCTGGATCAAACGGTAGATCTACTTTTAGTTTTTGAGAAATCTCCATACAGTTTTCCATAAAGGTTTTACTAATTTACTTTCCCACCAGCAGTGTATAAGCATTCCCTTTTTACCACATCTACACCAACATCTGTTGTTTTTCGATTTTTTAATAATGGCCATTCTGGCTGGGGTAAAGTAGTATCTCACTATAGTTTTAATTTGCATTTCAAGTGATTAGCAATGTTGAACATTCTTTCATATATTTGTTGGCCATATGTATTTACACATATTTGTGTATCTTCCTGCAAGAAGTATCTGTTCATGACAATTGCCTATTTTGATGAGATTATTTATTTTTTCTTGCTGATTTGTTTGCATTCCTTGAAGATTCTGGATATAATTCCTTTGTCTGATGCACAGTTTGCAAATATTTTCTCCATTCTGTGGGTTTCTGCTGTTTCTCCCACTCTGTCGGCTTTTGTCTTTTGCTGATTATTATGTCTTTTCCTGTGCAGAAGCTTTGTGTTTAGTTAGGTCACATTTATTTTAGTTTTTGTTGTATTTCCTTTTTAGGTCTTAGTCATAAATTCTTTGCCTAGGTCAACATCCAGAAGAGTTTTTCCTAGATTTTCTTCTAGAATGTTTATGATTTCAAGTCTTAGATTTAAGTCATTAATTCATCTGAATTGATTTTGTATGTGGTGAGGGATAGGGATCTTATATCATTCTTCTACATATTGCTATTCAGTTTTCCCAACATCATTTATTGAATAGGGTGTCCTTTCCCCAATTTATGTTTTTGTATGCTTTGTCGAAGATCAGTTGGTTGTAAGTATTTGGCTTTATTTCTAGATTATCTATTCTGTTCCATTGGTCTATGTCTCTACTTTTATACTAATACCATGTTGTTTCAGTTACCATAGCCTTGTAGTATAATTTGAAATTGGGTAATTTGATGCCTCCAGATTTGTTCTTTTTGTTTAGGATTGTCTTAGCTATTTGAGCTTTTTTGGTTCCATATGAACTTTAGAATTATTTTTTCTAATTCTGTGAAAAATGATAATGGTATGTTGATGAATTGCATTGAATCTGTAGATTGCTTTGGGCAGGATGGTCATTTTCATGATATTGATTCTTCCAGTCCATGATCATGGAAAGTATTTCCATTTGTTTGTGTCATCTATGATTTATTTCAGCAGTGTTTTATAGTTCTCCTTGTAGAGATCTTTCACCTCCTTGGTTAAATATATTCCTAGGTATTTTAATTTTTTTCAGCTATTGTAAAAAGGATTGAGTTCTTTATTTGATTCTCAGCTTGGTCATCCTTGGTGTACAGCAGTGCTATTGATTTGCATACATTGATTTTGTAACCTGATATTTTACTGAATTCATTTATCAAATCTAGAAATCTTTTGGAGGAGTCTTTAGGGTTTTCTAGGTATACAATTATATCATTGGCAAACAGAAATAGTTTTACTCTATCTTTTCCAATTCGGATGCCCTTTATTTCTTTCTCTTGCCTGATTGCTTTTGCTAGGACTTCCTACCATAACTTTTGTAACATGGATCTATGGTCCCCAATTAGGTTGTCCATGCAAAGCAGGGTCTTTATACTTGGAGTTTATATCACTATTCACGAAAAACCGACTTAATTCTTTTAAGGGAATATTATTGATAGAATTGGAAATGTCATGATTCTCTCACCCTCTCTGACAATTCCAAAACTTTAGGGTATGTTTCTTGCAATATTTCACTCCTGGTACCAAATTATTTTTCATCTAGGGTTCTTTGGATTTAAAGTAAAAGAAAGTTCAACAAAGGAAAATTTACCATCTCCTGAAACCATTTATGTAAATCCTAAATAATGTAGCTCCAGGATTGGTTAATTCAGTTACTCCACATTATTAAAGACCCAGGTTCTTTCAACCATTGATGTGTCACCTTTGTCCAATTGAAAGATGCTGCCGCATTTTCTAACTTCCTGTATAAACACAACAACATCCCTCCTGTGTGTTACTTTTAAAAGGAAGAAATATTTTCCAGAATATCCTTATTAGACTTCTTGTTTTGTCTTAGTGGCTAGGATCACATTACATGCAATTCAAAAAAAAAATCTAAGCTAAATGAGAGAATCAACATTGCCCACCTTGTTCACCTCTGTCTCCCTAGAATTCAGAATAATGTCTGGTACTTATATTTAAATAAACTATAACAACCTATTTCATTTTATAATATACTAATGATAAAAACAATAACAGAAATAATATAGCACATCTGTTGAGACATGTACTCTGGAGCCAAATGGCCTGGTATTATTTTCTCTCTCTTTCTGGATCTCAAATCAACAAAACTGGATTAATCATGATCTTTCATTCATGATACACTCTTGTTATTGCTCCATATATAGATCAGTTGTTTATTCACTTATTTACTAACAGCGCAAGACACATTCATAAACCCATCACTCAAAACAAAAATTAGGACCTTGACAATAACCTACATCTCACTTTATGATTACCATTCCCATTCCCTGCCTGACCCCACCAAAGATAACAGTTCTAATGAACTAGTCTAGTGAATTATGTTTCAATATGCCCTTGATTTTCTTGATTTCTTTTTTATAGTTTATTAAATCTACATGTATCATAAAAATATTTTATTTTATTGTTTTCAACTTTACAAAAAGATTATAAACTTATATGTAATATTTTGGTATTTTTTCACTTAATATTACATTTGCTGATATTCACTCATATCTTTGCATGTCATCATAGTCTATTCACTTTAACTGCTATATAATAGTCCATTCTGTGAATATTCTGCCATGTGTTCTCCTACTTTCCTGTTGATTATCAGTTGATTTATTTCATGTATTTACTATATTTAAAGAGCTTTTGTAAATACGCTGGCATAGCTCCCCACTCTACACATACAAGAGCTTCTCTTTGATATTTACACATCCATGTGGATTTGCTGGATCATGAGGTTCATGAATATTCAAACCTAGTGGGTAAATAAAACTGTTTTCCAAAATGGTTGAACCAATTTACAAATCCAGTAGCAATGTCTGTGATAGCTTGTGGCTCTACTTCCACTTTGATATGTGATATTGTCCTTTCCCTGATTCCACTTTTTTCTGTTGAGTTATTTGTGCTTTCTTTATAGATTTGTTGATTATACACACACAGACAAACACACACACACACACACTCTCCTATTTTTTTATCCAACCCCTTTCTTGTTTTTCTGCTATATTTAGGGTAAACAATTTATCTATGCCTTTGTTTTTCACCTATAAAATGAGGGGAAAGATGCTACCTACCTCATAGAGTTGTCTTGAGGAATAAATTAGTTAATATAGAGATAGCAAGTGCCACTAAAGTGTTAATTTTTATTTATTACATGGAAATTGCTATCTACTAGGCATTATTATACTGGATCTCATTCAATCTCACAAAATCCTGTAGATATCAAGTTTATCATTCCCACTTTACAAAAAAAAAAAAAAAAAAAAAAACAAGTTAAGTCTTTAAAAAGTTAAATAACTTGCCCCAGATCATACAGCTAGAATATAGTAGGGCTAGACTGTGCCCCCAAATAGTCTCGTACTGAATTTCAGAGTGTTTTTTAATCACTTTACCTTACTGCCTCTTTTTTCATCATGAAAATGAAAAACTCTTGTGAAATTTTGCAGAGGAAAATACCACAGAAAGTAACATTTTGATTACCATGTTTCTTACATATGTGGAAAATATAGTTTCTACCTTGCAGAGTTGTTATTTAAATTGATCTGATTTTTGAATAGGAGTAAAAATTTACAGTAAAATGTTCTAGGTATATCAATTTGCCTAAAATTGATCAATATAATATATATGGCATATGACTAGCACATGATAGGTGGTTAGTTAGCAAATGCTAGTTATGATTATTATTTTCTCACATCTCACAAATCCAATGAGACAAATCTGCTACCCATCTTATCAATGGGAAAGTAAAGCTCCAAGAAGATAAGTAACTTGCTCGAAGTTATGCATTATCAGAGTAGTTGTAGACCCATAAGCCTGACTTATTGCCTACATACATCTGCAAAATGCTATATTTTACTACAGAAATTGCTAAATTTCTCTAGTCCAAAGAACAAGGATTACATAGCCTAGATGGGAAAAACAAATATAAACAACCATCATTATTAACAAATGGCCTAACAATGACAGAAAATGATTAATTCAAATTTTAGGTAAATTGATCTACCTATAACATTTTACTGTAAATTTTTACTCCTATTCAAAACTCAGACCACTGTTTTTATGATGCACACAAAAAAAGAAATTAACAGATACGTAGGGCTCTTTAATAAATATATATATACACTATAATGACTGTGATAAATATCGAGAATGGGAAATACAGTGTTGGAATATCAAATCCCATGGTATAACATTCTTTTTTTTAACCATTTAAGGGTAATTTACATATATTATAGTTATTTATCCTTAAATATTCAGAGCATATTCTTAGTACAAGATATTTTCTTATGTAATCACAATGCAACTGTTAGCCTCAGGAAATTTAACATTGACACAGTACTTTTTGTCTAGGTTAGTGTCCATATTTTAATTTTGTTAATTGGCTCAATAAAGACCTTTATAACATTTTGCCCCCTCAATACAGGATCTAGTCTAGGGTCAGGTATTGCAATTAGTTATGTCTCTTTAGCCTCCTTTATTTACTCTGGAGATGGTTTATAGGTCTTTTTACATTTTTTATTGATACATAATATTGTACATTTTTATAGGGTACATATTTGAGATCTAAAAAAGTTAATCTCATAGAGGTAGACATTAGAATGATAGTTATCTTCTTTTTAGTGATCTACTATTATCTTCTTTACCTCTCTGTCTACTTAAATTATGTGGTAATCATCTTCAAATATTTAAAAGGCTTTGTGTTGAAAAATGAATTATGTTTGTTCTATATGGCTCTGTAGAAGAGACCTAAGACCAATGGCAGACTATATAGGAAGATAATAATATTATTAGCAATAATAATAAGCTAATATTTATTAAACATTTATTATCCATTAAGCACTGTGATAAGTACTTCATGTGAATCATCTCATTTAATGATGCAAGTGGTAGGTTTCACTCTGTAAGAAAAAAAACAGGGGAATGGAGAAGTTAAATAACCTGTTAAATAATTTATGACTGATGAGCAGTAGATAGCAACCAAGGATTGCTGAAGTCCAAAATGCATGTTCTCTACCACAGTGGAATATGCTTTAAAAGAAGAAAAGCTTTGAAACTGAACTGTCCAAAGAGCCATTTCCCCATCATTAGTGACATAAAAGAAAGGGCAACCTAAAAGAAACCATTTGACTGGGATCTTACTGAAAAGGTTTATATGTTTATTAATTTAAGCCAGATTTATTAAGTGACTACTATATAGGAGTCACATAATTTTACAAGTTAATGATTAAATGAAAGCCAACATTGTGTCAAGAAAGTAAATTTAAATGTAAGGTAGAAAATTGAACTGAATGACTTTTTTAGTTTCTCTAGCTGTGTAATTCTGTGACTCATTATTTCCCTATTCTAAATAATGTCAGTAGTTACTAAAACAATTAAAACTAAAGGAAATTGTCAATTCAGCTAGCCAATTTCTCTCTTTCCCATTATTTTACCCACTCTTCTAGTCAATATGCTGATTAATTACGTTCAATGCCATCCAAAATTGAGAAGTGAAATCCAGGCATTCCTACTGAGTTTGCAACTGATACTGAAACTTCAAGCTGTGATGTAGCTGTGAACTGCCTATCTCCTAAATATTTCATATACTTTCACTGCCATTTCATCAGGGATGGAAGATAATCCATTTTTCTGCATGAAATCATCATTTCATTTCCTGTTGTCAGGCTAGATAGCTTATCTATTTTGATAACAAAAGATGTAGATACCACTTTTGTTTCCTCCATTTACCAAACATTATGAGACATTTCTCTACTAATTACTGAGCAAATTGAAAAGAGTAAGACAAGTGCCAACCTTCCCTGAGTTGTTCATAAAAAACCTTTTGAATACTTTATACACTTTGGGAAGATTTTATAACAAAAGTAGTTTTGAGAAAAAAAATCATTTGTGGCCATTTTTGCATTATGTAGTTTCTGACAAGAATATATCCACAATGGAGGATGGTTCCATAGTAATCAGATTCCATTTATTCTTTGCATTTGATAAGAAAGTGGCAATCGATTATTACAAGGTTGGGCAGTAAACATTATGACCAACTTGTGCTTTATGAGATGGCTGTAGGTCACACCACAACAATAGAAAAGCAGGAAAACGCTTTGTGTGCCATTGAAAAAAAAGACTTGAAACTTACAATGGTTCCACCATTGCCTACAGTGGGTTTGCATCAGATTGGTCCATAAAGCTTTGAAAATAATGTACACTGCAAGCTCACCTTTGTGCTTTCTAATTCAAGATGCGTGGGGTGAGCCAAGACCTCAGAAATGTACCTGAAGTCTTCAGATGAGTCTGATGTACTCGCCCAGTGGAGAACTATTGATTTGCCTGATAAAGTACAAAATCCTGCATGCCTACATCAAAACATCTGATGTATCCCGTAAATATATATACTTACCATGTACACACCAAAATTAAAAATTAAATAAATAAAAAAATTCTTAGCACGGTCACTAGATACATGATGTTTAGCATCACATACCAGCCCCATTTCCAAACTACTTCAAGACTTATGCTTAAGTCATACTGAATTACTTGTGGCTTCTTGAAAGCATCGTGCTGTTTTTCATGATGCTCCTTTCCCTAGATTAAACTTTTCCCCTTGTACACTTGGAGCATTCTATTTTGGTTTTCTTTTTCCCCCAATGTACACTTGGAGCATTCTTTTTTTTTTTTTTTTTTTTTTTTTTTTTTTTTTTTACAAGCTCTTACTCTGTCACCCAGGCTGGACCATAGCTCACTTGCTGCCTCAACCTCCCAGGCTCAAATGATGCTCCCACCTCAACCTCCCTGAGCATTCTATTCTTATTTTAAGACCTAGTCCGGGGGAGGGGTGAGATGGCTGATTAGAAGCAGCTGAGGTCCACAGCACTCACGGAGTGAAATGAAAACGGACCAGTGAATTCAACACCTTTAACTGAAATATCCAGGTTCTCACATTGTAACTGAATAGGCAAGCAGCTTGGACCTACCGCGGCAACAGCCCGCCCAGGAGTGACATGGAGCCAAAGGAACCCGCACCCCCAGCCAGGGGATGCTGTGAGTGATTGTGACCCACCAGCAAAGCCACGCTTCTCCTATGGATCTTTGCAACCCGAAGAACAGGAGATTTCTTCATGAGCCCACACCACTGGGGTCCGATACACAGAGCTGAGTCTCTGCAAAACAACTGCTCAAGCGCACACAGAGACCCAGGAGCTTTGCATACTCAGGCCCCAGATCCCTGCCAATGCGGAAAATCCGTCCATACACATACCTAGAGAGGAGGCTGAATACAGGGAGCCAAGCAGTGTTGTTCTACGGGCCCCACTTCCAAGGCAGCTCACAAGTTAAGACCCACTGCCTGGAATCCCAGCCAGCCAAGACAGAGGGCTGAAGTCCACCTGAGACAGGGACTGTGTTCCGGGAAGGAGGGGCAGCTGCCATCTCTGTGGTTTGAGGGAAACAGCCGTTCCAGCTTGCCTGTTGTGGAGAGTCCAGACCAGATGGCCCAGACAAGGAGGGGCCCCCCATGGCACAGTACAGTGGCCAGACTGCTTCTTTAACTGGGCCCAACTCACTCCTCCTCACTGGGGAAGTAGGGCAGGGCAGGGCGGGGGGACGGTCTTCAGTTCTGCAGACAAGTGATCTGATCTCTCCCTGGGAGGGAGCTCCCAGCTGGAGGGATGGCTGCTATCTTTGCAGTTCCCTAACCTCAGCCATTCCACCCTGCTGGCTGTGAAGAATACAGGCAGCCAGTTCAGCACACCTGCTCTATTAAGAAGCAACCAGACTGCTTCATTGGGTGGGTTCCTGAACCCATCCCTCCTGAGGGGGTGAGATCTTCTAGCAGGAGGGGACCCCAACCACCTCCTGCAGGAGAGGCCAAGGAGACTGGGGTAGGAGCGGATCTCCAGAAAACAGCAGCAGTCCTACAGTAGAGTGGCTTATTAAAAAACAAACAAACAAACAGAAAACAATATTCACAAATGAAAGACCCCACAAAAATCCCACTCAAAGATCAGCAACCTCAAAGATCAAAGGTAGATAAGCCCACAAAGAGAGAAAGAATAAACACAGAAATGCTGAAAACTCAAAAAGCCAGAGTACCCCTCCTCCTACAAATGACGGCAACACCCCTCTAGCAAGGGTACAGAACTAGGCTGGGGCTGAAATGGTTGAATTAACAGAAATGGGCTTCAGAAGGTGGGTGATAACAAGTTTCACTGAGCTAAAGGAACATGTTTTTACCCAAAATTGATCACTTAGTAGCAAGTAAAACACTCCTCAGCAAATGCACAATAACTGATAGTCTCTCAGACCACAATGCAATCAAATTGGAACCAAGATTAAGAAATTGATTCAAAACCACACAACTACCTGGAAATTGAACAACCTGCTTCTGAATTACCCTTGGGTAAATAATGAAATTAAGGTAGAAATCAAGAAGTTCTTTGAAACTAATGAGAACAAAGAGACAACATACAAGAATCTGTGGGATGAAGATAAAGCAGTGTGAAGAGGGAAGTTTATAGCACTAAATGCCCAATTCAAAAAGCCAGAAAGATCTCAAGTTGACAAACTAAGATCTCAACTAAAAAAAACTAGAGAACCAAGAGCAAACAAACCCCAAAGCTAGCCTGCTTTGACAAGATGTAACCAAGATCAGAGCCGAGCTGAATGAGATAGAGACACTGAAAATCCTTCCAAAAATCAATGAATCCAGGAGCTGGTTTTTTGGAAATAATAATAATAATAATAAAATAGACAGGCTAAGAGAGAAGAATCAAATAAACACAGTTGGAAATGATAAGGGGATATCACCACTGACCCCACAGAAATACAAACGTACATCAGAGAATACTATAAACAGCTCTATGCACATGAACTAGAAAAATCTAGAAGAAATCGACAATTTCCTAGGCAAAGGCACCCTCCATAAACCAGGAAAATATTGAATTCCTGGGTAGACAAATAACACGTTCTGAAATTGAGGCAGTAATAAATAGCCTACCAATCAAAAAAAGCCCAGGACCAGACAGAATCACAGCTGAATTCTACCAGAGGTATAATGAAGAGTTGGTACGATTTCTACTGAAACTATTCCCAAAAATTGAAGAAGAATGACTCCTACCTAACTCATTATATGAGGCCAGCATCATCCTGATACCAAAACCTGGCAGAGATACAACAACAAGAGAAAACTTTAGGCCAATATCCTTGATGAACATTAATGTAAAAATCCTCAATAAAATACTGGCAAACCAAATCCAGCAGCACATCAAAAGTTTATCCTTCATGATCAAGTTGGCTTCATCCCCAGGAGGCAAGTTTGGTTCAACATATGCAGGTCAATAAATGTGATTCATTACATAAACAGAACTAAAGACAAAAACCACATAATTACCTCAATAGAGGCAGAAAAGACCTTCAATAAAATTCAACATCTCTTCATGTTTAAAAACTCTCAATAAACTAGATATTGAAGGGACATACCTCAAAACAATAAAAGCGATATGTGATAAACCCGCAGCCAATATCATACTGAATGGGCAAAAGCTGGAAGCATTCACCTTGAAAGCCATCATAAGAGAAGGATGCCCTCTCTCACCACTTCTATTCAACATAGTAATGGAAATCCTGGCCAGAGCAATCAGGCAAGAGGTAGAAATAAAACGCAGTCCAACAGGAAGAGAGAAAGCCAAATTATCTTTGTTTGCAGATGATATGATCTTATATCTGGAAAACGCCATCATCTCAGTCCAAAAGCTTCTTAACCTGATAAGCAAGTTCATCATAGTCTTGGGATATACAATCAATGTGCAAAAATTGCTAGCATTCCTATAAACCAACAACAGGCAAGCAGAAAGCCAAATCATGAATGAACTCCTATTCACAATTACCACAAAAAGAATAAAATACCTAGGAATATGGCTAACAACGGAAGTGAATGACCTTGTGGTTCAAGGAGAACCACAAACCACTGCTCAAAGAAATCAGAGATGACAAACAAATGGAAAAACATTCCATACTCATGGATAGGAAGAATTAATATTGTGAAAATATGCATACTGCCCAAAGCAATTTATAGATTCAATGCTATTCCCATTACACTATCATTGACCTTCTTCACAGAATTAGAAAAACCTATTATAAAATTCATATGGAACCAAAAAAGAGCCTGAATACCCAAGGCAATCTTAAGCAAAAAGAACAAAGCTGGAGGCATCACACTACCTAAACTATACTACAAGGCTACAGTAACCAAAACAGCGTTGTACTATATAAGAACAGACACATAGGCCAATGGAACACAATACAGAATCCAGAAATAAGACTGCACACCTGCAACCATCTGATCTTAGACACACCTGACAGAAACAAGCAATGGGGAAAGGATTCCTTATTTAATAAATGGTGCTGGGAGAACTGGCTAGAACTGACTATCCATATGCCTTCCTTATGGTACATACAAAAATGAACTCAAAATGGATTAAAGACTTAAATGTATACCCAAAACTATAAAAACTCTAGAAGAAAACCTACGCAATACCTTTCAGAACATAGACATGGGCAGCAGTTTCATGACAAAGACTCCAAAAGCAACAGCAACAAAAGCAAAAATTGACAAATGGGATCTAACTAAACTAAAGGGTTTCTGCACAGCAAAATAAACTATCATCAGAGTAAACAGACTACCTACAAAATGGAGGAAAATTTTTGCAATCTACCCATATGACAAAGGTCTAATATCCAGCATCTACAAGGAACTTAAACGAATTTACAAGAAAACAACAAACAACCCCATTTAAAAAGTGGGCAAAGGAAATGAAGAGACATTCTCAAAAGAAGACATACATGTGACCAACAAACATATGAAAAAAAGTTCAACATCACGGATCATTAGAGAAATGCAAATGAAAACCACAATGAGATAGCATCTCATACCAATCAGAGTGGCTATTATTAAAAAATGAAGTAACATAAAAAAAAAAAACACCACAGATGCTGGTGAGGTTGTGGAGAAAAAGGAACGCTTTTACAGTGTTGGTGGGAGTGTACATTAGTTCAACCACTGTGGAAGACAGTATGATAATTCCTCAAAGACCTAGAGGCATAAATACCATTTGACCCAGCAATCCCGTTACTGGTTATATACCCAAAGGAATATAAATCATTCTATTAAAAGATATGGCCGGGTGTGGTGGCTCAACCTGTAATCCCAGCACTTTGGGAGGCCAAGGTGGGTGGATCACCTGAGGTCAGGAGTTCGAGACCAGCCTGGCCAACATGGCGAAATCCCGTCTCTACTAGAAATACAAAAGAATTAACGACATGGTGGCGAGCACCTGTAATCCCAGCTACTCAAGAGGCTGAGGCAGGAGAATCACTTGAACCCGGGAGGCGGAGGTTGCAGTGAGCCAAGTTCCTGCCACTGCACTCCAGCCTAGGGGATGGAGTAAGACTGTCTCTCCAAAAAAAAAAAAAAAAAAAATCTTTTTTTTTTTCATGTTTGGCCGTATAAATGTCTTCTTTTGAGAAGTGTTGAGTTCATATCCTCTTCAGGGACATGGATGAAGCTTGAAACCGTCTCTCGGCAAACTGACACAAGAACAGAAAACCAAACACTGCTTTCTCACTCATAAGTGGGAGTTGAACAATGAAAACATATGGACACAGGGAGGGGAGCATCACACACCAGGGCCTGTCAGGGGATGGGAGGTTAGGGAAAGGATAGCATTAGGAAAAATACCTAATGTAGATGACGAGTTTATGGGTGCAGCAAACCACCATGGCACATGTATACCTATGTAACAAACCTGCACATTCTGCACATGTATCCCAGAACTTAAAGTATAATAAAAAAAAAAAAAAAGGATACATTCACGCGTATGTTCCTTGCAGCACTATTTATAGTAGGAAAGTCATGGAATCAACCTAAATGCCCATCAACGATAGGCTGGATAAAGAAAATGTGGTACATGTAATACTGTGTAGCCATAAAAAGGAATGAGATCACATCCTTTGCAGGGAAATGGATGGAGTTGGAAGCCATTATTCTAAGCAAACTCATGCAGGAACAGAAAACCAAACACCACATATTCTTACTTACAAGTAGAATCTGATTAATGAAAACACAGGACACAGGGAGGAGAATAATATTGGGAGTTGGGGGTGGCAAGGGTAGGGAGCGCATAAGGAAAAATAGCTAATGGATGCTGGGCTTAATACCTGGGTGATGGGTTGATCTGTGCAGTAAACCACCATGGCACACGTTTGCCTATGGAACAAACCTGCACATCCTACACATGTATTCCGGAACTTAAAATAAAAGTTGAGAAAAAGAAAAGGAAATTCAAGCTAAAAAAAAAAAATGTCTAGGGAAAGTAAAACGGCCAACTAAGGTCGTAAATGCTTCAGCAAAGCTTGATAATAGCAATTTGAAATATCTTGCATGTGTAGTTTCATTTCATAAACCCCATCAGTAATGGGATAAATAAAGATTTCTTGCCTGGAAAGGAAAAAAAAGACCTACCCCAAGAATCATCACCTCTCTCACACTTTCCTAGTCACTCCCAAGAAAAATTAATTATACCCTGTTCTAAGTCTTTATTCTACCTTAAAACTTTAAAAAGTCATGTAATTAACACACTGTACAGTCACTATTTATCTACATCTCTGCCTTCTCCGCTAGGCTGTGAGCTCCTAGAAAGCAAAGTCCATAACCTATTCATCTTTTTATTTATGGTAAATAAAACAATTCTCTGCTAATGGTAGGTATTAAATAATATTTATTGAATGAACAAACAAATGAATAAGTGAATGGAATTAGCATTCATCCAGTCTTTCAAGACAGAAATATGAATCTTAGATTCCTATCTGCTATTTAGTTGCCACAGTAATAAAGTTCTATAGATTCCACCACTGTAGTATTTGTTTTACTAGTTTATTCCTCTCCTTCCCCATTGCAAATGCGTAAATTTTCTTCCACAGACTAGTGCCACTTAACACTTTTCTATGATACCACAGTCTTCAGCAAAAGGCTTAACACTCTGTAATGCTACACAAGGTCCTTTCTACTCTGTTTACATGTGTCTAGGCCTCAGTTCTTACCGTCACTACAAATACAGTCTAGAGTACACCCACATGGAACTGCTCAGGCCTCCAAAATGGGCCATTACCTCTATCTTACCTCTGTGTTTTTGGATATATTTCTTCTTCCCTTCTTAGATATGTTTCCTTCTTCTCTGCCTAAACAGATTCTACCTTCCTTTAAAAAAAATCAGCTCAACTGTTTAGAGTCCCTGGAAAGGCTCAGCAAATTGTCATCCTTCTGGGTTGGGCTAGGAGCATAGTCTTCTTCTGGCTTCCTATAACTCGCAGTGCATCTTTCTAGGCTCAGGCCATTGCATCACTGATTTATCTGTCTGTCTTTCCCAGAAAACTAAGGAATTTCCCAAGGAAGAGATTCTGGAAGAGGTGTACTAGCACCTAGTACAAGCACAGTGCATGTGATTCAACAACTCTACCAGTTGTATTGGTAATGTAACTTAAGGCTTATCTTATGCCAATTTTAAAAAATTATATTTAGTTTGAAGGATGTAAATATGGTTTTTCTTAATATCACCTGGAAAACATTTTAATGAAAGAAAATTATATTGTAATGAAAGAAAATTATATTGTAATGAAAGATAAAATTTGAGAATCAAAAATCAAGAGCCATTTTATCATGAAAACATCTTGCAAGGGGATTTTTGCAGAATATACCTACAGAATTGAAAGCCTTTCATAATCAAAGCACAGTGCCAGACACAGGAGAGTCAAAGATGATTTCTACCCTCAAGCAGTTGGCAGCTGAGTTTAATAATTAATTAAGAAATGAAATCATTATTGATCAATAGTATTTAGGCATAAACCTGATCAGCAGCAATTTTGCACTGTGACATAGACGTTCAAACTCATGTGTTCTCCCTGCTTTTTTTCTGATTGTTAATTTTGCTTGATTAAAAAGATGACTCTGTAAGAGTCTCCAATTCATTTATTTATTCATTCATTTAATAAATATTTCCCGACCATGTTCCACATAAGGTACTTTGCCAAGCACAGATGGTACAAAAAAGAAATAAGACAAATACTTTTCCTTGGAGGCACATTTAAGGAGAACAGATAAATATAATAAACATAGTAAGCTTAAAAACAACGTTAACGCTCCATGAAAATTATGAAAAGCTTCTCAGCTTCTCAGCATAACATTTAACTTGAATCTTGAGGAAGAAGTTAGAGTTTGCCAGAAATTTTATTATTAGAGGAAATGATAGTGTTTAACATGGAATTTGTTTTTACTGTGCACACTAATCAATATAAGCCTCTAGCCATGCATGCACAATTAACAACCCATTAAAGTCACAACTCTTCTAGAGATGGGTGTTCTGGCATTTTCCTGAGTAGTATCTCTTAGATTATTTTCCCAGGCATGTGGATTTATTTTTTTGTTGTTGATGAATAATAATTGTATATATTTATAGGGTACAATGTGATATTTTGATATATGTATACATTGTAGGAAGATTAAATGAAGTTAATTAACATCCATAACCTCACCTGCTTGCCTTTTTAATTTATTTTAATTGACAAAAATCATATATATTCATCATGTGTGTTTTGAAATATGTATACATACAGGAAAGGCTAAATTGAGCTAATTAACGTGTACATTACCTATTTTCAAGAATACAGTGTTATTAACTATATTCACCATGTTGTGCAATAGATCTCTTAAACTGATTCCTTCAATTTAACTGAAATTTTGTATCCTTTAACAGACATCTCCTCAACCACCCTCTCAGTCCCCCAGTAACCACCATTCTACTCTCTACAACTACGAGTTCAACTTTTTTAGATTTCACACACAAGCAAAATCATGCAGTATTTGTCATTCTGCAAGGCACTTCAATTTAAGGAAAAGTTCTCTCAATATAGATTCCTCAGGGGTACTAAACGCCAAATTATTCATTTTCTATATTTTACATATATTAACTAAAGGATTTTTAACAAACCTTTTGTAAGTACATGTGTAGGAAATACTCAACAAACTATATTTTCTATGCCATGAAGTCTTTGACTTGAGAACAATTCTACTGTCACCAGATTTTGCAAACATGGGCTTTCCAATGCCTTTAAAACATTTATGAAGGAGAAAAAGTTTTGCAATACTTTCAAAAACTAGAAAACATTTTGTTGAACAGTTGGCTAAATTGCCAGCTAGGATGAAGAGGGAGGAAGACTCATGCAATATACCAATTTTGATTATTTTTTTCTTCTTAAGTTTGATTTTTCTAATTATAAATATAACAGAGTCACATTGTGGAAAATTGGGAAAATACAGAAAAATAATGATCATAATGGCTGTAATTTACTGAACACTTTCTCTGTGCCCAGCATTATGCTTTACATACATTATCTCATATAATATTCATCACCACCCAGTGAGATGTGTATTATAATTATCTTCATTTTTATGGTAAAGGAAAAAGGACTTAAAGTGACTTAGAGACACCAGTGAAGGATAGAGCATCTTAATGGCAGAACTGATCAAGCTGAAGAAATAATCAATAAGCTCAAAAACAGATTACTAAAAAATACACAGAGGAGAAAAAATAAAATGAAAAGGAGCAAAGGACACTTTGTTCTTTGGCACAGCATCAAAAGAGCAAATGAAAGAGTCACTGGCATTTAAGAAGGAGTGAAGAAAGAGGGAGGAATACAAAAACTATTCAAAGAAATAATAACAGACCACTTTCGAAACATAGAGAAAGACATAAATATCTGGGTACAAGAAGGTCAAAGATCACCAAGAAGATTTAACCCAAATAAGACTACCTCAAGTCATATAATAACCAAAATCTCAAAGGTGAAGGGCAAAGAGAGTGTCTAAAAACAGCAAAAGAAAGAAGCAAATAACATATAAAGCAGCTCCAATACATCTAGCAGCAGACTTCTCAGTGGAAACCTTACAGGCCAGAAGGGAGTGAGATGACATATTCAAAGTGCTCAAAAAAAAACTGTTCACCAAGAATACTGTGTACAATAAAGCTATCCTTTAATAATACAAGAGATACAGACAAATAAAAGCTGAGGACGTTTATCACCATCTTACAAAAACGGTCACCAGACCCATCTTACAAAGAATGCTGAAGGGAGTTATTTTATCTGAAAGAAAAGGATGTTCACATGCAACAAGAAAACTTCTGAAGATACAAAACTCACTGATTAAAGTACATAGTATAAAGTGTATAGACAAATTCAGAATACTCTAATACTGTAACTGTAACTGTGGTGTGCAAACTGCTTATGTATTTAGTATGAAGACTAAAAGACAAAACTATTTAAAATAATAACTACAACAATTTCTCAAGAGGTAGGCAATATAAAAATATACAAATTGAGACATCAAAAAGTAAATATGTAGGGAATGTGGAGTTAAAGTCTAGGATTTTTTTAGAGTTTGTTTCTTTCTTTCTTTTATTCTTTGTGGTCAAAGTTAAGTTGTCCTTGGTTTAAAACAACTTGTAGCTGTGAAAAGTTTTTGTAAGCTTCATGACACAACAGAGAAGGGTAGCACAAGGTTTCGAACAGAATGTCTGATTCCAAAGGCTTCAAACTTAATCATCGTCCACAAGGCTACCACCATTCCATCTAACTGCATGTTTTCTTTCTTTGCTTAATCAATTTACCAGCTTAATCATTTAAATATTTTACTATGAATTTGTGCTAGGCACTATACTAGGTGGTGGAGAATACAGGGTTAAGTAAAACAGACCCAGTCTCTGCCATCGCATCTGCATTCTAATGGAAATAGTAGACATTGCACAACTAATTATGAATGTGATGAGTATTACAAAGGAAAAGTGTGGAGTGGTTTGGGAGCTTATAATAAAGGGGCCAAATCTAGTCTGGTGGATTACAGGCTTCCCCAAGCTACCTATCAATGCACTTATTTACACATAATTAAGTTACACTGTTTTTGTAATTTTATATGTTGCTTTGGTCATATAACTCTATATCCTGAGCACTTACTGAGTAATTAAATATTGTTTGTTTCAACTGCCTATGTAATATTTAGACAAGGCAATGCATTCATTTATTTCACCATTTTATATTATTAGATATTTTACTACTTTCCCATTTTTCTTTATTATAGACAACAATACGGTTAACATCATCGTGCACATATCTCTTTATATATGTTAAGTAATTTTTCATGGGGAAAGAATCCCCAAATTTGAAAGTTTCAGATACTTAAGAGTATTGTAGAATTTTAAACGTACATTTGCTAAATGGATGAATGTATAAAAGAACAGGGAAAAAAAGCAAATTATCATCATTTCAATTTGAAAGAGATTTGTGGCCATTCTGAGGAAGGGAAATGTATCTCTATATAGTTCTTGTCATGACTCAAGTCTGAAGTGTCATTATTGACAGCAAAAAATTAAAAAGTGTTGGCACCTTCATCACTTACACTTCTATGTGTAATTTTGTACAGAATCACATTTCATCATTAGCATAAAACAAGACCCTCTTCCTCAATGCCTAGCACCAAAACTCTGGGTGCCACCCAATCACCAATAGGGAATTCTACTTGTGAATTTCATGCATGCTTTCTATTATCCCCACTAAGGGAAAAGAGCTCTGAAGACCAGCTATGTGACCATGGACACTTTTCTTAACTCCTTAGGTTCTAACTTCCTTATTTAGAAAATTAGGAAAAAATTCTCTGACTTTGTGACTATTAAGAGTATTAAAAGATAAAAGAGGGATGATATACATGTGCTGCACACCAACAGTGTATGAACTGTGTAAGGGCCTTCATTATATATAATGCCTACCAGTGGTGACTCAAGTAGCATTCAGACTATTCATTAAGAAAGAAAAACTTGTGGGGAGAAGGGAGCAGGGAATAAGCGGATGATAGCTAAAGAAAATAAGTCTTCTTTTTGAGGTGATAAGAATGTTATGAAATTGACTATGGTGATGGTTCCACATATCTATGAATACACTAAAAACCTAATAATTGTGCAGTTTAAATGAGTAAATTTGATGGTACGTGAAATATATCTCAATAAAGCTATTTTGTAAAAGTAAGTTACTGAGCAGCAATATAGCCCTAGTCAGACAGATTCTGGCCTAAGTAAAACAATGTTTTAATTAATTTGATAAATATTTATTAAGCATCTGCTATGTGTCAGGAATTATAACAGATGGTAAGAAGATAGAGACAGATAAGCCAAACAAATCAATGCCCTAAGGGAGCTAAAAAAGGTCAAAAATATATGAATATATAATATTCAGGCATGATGATAAGCACTATAAAAATAAAGAAAAGGATTAAAGACTATTTTAAGGAAGGTGATTTGGGAAGATAGCTCTTCAGAGCTACCATGTAAACAGAAAACTGAATTAAATAAAAAAGCACTTGAGGCAAAGGAAGCGGCAAATATACTGGGCCTGGGATTTTAAAATGAGCATGGCTCATTCAAGAAATAAAAATGCTGGCCAGGTGCGGTGGCTCACACCTGTCATCCCAGCACTTTGGGTGGCTGGGGCGGGCGGATTACGAGGTCAGGAAATCGAGACCATCGTGGCTAACATTATGAAACCCTGTCTTTACTAAAAATACAAAAAGAAATTAACCAGGCGTGGTAGCGGGCGCCTGTAGTCCCAGCTACTGGGGAGGATGAGGCAGGAGAATGGTGTGAACCCGGGAGGTGGAGCTTGCAGTGAGCCGAGATCGCGCCACTGCACTCCAACTTGGGCGACAGAGCCAGACTCCATCTCAAAAAAAAAAAGAAAAAAAAAGAAAAAAAAGAAAAGAAAAAGTTGTACAAAAGCAACAAAAGCCAAAACTGACAAATGGGATCTAATTAAACTAAAGAGCTTCTGCACAGCAAAAGAAACTACCATCAGAGTGAAAAGGTAACCTACAGAATAGGAGAAAAGTTTTGCAATCTACTCATCTGACAAAGGGTAATATCCAGAACCTACAAAGAACTCAGACAAATTTACAAGAAAAAAACAACCCCATCAAAAAGTGGGCCAAGGATATGAACAGACACTTCTCAAAAGAAGACATTTATACAGCCAACAGACACATGAAAAAATGCTCATCATCACTAGCTATCAGAGAAATGCAAATCAAAACCACAATGAGATACCATCTCACACCAGTTAGAATGGCAATCATTAAAAAGTCAGGAAACAACAGGTGCTGGAGAGGATGTGGAGAAATAGGAACACTTTTACACTGTTGGTGGGACTGTAAACTAGTTCAACCATTGTGGAAGATGGTGTGGCAATTCCTCAAGGATCTAGAACTAGAAATACCATTTGACCCAGCCATCCAATTACTGGGGATATACCCAAAGGATTATAAATCATGCTGCTATAAAGACACATGCACACGTATGTTTATTGCAGCACTATTCACAATAGCAAAGACTTGGAATCAACCCAAATGGCCATCAGTGACAGACTGGATTAAGAAAATGTGGCACATATACACCATGGAATACTATGCAGCCATAAAAAAGGATGAGTTTGTGTCCTTTGTAGGGACATGGATGCAGCTGGAAACCATCATTCTTAGCAAACTATCACAAGAACAGAAAACCAAACACCACATGTTCTCACTCATAGGTGGGAACTGAACAGTGAGATCACTTGGACTCGGGAAGGGGGACATCACACACCGGGGCCTATTATGGGGAGGGGGGAGGGGGGAGGGATTGCATTGGGAGTTATACCTGATGTAAATGACGAGTTGATGGGTGCAGCACAGCAACATGGCACAAGTATACATATGTAACAAACCTGCACGTTATGCACATGTACCCTAGAACTTAAAGTATATCAGTGACAAATAAAAAAAAGAAAATGTGGCACATATACACCATGGAATACTATGCAGCCATGAAAAACAATGAGTCCGTGTCCTATGTAGGGACATGGATGCAGCTGGAAACCATCATTCTCAGCAAACTATCACAAGAACAGCAAACCAAACACCACATATTCTCACTCATAGGTGGAAATTGAACAATGAGATCACTTGGACTCTGGAAGGGGAACATCACACACCGGAGCCTATTGTGGGGAGGAGGGAGCGGGGAGGGATAGCATTAGGAGATATACCTAATGTAAATGATGAGTTAATGGGTGCAGCACATCAACATGGCACATGTATACATATGTAACAAACCTGCATGTTGTGCACATGTACCGTAGAACTTAAAGTATAATAATAAAAAAAAAAGTTATAAACGATCCTCAGAACACAGGTAGACGATTCCCACTATAGACCTCGGCTGAGAATTCTTAAGAATCAATGATCTTCAGAAGGAGATTGCTAACCTAAGTTATTCAGCTCAAGCTAACAGCAACATAAGGTAGATAGCTTCCACCCAAGATCTTTAGAAATAGACCATCCAGCTGCCCAGAAGCACAGAGTAACATACTGTCATTTGTTTAGCACCCTTGCTTTAATGTTTGCCTACTTCTTGTCACTTTGCTGATTTTCACTCATACATTGCTAATAAAAGAGTGCTGCATCATAACCAGATTGAAGAGATTTCCTTTAACCATACTCATACCCACTTTGTCCTAAATAGAGTTATCCAACTCTGTTGTAAGATTTTTACAGACTTTGGCTCTATCCCTAAATGATACTGACTCAAGTTTGTCATACACCACCCAACACTTCAGATAAAAATCTAATATTTATTCACCTAAACATCCAGGGAGTCATTCCACTACACTCTTCTAGTACCAGAAATATAACCACAGTATTAACTATAACATCCAGTCATATAAAAATTGAACCTGACTGTGTAACAGTGAAATATTTCTATAAAAATGATTATAGTGTTGTCAATAGAAATCAGAAACACATTAAGGACAAGAATTGAGGCTACATTTTCTGTGCTAGGTCACTTGTTCTCCTCAGATTCTCCAATATCCTTATAGCAGTTATTCAACTTCAGCTAGAGAACTTTTTTTCCCAAAGGAAAGAAGATAACTGGCATATTTCTATTATGATAAACATCTACTCCCCAACAAAATGTGTGTTCCAGTGGGTTACTATCTTTTATGTTGACAACAAGTCTTCACTTGTTTAATATAAATAAATTTTACTTGTATGTATTGAGTAATTGATAGAGACTCTCAAGTATTCCTGATCTTTTTACCTCTGTGCTTTATATTTCATTGAAGTGCATTCCCAAGAATTTCAAAATGCAACCACTATAGGCTATTCCGGAGAACTGCTCATAGTAATCACTGATTCACTTTTTCTATGCGCCATCAATGATTTCTACAATGAAGGTTTTGCAAATCGAAAAAGTAGTCACAAATTTTATTAAACTTAGCTAAAGTTACAAATTATATTCTTCAGTACTTAGCAGGCAGGTCTAAACTCTTCAGACCAAGTAAAATAAACAATTAAATAGCTTTCTTTTTCTGTTCGTTCGCCATGGCACTACCTGTGCCATTTCTAATATTTCATGTTGAATTTGGACGAACACAATTCTTCAAGTAGAATAATTTATCTCTAAACTGAAGGTCATGGCCACCTGCTTCTTCCAGGTAGACCAAAAGGGACTCTAAGGCATGCTTTTTTTAATTTTTTTATTATACTTTAAGTTCTAGGGTACATGTGCACAACGTGCAGGTTTGTTACATATGTATACATGTGCCATGTTGGTGTGCTGCACCCATTAACTCATCATTTACATTAGGTATATCTCCTAATGGTATCCCTCCCCCCTCCCCCCACCCCGCGACAAGTGCTGGTGTGTGATGTTCCCCTTCCTGTGTCCTAGTGTTCTCATTGTTCAATTCCCACCTTTCAGTGAGAACATGCGGTGTTTGGTTTTTTGTCCTTGCGATAGTTTGCTGAGAATGATGGTTTCCACCTTCATCCATGTCCCTGCAAAAGACATGAACTCATCCTTTTTTATGGCTGCATAGTATTCCATGGTGTATATGTGCCACATTTTCTTAATTCAGTCTATCATTGATGGACATTTGGGCTGGTTCTGAGTCTTTGCTATTGTGAATAGTGTAAGGCATGCTTTTTTTCTGGCTTTGGCATGTAAGGGCCATGGCTTTAAAGCATTCAGGCTCTTATTCTTTGTGAGTGTTACAGGTGGCAATTGTTATTCTCCTGAGTCTTATATAATGCTGCACAGTCACTGTTATGTCAGGTGATCCAACCACTCATCATTTGACAAAAGAAGCAAGAAGACCAGACCCCGGTCTGACTCCAAACATTTTTTTACTGGGATGAATATGTCACCTAGTGAATAAGACAGTGGTGTAGCTCCTCAGTGAAACTGATTTTGTGGCTGACCCTCTGGCCTAGACAGGGGATTATCTAAATTCAGAACTCTGAAAATCTGTAAAACAACCCTCATCAGTTATGTCATACTGAAAGCCAGAAAAGCTATCCCATCAATTATTCAACTATGCTTTACTCAGAACTTTATGTCACTTAGATTGGCCCTGAACTTAAAATTTCAACAAATCCAAAGATCTCCCAACTCCTTCTGATATCCTGGCCTAGGAATTCCCAATTCCAACATGTGAGTAATAAAGAGCACACACTCATTTTCTTAAATATGTTATTTAAGACTGTATGTGTGGTACTCTCACTTACTATATAGTAAGTCAATAAAACTTAGTTTGTCTATAAAGGTTAAGCATCCCTAATCTGAAAATCCAAAATCCAAAATGCTCCGAAAGCCAAAGAGCAGCAACATAATACCACGTGTGGAAAATCCCACATGAAAGTACCTAACGCAAACTTTGTTTCATACACAAAATTATTAAAAATATTGTATAAATTACTCTCAGGCCAAATGTATAAGGTGCATATGAAACATAAATGAATTTTGTGGTTAGACTTCAGTCCTATC
The DNA here is from genome assembly GCF_008728515.1 of Papio anubis. Classification (NCBI taxonomy): domain Eukaryota; kingdom Metazoa; phylum Chordata; class Mammalia; order Primates; family Cercopithecidae; genus Papio; species Papio anubis. The sequence continues at coordinate 51,538,461 of NC_044987.1, read as the reverse complement.
CCCAAGATATCTCATTTTATATATATGCAATTATTCTAAAAATTGAAAAAATCTGGAATCCAAAACACTTCTGGTCCCAAGTATTTCAAATAAGGGATACTCAACCTGTATTATAACAGGTATTTTTATTTGAGAATAAAAATGTACCACAAATAGGCAACAGAGGCAGCTAGTGGACAAATGGAGGATTTGTTGACATAGTGTAGAATCATTTATTCAAAGATAAAAGGAAACAAGGCAGACTGTACAGCACAGACACACTGCCGCGTCATTTCTGTGACTTAGCCTCAAGAAGATTGGTACACGCTCATGCCAGATCAGCCTTCCCCTTTACTGCTCTGATATAGTATTGGCTCATCTGGGTTTAAACTTAGCTAGTATGGAATCAAATCAAATGGTAGTTATGTAGACATATGGATCAAAGTAGATGGGAGAAAGAATAGGTCTATATCAGCCTTGATATTCTAAGCAAACTACCTGGTTCAAAATAATAAGAGACAAGTAAATGAGTGACATACAAGTTTTTATTTAGAAGCAATAGCAAAATTGCTGACTTAAAGTGATTGGAGAGCTTATCTCATAGGATAAATAAGTGAAATTAACCCAAAAACTATTTGATGTAGATTAGTAATAAGTAATCAACACATAAGTTAATTTTTTTCAAAATAGCCTAAAAAATAATCTCTATTATTTACATTACAAGGAAGGCATCATAAATAAATGAAGAAATTAAAGACTATTCAATAAGTAGTACCAAGTTAACCAACTTAAAGCCTAATGAAATTAGATCTTTATCTATTGCCATATAACAAAGTAAATTCTTGGTGGATTAAAAGGTTGAATGTAAAATAAGAAATTATTTTAAATTGTAAAACATATAATTTAAAATGTATTTGAACTGATTTTTAAAAGAGTATTAAAGCATTAAGAAAAGGAAGAAACCACAATGTTAATGAACAATAGATAGCATTAACCATACACACATTTTTAGACTTTTAATATCACAAATTGTAACAAACCAAAATAAGAGGCAAACAATGAACTAAGAAAATACATTTGAAATACATATGAATTTGTATAACCTTGGAACACAAAAGTTTATACAATTTAATATGAAACTGAAACTCCAATACAGTTATGAACATAGAATATAAACAAATAATTCACACAAAATAAAAAATGTAAAAGGAATAAAAATGACCTAATAATTAAATGAAAGTATGTCCTTATTCCTAGTTATCATGGAAATGCAAGTTAATTATAAAGTTAGCATCCTCTGTAAAGCATTTTTACTGATAATACTCAAGATCGTGGTGAAAAAAACACTAATATCTATTACTGGTGGGAGTGTTACCAAACATTTATGGAAATATTCTACAGTACTACAGAAGCCTTTTAGCTCAACTCCTTTTGTATAAATCTACTCCCAAGAAATATTTTTAAAGCTAGTATATAACAATCTTTAGCACAGCATCATTTAAGAGAGCAAAAACTTGAAAACAATGTTAGTAACAGTCATAGGAGAATATATTCATTAGTTATAGAAGATTGAACATCTGTCCTTTGTGTATACCCAACTTTTTTTTAGCACTTTCCTAAATTTTTGCAATTTTTTACATTAGGAATTCTACCTCCTCATGTAGAAATAGGAAAACTAACATTCTTAAACTCTCTGTAACTAAGATGCAGACATGTGACTTCACACTCAGGAAGACTTGAAATAGAAAAATGTGTAACAAGAGTAGGCTGCAGTGGATAGGGAAATCAATCTTGCAAGAAGCTTAGTGACAGAGATACTTAATTCTTCAGCAGTGGCAGTGATGGGATATACAGAAGCAAAAGAAGTGGCTTTGAATTTAAAAGTTTAATACAGTTAGGCTTCTCTAAACATCAGATTTCAGATAATCTGATTAAAAACTAGCTGAAAAAAAACCCTGAATTGTTTTGAAATAATTATAACCACTTAGCATAAATACAAAAAATGGCCCATTCACTTCTTTTTAATATCCTAGAATGTTCATAACTCATACACATTCAAATATATTGCTCCCTATATGTATTTTGTATCCATTAGTGCATTATTGATGGATTCAAAACTAGAATATTTCATGAAACACTTTTACCAGAGGACATCCAGCCAACTGAAGAACTTTGACTTAATGCCAGTAATGGGAGAGAGAGGAAGGAAGTCAAATGTTTGAGCACCTACTAATTGGAATTAATAAGCATCGGGCCTATTACCTACATTTTCTCATTAAAGTCTTACAATCACCCAAAAAAGTGGTTACTAATATCTCCATTTAACAAATAAGAAAGCTGAGGGAGGCTAAATAATCCATGAACACTCACTTTCCTAGTGAAAAAGATTTTCTTATTTTATCTTCACAACAACAATTGTACTCATTTTGTAGATGAAAAAGTGGAGCCCAAATCACAAAGGTAGGACATGGTATAGCCAGGATTTCATTCCTGGATTGGCTGATTCTAAGCAGGGACTTTTAACATTTGTGCTACCTTGTCATCACTTAGTACAATGATACATACATAGTGAACTATCAATTCCTGGTAGTTTTTATTACTATTAAGATTTAAACTAATATCTGTCTGGCTCTAAAGTCAACCTATGTTAGACTCTACCATACTGCTTCCCAAATTTTACTGAGGTCAGTGTATATATACATATACTCAGAAATGAAAAATATTCAGTGGGTTTGGTGCCCCTTGGGTATTGGCATAGCTTCAATTCTAGATTGAAGTCATATTTATTCAAGATTACATTGAAATTACACAGGAATGGCAAAATGATATACTGCAAAGGATCTACTCTAAACTACCCTTCACCCTTCATGTTAAGTGAAATGCAAATGATTTGTAGCTGATAATTTATTATTAATTTACCTTACCAATATTTTATAAATATGTATTGAATAATCCTAAGTCAACAGTTTACTATAAATAAAAGGATGACTGATATTCAACAAAGCCACACAATCAATTTTTGATCTCCTGCCTCAAACACAATGTTACAATTAGACTTCTCCAAACATCAGATTTCACATAATCTGATTATGTGACAAATTGATTTGAACTGACATTCAATTTCAGTTTTATGAAGTTCCACAATGAGGCACACAGGACAAGCACCTGATTGAATAGCCCACACTTCAGTCTACTGAGAGCCAGGCATGCCTGGAAATGTCCCAAAAAAGCCTCCATTGACACCACTTGAGAGGCAGTGAAGCATGATGGTGATGAACTTGAAGCTAGACTGCTTGAGTTCAAATCTCAATTTCATAACATTATTAGCTGAGTGACCTTGGACAAGTTACATAACCTCTCATCTTTAAGATGGGGTAATAATACCTTCTGCACAGGTTTATGAGGCTTGAAGAGCTAAAATTTCTTCAATATTATTATTATTATTATTATTATTATTATTATTATTTTTTTTTTTTTTTGAGACAGAGTTTCGCTCTTGCCCAGGCTGGAATGCAATGGCACACTCTCGGTTCACCGCAACCTCTGCCTCCCAGGTTCAAGCCTCCTGCCTCAGCCTCCTGAGTAGCTGGGATTACAGGCATGCCCCAACATGCCCAGCTAACTTTTTCGTATTTTTAGTAGAGACAGGGTTTCTCTGTGTTGGTCAGGCTGGTCTCGAACTCCTGACCTTAGGTGATCTGCCCACCTCGGCTTCCCAAAGTTCTGGGATTACAGGCGTGAGCCACTGCACCCGGCCTTGAAGATTTCTAAAGCATTCAGAAAAGAGGCTTGTAGAAAATACTATGCAAATATTACTTAATACAGCTATCATTTGCCATCAAAGGACTTTGGGAGAGTGGAATTTGTATTGTTGCACATACACACATGTATTATTATTTAACAATGTTATTAAGTTAGAATGTGTGCTAGAATGTTTAATTGCTACGAACCTTGATGCACAGAAATATTAATTTTTACAGCTGCTGGGAGTGGCAATTGCTGGCAAGCAGATTAGAGCAGTGGAGAAAGTACAAGCAAACATGGGTTTGAATTTCCATTCTACTGAAAAATTTTATGTGGCCTTATGCAAATTATTTAACCTCCCTAACTCTCAATTTTCCCATATTTAAAACATGGATGATAATACTTAAGGTTTCAAGTAATGCATGTTAGAGAAAATGTACTCAAACCAATTAACCTAACACAAAGTGTGCATTCAATAAATGTTAACTTTCTTCATAATGAATTCATTGATTAAACATCTGTTCAGTGTTTTTTATATGCCAGATGCTGGAAATAGAAAAATAAACAAAACTGTACTCTGCCCTAACAAGTTTACAGTGTATTGAGAAAGAAAGCTGGTCTAGTACGCACTACGATACAGGTAAGAGCATGATGTTATGGGATCATAGTTCGAAAGCACCAAAACTAGCCATGGATTCACTTACTTTATCTCATTTTATCCTCACATTACCCACTATATAGATGAGTAACCAAGATTTAAAAGTGAAGTAGCTTGCTCAAGGTGACAAAGCTTTGAAATAAAAAACCACGACTTGAAATCCTGGTCTTCTGATTTAAGGTTCAAGTCTTTTTCCACTGTGCCAAACCACCTGCAACTTTGCTGCATTCCTTGCTTTGGGTAGAAAAATCAATGTTACATCTCATGGTTAGAATAGGATAAATGGGTAGGAAATAGTGAAGAAGTAAAAGAACTTGCTAAAATCACTGCAAAAGCTTCACAGCTGGTAGCAATCGTATTACACATCTCTACCCATACTAGACTGTGAATTTCTTGGCGACAAAAAAAAAAATGCCTAGTTTTTATTGTATCCTTAATGTGTATTACAGAGCCTGGCACAATAATTTATCTACTTACACCCTGTCATATTTCTGGATAGGATTTCATACTTACAAGGTACCAGAATGTGACAAAGTAAAATAACTTAAAAGTAGAGTGAAAGAGGAAAAAGAAACGAAGCTGGGGATAGCATTTCAAAAAAACGTGACCACAACATGCTGGTGAGCCACACAATTTGCTCTAGGCTATCCAAAATTAAATACGGAAATCTTTTATAATTCAAAATTTCTGGAAAATTTATAGCTATTTTGGTACTAAGCTCAGATAAAAATTTCTTTGGCAAAGGGAAGGGTGGAAATTGTCTTTAAAAAATACTCTTTGTGCTATAGAGATTTACATGGTAAACATCTTACAACAGATACACAGATTGTCAGGTGTTTGTTTACAGAGTTCACCAACCTAGGCTGATGGCAAAACTCTCAAGTATACTTCAATAAAAGCAATTCTTCAGTGAATGAATACTGTGCCACCTAGTTACATAGTTCTCGGTTAAACCAGTATGATGCAGAGATAGATTTTATGATATATGGATGTGATATTGTTTCTGAGGGCTGAATTTGTCATGCATGTCCCACAGTGGGTCTCCAAAAAATATTGGATGGCTGGATGGGTGGATGGATAAATGACAAATACCAAACTTAGGTTAATGTCAAATTGTAATTCAGAAGTGTCTCTGCTTGAGACCATTTTTCCTGAATTTGAACTGAAAGAAATTTCTGCTTAAGAAGTCTCTCTACTCCCAAATTTCTGGACTTTTCAGTGTCCCCATGGCCTTCACACAACAGACTCTGCCTTCTCTTGGGGCTGTCTTGCCTGCAACTTTTTCTCTTGTTTCTATGTGTGTGTTTGTGTGTGTGTGCGTGTTGTATATTATTTATATATTTTAGATTGCCTGATATTTCTTATGTTTGAATTTCTTTTCAGATCATTTGAGTTTCTTGTCTTAGTCTGCTCAGGCTGCTATAACAAAACACCATAGACCAACCAGCTTATAAACATAAATTTATTTCCCCTAGTCCTGGAATCTGGAGTCCAAGTTCAAGGCACTCCTGCATTTGGTGTCTGGTGGGGGCCCGCTTCCTCAAAGACAGCTGTCTTCTCACTGTAACCTCACATGGGAAGGGGTGAGGGATCTCTCTCTGGGGTATCTTGTATAAGGGCACTAATGGCCTAACCCTCCAAAGGGTCCATCTCCTAATACCACCACCTTGGGGTTAGGGTTTCAACCTACTGATTTAGGGAGGACAGAAATACTCAGTCCATTGCATTTTTCTAATGATATTACTTCTCTAGGAAGACTTTTCTGACCTCAAAAACCTTGGCGAGATACTCACTTTATCTTACTATTTTAAATTTTTTATTCCAACTTTAACCTTGTGTTTCTTTTTTAAGTCATTTTATAATTTGAATGTTTATTTTAGCATTCCTAATCCTCATTTAGGCTCTTCAAATTCATCAACCTTGTTTCTACACTCCAGCCTTTGTTCCAGCTGTTTCCACTGCCTGGAAACCATTCCTTTGATTTTATATGACTGATTGTGTCTTGTGGTTCAGATCTTGGCTTAACCTCTCATTTATAATAGCATGTTTATTAGTTGGTTAGAATGTTTGTTGTTTTGGATGTTTTTACAACTCTTACTGTGTTTTCCATTATGCGTTTATTTACTTGCTTTATTGTTTAATGTCTGCTCTTCATACTGGACTATGAGCCCCCTACAGACAGGAAACATCTTTTTTGTTCACTAATCACTGCCCAGAAGATAGCTGGGCATGAAGTTAACATTCAATAAATATTGTTAAAAAGCTGAATTTGTAGCCTCCTTCACTGCTTTTTTTTCTGCCCCCTGCAGTTTTATCTTTTACATACTTGTTCCTATGTTTTGTTCACTTTTGACAAATACTTTAAAACTTTTTTAACCTTTGAATTATAGTGGGCTTTTATGTCTTACTGCTTTCATTTTGCTACTGTATCAGACACTCGTTTTTTCCATTGATTCATTTCATTAAATTCACATGGTCAATTTTCTTGCCCTTTCATTTTTTTTTTTTTTCAGAGAATCTTCCCATAGCTCCTGCTTAATATAAATGGGATCATTATGACCTTCCTTCTGCCTGAGCTACAGTTGATCAAACAAGTGTGGTGGCTAGCTCAAAACTAGCCAATCCATAAACTAGCCAGCAAACTATAATACTCACCCCATCTTGGGACTCTCAACAGAGTCTATAGCTGGTCAAATGGCAGGAGGCCATGTAGACTCAGCATTGACAGCTACTTTCTGCCTTGCACATGCTGGTTGGTAAGAAGTGTGAGCTCCTCTTAAGAAACAAGCACAGAGGCCAGGCATGGTGGCTCACGTCTGTAATCCCAACACTTTCGGAAGCCGAGGCAGGCAGATCACTTGAAGTCAGGAGTTCGATACCAGCCCTGCCAACATGGTGAAACTCCGTCTCTATTAAAAAATACAAAAATTAGCAGGGTGTGGTGCTAGGTGCATGTAATCCCAGCTACTTGGGAGGCTAAGGCAACAGACTCGCTTTAACCCAGGAGGTGGAGTTTGCCATGAGCTGAGATCGCACCACTGCACTCCAGCCAGGGTGACAGAGTGAGACTCTGTCTGGAAAAGAAAAGAAAAAAGAGAAAAGAAAAGAAAAAAGAAAAAAATTTTTAAAACATGCACAGGAGCAGGACATACATACAAAAAGAAGTAGAGATTAGAAAGCGGGGAGCTCCCCATCTGCCTTTCCACAGTTGACTTCTGTGAGGTTTCCCTGAATCGTTCCAATAGTTCCTCCTTTTCTTGATCTACTTTGAGTGGATTTGGGTTTCATTCATCCCAAACTGAGACAGTCACCTTGTTAGAGAACAGAGGAGGCTGTGAAGGAAACCCTGGCCCAAACCAGTGAGGACAGGCTCATCCATGTCTTTGACTGCCCCAAAACAGTTCCTTCCACCTACCACCTTTCTCTCCCAGGGGACCATTTCCCTCAGCATTGCCATTCAAAACATCACCCCAAGTTATTCTGGAAACTCTGAGATCATAGCCCCTATTGATGTGTAGACATCTTAAGGAGAATATGAAATAGAAGCTTGAGCTGACGTGTATGTTAAAGTTTTTATTAATAATTAATTGAAGGTTAGGAGAAAGTGAGAAGCTATATTTCCACTTTATTCAGTTCATTGGAATGTAGAAGTTCGGTTAGAAAATATGTTAGACAGAATCTTTATCCCTCGAACAAGAAGAGTTGAAAGCCACAGCAAGTCAGTCTCCCAGGCACCAAAGAAGCAATGAATTTCAAAAGTCCATGAATGTTTGTCTGTTCAAAGACATATCTTCTGAAAATTTTTAATTTTTTGGATTTCTTCCCTCAGCACCAAGATTTTCTATTATAGTGAAAGACTTTTTTTCAGTCATACTTATTTAAAATCAATTTCTCCCTGTCACAATATTTTCTATGGGCTTCCTCACTTAAAAAGAGAAGGAGGAAGAAGAGTAAGAGGAGAAGGAGGAGAAGGGGGAAGAGAGGGAGAAAAGGGAGGAGGAGGAGAAGAAGAAGACAGTGACCAAGGGAAGGTTTTCAGGAGAGTAACCACATCCTTCCCCAGTATATAATACAATTCTTCCAAATGTAAACTCCAGAACAACAGCAGGGGACTTGTCTGATTGCATCACCAGCACCTGGAAGAGCATATACATAGCACATCATAGGCTCTCAATACATTTTCACAGTTATTGAATTCAGATTACTATTAATAATGCTAATAAAACAGTTTTCTGATCACCAAAGCATAAAAGTACAGAGGAAGCTTTTCAAGGTTTGCAACCAGATAGGCTACATAGCTGTTTTCTTAGCTGTTGTAAAGAGTAGCAATAAACATGGCTAGACAGTTTGTGAACCACAGCGACCTTTTCATTTATGTTTATATGAAAGTATCTTGAATTATGCGTTGAATTTTTGCCATTGTTTTGGAATTTTTAGTTGTGTTTCTTAGCATTTGAATTTACTATAACATTTAAATTTTGTATATTTGCTAAGAAATTTGTGTTCTGAAATATGAAAGAAATGAAACAGTATCATCCACTAGGACACACCATCTTAAAGTAGAAAGAACAAAAAATGTATAAGCTGATTCTGTGTGATAAAATCATAAGCCCAAAGAATTACAAAATCAGAAGACTGGAGGTCAAGACATCTATTTTAGTCTTCTAGCTTCTAGAATAAGAGAAAGGATCTACAGATTTGATGACATGAAGACTGACAATCTCTTAATTGTCAATGGAAAATTTTAAAAATATTAAAAGGTAAAAAAAATGTGGGGAATATTTGCAAGAAATATTAGTCAGTGAAATAAGTTTATGATATCTAAGGGCCTTATAAAGCAAAATAAACACGAAGACTGTAACAGCTTATTAGAAGACACATATTAATCAAGTTGCAAAAAAGTAAAAGCAATTAATAACTGAATATATAAAATTGTAATAACTCCAGTTATAGCAACGTAGTAATTCACTCTTTGTGGCAATAATGAAGTAATATCTTTCATATCATATGTCTTAATGATTTTACACATTGCTAACTGGTGAGTAATAAAGCATTAACTTTTCAATATAGTTGGTAGGATTATATACTGCTTCTAGCCTTTGAGAAACTGGAAATCAAGAGCTTAAAAATAATTTTATTGACATTCAGTAATCATATGTCTAGGAATTCAAAATATAAAAACGTCCAATCCAAGCAGAAGTTAATCACAGAATTACTTATACTGATTTTAAAAATGGAAATAAAGAACTTAATTACTCAGTCCTGGGAAAACAGTGAAGCAAACTCTGATATAAATGTAATGAAGTATTATACAATCATTAAAAAGTTCTGTTTTAAACACTCTTCAAAGTGCACACCAAACATTAGCTGAACAAAGCCAGATATAAGTAAACAAATCTATATTTAAACATTTACATATTCAAAATATAATGAAATGATGGCTCAGTACTACCACAGGCCACAGAAACTTTCTGTAGTAAAAATAAAGAATGGGAGGGTCCTATGAAGAAGCTGATTTGTGCTTTAAAAAAAGTGTAACATAGGTTGTCTTTTAAAAAGATTTTACAAATGGTATTTTATTACAAATAATGTAAGCTCTAGCACAGTAAACCCACCCACATTTTAGAAAACCTCAGTGTCTTGTAATAAAGCTAAATCCATCTTTCTACAATCTCTTACCTTTTATTGTAGGCCCCATCAGTAAAGATGAAGTTATAATCTTTTATAAAGCTATTAATGCTATATAAATATATAGTATCATATTATAGTAGAATTTTTATATTTTATTATATTACCAAATCTGATTATAGATACTTTTGCCTTCTAAAAGTTTGAATGAAGTGCATAAATTATATTCTGGAGAAAAAGAAAATCTCCACCCTGAGTCCTTCCACTTACTGTGAAGAAGAAAATGAAACAAAAAATTTCCAAGATTTTACCACTTCTACATTGTTAGAGAATATGACCCAGGGTAGACAGTACTTTTTTAGAAGAGTACTTAAATTAGTTATTGGTTTTGGAAAATATTGTTGGAAGTAAACAAGGAAATAAAAATTAAATTGTTCTGAATGTATATTATAAGAAATTATTATGTGATTGTGTCTTGAAGAAGCAAAGAAAGGAATCAGCCTGGAAGAATGTTGGAAGATATTGAGGAATGTGGTCAATTCTCTGTGGTGGGATGGTAGAAAAACTTTTTTAAAAAGAGCTGTCTAATCTTGAATTGTATAATATGTTCAATGTCTGCAATGTAAAAAACCCTCTGTACATAAAGCCTACTTCGATGTAAAGGCTTTGTGAGTGGTCTGAGGAAAAAATAAGGAAAAGATGGCTGCATTCCTTGTCTGAGTTGATGGTAAAAACTGGCAAATAAGAAGACACAATAATGTGGAATGTTTGCAGAGCTGTGAGCTCTGGGAAGGCAGAGGGCATCTGTCATATTCATCAATGCCTAGACATTGAGCTCAGAACTGAGAAGATCTCTAATAAACCTGTGCGGAAAGAATTAACAAATTCTGCCGTCAACCTACAAACACCAAACACAGGAGTGTAAGAACACAGGGAAGAAAGTGCTCAATGCTTCCCAAAAATGTGGGAGAAATATTTCTAAAGAAGTTCAACTGAACGAGGTATAATTTGTGTAAAATTTTGAGTTCCAGAAAAAAGCAGGATGAATGAATTCTAGACAGTAGGGACAGTATGTACAGGAGCACAGAGGCATGAAATGAACTGGTGTGTCTGGGGATCTGAAGATTGTTTGGTGTGGCCCAATCTCAGGGTATATGTGAGAGTGCCAGAAGAGAAACTGAAAGGCAAGCAGAGGACAAATCCTACAGGCTTTGTGTGATATGTCGTGCTATAGGGTTTCAACATTTTCCTATAGAAAGATGACTCTGTATATATTTTTTAAATAGGATTATTATCTTTTGTTCAGGATACCATATTCTGATAAATACAAACTACTAAAATAATCTGTGTGGTAATTTGGGTTGGGATGTGCTTTTTTTCCCATGCTAATTGAGAAAAGCAGCAGTTTGCACCATCCTAGGCATGTCCATTTAGATGTCCAGAGGTATGGGGGCATTCTAGCTCCCACAATTCAGAACACTGAGACTAAGAGACATCCTGCCTGCCAGTGCTGTACCAACAGAGATCAGATGATCCATGAGATAAGACTGCCTTTCTTTCTATTTATAAATTGATACACATACCATCATAATTGAAATCCTAATGCATATGGGAGAAAAAACTAATTAGGATCAGAACGTAGCGCTGAAATATAAGGAGAGCAGGGAAAGAACCTCCAGGTCTTTTGATTATCATATGCCTAAAATCTGCATATTCATGCTCATCTGGAAAACTACCATGAGCTACGTGGTCCTTATGCTCCATCTGCAGTTGCCATCTTTCTTCCCCCACCTCTTGATTCTCCCACTAAATAATGATTTAAAAAAAAAAAAAAGCAAGGAATGGCAAGGGAAGGAAAGAAAAATTTTATTACTGTATTTTGCAGCCTGAAGCAAAAATGACAGCTCAAGCTTTCTTACTCTCACAGATGCTATTAAGTTACCCTGATATTAGTGACATTCTAAGATATTTATACAAAACTGTGACAATGAGGAAGATCTGGGAGGCAGGTCATGGTAACCTAGTAAAGAGGACAGGGAGAGAGGACAACTGACAAGAGGTCCTAGCACAGGATTGATCTGTGATCCACATACCACCAACAGGATTATAAAGAGATTTCTGGGATCCATGAACTTGGACAGGAAAACATATCTGATCTAATTTTTACTTGTCTATAACTGAAATTTAGCATTTTCTTAAATTACAAATGTAAATAACAAACACACTACTGTGTGCAATACATTTCACTTTATCAGCAAAAGAAATGACAGACATTTTAATATGGCATTATAGTTATTGCAAATTTCTTGGAATATAACTTATGCTAATCAATAATTTGAAGTTATAGTAGTATTTAGACTTAATCACAATCTCCATGTCTATAGATATTGACCCAACTGGTCATTGCTTTCCAGTATACTCTGTTTAAAATTGCCTATTGCTTAATACATGAAAAGTATGAGTTATGTTAACACTTTGATTATTTTAGTATACTTGTTATCTTCTGAAATTTTACATATTTTATTTTATGCATTTAAAAGCATTCTGAGAAATGGTCTGTAAGCTTCATTAGACTGCCAAAATGTCCACAAAACAAAAATTTATTCCCTTCACCTAAATCATATCATCTTCTAGAAATTAGGAGGCATCAATTCTTATCTTCTTTCCTTCAGTATTCAACTTGATATCATTAAAGGGTGGAGTCTAGGAAAGGTGAGAAGTTTGGTGGCAACCACTATTTAGAACAAAAGCAGTGGGACTTCTAGCTCTTATATCAGAAAGAAGTCAGGTCTGGAAACCAAACTCTGAGATCTTTTCAACATTCTAAAAGCTTGTTCCTTTACTCATGTAATTGCTTAAAATGATTTGTCTTCTATAGTAACCAGCAAGCCCCTAAAGCCTACAGGACCTACAGTAAATAGGAAGGAAAGTACTAAAACAAGACCCAAGCAACAGAGTAGAGGGTGGGGAATACGAAAGTAGCTTCCCAAAGGAGAGATAGGCACACTGGAAACCTTGGGCTTGTCGTGGGAAAGGAAGAGGGCACACACCAAGAACCATTCTGTGACTAGAGAAAGGGATGCTTAAGTCTAGGGACTACTTATTCCTCTCTCAAACTTTCTCAAGAAATTTTAAGGGCATATAAAATGTTCAGAGGACCTACTGTATGTAATTGTTAGGAATATTTCCTTATTCTGATGCCAGCATCTGTTAAAGACTCCTGCATAAGATAACCACTGTGATCTACTTCTTATTGTGGAGTATGGCCATTGATTTTAGAGGTCCAAAGCCCCTGCATCACCCCCACCTCCACATTACTCACTTCCCGCTAAGTCTTATGAAAGATACAAAGCATTTCCACCCTGGTATGAAATGTTGATTCCCCCAGAAGATTAGTAGAAACTTAGTAAGTCACATTCTGAAGAATACTGAGTTTTTGAAGAGAGAGGAATAAGGGAAGAAGGCAGCATTTCTTTAGTGCCAGGCATGTAATGGATGTTTATTTTATTTAATCTTTGAGGCAATAATTTAAAGTAAATATTACTATCCTAATTTCCCCTCAAACTAAAACTCAGAGGTATTAATTTACTCAAATTATAAAATAGTCAAGGCTACTTGACTGCAAACCTAATATCCTATATCTACTACACTGTGCTCTGCAGCATCATAAACAAGAGCTCAAACTACAGAGCCAGATCCAAGCTTCTTCAACTTTATTGCGTCATGATTTTGATCAGATCTCTTTATCTCTCTGAGTGTCAATTTCTTCATCTGTAAAACTTGGTTAACAATATTTACTTCACTTAGCACCATTCACTTGACACATAACAAGTTGACAATAATGGTTAGTTATTTTCGTCACAATACAATAGAAAAAACAAAACTCAGTAAGGGTGGGCAGCAGAAACCAAAGACAGCAAGACATGACCAAGTGTCTCATAGCATTTGCACGGCACTTTGACCCACTCAGTTTCAACTCAGGAAACATTTATTCCACATCCAATATATACAACGGACTTTGAAAAATATAAAAATGACTTGGAATCAGATTCTAATTTTAAATATTTATCCTCAAGAAATTTTTGAGATGTCACCTTGGGCTAGATGGAAGAGAACTATAAAATTAAATATAAAACAGAAGCAGATACTCTATCATACAGTATTATAAATTTGGCTTGACATACCTGTCTCCATTCGGACTGTGAGTCCCTTAAAAGCAGAAACTCTTAATCCTCATTATCTTCCCAGTGTCTGTCCCAGTGCCCTGAATACAGAAGTAACATACTAAATGTTCCAGAAAGAAAGGAGGGAAAGAGGGAAGCAGGGAAGAAAAGTTAGTGTAGGAGAAATATGGAACAGCAGGAGTAGATAAGAAAGGAGATGGTCTACAAAGGAGGGCAAAATTAACTGGGTAAAAACACTGTGGTATTTAAGATAACAGTTACCTTGAGGGATAGATTGGGACTTGTGTTTTATTCATTGTGCCTGATATGTAGTATGAGTCAATTAGTGTTTGTAACTGAATAAGTGACTGAATAAATAGCACAGGGGTAGGGATGAATCTTAAGAAGCAACGGTAGGTTTACTATGGGCATGCCATTTATCTTTCCTAGTCTCAGACTGCTCACCAGACAAAATAAAGGATGAAACTGTGCCTTTTAAGGTCACTTATTAACATTTCCATTCCCAAACTAATTTTGTCAGTTTATCTTTTGAAAAATATAAAACAGAGAAACTTTATAGTCTGCTAGATGATGGCTAGCCCTCATTTTATAATCCTATGCTACCCTCTGGCTCCATATAGATAATTTGCAACACTGAGGCCATAAGAGTTATAGGCTCCACAACTTTTTACAATGTCTGAGACTCATTAAACATGTTAAACCAGAGAAACATATCTAATGCCTTTTAAATGACACACTTTTATGTCCCAGGGAACTAGAAAGACCTATACAGTAAAAATCAAGAGGCTGACATGAACAACCTTCTTTGATATCTCTTCTGAACTAGTGGCTCAAATGTTCTACCTCATTAAATAAAACTACTTTCCTCTCCCTGTACGTTTGAAGAGACGGGACATAATACCTTTGAACTGAAAGACACTGAGAGATCACTCTCTCCCTTACAAATGTTGAGCTGTCGGATCACAGTCTGAAACAAATATGGTGAGCAGAGGGAGAAGAAAATATAAGACAGGAAGTTATTTAAACACAGCCCTGGCAGAACATCAAGCTAATCTAACAAATGTTAAAGTCCCCTGGGAGAAAAGAAAGGCAAACGATAGGGAGGAATTGAGGCAGGGAAGAAGAAAAGAATGAAATAATAGGGTAGGCAGTAACTTGCAATTTTTGAAAAGGAGATATTTACATTTATTGAGATGCATTCTGTGTGAAACACTGTGCCAGGTGTTGTGGATACTGAGACGAATGGGCCACAATCCTTGTTCACAAGCACCTCACAGTATAATGCATAGATAGATAGGTTTGTATGCAAATGTTTTCAATGAAATACAAGGAACATATTAGATGCACATCCGCCACATGCCAAGACCCTCTTGGAGCTTTCAGTGAGTCAAAAATACAAAGAACAGAAATCTTGTGAATTCCAACACTGCCACTTATTGCCCATGTGATTTTTGCACAAATTACACAATTTTACTTAGTCTCAAATTCCTACTTGATAGTAGTACCTACTTCCAAGACTGTTGAGGGTGTTAAATAAGATAACATATATGGAATCTTTATCTCAGTGCGTGTGCCATAGAAGTTGTAGTGTGTTTGCTCTATTATTTGAGAATATTCAGTTCTATTCTAGAAGGCAAGAAAAAAATGGAATAGATAAAATCCATCAGAAATGTTAAGTTTAGGCAGAAAGTTAGCAAATAGTTTGTATATCTTAGGCAGAATTCACAGAGTATGTTAAATATCAATGATAAGTCAGTTACCCACAAGACATGGTAAAGATGAATCAAGTAAACAGAATATAGGAGAGAATAAATGAGAGTGCAACTAATAAATAAAAAGGGATGAAAGAAAAATACATAAGATGTGATCATGCCACCTCTAGACTAAATAGCTATGTTATCCAAAAATCAGGCACCCAATATGGACCTATTATAGCTCAGGGTATCTTCTGCCCAAGAAACACAAATAAAAGTTATAACTGCTTGTCAAGCTAATTAGTAAGCTATAACTATGCCATGTGTACCTACTCATGCATCTCTATAAAAAAATCAACTGTGAGTTTAGGCCCCTGGGTACTTTCTGTCTATTGGTTCTCTTTGCTCAAATCTCAATTCTAGTCCTTGTCTACACATCAGCGCAAATGGCTAATGCAGCAGAAAGACAAAATATATATCATAGTATATTTTAGGTAGTGTGGTCTGTACATCCCAGTTGCATTTTAGCATAAGTGTATTAATCCACCTGATCTCTCCCTTTGCTTTTCTTTTCCTTGCTTCTCACTATATGTTTTACATTGAATTAACAAGCTCCGAGGCAGGCAGATCCCTTGAGGTCAGGAGTTCGAGACCAGCCTGGCCAACACAGTGAAATCCCAGCTCTACTAAAAATACAAAAATTAGCTGGGCATGGTGGATGTCTGTAATCCCAGCTACTCTGGAGGCTGAGGCACAAAAATCGCTTGAACCCAGGAGGTGGAGGTTGCAATGAGCCGAGATTGCACCACTGCACTCCAGCCTGGTCAACAGAGCAAGGCTCTGTCTCAAAAAAAAAAAAAAAAAAAAAAGGAAAGAAAAAAAGAAGAATTAAGAAGCTATGCAATTCAAGCATCTTAATTTGGTCTACAAAACCTTCTGTTCCATGACCTCTTCTGAGATAGTTTGCCTAGTTGTGTCACTGGAGGCTGCCATTGCTTCAAGGTGATTTCCTACATGTCAGAAGTTGTGCATGTTAGTTCCCTTCCTTCTTGTGTCTTATTGAAGACAAATGAATCATAGTACATTTTGTAATTTATATGGGTTGATTCTGTTTTTTCTATTTGACTCTATTTGTAAAAAAATAAAATATCTATCATTACATGCTCCCCTCACAACTCATACTGATACAGTAGTTAAAAAGAAATTATTTAGGCAGACAGTGAGGATAAGGAAGTCCTCGGTAAGGTTTTCCTTTTAATGAAAAGCAGCCCCAAAATCGTTTCTTTTGTAACAAAGAGCAGCTTGAAAAATCAAGCTGCAGACATAGACAAGCAAGCTGGAAGCTTGCACAGGTGAATGCCAGCAGCTGTACCAATAGGAAAAGGCTATCTGGGGCTAGGCATGTTCAACATGGTGGCTCCATCTTCCCTTTTCCTTGCCAACCACATGTACCATTAAGGAGCAGTCAACATGGTGCTGGCCAAGTAGAAAACCTATTTGCATAATAAAAACATTAGTGGGGTAGCCAGCTTCTTCACACACCATGTAAATGTCACACCTGGTCCAACCAATCTTAGGGCCCTATGTAAATCAGACACCGCTTCCTCAAGCCAGTCTAGAAAGCCCCCTGCACTTCACCACAAGACTGGAAGACCCACTTGGCAGCCCCTCTCTCTCTGCAGGAGAGAGAGCTATTTTCTTTTCTCTTTCTTTCACCTATTAAACCTTCTCTCTTAAACTCACTCCTTGTGCGTGTCTGTGTCCTCAATTTCCTTGGCATGAGGCAACAAACATCAGGTATTACTCCAGACAACCATGTGCTTCCTTTCTGCATAAACATCAGCCCACACAATGCCACTGCTATGGCTGTAGTATACTGGACTATGAGTGGATTGATCCAACCAGCACCAGCAAACCATTGGCTGGCCGGTAACCTGAGACTTGTGAGACCTGGCTCGCAAGGAAGATGAGCTGGGCCAGTCACATACATCATAATGTGGATAATAGGGATCTAAGAAGTTAATGCCAATAATAAAGAGGAATTAATTAATGTGGGTAGGTTATGCTATAGCTAAGGGCTGGTGTAGAATGCAGATGAAGAGATGAGTGAATACTGCTCTGCAGAGAGACGTAACTGAAAAGATCCACAGAAAGAAGCAGAGACATCACTGAAAAGTGACCACAGATTTCCCCAGGACCAAAAGAGATGGGGAAATGTGCCTTAGTTGCAACGTTTCATTTCCAGCTTTAGTGGGGCATAGCCATTCAGAAGTTCCCATTCTGTGTCCCCCATACAAACACAGATTATGAGAAAATTTCATTTATATTGTACACTTGTTTCTGTTTCTATTTCTTGCGGCCAAATAAAGCTTCCATTCAAATATTACTTATTCATTTTAATGTTTCTAAATCTCATTTAGAAGTCACTTACACATCTTATTTTAAGAGTGCATATTGAAGGTAAAAATATATAAATCAATTGATAGGGTGTCACTCATATATTAAGTGTCACACTCAGTTAATATGTTATAAAAGACACCAGCTGTGCAGACTCTAGTAAATTAGAATACTTGCTGATGACATTGAAGCAGCCAAGAGAACCTTGGGGCTGTTATACATTTTCTACCTTGAAAAATAAAACTCAACAGCCTTTCCAGTCTCGTGAACTGGATGAGCTAATGATAGCGGGGGAAAGTAGCATATCCCCTAACTCAAATGCCAGCAGAAATTGTCATCAATTAGCAAACTGACTAAGAGAGACAAGGAATGTTGCTCCTCCAGAAAACATATTCTATTTGATTGTTTGAATACACTTGGTTGAGCTATGATTATTTTTTAGAAAAAAAATTAGCAAAAAAAAATCAGTCTGCTTCTCTCTTGATTTTGTGGGAAATGGACTGTTGAAGTTTGACAAGGTCACATAAAAATGTAAGTATTCACAATCAGAAAACCAAAAATTGGATTCCCCAAGCTGGGCACAGTGGCTCATACCTGTAATCCCAGCACTTAGGGAAGCCAGGGTGGGCAGATCACTTAAGGTCAGGAGTTTGGGACCAGCCTGGGCAACATGGTAAAACCCCATCTCTATAAAAAATAAACAAATAAATAAATACAAAAAGTAGCTGTAGCTTCAGCTACTCAGGAGGCTGAAGTGGGAGGATGGCTTGAGCCTGGGAGGCAACGGTTGCAGTGAGCCAATATGGTGCCACTGCACTCCAGCCTGGGCAACACAGCCAGACTTTGTCTTAAAAAAAGAAAAAAATAATTCCCAGTCAGTGTTAGTATACATACATATTTCAACCATTAAACTGATTTTCAACACTAAAAATTATTCCTAACTTTAAAAATTATTTAAGTGGGGCTTTTGAAATGTTATTTAACCCTGTTGTACCTCTACTACATTCGTAGCACTGTATCTGGGACTTTTAATACATAAATTGTTATCCCCATGTACAAAATAGTAAACTGAGATTGAGAGAAATTGTATGACTTATATTGTTTGCCCAAAGATGCAGAGCAAGTAAATCACATAGCTCATATTCTAATTAAATTGTGTCTGGCTCCAAACCTAGTTTTCTCCATTTCAACAAGCTACTTCAACTCAATATGATGTGTTAAATTGATGCTATTTAAGCAATAAAATGTCTTTCAGTTTAATCATTTTTATGGAAACATGTTTGACTGGCTCTTGCCTTATTTAAACACAATAAGCAGTTTAGACTTTTTCATTGACTTGGAGAAACCATTAGGATTTCTTCAGCATCCGTTGTGAATATAAATTACATTTTTTAGAACTAACCAAAGGCTCAGTCACCCTTGACACAGTCTCCAGTTCTACACCTCCTCCCAGTTTTTCAATGCAATTGATGTAGATATCTGCATTATACAGCTTCCTCCTGGTGACCACCTCCCTATGGGACAGCTAGATATAGCATACTTGACTGGCCCTGCTGACCGTCACACCCCACATGGACCATACAGATATGCCACAGTGACTGCCTCTCAGTCACAGTGTGGCCTCCTGAAACTCAATGCCTTCTTGCTTTCAACCCGCCAATTAAAACTCCCTGCAGGAAACCTGCTTGGACAATGCACTGGACTCCAATAAAGGAATTGGACCAGGGTCCCTCTCTCTTCCCACACTTTCTCTGACCTTCCTGTGTGGTCTTTGGGCACACTGTGTACCAGCCCCACCAGGAGCTATAAGTAAAATAACTTTACTTTGGTTTTGCGCCTCTTATAATCATTGAAGGGGTGTCTCTCCATCTTAAAGAACATAAATATAAAGACTTCTTCTGCTTCTAATCTACTGCATTCAATGTGTTATTGTGCTGGATATCCTCCATTGGCCTCTCCAGATTCACTCTCTTCCTGTCTCTGCCTTCCTCTGTGCCCCTAGAAGCTGGCCCCCTATGAACGGCACCAGTGGCCCTACATGCAGCCAATGCTGAGCCTCAGAAAGACATCAAAGACAGGGGAAAGAGAAGTTGGAGTAGTCATGCCCATCACTCCATCTCTACTAGGACCCTGTAAGTTAGCTGTGAACCTTGAACAAACATCACAGATTTTGTGAGGCTTTCCACACTGCACTTTCTCACCAGATTCCAGTTGCTACTCTCTCTTCTTGCTATTTAAGCCCAGGGAAAGGAAATAGCTTCCCATTGTGTCAGTCTTGTTTATTGTTTTTCTACATTCTGCCCTCACCTTTTTAACTAGTGACTTTATTAAAATCCACTTCAAAATAACTAGTTGGAGTGTGTCCTCTATTTTCTATATTCTGGTTAATATTGTAACTGAAGCTATTGTACATTTTCTTGAGTCCTCCCACTTCTCTTCAATCTCAAAGCCTTTGCTTTGGATCTTCATCCTTTTATTTCCTAGATTCTGCCTTTTAGACCAGCCTCTAATCCATGCTCTGTATTCTAATCAGTGACACCTTCTAAAAAATAAATCTTATCAATTACCAGCTCATGATAATGTTTAAAACCTCTCCTGACTGACTCCTCATTGCACCTTGTTAGTTCCAAACTCCTCGGGTTATCCTATGAGTTCCTTTGTCATCTGGACCATGTTCACTCATCTGACACATTGCTCAATGTTCTTCCTTCCTACACCTTTGGACTCTATGTTTTAGTCACGTTAGTTAGTAGTTCAGCAGGCCTCCATAATGCTTGACCCCCAAGCCAAGTCTGCTCTTGCACAATTCATTTCCTTGGTTCAGTCAGCTTTCACACTCAACCTCAGTTAGCTAATTTCTTCTCCCACTTCAGGATGGGCTTTAGCTTCATTGCCTCTGGGAAGACTGCACTAAGACTGTCTCCACAAACCTGCACGTTGTGCACATGTACCCTAGAACTTAAAGTATAATAAAAAAAATTTTTAAACAAGACTGTCTCCCATTCTGGATTAGCGTTCTTTCTCTGTGGTCCCAGATGCACATCTTTGTCATAATACTGATTATACTGTTTGCCCCCACTAGACAACAATTTCCCTTAAGGCAAAACCAAGCCTACTATCTCTGTATCCATACCTCCAGAAAAGTACTTGATGTAAAATAAATTTTTAAAAAAGTTTGTTGACTAAATTAAGTAAGCCACCTGAATATTTCCCCCAGCAAAACACAAACCCTACAAAACATAATTTATTCCATATTCTCCTTATCAATACGTCTTTGGTACAGAAATGTTTATGATGTGCATGTTTACCTGAAATATGAGGTGATATTGATTTGTATGCATATTTATATTTCAGGCAGTCACATTCCGCCATGCTTTGGTAATAGCTGCATAATTCTCCCACTGGGAGAGCAGTTTCTATAATCGCAGTTGATGATTTCTTTTTATAGACTTTATATTTTATGTGCTTTTTTATTGTCAGAAATCAAATCAAGAAAGAGAATTCTTCTGAAATGAGAATTCTGGCCCTGAAAACTGTAAATCCAAAGGTAGGGTCTTATCTATCCCAATGAAACACCAGGTAAATTACCACCAAAGATTGCAAACTGCTTGAGAAAATAAAATTTTCAATTCATGACATAGAATAGGATGTAAAATTGGAACAAAAATGATGTAGAGGGGAAGTCTCACAAACCTAGGATCTTGAACTGTGTGAATTTAATTACTGAGATACTACAAAGAAATAACACCCTCACCTACTACAGATACCAGTGTTACAGTTAATTATTTTTCCTTCTCAGCCTTTTTTGTCCATGGGCAGATTCCACTGTTGTAGGTTGCGGAAAGTAAGGTATGGAATTTAGTTTTCTTTGTCTATAATAAAATACTACTTGTTATAGTATCTCTGACATATTCCCATTGCCCCTCTGTCATGGAAACCATAAATCTCTGATATGGTTTGGCTCTTTGCCCCACCCAAATCTCATAATGAATTTTAATTCCTAATGTTGGGGGAGGGACCTGATGGGAGGTGATTGGATCATGAGGGTGGATTTCCTCCTTGCTGTTTTTGTGATAATGAATGAGTTCTCACAAGATCTGAGGGATTAAAAGTGTGTGACACTTCCCCCTTCTCTCTCTCTCTCTCTCTCTGTCTCTCTCTCTCCTGCTGGCCATGAGAAGATGTGCTTGTTTCCTCTTCACCTTCTGCCATGATTGTAAATTTCCTGAAGCCTCCCAGCCACGCTTCCTGTACTGTCTGTGGAACTGTGAGCCAAGTAAACCTCTTTTCTTTAAAAATTACCTAGTCTCAGGTAGTTCTTTATAGCAATGTGAGACTGGACTAATACAAACTACTATTTCATGGGAATGTATCTTCCCCATTTGTCAGTTATCTACTTCTACCTAACATACTAACACAACTAAGTGGCTTAAAACTACCATTTATTTCTGACACAATTCTTTGGGTTTGTAAGTGGGTTAAGTTCAGCCGGGTGATTTTTTTTTGCCAGACTTCCCCATGTGATCTCTGATAAACTAGTAGGTCAGCCCCACTGGGACTTGTTAGATTATGATGGTCTCATCTGAGGCAGCTGAGATGACTGGGACCTCTCTCCATGTAGTGCCTTACCCTCCAGCAGACTGCCTGCTCTTATTCACTTGGATGTCATAACATTCCAAGAGCAGAAAGACAGGACAAACTCCAGTGTGCAAGCACTTTTTAAGCCACAGGTTTGGTGTTTGCTACTTTTCCTAGAGCAAAAACAAGGCACATATCCAAATACAGAGTTAATGCAAAAGAAAACTAGTAAAAGTTACCAATACAGGAAGGCATGAACAAATTGGGGCCTTTACTAAAATAATTGACCATACCAATTTCAATGGTAATTGAAATACCATTCAATTAAGAATGGTATTCTTGCATACCTAGGACAAACTTTGATTTAAATTAAACTGAGTTTGAATTCTGATTCACCACTTTCTGGCTACATATACATGTTCTACATATTTCCATCTATGTAGTAGAAGCTCAATTACGTGATACTCCTGGCTTCTCTCCACTTCTTTACTCGTTTATCCCCCAGCAGAGTACAAGTGAATTTTTTTTTTTTTTTTTTTTTTTTTTTTTTGTCTTAGAAATTTGCTGAAGGGCCAGACACAGTGGCTCACGCTTGTAATCTCAGAACTTTGGGAGGTTTAGGCAAGCGGATCATGTGAGGTCAGGAATTTGAGACCAGCCTGGCCAACATGGTGAAACCCATCACTACTAAAAATAAAAAAAAATTAGCCAGGTGTGCTGGCACCTGCCTGTAATTCCAGTTAGTCGGGATACTGAGGCACAAGAATTGCTTGAACCTGGGAGGCAGAGGTTGCAGTGATCCAAGATTGCACCACTGTACTCCAGCCTAGGCAACAGAGGGAGACTCAGTCCCCCCACCAAAAAAAAAAAGCAAATTCTGGCCTGACTGGGTGTGGTAGCACAGGTCTCTAATCCCAGCACTTTGGGAGGCTGAAGCGGGTAGATCACTTGAGGCCAGGAGTTCAAGACCAGCCTGGCCAACACGGCAAAACCCCATTTATACTAAAAATACAAAAAATTAACACAGCATGGTGGTGCATACCTGTAGTCCCAACTACTC
Source organism: Papio anubis (assembly GCF_008728515.1). Lineage (NCBI taxonomy): Eukaryota > Metazoa > Chordata > Mammalia > Primates > Cercopithecidae > Papio > Papio anubis. Next base: position 51,514,539 of record NC_044987.1, on the reverse strand, counting down.
AGAAGGCTGAGGTGGGAGGACCACCTGAGCCTGGGAAGTCCAGGCTGTAGTGAGCTGAGATCACACCAGTGCACTCACTCCAGCCTTGGTGACAGAGTGAAATGAAACCTTGTGTCAAGAAAAAAAAATTGGTGAAGAATAAAGCAAGCATGCTTAGCTAGTTCTTCTCTTTTATCCCATTTGAAGTGGGTCTGCCTACAGAGAGCACACATTCTCCCTGTATTTGTTGAGTTCATAGGTTCAGTAATAGAAAATCCATTTATCTGGACGTAAAAGTCACATTCCCTAATACCTAGATTTTGCCAATAAAGAAATGTTAGGCCCCATTTCTCAACTGGTTCAGAAATCATTCAAAAAGGACCCTACACCTTCCATTCTAATCCTCTCTAAGCACAAAATAATACCAGCCCTTGAATGAAGTTTCCTTCAGCTACTGAGCCAAAATAACAGTTCTCTTGACTTCAAAAAAAAAAAAAAAAAAGGAAATTGTTAAGAGGAGAACTCCTTGGAATGACTATAGAATAATGATAATAGAAACTCCATTACAGGCAGTGAGAAAGTTAATGAGACAATGTCTTTGAGAAAAGTCTTCAAGCCTAAGGAGAAAAGAACAAAACTCAAAGAGGTCTAATGCTATTGCAGAACCCTGATAAAGATAATAAACCAGTCCACTGAGGTAGGAAAAAAGACACACCCAAGAACTCATTGATCGTGACTGAAATTGTGTGTCAAAAAAAATTGGAGTTGGAAAAAAAGACAAAATTAAAAAGACTGTGCTGGCAGAACCCACAAGTATACATGAAGAGAGTAGCAAACCAAAGAAAGAATAGTGACATTTTTTTTACTTTCTACTCCTATAATCTTAAGTTTGTATACTTTGTAATTAACCAGAATATAACCCTAACAGTCACATATAATTTGTTTCATTCTATACATGAGAGAACAGTGATAGAAGAAAATTAAGGGACTTTCCCAAGGGTGCAGTAATGAATTTAGTCTCACCTAAAATGAGATCTGGACTTTGTCCTGGCCTTCCAGAAGGTAAAGTATCTGTATTTGCTTGGGGATCCTGAGCTAGTCCACTAGTAACAATGTGATTTACTCATTGGTGCTTTGACTCACACCAATCATGTGATTTAGGGTGGGGGCTTTGGGCCACAATTGGAGACTAGAAATTAAAATCAACCTGATGGACAATCAACCTCACGGACAATCACTCAACCAAGCATGCCTGTGTAACAGAAGCCCAATGTAAACACCAAGGTATGGGTGAGTTTCCCTGATTAGTAATACTCCAAGAATATTGTCACACATCAATCTCAGGAGAGCAACATAACCTGACTTCACAGGGAGAAGATGATAGAAGCCTCATGTTTGGAACCCTCTTAGTCTCTGCTCTATCTATCTCTTCCTTTGATGGATCTTAATCCCTTTAATAACCATAATCATTGAGTATTATAGCAGCTTTCAATTAGTTCTAGCAATTATCTAACCTGAGGGTAGTTTTAGGAACTAAAACTTACAGTTAAACTTACAGTTAGTGTCAGAAGTGAGAACAATCTTATGGAGCTATGTGCTCTCTAAATCTGCAGTTGGCCTCAACCTCTCACACCAAGGTAACCAAGTACGGCTCCGCAATTTGCATACTGTACAACTCTAAGATGTACAACTTACACAGAGTACAACTAGTATCACCCAGTGAGATGGATGGAAATACTACTCAGTCAATCTTTTAAGTAACGCATATCTTCACTATTCTCACTAGAGTTGATAAAAGTAATGAAAAATTCAGTATTATGTTGGCCATGTACAAAACTTATTGGCAATAAGCACTAAGCCCAATGACATCCAAATCTAGATAAGCAAAACTTGGTACCACAAGATAAGTACCTTGGAGCAACAGCACAGTAGATGAGAATATCTAGTGTTGTATGCATATCCATATGTAGCCAAAAAGTGGTGAATCAGAATTCAAACTCAGTTTTAATTTAGCATCAAAATTTGTCCTAAAAACCAAGTAGAAATAAGTTTATACAAAGGGATTAAGTAAAGTAAAACAAACAGGTGAGAAGATAGTTAAGATTTAGACACTTGGAACTTTGTAGGGCTTACCTCTAAATATTAAAACACTCTCTTTGTACCAATGGTGGAAAGGACTCTGTTCCCAAGAAGAAATAAGTGATTTACCACTAAGACTATGACTGGAAGTTTCTTGGGGCACCCGCGTTACTGCCTAGGCAAATGTCTGGAGTGTATCTATCTACCATTGCACAGAAAAGTTAGTAAAAGCCAATATGTTAGTCATATAACAAATAAAAATAAATTAATTTTTTTTTTTTTTTTTTTTTTTGGAGACAGAGCTTTGCTCTTGTCACCCAGGCTGGAGTGCAACAGCGCGATCTCGGCTCACTGCAACCCCCACCCCCTGGGTTCAAGTGATTCTCTTGCCTCAGCCTCCTGAGTAGCTAGGATTATAGGCACCTGCCACCATGCCTGGTTAATTTTTGTATTTTTAGTAGAGACAGGGTTTCACCATGTTGGCCAGGCTGGTCTCAAACTCCTGACCTCAGGTGATCCGCCCACCTCAGCTTCCCAAAATGCTAGGATTACAGGTGTGAGCCACTGTGCCTGGCTGAAAGTAAAGTCTAATATGTTTAGTTATTGACACTTGGGGGATGTTTAAAGCATTATTCAAAATAGAAGCACGGTCATGCTGCACAGAAAGTACCCATTTTAAATTCCAACATTAAGAAAGAGTAGATTTCTCTGCTAAGAGGATTTTAAATGGCAGAATCTGTCTTATTATTTGTTGTGTGTCCAACTTCTACTATAGGAATAGGTCAAAGCACTCAATAAAAGATTGTCAGATTTTTTAAATTAATGAAAACAAATGGGAAGGAATACTCTAAGCAGAGGCTTGCTGCCTGTAGTTTTGCTTCCTCTCTGTTCTCTACTTTTCATTGGCCAACTATCTCCCAGTAGGGGAATGGAATGGAATGGAATGGAATGGAATGGAATGGAATGGAATGGAATGAAGTGGAATGGAATGGAAAGTAATAGTAATCTCTAATATTTATTCAGCTCTAGAAACACAGTTATTCTGGTTCTCTATCTTCTTTAGTTTATATTACCAATTGAAAAAGATAGAAAATCTGTAAAATAGACATCTTAGTAATGAGAATTTAGATTCTCATTATTTTCATTATAGATGATAATTGGGGGAAAAAGTGATTATGTGATATGGTTAAAAACCACTTTAAACTGTCCAATAATAAAATCCAATATTAGTTGTTCTGTTTACATAATAATCTTATTGGTAACAAGCACTTAAGTTAAATATAATCCAGAGCAAGGAAAAGCAAAACTTTGTGCCCCATGATCAAGTCTCTTGATGCAGCCGTGCAAAACTTGACATTTAATTTAAAAAGCATGGAGGCATGATGGAAAAGCATCTCTATGTAGAGAGTGGAGAGCAGTGGCGCATTTTATTTGACATGGTGGATTTGCTTTCCTTTATTTTCGTATTTTAATAAGTTCAACTCATGAAAGCATAATGAAAATAGAAAGATCAGCTATAATCAGGATGCATGGACATTTGGGGATCTTGATTTAAAAAGCAGTTGCCTTCCTAAGTCTTTCAACAAAATGTAAATTAAACAGATGAAATTGCCTAAAACATAACTGATTCCCAAGGGAATGTAATCATGCTTAAATGCCAACACTAAATTAATCAGAGGAACAGAATGTGGAGATGAGAAATTTCATTTTAAGCAGCTTCATGTTTCATTAAAGTAAGTGGACATGGCAGGTCAGGTTAAGACTTTGCAAAGAATGATTTGAAAAGCAAAAGGCAAAGATTTCCATCTCAAAACTATGCAGCCTCAAAGCCTATTCAAATAAAGCTGAATGGTAATTCATGTGCATAGTATGCTCCATAGTTGATCATTTTCTTTTTCCTCAGTTCAGAGTTCTGGAATAATATGTATTAATATTTATGTAACTACATTCTTTTATCCCAAATAGCTTAGTTATAGTTTTATATATTGTACTTGCATTGTTTGTAAACAGTCCCATTCTTCTACACTAAACTGGTCCACCAAAATAAATTAAATTGCCAATTAAAACATGATATGTATTTAACTTAGAACGAGCAGAGAAAGGGACTTGGACAGCATGGTGAATGGGCAAAAACTTTGTCAGAGTTCAACAAATCCTTTTTGACTGCCTATTCTTTACCACACGCTGTTTGAGGTGCTTGGCATGTAGAGTAAACACACACACACACACATACACACAAGGAGACAAAGAGCCTCATATTTTAAAAAGTAAATTATGTGATATAGCAGAATATAACAAATATAATGGAAAAATTAGTAAAAAGGAAAAGAAGTACATGGTTGAAAGAAGGAGACAAGTTATAATATAAAAGAGGGCTAGGAGGCCTCATTATGAAAAGGACTTTAAAGAGGTGAGTTATCCATAGAGAAGCCCGTGAAATCATTCAAGACAGAGGGAATAGTCGATTCAATGGCCCTCAGCCAGGGGCATGCTGTGTGGGTTTGAGAAGGCAAAGGGGGCCAATGTGTCTGAACACACTGGTTAATGTGATGGCTAATACCGAGTGTCAACTTGATTGGATTGAAGGATACAAAGTATTGATCCTGGGTGTGTCTGTGAGGGTGTTGCCAAAGGAGATTAACATTTGTGTCAGTGGGGAAGGAAAGGCAGGCCCACTCTTAATCTGGGTGGGCACCATCTAATCAGCTGCCAGCACAGCTAGAATATAAAGCAAGCAGAAAAATGTGAAAAGACTAGACTGGCTTAGCCTCTCAGCCTACATCTTTCTTCTGTGCTGGATGCTTCCTGCCCTCAAATATCAGGCTTCAATTTCTTCAGTTTGGGGACTCAGACTGGTTCTCCTTGCTCCTCAGCTTATAGATGGCCTATACTTGAACCTTGTGATCATATGAGTTAATACTGAATAACTCATATATATATATATATATATATACACACACACACACACATGCACATATATATATATATATATCCTATTAGTTCTGTCCCTCTAGAGAACCCTAATACAAGAATGAAGGGCAGAGTAGAAGGACATGAGGTTGGAGAGGTAGTAGAAAGCTAGATCACATAGCGTCTGAAAACCCAGTGTAAGGACTTTAGATTTTACTCTGGATAAAAAGAGCATCTGTTCCATGATTTTGAGCAAAAAAAAAAGTAACATAAGCTAACTTAGCTGGCCATGCATTGAGAATAGACCAAAAAAGGAGGAGAAAAGTGTGGAAGATGGGAGACTGGTTAGAAGATTTGCAGTAATCCAGACACAAGTTTCTGATAGAGAATAAAGCTGGTGAGAATTTATAGAACTCTATTTATTTTGAGGGTAGAGCCAAAAGGATTATCTGTTGAATTTAATGTGGCATATAAAAAGAGAGAGAGAGAGAGAGAGAATAACACAAGTCAAAGATTACTTCAAGGTGTTTGGCATGAGCTATTGAAAGGAAAACGTCAGTAACTGAGATGAGGAAGACTGTGAGTATGAAAAGTTTGGGGTTGCAGAAGATAAGTTCAATTATGGACATGTTGAGTTTAAGATATTTGAGTTTGAGACAAATGTGAGAAAGCAATTCTATATTATATTTTAGGACACAAAACAAAGATTAGGTTTGGAGATATAAATTTCACAGTTCCTAATGTGTAGATGATAAATCCATGATAATGGAGAAGACCTCCAAGATTAGGACTTACTCAGACTTACTAAAACATAAAATTTCAGTTTTCGTTCTTGTCTTTTGCCTTTTCTCTTTTGATCTTTTTTCTCTACATCACATCCCAAGTATTAAAGTCAACTAACTCACCCTGTTCTTTGTTGAATGGTCTATTTCCATTTGTATCAGAGTCAGAGGTGAAGCCAGCTGGATTTCCTGGGTCAAGTGGGGACTTGGAGAACTTCTCTGTCTTACAGAGGATTGTAAAATGCACCAATCAGCACTCTGTAGCTAGGATTGTAAAATGCACCAATCAGTGCTCTGTAGCTGGCAAGAGGCTCATAAAATGCACCAATCAGCACTCTGTAAAAACGTACCAATCAGTGCTTTGTAGCCAGCAAGAGGATTGTAAAATGCACCAATCAGTGCACTGTAAAACACACCAATCAGTGCTCTGTAAAATGCACCAATCAGCAGGAGTCTAAAAGTGGCCAGTTGCAGGGAGGACTGAAAAAAGGGAACTCTGATAGGACGAAAGTAGAACATGGGAGGGTACAAATAAGGGAATAAAAGCTGGCCACCCCAGCCAGCAGTGGTAACCCACTCAGGTCCCCTTCCACCCTGTGGAAGCTTTATTCTTTTGCTCTTCACAATAAATCTTGCTACTGCTCACTCTCTGGGACTGTGCCATCTTTAAGAGCTGTAACACTCACTGCAAAGGTCCGCAGCTCCGTTCTTGAAGTCAGCAAGACCACGATCCTACCAGAAGGAACCAACTCCAGACACATCTTGGGGGCTAATCCAGAATATTGCCTTGCAGTGAGTACCATCGGACCCTTTTCACTTGATATTCTGTCCTATTTTTCCTTAGAATTTGGGGGCTAAACAGCGGGCACCTGTCGGCCAGTTAAAGGCAAGCAGTGCAGCCACTGGACTAAAGACACGGTGTCAGGCTTTCTGGGAGAGGACTCTCTAACAACTCCCAACTCTTCAGAGTCGGGAACATTGGTTTGTCTGGAACCAGCTTCCACTTTTCCTGTACTTCTGGGCTGAGATGAGGGTTGACAGAGAAGAAAGTCATTCAGCTCCAGAATCTCGACAAAAAGTTGGTTGACCCTGCAGCCATGAGCAGAACTCTCAAAGTTAAATCACCCAAGTGAGACTCACCCATCTATCCTATCTATCCTGACCCTTGCTTACTGTGTCCTAACACCTGTCAGACAAACTTCCTCCCACCTCTCTTCTCAGAGGCTAGACCTGCTTCTAAAAACCACTTCCTGTCCCTGGTGCTCTTCTAGTTTCCCCTATAAGAATGATTTCTAGTATAAATTTCAAGACTCTGTTTCCTTTCTTAGCCACCTGAGCTTACCAATCACAAAGACATACTTTTTGCCTGAAGCCCCATTGGCAGGGGACTATCTGGAATTTTAGAATGCATCCTCAGACTAGCAGGTCTAACAAAGGCTATTCCCAAAGCTAGGATATGGGGAGCCTCAGAAATTACTGACTCCAAAATTAGGGGAATATCTTTCCTATTCATATGATAAGAAGTGAGGACAAAAGGTGTCATTCTTCCAACCCTGGAGATCCCTTCCCTCCCTCAGGGTATGGCTCTCCACTCCATTTTGAGGCATATCATCTTTGTAGGACAAAGGTAAGGTCCCAGGAGAAGATGCTTAGGACTCTAACAGGTTTTCGAGAATGCATTGGAAAGGGCCACTAAATCCAATTTTTCTTGGTCCTTTTCGTGGTCTAAGAGCAAAGGCAAGGGTGCACATTTTCGAGAATGTGTTGGTAAGGGCCACTAAATCTGACCTTCCTCGATCCTCCTTTTTGTGGTCTAGGAGGAAAACTAGTGTTTCCACTGTTGCTTCAGTGAGCATGACTTCCAAACAGCAGGGTCCAGGGACATTGCAGGTTCTTGGGCAGGGGAAAAACAAACAAACAAACCAAAACCGTGAGGCAGTTTTTTCTTTCAGATGGGAAACACTCAGGCATCAACAAGCTCACCCTTGAAATGCATTCTAAGCCATTGGGACCAATTTGACCTGCAAACCCTGAAAAAGAAGTGGCTTATTTTTTTTCTGCACTAAGGCCTGGCCCCAATATTCTCTCTCTGATGGGGAAAAATGGCCTCCTGAGGGAAGTATAAATTACAATACTGCCCTGCAGCTTGACCTTTTACCTTATGTCCAAGCCTTCTTTTCATTGAAGGATAATCCACAACTATGCAAAGCTTGTAATCTACATACCACAGGAGGACCTCTCAGCTTACCTCCACATCCTAGCCTTCCTACAGCTCCCCTTCCTATTAATGATAAGCCTCCTCTAACCTCCTCCACCCAGAAGGAAACAAGCAAAGAAATCTCCAAGGGACCACAAAAACCCTCAGGCTATCGGTTATGTCCCCTTCAAGCTGTAGGGGGAAGGGAATTTGGCCCAACCTGGGTACATGTCCCCTTCTCCCTCTCTGATTTAAAGCAGATCAAGATAGTCCTGGAGAAGTTTTCAGATGATCCTGATAGGTATATAGATGTCCTACAGGGTCTAGGGCAAATCTTCTACTTCACTTGCAGAGATGTCATGTTATTGTCAGATCAAACCCTGGTCTTTAATGAAAAGAATGTGGCTTTAGTTGCAGCTCAAGAGTTTGGAGATACCTGGTATCTTAGTCAAGTAAATGACAGAATGACAGCCAAAGAAAGGGACAAATTCCCTACCGGTCAGCAAGCCGTCCCCAGTACGGATCCCAACTGGGACCTAGACTCAAATCAAATTATGGGGACTGGAGTCACAAACATCTGTTGACCTGTGCTCTAGAAGGACTAAGGAGAATTAGGAAAAAGTCCATGAATTATTCAATGATGTCCACCATTGCTCAGGGAAAGGAGGAAAATCCTACTACCTTCCTTGAGCAGATATGGGAGGCCTTAAGAAAATATACTCCCCTGTCACCCGACTCACTCAAGGGTCAATTGATCCTAAAAGATAGGTTTGTTACCCAATCAGCTACAGATATCAGGAGAAAGCTCCAAAAGCTAGCCTGGACCCTGAACAAAATGTGGAGGCATTATTAAACCTGGCAACCTCCGTGTTCTATAATAGGGACCAAGAGGAATAGGCCGAAAAGGAAAGTGAGATAAGAGAAAGGCTGCAATTTTAGTCATAGCCCTCAGACAAACAAACCTTGGTGGTTCAGAGAGGACAGAAAATGGAACAGGCCAATCACCTGGTAGGGCTTGTTATCAGTGTGGTTTACAGGGACACCTTTAAAAAGATTGTCCAGTGAGAAACAAGCTGCCCCGTCACCCGTGTCCACTATGCCAAGGCAATCACTGGAAGGTGCAATGCCCCAGAAGACAAAGGTTCTCTGGGACAGAAGCCCCTAACCAGATGATCCAACAACAGGACTGAGGGTGCCCCAGGCAAGCGCCAGCTCATGTCATCACACTCACTGAGGCCTAGATAAGTTTAACCATTGAGGGCCAGGAAATTGGTTTCCTCCTGAACACTGGTGCAGCCTTCTCAGTGTTAAACTCCTGTCCTGGATGGCTGTTCTCAAGGTCTGTTGCCATCTGAGGAATCCTGGGACAGCCTGTAACTAGGTATTTCACCAACCTCCTCAGTCGTAATTGGGAGACTTTGCTCTTTTCATATAACTTTCTTGTTATGCCTGAAAGTCCCACACCTTTATTAGGGAGGGGTGTGTTAGCCAAGGCTGGAGCTATTATCTACATGAATATGGGGAACAAGTTACCCATTTGTTGTCCCCTACTTGAGGAGGGAATCAACCTTGAAGTCTGGGCATTGGAAGGACAATTCACAAGGGCAATAAATGCTTGCCCAGCCAAAATCAGGGTAAAAGACCCCACTGCTTTTCCTTATCAAAGGCAATATACCTTAAGGCCTGAAGCTCATAAAGGATTACTGGATATTGTTAGACATTTAAAAGTTCAAGGCTTAGTAAGAAAATGCAACAATGCCTGTAACACCCCAATTCTAGGAGTACAAAAACCAAATGGTCAGTGGAGACTAGTACAAGATCTTAGACTAATCAATGAGGAAGTAATTCCTCTATATCCAGTTGTATCCAACCCCTATACCCTGCTCTCTCAAATACCAGAGGAAGCAGAATGGTTCACTGTTCTGGACCTCAAGGTTGCCTTCTTCTGCATTCCCCTTCACTCTGACTCCCAGTTTCTCTTTGCTTTAAGGATCCCAAAGACCACACATCCCAACTTATGTGGATGCTCTTGCCTCAAAGGTTTAGGGATAGCCCTCATCTGTTTGGTCAGGCGCTGGCCCAAGATCTAAGCCACTTCTCAAGTCCAGGCACTCTGGTCCTTAAGTATGTGGGTGATTTGCTTTTGGCTACCAATTCAGAAGCCTTATGCCAGCAGGCTACCCTAGATCTCTTGAACTTTCTAGCTAATCAAGGGTACAAGAAATCTAAATTGAAGGCCTAGCTCTGCCTACAACAAGTCAAATATCTAGGCCTAATCTTAGCCAGAGAAACCAGGGCCCTCAGCAAAGAATGAATACAGCCTATACTGGCTTGTCCTTCCCCTAAGACATTTAAACAGTTGCCAGTGTTCCTTGGGATCATCACCAGCTTTTGCCGACTATGGATCCCCTGATACAGCAAGATGGCCAGGCCACTCTATATCCTAATCAAGGAGACCCAGAGGGCAAATACTCATCTAGTAGAATGGGAACCAGAGGCAGAAACAGCCTTCAAAACCTTAAAGCAGGCCCTAGTACAAGCTCCAGCCTTAAGCCTTCCCACAGGACAAAACTTCTCTTTATACATCACAGAGAGAGCAGGAACAGCTCTTGGAGTCCTTACTCAGACTCTTGGGACAACCCTACAACCAGTGTCATACCTAAGTAAGGAAATTAACGTAGTAGCAAAAGGTTGGCCTCACTGTTTGCAGGTAGTTGAGGTGGTGGCCATCTTAGTATCAGAGGCTATCAAAATAATACAAGGAAAGGATCTCACTGTCTGGACTACTCATGATGTAAATGGCATACCAGGTGTCAAAGGAAGTTTATGGCTATCAGACAGTTGCCTGCTTAGATACCAGGTGCTACTCCTTGAGGGACTGGTGCTTTGGACACACATGTGTGCAGCTCTCGACCCTGCCACTTTTCTCCCAGAGGATGGGGAACCAATCGAGCATGACTGCCAACAAATTTTAGCCCAGATTTATGCCTCCCGAGATGACCTCTTAGAAGTCCCCTTAGCTAATCCTGACCTTAACCTATGTACTGATGGAAGTTCATTTGTGGAAAATGGGATGATAAGGGCAGGTTATGCCATAGTTAGTGATGTAACAGTACTTGAAAGTAAGCCTCTTCCCCCAGGGACCAGCGCCCAGTTAGCAGAACAAGTGGTGCTTACCCGAGCCTTATAACTGGGAAAGGAAAAAAGAATAAATGCGCATACAGACAGCAAGTATGTTTATCTAATCCTACCTGCCCATGCTGCAAAATGGAAAGAAAGGGAGTTCCTAACCTCTGGGGGAACCCTCATTAAATGCCACAAGAAAATCATGGAGTTATTGCACACAGTGCAAAAACCCAAGGAGGTGGCAGTCTTACACTGCCAAAACCATCAAAAAGGTGAAAGAGAAAAGGCAGAAGGAAACCACTGGGCAGACACTGAGGGCAAAATTGCTGCCAGGTGAACCTCCCGTTAGAAATACCTATGGAAGGACCCTTGGTATCGAACAATGCTCTCCAAAAGATTAAGCCCCAGTATTCCCTGACCAAAACAGAATGGGGACTTTCAAGGAATAGTTTTCTCCCCTTGGGGTGGTTAATGACAGAAGAGGGAAAGATACTCATACCCGAAGCCAGCCAGAGGAAAATACTTAAGACCCTTCACCAAACTTTTCATATGGGTGTTGAGAACACTCATCAAATGATCAAATCCCTATTTACAGGAAAAAATCTCCTCTGGATCATCCAACAAGTAGTCAAAGCCTGTGAGGTGTGCCAAAGGAATAATCCCTTGGTCCATCATAAGTCCCCTCTGGGGGAAAAAAGAATAGAGCACTATCCCAGAGAGGACTGGCAGTTAGACTTCCCCATCTCTGATAGGACCAAAAAAACCCCAAAAGGATGCGCCATCCAGCTTTTACGCTCTTACATTTCCAACTTCACCTATTACATGAGCAATGAAAAGCCCATACATGGCCCTGTAACCAAGAATACCATCTTAACTTTCCAAGCCCCTTTATGCCTCCAACGTAACTCGTTATCACACTGTCCCATCAGAGTAATTACACCTTACAACTTCAAGCCCCAGCTGATCATAGTGACTTCTGAGTCAGCCAAACAGCTCCATTCAGATGGCTTGTCTGCTTCTCAGGGCCTGCAAAAATCATCACCTCCTCCGTGCTTAACAAACAGTCCAGGTTTTGTAAGGGAAAACATACTCCTTGCATGACCATTCACCCCTGGACCACTTGCAGCAGCGTCCCCACCACTAGTGAATACCTTCTCATTCCCTCTTTCAATTACTGTCTTGAATGGTTCCTAGTAGATACAAAACCACTTTTTCTCCAATGGGAAAACAGAACACAGGGAGCCACTCATTTTGCTCCCAACACCCCTTTCCAGCCGCTCACCAGAGCTACCTTGGCAAGCACTCTAGGAGTATGGGAAAATGAAAACAAACTCACATACCTTTTTAATATACACAACCAGTTCTGTCTACCCAGCCAAGGCATATTCTTCTTATGTGGAACTTCAACCTATATCTGCCTCCCCACCAACTGGACAGGCACCTGCACCTTAGTCTTCCTCAGTCCCAACATTGACATTGCCCCAGGAAATCAGACCGTATCAGTGCCCCTCAAAGCTCAAATCCATCAGTGCAGGACCATACAATTAATGTCCCTACTTATAGGGTTAGGAATGGCCACTGCTACAGGAACTGGAATAGCAGGTTTGTCCACTTCACTATCCTACTACCACATACTCTCAAAGGATTTCTCAGTTTGTGAGAAATAACAAAGTCTATCCTTACTCTACAATCCCAAATAGACTCTTTGGCAGCAGTGACTCTCCTAAACTGCCGAGACCTAGACCTCCTCACTGCTGAGAAAGGAGGACTTTGCACCTTCTTAGGGGAAAAGTGTTGTTTTTACACTAACCAGTCAGGGATAGTAGGAGGCGCTGCCCAGCATTTACAGGAGAAGGCTTCTGATATCAGACAACACCTTTCAAAATCTTATACAAACCTCTAGAGTTGGGCAACATGGCTTCTCCCCTTTCTAGGTCCCATGACAGCCATCTGCTATTACTCAACTTTGGGCCCTGTATTTTCAACCTCCTTGTCAAATTTGTTTTCTCCAGGATCGAGGCCATCAAGCTACAGATGGTCTTACAAATGGAACCCCAAATGAACTAATCTCACAACTTCTACCAAGGACCCCGGACCAACCCACTGGCCCTTTAATGGGCCTAGAGATTTCTCCTCTGGAGGACACTACAACTGCAGGGTCCCTTCTTTGCGCCTATCCAGCAGGATGTAGCTAGAGTGGTCATCGCCCAATTCCCAACAGCAGTTGGGGTGTCCTATTTACAGGGGGAATTGAGAGTTGAAGCCAGATGGACTTCCTGGATCGAGTGGGGACTTGGAGAACTTCTCTGTCTTACAAGAGGATTGTAAAATGCACCACTCAGTGCTCTGTAGCCAGGATTGTAAAACACACCAATCAGTGCTCTTTAGCTAGCAAGAGGATTGAAAAATGCACCATCAGCGCTCTGTAAAAATGCACCAATCAGTGCTCTGTAGCCAGCAAGAGTATTGTAAAATGCACCAATCAGTACTCTGTAAAACGCACCAATCAGCAGGAGTCTAAAATTAGCCAACCATGGGAGGATTAAAAAAGGGCACTCTGATAGGACAAAAATGGAACATGGGAGGGGACAAATAAGGGAATAAAAGCTGGCCACACCAGCCAGCAATGGCAACCGCTTGGGTCCCCATCCACAGTGTGGAAGCTTTGTTCTTTTGCTCTTCACAATAAATCTTACTGCTGCTCACACTTAGGGTCCGTCCCATCTTTAAGAGCTGTAACACTCACCATGAAGGTCCGTGGCGTGACTTCATTCTTGAAGTCAGCAAGACCACAAACCCACTGGAAGGAACCACCTTCAGACACGATAGTCTATCCTATAATACGGCCCTTTTGTTCACATCTCCTCTCCTTGACTATGAGAAGCTTGAAGCCTAGAGACAAAGATGTATCTTAGTCATTTTGCTATGTTTCTACTAAGTGCCTAGTACCTAACACAATGCCTGATGTAGTAGGTATGTTAATTGAATATGTTGGGTCAAACTGAATTTATTATGTCTTCAGGTTAAAATAGAAAATGAGTTAAGTAAAGAAAGAAGAGAAAACTCACATTTTTAACTAGTTTTTGTGCAACTTGAGCTAGAATTAAAAGAATTATAGAAATAAAGGTCTATAATATATGAATGCATCCCTCAATTAAGGAGCATACAAAATTATTTAACATTTACTCTATATGATGACCTTTAAATACATTATCTCATTTTATTTATTAAATAAGCTGATATAGTAGATATAACTGGTGCCATTTTACAAATGGGGACACTGAGCAGTAAATGGAGGAATAGAAATTTTAGCTCATGTGTCTGACTCACAAGCTTATGTTCCTCCACTGCCCTAATGCTGTGCCTGAGGTTATCAGAGTTAGTTACAGAAAGACTCCACAGGCACCAGGTGACCTCTTCAGATTTTTTCCAATATAAAACTAAAGCAGTTGCTCTCAATGGTTTTCAAGTTGCGTATCACCATGCCCCCCACCTCCTACCGTCATTATTCACCTTGAAAGCTTTATAATTTAGGAGGGCAAAGGAAAATTAAAGTCAAGAAAGGATGAAGGGGCCAGGCACAGTGGCTCACACCTGTAATCCCAGCACTGTAATCCCTATCTGCCCAAAGAGTGCAGATCTCTTGGGCCCAGGAGAATGAAGGGGAAACTCAGAGATCTGGACTGGTCCTTGAATATCCCCATACTTTATGATGTTCTTTGTTCATGCCTCTGTGGCCAGACTATTGCTATCCCTTATCACCTAGGGCCCAAAGTTCCAGTTTAAGAAATGCTATACTAGATTATTTATGCCCAAGAGAGGAAGGCAAGTTGGTCTAACATCAGCCTGAAGCCAGCCAACCAGCTAGAGACAACGTGCACAATAAATTAAGAGATGGATTTACCTTCAGATAACCTGAGTTCAAATCTCAACTCTATCACTCATACAGTCATGGAGACTCACAGAAATCATTTAAACTCTCTGAGCCTCAGTTTCTGTATCAGGACAAAGAGTGAATCCCTGCCTAGATGACAGGATTGTTGTGAGGATAGGAGAGAAAATAAAAGACAAAGTGCTTCAGAATCTAATGATGTTATTCTAGCTTAATTTACTTATCTGGGTTCATACCGATTATTTCTGAGATCCAGTTTATATAAGTCCTCTGTACAGTATGTGAGAAACATAAAGAGTAAGCAGGGGTTGTTGCCGAGGCAGCTAGGTATCTGAAAGAAGACCCAGGAATGAGTAAGAAGCTTAATACAGTTACTCCATAGGAGAGTTCCTTTAAGCACAGAACAATATAATGGATTTTAAATGGTTAGAAGCAAATCCTTAAAGCAAATAAAACCACAAAGAACATCTATCATAGGTTACAAAAATTGCCTCAATCATTTGCAGCTTCTTCCATTAACTTGTAGAATATATTTCTTCCCCTTTAAATCTGCCTAGGCAGCTGGGTGCCGTAGCTCATACCTGTAATCCCAGCACTTTGGGAGGCTTAGGAGGAAGAATCACTTGAGATCAGGAGTTTAAGACCAGCCTGACCAAAGTGGTGAAACCCTGTCTTTACTAAAAATACAAAAATGAGCCGGGCTTGGTGGCAGGCGCCTGTAATCCGAGCTACTCAGGAGGCTGAGGCAGGAGAATTGCTTGAACATGGGAGGCAGAGGTTGCAGTGAGCCAAGATGGTGCCATTGCACTCTAGCCTGGGCAACAAGAGTGAAACTGCATCTAAAGAAATAGAAAAAGAAAAAGAAAGAAACCTGCCCGAGCTAGTGACTTGTCCTGGGTAATAGTACAAAATGAACATGACATTATGCAAGTTCTGAGCTTGAACCACAAGTGACTTTACTCTCTCGGACCCTCTCCATAGCCGTCATGTATAAGTCTAGGCTTTTCTGATGAATAATGAGAGACCACACGAAGCTAGCACAAGCTGTCTCATTCAGTTATCTTGGAACAGCCAAAGCTGCTAACCACATTTGCATGACAGAGTACAGACAAGATCAGCCAAGCCTGGCCCTACCCAACCAATCCTAGCCCAAATTGCTGACCTACAAACTCAGGACTTCAACAGATAGTTACTTTTAAGTTACTGATGTTGGGAGTGATTTGTTACATAGCAACTAATGACTGATCCAACAACTGGCCATATAGGAATGGAAATTTGCAGCAGTGTCTGGGTTTTCCCCACCCTACCATGTTCTGTCTGGAAAGTTTAGATTTGCTAGTCATGAAAGCTGACTAGAGATGGACAAAGGAGCAGAATTCACCTTTGCCTCTAAACAAGTAAAGTTGACTTGGTATTTTGAGTAAATCTGAAATGTCCATTTACTTAGTCACAACTGAATTTCTAAGGAGGAAAAGAAATAAACAAGTAAGGCAAGAAATGGGAGGCATGAACAGTGTACTCCATGTAAGCTGAAAGCCGGTGACTTCCTAGAAAGACACCCAATAATTCAGCCTTCTACGACTTACTTTGTTCACTTGGCTGGGGATTCAGCACAAACACTAATCTTACAATGTAATGAGGCAGAGCCCATTTTCTGCCTATCCAGTGGAAAGTGAAATTGCAAACCGCCTTTGTTGTAAATCAAAATGCCTTTCTAACCTCAGTTGTTAATAACAAATGTGTATTTCCCATTTCACCACCATCTCTTTAGAATTCACACATTAAGAGGTTTATTTATACAATATTCTGCTTTGTTGAAATTCATTTTCAAGGCTTTCCCAGAGGCCACTGAGCCTCTTGTATAAATAGATTTTTTACAAGTTATGAAGTTTAGATTATCAAAAAACAATCTAGAAATCTGATCCTTAAAGTACCTGACAAATCCATTTTAGTTTTTAAATATATAACATTAGTTCAAAGAACAAATTACTAGTTTTCATTTTCTAGCAACTCTGATTCTGGTAATGGCATTTGTTTGGAGGCAGAAAAAAAATAGAAAAGAAAATCAAACTAGCAACTGAAAATATCTGTACAAGAGTGTTGTCTTATTTCAGTTTACAGATATGTTGACCTTGTTCTATTGGTTAATCTTGAGGTTTAACATAATTGACCTTCAACCTGGAAGGTGATATCCATCTTCCACCCCAAAATGTATTAGAAGTAACTTGACCTGTCAGTATCTCTTCATCCCCACTGCCAGGGATTCTCCCAGGATTCAGAAAAAACATCAAAGAAGTTTCCCCTCAAGAGAAGTATGGAGGCACTATCATAAGCCCTAGTAAGTGTCATTTGATATAGAGAAGTAATTTAAGATATTGCTTCTATATTAAAGGAGCTTAGAATCTTGTTGTGGAGACAATAATAACACACATGAAAGCTCTTACAGAATAACCAAGTGCTAAGCTGTAAGGTGCAGATAGAAATGCCATTAGGATGAGAAGCCACTTATTAATCTCCTCCTACATGGTAGTGTATTACAAATATTATGTCATCTACTCCTTCCAGTAACTCCAAATGTAAACTATTATAACCATTTAATAATAGAAAAGTTGAGGAGAGGAACAGTCGGGAACTTCTCCGAGATGACGCAGCTAACACAGAGCAGAACCAGAATTCATATCCAAGTTTGTCTGCCCAAAGAGCCAGGGCCTTTCTTTCTACACCAAATTGCCTCTCAGAAGGTTATAGTAGAAAGAAAGCTACTTTATGCCTCTTCAAGTATTCCCTAACACTATACCTTTATGCTTCTTATGACACCTTACACTTTCCACTTTATTTATAATAGTTACTGATGAGGAGGCAGTTGGTATGTTGAAACCAGCATAAGCTTTGGAGTCAAAAAGATCTGATTTTAAAGTCTCTCCTATTCTAATTAGCTGAAAGAATTTAAGCAAGTCACTTAACCTTAAATAATACCTATCTCACAGCATTAATATGAGTAATAAATTGAATTAATTCATTCACTCACTCAACAAATATTTATTGAATGCCTACTATGTTGTAAGCATTAGTCTAGATTTTATTCACAACAGTGAACAAAAAGAGACAAAAATTCCTGCCATCTTGGTGCTTACATTGTCGGCGAAAGTGACAGATAATAAGTAAACAAATAAATATATATATTTAAACAGTAGTTTTAACATAGAGGGGACTGAACCGCTGAGAGTTAGTCAGTTTTCACACAGCCTGGATATTGATATTCAAATCCAACTCTGGAGCAAAGTTCTTGATTGGTCCTCAAGACCATTTTGCTTGCCCTCACAAAAGTTAGTATATAAATATCCAGAGGATTTTGTGTGGTGAAAGCTGCCCTCAGAATCAGTTTCCACATGACCTCATTGATGTATGGAGTAATTTCATGTTTGTTCTCAAGCATTCCATTACTCTTTTTGTTCCCTGGGGCCATGGTACTGCAATCTTTTCCTAAGGCACTTTCCCACAGTCTTCAGGAGGAACAGAGTGTTTTCAAATCCATAAAAGATTTTCATACCCTTTAAAGCATCTGGTTTTTATCGTAACTCTGCAAGGTAGGCAGGAAGGTGCCACCATACCCATTTAACAGACAAGGAAAGAGAGGCTAATGCCGGTAGGTCATTGCCTGAGAACACACAGCTGGCGAGTGGGTTTAACAAGGCTTTAAATATAAGCTGTTTGATTCACATCTATTACCTTATTCATTACACTTCACCCACATGAGGAAAGACGAGGAAGCCAAATTCAGTTAAAGAAAATTTCTAATGCTCCCTCTTAACTAGACAGAGAGAGAGAGAAAAAAAAAAGAAATATTGACACACAAAAAGAAATGGTACAGGATAGAAAAAGAATGTGCTGAAAGACCTCCCCATATTTCTTAGAACTTTACCAAAATATTTCTGTTGGTTTTCCAGGACCGTTTATCCCATCACTACCCATTGGCATGGTCTAGTCCCAATATCCTAGGTATACGGGAAACATCCACTTAGGCAGAGATTCCACCTGCAGTGGTTAATACTGTGTCAACTTGATTGGCTTGAAGGACACAAAGTATTGTTGCTGGGTGTTTCTGTGAGGGTACTGCCAAAGGAGATTAATATTTGAGTCAGTGGACTAGGAAAGGCAGACCCACCCTCAACCTGAGTGGGCACAATCTAATTAGCTGCCAGCACTGCCAGAATAAAAGCAGGGAGAAGAATGTGAAAAGACTAGACTGGCTTAGCCTCCCAGCCTACATCTTTCTCCCATGCTAGATGATTCCTGCCCTTGACCATCAGACTCCAAGTTCTTTGCCTTTGGGACTCAGACTGGCTTCCTTGCTCCTCAACCTGCAGACTGCCTATTGTGGGACCTTGTGATCATGTGAGTTAATACTCCTTAATAAACTCCAATTTATATATACATCTGTTATTATTTCTGTCCCTCTAGAGAACCCTAATACACTACCTAATTCAGAGTAAACCTTGAGGTAAGAATAGAGTAAAAATATTGAAACGTATGGAGCATGTATACAGAACTCTGTGCTGCCCTCTGGGGACAATATAAGATTTAGAGAGAGTCTCTCTGTCTGAGTAAATGGGAAGCACACTGGAAGAAGAATAACAAGCACTGTACCAGCAATAATATAAAAAAGAATGAGGTGAGAATTTGGGGAGGATATCATCCAAGATTTTCCAGTATACATAGCCTGGAGCCATCCATTCTGCTAAGTAAGACCAGTGAAAACTTGATCCCTGGATAAGAGCTTGACACGGAGGGACCTGATATGCACACCCATTTAGTATAAAAATCTAGTTGGCATCCCGACACTGCCACTTTATTGTTTTTATTTTTTTTGTTTTTGAGAGGGAGTTTTACTCTTGTTGCCCAAGCTGGAGTGCAATGGTGCAATCTTGGCTCACCACAACCTCTGCCTCCCAGATTCAAGTGCTTCTCCTGCCTCAGCCTCCCAAGTAAGCTGGGATTATAGGCATGCACCACCACGCCTAGCTAATTTTGTATTTTTAGTAGAGATGGGATTTCCTCCATGTTGGTCAGGCTGGTCTCGAACTCCTGATCTCAAGTTATCCGCCTGTTTCAGCCTCCCAAAGTGCCGAGATTACAGGGATGAGCCACCACACCTGGCCTCTGCCACTTTATAATTGTGTGAACATAAGCAAGTTCCCTGAAGTCTTCTTTTCTCAATTTTTTACTCATAAAATGGGTATAATAATACCTAATACATGCAGATGTTCAGAAGTTTAAATGAAAGTAATGATCTTATGTTTAAGTAGTGTTTTAGCATGGTTTCTGGCTATGTTACATCCTCAGTAAATGAAAGCCTCTTTTTTAAGATCATTCATACCACAGTAGAGAAATTTAAGGAAAATAATCCAAAGACAGAAAAGCTGGCTAGAAAACTAAAGCCAGAGACCTTTAGAAAACAGCAGGACACCAAACAAGATGGTAATTACTTGTTAACTAGCTCTACAAGGAGACCTAGGAGAGCTATAAAGACAGTATATCCTACACTGAACTCATTGCCTCTCCCTCAAACCCTGCACTCCCTCCTGCAGTCCTTATCTTGGTGAATGGCACCCCCATACCACAGTCATCTAAACCAGAAACATGGAAGTCAACTCAGACTCTGCTTCCTCCTTCCCTTCCAGTCACCAAGTCTTGCAGAACACACGTACTTAACATCTTCCCCTCCTTTCTAGCCCAGCCAGTGAGAATGTGTCTTTACTATGTTGGTTTAGTCTTCCATCCAAACTGGTCATCCTGGCTTCCTCCAATTCTCAGTCCTTCAAATATAATCTCTGCACCAAAGTCAGAGTAATCTTTCTAAAGCATAAAATTTGGTCATTGTTTCACTCTTCTTAGCTATTCCAATTGCCCTCATTGTCTAGGATAAAGGCCAAACTATTAACAATGGTCTCTGTTATCTGATCCCTGCTTTATCTCCCTCCACACACCACAGCCATGGTGAACTACTGATTGGTCCCCAGGCATGCCAGGCAATTTCATGCCTCTGTGCATTTGCCATGCCATTTCCTCCACATTTCCCAAAGGGTGGTTTGTGAAATACCAGTTCCTCAAGATGCTCTATGAAGCTAGTAACCACTACCCAATACATTTTAGAAAAACTGCACATCTTTTTTTCTCCTGGAGAGTGTTTTTTGATTATATCCTATAATCAAATATCTATTTAACACTGTTTAATCCTTTCTTAAGATACTTGTGAAACATATATGTTGGAAACTTTATCACTATACATAAGTGGTTTCATTTGTGATATTTAATCAGTTCTTTATTTTGCTGGTTTCTGAGCCTGATAAATATTTAAAACTTTTATTTCCAGGAAAAATAGTTCTAATTTTATTAATTTCCCTTGTCATAGAGTTAGACGGATTTTCAAAAACCTAACCAAGATAAAGCACTTCAGGTTTAAGCATTGCTTGCCATAACCTTATGTCCATAAGATTGATGCATTGATAATTCTTTATATCAGATAAGCAGAGAAATGTGGAGAAACATCCCTTGCTAAGTATGTACTCAAATGCTCTACTCCAAATTGAAAATTTACCTACTGTGTCATTTGTTTGAATAACACCATTAACTTCAATAAGATATTCAAACTCAAATCAAATTAGGTATTACCTGCTGCTGTTCTTTCCATCAATCATCTTTTTCTTAGAAGAGTGGACAGGGATCTTGGCGGAGCAAGATGGCCGAATAGGAACAGCTCCAGTCTCCAACTCCCAGCGCGAGCGACACAGAAGACAGGTGATTTCTGCATTTTCAACTGAGGTACTGGGTTCATCTCACTGGGGAGTGCTGGACGACCAGGGGTGCGTTAAGCTAGCGCAGCCCGACCAGCGAGCTGAAGCAGGGTGAGGCAGCCAGCCTCACCTGGGAAGCAAAGGGGAGAATCCCCTTTTCCTAGCCAGGGAACTGAGACACACAACACTGGAAAATCGGGTAGCTCCCACCCCAATACTGTGCTTTAAGCAAACAGGCACACCGGAGATCATATCCCACACCTGGCGGGAGGGTCCCACGCCCGCGGGCCTCCCTCATTGCCAACACAGCAGTCTGTGATCTACCCGGCAAGGCAGCAGCCAGGCTGGCTGGGGAGGAAGCGCCCGCCATTGCTGAGGCTTAAGTAGGTAAACAAAGCCACTGGGAAGCTCCAAACTGGGTGGAGCTCACAGCAGCTTTCGAAACCTGCCTGTCTGGGCTCCACCTCTGGAGACAGGCACAGTAAACAATAACAAGCGCGGCAGAAGCCTCTGCAGATTGCAAAATGACTCTGTCACGGCTTGGCTTTGAGAAGGGCAGTGGATGCTCTCCCAACACGGAGGCTGAGATCTGAGAAGGGACGAACTCCCCTATCAGTGGGTCCCTGACCCTGAGCCTTCTTTGGAGACATCCCCACTGAGGCAGTCTGAGCCCCACACCTCGGGGTGAGTACACCCCTGAGCTTCCAAAGCAGAATCAGACAGGTACACTCCGCTGTTCAGAAATATTCTATCTTCTGCAGCCTCTGCTGCTGATACCCAGGCAAACAGGGTCACCAGGTGGACCTCAAGCAATCTCCAGCAGACCTACAGCTGGGGTCCTGACTGTTAGAAGGAAAACTATCAAACAGGAAGGGACGCCTACACTAAAACCCCATCAGTACATCACCATCATCAAAGACCAGAGCCAGATAAAACCACAAAGATGGGAAAGAGCAGGGCAGAAAAGCTGGAGATTCAAAAAATAAGAGCGCATCTCTAACAAAGGGCGTGAATCGCCGCCAGCAACAGATCAAAGCGCTGAATGAATGACTGGCGAGATGAGAAAGAAGGCTTCAGTCCATCAAATTACTCAGAGCTAAAGGAGAATTACGTACCCAGCACAAAACTGAGAATAACGAAAAAATTCGGAAGAATTGATGGCTAAAGTAGTGGTAGGAGAATCATAAACAGGAAATGAAAGAGATGAAAACCATGACCACGAGAAATACGTGACAAATGCACAAGCTTCAGTAACCACGACTTCGATCAACTGGAAGAAAGAGTATCAGCGATTGAGGATCAAATGAATGAAATGAAGCGAGAAGAGAAATAAAAGAAAGAAATAAAGCCACAAAGTATGGGATTATAAAAGACAAATCATCGATTAGAGATTGAAGTGAGGAAAATGGAACCAAGTTGGAAAGCACTCTTCAGGATATCATCCAGGAGAACTTCCCCAACCTAGTAGGGCAGGCCAACATTCAAATCAGGAAATACAGAGAACGCCACAAGATACTCCTCGAAGAGCAACTCCAAGACCTATAGTGCCAGATTCACCAAAGTTGAAGTAAAATCTTAAGGGCAGCCAGAGAGAAAAGGTCGGGTTACCCACAAAGGAAGCCTATCAGACTAACAGCAGATCTCTAAATGAGAAACTCTACAAGCCAGAGAGTGGGGGCCAATATTCAGCATTCTTAAAGAAAATTTTAAACCAAATTTCATATCCAGCCAAACTAAGTTTCATAAGTGAAGGAATAAAATCAGCACAGATAAGCAAATGCTTAGAGATTTTGTCACCACCAGGCCTGCCCAAAAAGAGACTCCTGAAGGAAGCACTCAACATGGAAGGAACAACCGGTACCAGCCATTGCAAAACGTACCCAAAATGTAAAGACCATCCGAGGCTAGGGAAAAACTGCATCCAACTAACGAGCAAAATAACCAGTTAATATCATAATGGCAGGATCAAGTTCACACATAACAATCTTAACCTTAAATGTAAATGGACTAAATCTCCAGCAGAAAAAGATACAGACTGGCAAACTGGATAAAAGTCAAAGACCCATGGTCTGCAACATTCAAGGAGACCCATCTCACACGCAGAGGCATACACTTAGGCTCAAAATAAAGGGATGGAAGAAGATTTGCCAAGCAAATGGAGAACAAAGCGAGGTTGTCCACTGGTCTCTGATAAAACAGACTTTAAACCATCAAAGATCAAAAAGAGACAAAAGAATGCCATTACATAATGGTCAAAGGGATCAATTCAACAGGAAGAGAGCTAACTATCCTAAATATATATGCACCCAATACAGGGCACCTAGATTCATAAAGCAAGTCCTTAGAGACTTACAAAGGGCAGACTCCCACTTTAATAATAATGGGAGACTTCAACCTCCACTGTCAACATTAGACAGATCAACGAGACAGAAGTTAACAAGGATATCCAGGAATTGGGCACCATCTCTGCAGCAAGCAGCAGACTAATAGTCCTATAGAACTCTCCACCCCAAATCCAGCTTAGAATATACATTCTTCTCAGCACCACATGTTACTTACTCCAAAATTGACCCGTGGTGGAAGTAAAGCACTCCTCAGCAAATGTACAAGAACAGAAATTATAACAAACTGTCTCTCAGACCACAGTGCAATCAAACTAGAACTCCGGGACTAAGAAACTCCAATCAAAACCGCTCAACTTCATGGAAACTGAACAACCTGCTCTGAATGACTACAGGTACATAGCAGAAATGAAGGCAGAAATAAGATGTTCTTTGAAACCAATGAGAACAAGATACAACATACCAGAATCTCTGCGGGACACATTAAAACAGTGTGTGAGGGAAATTTATAGCACTAAATGCCCACAAGAGAGAAGGAAAGATCTAAAAATTGACACTCTAACATCACAATTAAAAAGAACTAGAAGCAAAGAGCAAACACATTCCGAAAGCTAGCAGAAGGCAAGAAATAACTAAGATCAGAGCAGAACTGAAGGAGATAGGGAGCCACAAAAACCCTCCAAAAAATCCAATGAATCCAGGAGTTGGTTTTGAAACGATCAACAAGAATTGACAGACCACTAACCAAGATGAATAAAAAGAAGAAAAGAGAAAGAATCAAATGATGCAATTAAAATGATAAAGGGATATCACCACTGACCCACAGAAATACAAACTACCATCAGAGAATACTATAAACACCTCTATGCAAATAAACTGGAAAATCTAGAAGAAATGGATAATTTCGGACACACACTCTTCCAAGACTAAACCAGGAAGAAGTTCAGATCCCTGAATAGACCAATAGCGGAAATAAAGTGAGGCAATAATTAATAGCCTACCAACGAAAAAAGTCCAGGACCAGATGGATTCACAGCTGAATTCTACCGAGGCTGGGAGGAGTTGGTACCAATCCTTCTGAAACTATTCAATCAATATAGAAAAAGAGGGAATCCTCCCTAACTCATTGTAAAGCCAACATCCTCCTGATACCAAAATAGCAGAGACACAACAAAAAAGAGAATTTTAGACCAATATCCCTGATGAACATCGATGCAAAAATCCTCAATAAAAATACTGGCAAACCGGATTCAACAGCAACACATCAAAAACTTATCCACCATGATCAAGTGAATTTCATCCCTGGGATGCAAGGCTGGATTCAACATTGCAATCAATAAACATAATCAACATATAAACAGAACCAAAGACAAGAACCACATGATTATCTCAATAGATGCAGAAAAGGCTTTTGTGTAAAATTCAACAGCCCTTCATGCTAAAACGCTCAATAAATTCAGTATTGATGGAACATTACTCAAATAATAACAATGCTATGAGCAAACCCACAGCCAATATCATACTGAATGGGCAAAACCTGGAAAAATTCCCTTTGAAAACTGGCACAAGACAGGAGTTACCCTCTCTCACCACTCCTATTCAACATAGTGTTGGAAGTTCTGGCCTTTAGGGCAATTAGGCAAGAGAAAGAAATCAAGGGTATTCAGTTAGGAAAAGAAAGAAATCAAATTGTCCCTGTTTGCAGATGACATGATTGTATATTTAGAAAACCCCATTGTCTCAGCCCAAAATCTCCTTAAGCTGATAAGCAACTTCAGCAAAGATCTCCAAGGATACAAATTAATGTGCCAAAATCACAAGCATTCTTAGCACAGTAACAGACAAACAGAGAGCCAAATCAGGAATGAACTTCCATTCACAATTGCTTCAAAGAGAATCAAATACCTAGGAATCCAACTGACAAGGGATATGGGACCTCTTCAAGAGAACTACAAACCACTGCTCAGTGAAATAAAGAGAGGACACAAACAAATGGAAAACATACCATGCTCATGGATAGGAGAATCAATATCGTGAAAATGGCCATACTGCCCAGAGGCAATTTATGAATTCATTACCATCCCCATCCAAGCTACCAATGAGTTTCTTCACAGAATTGGAAAAACACTTTAAAAGTTCATATGGAACCAAAAAAGAGCCCGCACATCTCAAGACAATCCTAAGTCAAAGAACAAAGCTGGAGGCATCCCAGCTACCCTGACTTCAAACTATATACTACAAGGCTACAGTAACCAAAACAGCATGGTACTCGTACCAAAACAGAATATAGACCAATGGAGACAGAACATTACCACATCTACAGCCATCTGATCTTTGACAAACCTGAGAGAGAAACAAGAAATGGGAGAAGGATTCCCCTATTTAATAAATGGTGCTGGGAAAGTGGCTTTAGCCATAAGTAAAGCCTTGAGAAACTGGATCCTTTCCTTACTCATATATGAAAATTAATTCAAGATGGATTAGAGACTTAAATGTTAGACCTAATACCATAAAATCCTAGAGGAAAACCTAGGTAGTACCATTCAGGACATAGGCATGGGCAAAGACTTCATGTCTAAAACACCAAAAACAACAACGAAAAAGCAAAAGCCAAAATTGACAAATGGGATCTAATTAAACTAAAGAGCTTCTGCACAGCAAAAGAAACTACCATCAGAGTGAACAGGCAACCTACAGAATGGGAGAAAAATTTTTGCAATCTACTCATCTGACAAGGGCTAATATCAGAACCTACAAAGAACTCAAACAAATTTACAAGAAAAAAACAACCCATCAAAAGTGGGCAAAGGATGTGAACAGACATTTCTCAAAGAAGACATTCGCGCCACAGCCAACAGACACAGAAAAAATGCTCATCATCACCAGCCATCAGAAATGCAAATCAAAACCACAATGAGATACCATCTCACACCAGTTAGAATGGCGATCATTAAAAGTCAGGAAACAACAGGTGCTGGAGAGGATGTGGAAGATAGGAACGCTTTACACACACTGTTGGTGGGATTGTAAACTGGATTCAACCATTATGGAAAACAGTGAGTTATAAGGATCTAGAACTAGATGTACCATGTTGGCCATCCATTGCACTGGGTGGTATATACCCAAAGGATTATAAATTATGCTGCTATAAAGACACATGCACACGTGTGTTTATTGCAGCACTATTCTAATAACAAAGACTTGGAATCAACCAAATGTCCATCAGTGACAGATTGGATTAAGAAAATGTGGCACATATATACCATGGAATACTATGCAGCCATAAAAGGATGAGTTTGTGTCCTTTGTAGGGACATGGATGCAGCTGGAAACCATCATTCTCCAAGCAAACTATCCCACAAGAACAGAAACCAAACACCGCATGTTCTCACTGATAGGTGGGAACTGAACAATGAGATCACTTGGACTCAGGAAGGGGGCAGCATCACACACCAGGGCCTATCATGGGAGGGAGGGAGGGATTGCATTAGGAGTTATACCCTGATGTAAATGACAAAGTTGATAGGTGCAACACACCAACATAGCACAAGTACATATGTAACAAACCTGCGTTATGCACATGTACCCTACAACAAAAATTATAATAATAATAATAAATAAATTTAAAAATAAAAAATAAAATAAAATAAAATAAAGGCATCTTATTTTATTTTTATATATTACACTATAAAACACAGTTATTAAACTAGTATTTAAAATTATAATATTCAGTTTAGAATACATAAATGTATTGATGATATACATTTAATTTATATAGAAATAATATTGATATACATTTTAATGCAATTTAATTTACAGTAAATATGTGATAACATGGCTAATCTTTGCATTCATTCTACTTTTTCATCAACTCTATTCCTAAAACATTTTCAATGTAACAAAATTATTTGAAATAGAACAAAGTAACTAGGATTTGTTTTTACATATGTGAGAGAAATACGGGTTGTTCTATGTGCATCAAGTTTTAGACAATTAAAATATTGTTATTGAAGTGAAGCATTTTCTTATTTCCTTTTTTGAATTGGAGGCCTTGCTCTATTGCCCAGGCACAGGTGCAGTGATGGAACGCTGCTCACTGCAACCTCTGTCTCCCAGGTTCAAGTGACTAATGTGCCTCAGCCTCCCGAGTTAGCTAGGATTACAGGTGCCTGCCCCATGGCCAGCTAATTTTTTTGTATTTTAGTAGAGAGACAGGGTTTTGCCAAAGTTGGGCAGGCTGAACTTGAACTCCTGGCCTCCAAGTGATCTGCCTGCCTTGGCCTGCCAAAGTGCTGGAATTACAGGCATGAGCCACTGCATGTGTTGTTTGAAGTGGATGATTTCAATTAAAATGATCAATAATTAAATACTCAGATTTTCAAATATGTCGAATTTATCTGAATCAAGAAACAAAATTTGCATTTAATGAGTCTTTGCAATATTTTATTTTCTTGTTTTATTCTGAATTTCTTCCATTATGATTTACATTAATTTAGAGAGTATATCCATATTCTGTTTTGCTCTCTCATTGAGAGTATCTTTTTTTTTTTTCTATAGAATAATGTTAAGGTGGTAGCCTAAAGTCATTTTTCTATTTTCTTGCATTTTGCCTGTTTTTCTCAAAAACTTTATTCACCAATTCGGTTGTTTGTTTTCATATTATAACTTTCTGTTTGTTATTGATGATTATTTCAAGAAATGATATGTTTATTGTAGTACAATAAAATATGCAGCAATGAAAATATCTGCCTTCATGAAAATGATTACAGGAATTAATTTTGTAACTAATGAAATTTCTGTTTAATCCATTAAAAACTTGCTATAATATATAAAAATATAAAAAAAGAAGAGTGGACAGGACTTTAAGAAGTACAATTGCTAACATTAGCAGAGCTAAGAGAAGGCAAATGCTGAATGTTATAGCTGAATTTGAGTCCAAAAAAAATGTATTCAATATAAAACCTCTCCAATTCAGCCTAGTTCACATAGTCAGCACATCATACTGTGGTGGAAGCTCAAAAAGAACAAACAGGGAATAAGTAAGACACCCATTCTTTCCCCCAGTATGAAAAAGTGAAAACATGAAACTATGCAGACTTCAGTTCAAAACATAGCTTATTAGTGTGTGAACCTAAATGTTTTAGTCTCTGAAATAAGTTTTCTCAGATCTGGATAAGGAAATACTAACAAAACACCTAGAGTGATACCTGTAGCATAATAGATGCTCAGTAAATACTAGTGTTTTTCCTAGTTTCTTCTCCAATATACCTACAAAATTCTCATTGTTATTTGCCCTGATCTTCATTCTGTTATCATAGGCATCCTTATCTTTGTCCACAAAATAAACTTAATTTTGCTTAAATCATAAATCAAAGTTTGGAAAACTATATTTCACGTGCCAAATCTGGTTGACCACCCTGTTTTTGTAAACAGTTCAATAGTTTCATTTGAACACAGACACTCCTATGTCTTTACATATTGCCTGTGGCTGCTTTCATCCTACAGCAAGATTTGAGCAATTGTAACAGAGACTGTAGGTATGTAGTTGTCTATTGCTGCTGTAACAATTTGCCACAAACTTAGTGTCATAAAACAACATGTTTATTATCTTGCAATTCTTCAGGCTTAAAGTTTGACACAGGTTCCACTGGGCTAAAATCAATGTATCAGAAGGTCTGCATTTCTGATATGATGATATAGGGAATGATATAGGGAAAACTCAATCTCCTTGCCTTGTCCAGCTTTGACAGACACATTTGCTGACTCATGACTACTTCCCCCATCTTCAAAGCCAGCAAAAGCAGGTTGAGGCTTTCTCACATCTCACAAAATCACATCACTCTGATCTTCTGCCACCTTCTTCAAGTTTTAAGGACCTTTGTGATTAAATTGATATAATCCAGATAATCCAGAATAACCTCCCTATGGTAAAGTCAGCTGATTAGCAGCCTTAATTCCACATGCAATCTTAGTTTCCCTTTACCATGTGACAAAACATATTCCCAGGTTCTAGTAATTAGAACATGGACATCTTTGGAGGAGGTGGAGGGCAATTACTCTACCTATAATACCATATAATAACTCACAAAATCTAAAATATTTGCCATCAACCCTTTAGGGAAAATGTTTTCCAACGCATGTCCTAAACTTTGATTCATGCTTATGACCTAAGTAAGCAAATACAGACCAGATGGAATTTTAGGGATGTTCATTTAATATATTACTTATAAAAATAACAATAATTTTCATAAGCATGTATTACCAAGTGCCTGAAATAAAAAGATAACAGGGCAATGCTCCTGACTCCACTGGCAGATGAGTCAATACGCAAGAACCTCTCCCAAGAGGCAGAAGTACATAAAGGTTAAGAGTAAGGACTTGGGAGTGAGACAAACCTGTATTCCAATCATAGCTCTTCTACTTACTAACTGGGTGAGCTTTTATAAGTTAACCTCTTTGTGCTTCGGTTTCTTTATCTATTCAAAATAGTACCTACTTCATATGGTTGCTGTACAAATTAAATGCATATAATGTGCTTAGTATACTCTGACAGATAGTAAATTCTTAATAAATCTTAGTTGTAAATTTGATAAAATAGAGGTTCCAAGTGGAATGGGAAAATTGCCCAATTGCTCAACTTAAAGAGATATTTGAAGAGATATCTCAGCAAGCTGTCTAAGCAAGATCAAAGAACATGGTTGAGTTGTTTTCTTAAACTTAGCATTCTTAACTCCCTACTGGAGATGTCAAGCAATGCTGCCGGTGGCAACAACTAATTCTCCTTCTCCATGCTGCCTGAATTCCAGCCAGCAACTGACTTTGCCACCCCGTTTGTAGCTGCTTACAATTAAAGAGGCATTTGAATTACTTGCTTGGACTGACCAATGATTAAGGTACTAAGGACTTTTGAGTTATTTACATGCTCTAAACTGAAGTCACTGAAGGGACTAGTGTCATGATCCGCAGATCCATACAAATAACTACCTTTGGATCCAGGCAAGAGGAGCCCTTGCTCTGGGTCCCAGGCATTGCAAATACCAAAACACAAATTCCTTTTCTTTTTGATACCATAAAGAGGACATTTCTTTACACTTTGGTAACCCTTTGAGCAAACAGGAATTACAGACTAGGATCATACAAGCCAAATCCCTTCTCCCAACACCCACAAAGACCAGAAGATGTAGGGTTGACAGTATATGCAGAAGAAAGAGAAAATCACCACCTCTTGTCTGAGAAGCAAAAGAAAGAATAGCTGCTTTTGTTTAAATTTGACCACCCCAAATTCACCTAAAGTAAGTCTCTAGGCAGGCCAGATACCTCTGATAACTGCCCTCCCGCATCCCTTCTGCTCAGATTATATAGTTTGGGGAAGGCTTAGAACTGCCTGTAATTCCCAGGTAGGAAAAGTAATGTGTCGAGGAGAAACTGCCCACTCAACCCCTGGAGAGCTTGACCAGGTCAGTCTCCGTCCTGGCTTCAAGTTGATCCAGGCACTGCCCAGGAGTCCTGAGCTCTGGCTCATGTTCACCCTGCGATCCCAGCAGATCTGAGGCTTATAAGGGACAGGGGTTGCCTGAGGGATAATGTAGCAATTTTAGTCCATAGGTCTCATGAACATACCCAGACACACACTGTAGGGCCCTGAGTGGCAACCTGAGCCAGGTTGCAGGCATAAATTGATTACTAGCTCTTAAATGTGTAGACATATGGTATGAGGGCCTCCATTTGTACCTTGCCCTGAAAATGTTAAAGAAGGGTCTGTTTTCATGCCCCATCCCAGTCAGAGCATCCACCTCTGAGTTCCCTTTCTTGGCTGCACTTCTAGGAATGAATTCTGGACCGCCAATGACTAAATTTCTGAAACAAGGACAAAGCAATGTCTGCGAGGTGCTGATGGTTTTCCAAGGCCAATATGAACCATTTGCTGACATATATACCCTTTGTTATGAGCAACCTATTGTTTAAGAGCAATAAATCTCCTCTTAGGTGACAGATTAGGATTATTACTTTTGCTTTTAGCAAGCCTATAAAATGAAATATGAATTCATGTCATCTGGAGAGGGAAAAATAAGTCAAAAACTAAGAGAAAAATCTAATTTGATATAGGCAGGCCATGAATGAATACTGAAAAAAATATAAATAGCTGAATTCCTACTACCAAAAATCTATTATTTTCTTTCTGAATTCAAGCAAGTTTTAGGAGGACTAAAGGATATGCATGGCAAGCATTAAAAAAATATTTATCTATATTGAAGGTGGAGAGGGGGGAAAGGTAACAAAAATCAATATGTTTAAAATAAAAAGCTGCCTTGAAGTTTCAGGTAAGTCTTCAACTATCAATTAATTGCTTGATCAATGCAGCAAGATGCAGGCAGCCTAACTGAAGAAAATTAGTCCTTAAGAAGCTCTTATCTGCAAAGGGATCCTGCTGACAGTAAGGTTAACAACCTTTTGAGTTGCAACTGCTTCAGAGGGTTTGGGAAGGAGATCAGAATGAAATCACATGAGTATGTCACAGAAAGTTGACATTCAGAAGATTCCAGACAGAGATAAAATAGCTCACTCATTGGTCCTAATGCTGGGTCTGCCAACAGAGAGAGAGCACTTTTAGGAGGGAATGGAAACTTAAGAACTATTTTTCAAAATGCTTTCACATTACTGAGATGCATTTCATTGACCTGTTCAAGAGATGTTTCAAAAGATTATTTTGGATTATGCTATCTATTTTGCTTTCTTTCTGCTCTATTCCGCAAATATTTTTTGGAATTCCAACCCAGTGGCTGGTAAAGTACTGAACTCCATGGTTTCAAACATGAAAAGCATAAGCCCCTGCCTGCAAGGAATTCATAGTCTATTTGGAAGTGAACCAGACAAGTCCATGGAGAACGAGAGAAGGGACTGTTGTATTCCAAAGTAAAGTCATCTAACCTAGTCTAGATTCTTGTTGAATATTATTTGTACAGCAGGATGAACTGACCATCTCTCTTCCTCCCATCCACCAGCTTTTATCAGAAGAGACTTAGAATCAAAAATGTAATCAGATGCAGCAAACCTAAGCTGATATACCACCTCTCCCTTTAGTTAGCAAAAATAACATCCACTAGCAATCAGCAAAGAGGGGAAAAAAGCCAAGTGACTGTCAGTCCAGTAACCAGGGAATCTATACATCATAAAGTCAAGGACAAAACCCTGCTAACAGGAGAAATATTTTTTGTTCAATATGGAATTGCACTGCAAAATATCTAGGAAAGAATAATGCTTATATTTACACGGCCTGCTTACTTCTCAGGTGACTTCGTAAAGAAAGTATTATCAAAGTATTATACTTATTTGGGAGATCAGGCCTCACATCCTTTCTGCAGCCTTTTTTTTTTTATCATAAATGTCAATATGCATTAAAATGTAGCCTGTGGTTTTGCTCAAGTTTCCAAGCCACAGGAAAATATACATTTACAAGATCCAAGAGATTGCACCTCATCCTTTGTATGGTGATATGGTTTGGATCTGTGTCCCTGCCCAAATCTCATGTTGAATTGAATTCCCCAATGTTGAAGATGGGGCCTGGGAGGTAATTGGATCATGGGGGCGGATTTCTCCTTTGGTGTTGTTCTGGTGACAGTGAGTGAGTTGTCTTGAGATCTGATTGTTTAAAAGTGTGTAGCACCTCCCCTGCTCTCTCTTCTTCCTGCTCTGGCCATGTGAAGACGTGCCTGCTTCCCCTTTGCTTTCCACCATGATTGTAAGTTTCCTGGGGCCTCCCCAGCCATCCTTCCTGTACAGCCTGTGGAAATCTGAGCCAATTAAACCCCTTTTCTTTATAAATCACCCACTCTCAGCTGTTTTTTATAGCAGTGCAAAAATGGACTAATACATGTGGTATAAACAGAGTTTTCTGAGTAAGAAGAGTTCATGAGACTGAGAAACTTGAAAGGGGTCTGCATAAAAGAAGGGTGCCTTGAGAAGCAAGGCAGTTCAGGAGTATCCAGTGGGAACATGCTTACCAAGGTTCACACCAAGAAGGGGTTCCCTTGGGCAGTAGAATTGATGATTCTGTTATCAGGAATTCCAGTCTTTATCCCCATTCCCTTCACTGTGATACATTTCTGAGGTCTGCTTTATTTGTTACTCAGGAACTTTGTATGCCTTGAAGCTCTGGGTGTTTGGCATGGTGAAGATAGACAGGGCAAGTTAACCTGTGAAGGAGATGGGGCCCAGTGTTCCCCAGTGTCTTCAGAGTTTGGTGGAGCAGGAGCTTGAGGGACATTAACCCCTTTGGGTGGATTAGGGATTGGGATTACTTGGGTCATCACAGCAGCAAACAGACATTGATAGAATGGGAAAACTCAAGATGTTCAAGACAGAAAAACAAGAATTTTTCTGAAGAATCTCCACCCCCAACACTGAAAAAGTGAGAAAGTCTTCACTCACCACTGCTGCATTTTGTTTTATGCAAAAGTATAAATTTAGCAAATATTAATGAAAATCTTTTTTTCATACTTCACTTGCCCAAAGTCACTGAATCCTGGGACATGAACAAGGTAGCCCAGGATGCACTGGATTTTATCTCAGCAGGTTGGGTCATAATCAGAGACCAGCTGAGGGCTGGCCAATTATATAGATATATTCATTTAGCTCATTCAAGACTCAATCTACCCTTCACTATTTTAAGAGGTCTTCCCACCCAATCCCAAACTAAGAGCAATGGGCCAGTCTCTCTGTTCCCATAGAAACTTGTAACATTCCCAATTATAACATACTTCACATTGTTCTGTGGCTATTTTCTGATCTGCCCTAGACTTAAGACTGATCAACTTTGGGATATGATTTGATCCAAATTTCAATCAGTCATACTGGTTCCAATGAATTTCAGCCAGTTTTGTTATCTTTCTAGCAGAGGGAGTTTCAGTGTTGTTTCTTTTCTTGCGTGCTATCCTGCAAACTCAATAATTTGTTAGTCCTTGGTTTCTTTAACTCTTTGGGGCACAGTTTCACTCCTGAGAACAAGGATTTGTTTATCTTTTCATCCCCAAATCTGCCAAATTGTAGACATTCAATAAATACTTGTTGACCGAATAGCACCCTTGCTGATGTTCTAGCTAATGTTTTGTTATATTTCTTTATCTCTCATGGAATTTACCATTTCAGAGAAGTAAACTAACTTGCTCGTGGTCATCCAGTTAGTAAGTTGCACTGCAGTAATACAATTCTGTGCCTATATGAGCCAGAGACTATTTCATAGAAGTAAACTAAATTCTCTGTGGTCATCCAGCCAGTGAATTGCACTGCAGGAATATGATCCTATGCCAAAAACCATGTTTCCTCCACTGTGTCATAATGCTTCTCACATAACACTTACATTAACCAGACAGACCTTTTCACATTTGACCCCAAATGAATGATTAAAAAGTTGGGATTTCAGGCAATAAACAAGGTAGTGAGGGAAAAAAAAATCATTGGTTAGGAGAGCTTTACCCAGTATTTATTTATCCCATAATAAAAGGCTTGCTACATTACTACATTTTATAATGAGCTTACTCTATTCCAGACACCATGCTTCAGTATTCCATCTGTCGATCCATTTAATACTCATAGGAGTGAAACTAGTACTATTATTTCTTTCACAGATATGAAAACAGAGGTTCAGAAAGACAAATTGCCAAAAGCACAAGGCTGTCAGAAATTATGAAACTATGATTGAAAACCAGGTTTCTCTGGCTCTTTATAGTCCTCCAGCAAGTCTAAGTAGATACCTAATTCACTTCTCTGGTACATATATAAAGTTTTATGTTATTTATAATCTACACTAATGTTCAAAAAGAATCAGTAACTTAATACATGTTAGGAAGAATGGCAACTGCCACTTAAATGCCATTTAAAATGCTAGATTTTCCCTAACTGATAAAATGCCAGCAAACTCACTGGTTCAGCAATAATTAAGAGTTTAAAAGGTGTGGTAGGTCAGGGGGTAACAAAATGAGATCTGCATGTCAAAAATATTGCTGTGAATGCTACATGGAGAACAACTTAGAAAGCAGTAAAAATAAATGCAGATAGTCCAGGTGGAAGGCCATTGCAGTAATCCCAGTAAAAGTTGACAGTATTCTGGACTAGAGCATTAAGTCTGGATTTGGTATTTTTGCCTACATATTTTAGAGGTCATCCCTGCCCCATCCTGGGAAATGACTGACAGAAGATCCTACATAAAAAACAAATGTTTTGTCTTTCCAATATTTTCTTGAAAAACAAAAACTGAATAAACAGATCATTCAAGGCTCTGTAGCATCAGGAGGTGTTCAAGAACTCCATTTAGAAAGAAGTTGTCCAAATCTTCAATCCATGACAGCACAGAAGGACTTTGAAAAGAAACCTGCTTGGGAGGTCCTAATGGGACAATGGAAGGCAAGCAGGAGGTATCCATGGCATTAATATGCTACACAAACAGCTTACTCAGAGGACCTAGGGAAGGAATGCAGACATCATAGCACAAAAAGTGGCAGGCCCTTGCCAATTGCACATGTGAGAGCAAAGCTAATGAAACCATACACCTGGGAGCAATTCAGAGTCAGTGAGAATGTGCCTGGACAAGTGAAAACAAATAAAGTTAATGAAGAGAAGAAAAAATAATGTACTTCTAATTCCATTTTTTCAATTAATAGCTAAGAAGCAGTAATCATCAGTCACATTCATCTTATCTCAAGCTTTTTCACCATACAATGCTGTGGGAATAATTAAGAGGAATTCCAGTTTTAAACATCCTTTTAAATTAAACGCCCAAATTTATGGAGAACCTACTATGTTCTAGGAAATAAAACAAAGGCAGAAAAAATAAGTAATAAGGTCAGTTAAAAAAAAAAAAAAAATCTGACCTTCCAGGCACTCACAAAAGGGAAAGCAGAGATTTAAACTGTTAATTATGAAAATACAAACTAAAATTTGGAGGTAGCTAACAATATGTCAGACACCATGTCATGTGCATCCACATATTAACTCATTTAATCCTTAACTCGAGAGGCAAATATAATTGCTCCCATTTTTTTATGACGATTGAGAAAATTTAGACTCAAAGAGATTAAATAGATTGCCCAACATCACACACTCATATGACAATGAAATCTCACTGCCTATAAAGTTTATGTTATTTCCATTCTACTACATAGTCTTTACAAAACTTTAGGCTAGGGAATGATATAGGCTATATACAGGAACAAGACATTCAATGATAACTTAAGGATGTCTGGGTCACCAGCTAGCTTGGCCAAAAAACAATATAGATAGATAACTGCTACTCCACAGCTAACAGAGACAGTATTGCCTGATGAATATAAGTAGGTAGTTTGTTGCCTTACAAAATTATATAACCTGTCCTCATTGATGGAGTTTCTTTTTGCATTATAAGAATATCTCATATTTTATTTGTGTAACTATCAATGAGGTTGAAATAATTTCATATTACTATATTATGAATGAATTGCTCATGTTCTCTGCTCAGTCTTCATCTTTCTCTGGTTACCCCTCGAAAGTTTTTGTTTCTTTTTTTCATTATATTTTTTATTTTACTACCCTGTTTGTTGAGGTATAATTGACAAATAAAATTATACAAGTTTAAGACATACACTAGGATAACTTGATATACGTATATATTGTAAAATAATTACCACAATAAAGTTAGTTAACTTATGTATCACCTTACATAGTTACCATTGTGTGTGTGTGTGTGGTGAGAACATTTAAGATCTATCTTAGCAAATTTCAATTATATAATACAGCAACGTTAACTTTAGCTACCAAGTTGTTCATTAGATTCCCAAAACTTGTTAATCTTATACCTGAAAGTTTATACACTTTGACCAACATCTCTGATTGGTATTTTATAAAAATATCAAATTATCTTAGCCTTTTTTATCCAGTCTACCATTGATAGGCACATGGGTTGATTCTGTGTCATTGCTGTTGTGAATAACACAGAGATGAATATATGAGTGCATGTGTCTTTTGCATAGAATGGTTTATTTTCCTTTGGATATCTACACAGTAATGGGATTGCTAGGTCAACCATGGAATACTTTGCAGCTGGAAAGGAAATCATGTCCTTTGCAGTAACATGGATACAGTTGGAGTCCATAATCCTAAGCAAATTAATGAAAGAACAGAACACCAAATGCTGCATGTTCTCACTTCTAAGTGGGAGCTAAACCTTGAGCACACATAGGCATAAATATGGGAACAACAGACAATTCAGACTACTAGAGAGGTGAGAGAGAGGGGGGATATGGGTTGAAAAACTATCCATACCCTAAACCTCAGTATCATGCAATATTTCCATGTAACAAACCTGCATCCCTGTATATAAAATAAAAGTTGAAATTTAAAAAAAATCTTAGCTCTTTATGTCATCCTTGAGATAAAGGTGTCCAGTGGTCAGTGAAATATGGTATATGTTACAACCATTGAAATTGGGAAATCAATGCAACAGAAATAAAAATACCTTCTGGAATGTGAGTGGAAAAAAGAAAAGGTTGAGTCCTGAGGCTGGTTCCCAGTTTCCAAGTCTTAAAAGTAACTATGACACCAAGATTGGAAGGCAAAGCAAAAGAAGGAAGTATCTATTAGATACCAAGACTGGAACTGAAATACAAATATTAAATATCTTCTATGCTTAGTCTTTACTTATAAAATGGAGATGACACTTCCTAATGGAGTTGTTGTGAGACTCAAACAAATTAATGAATGTGAGCAGTCATCAAAAAAGTAAAGTTCTGTATAAACATTAGAAATCATTTTCATCAGGCACTTAGTAATAGGCAAAATTCTAATGATATGCTCCTTTCACACCCCAATTATTCCCATCCTCTGGTTATTCAATCAAACACTAATCTAGGTACTTCTGTGAATGGACTTTGCAGATGGAATTAAGGTTACTAATCAGTTGACAATAAGATAGCAACATTATTTTAATCATCCCCTGGGCCCAGTATCACACGAGCCCTTAAAAGCAGAAAAAGGCAGAGAATGGATTGGAAAGATGCTATGGAAGAAGAAAACAAGACAGATCAGGAAGAAGAGGAGGTCGTCAGAGAGAGACAAAGTTTGACAAACACTTAATCTAAAATTTCTGGCTTTGAAGATGGAGGAAGGAGGCCAAAAGCCAAAGAATACAGGTAGCCTCTAGAAGTATAGAACCACCCCTGGTCAACAGTCAGTAAGAAAATGGGGGCCTCAGTCTCTGTAAAACTACATAGAACCCAATTCTACCAACAATCTGAATGATATTGGTAGTAGATTCATTCCCAGAGCTTCCAAAAAGGAAGCTACTAACACCTAGTAACACCTAGATTTTGGCCTTATGACACTAAAGAAAGAAGCAGCGAAGCTCCTTTGTGCCTGGGGTTTTGACTTACAGAAACTGAGATATAAATTTGTGTTTTTTAAACTGCTATGTTTGTATCATTTTGTTATAGAAAACTAATACACCAATAATGCAACAGAAATAAAATTTTCTGTTTTTTATTATTTATCCATCTAGCTATCTCCTTATCTAGACAATGTCCTGTGATCATTTTTACCCAGATTTTTTCCCTCATTAATTCTACCTTCAGGAGCCCTGAAATTGACCCCCAAAGACACTCAAAATTTATCTACCAATTTGTACAGATGTAGGTCTTGACATAAACTAGTGAAGTGTGAGATTGATTCTTCACATTGGCAAATAGGTAGACATTGAACACTAGAATTACAAACAGTCCTGCTTTATAAATATTAATAATTATATTTTCAAAAAGTTAGATTAAAATTTTCATCTTATATACATAATTTTGATTGATATCCCCAAATGCTACTCAATATTTATGTCCAGTTCTTGTAAATAGTATGCTGATTCATGAGAACCTTTAGAACCATATATTTAAAAAAAAAGAAACATTTCCTAATGATTGTTGGGCAATACTATAAAACAGTGCATTTTAGGCAAAAAACTATTGCATTCATGCTACCTAAGAGGAGAGACTTGACAAAATTGTTATTTTGCCTTTTCTCTTTACTTAAAGCTTCCGCTACTCAAATCCTCTGTCCATTCAAAAGAGGTGTTTATTTTGACATGAATTGAGGCAGTCACAAAACTTCAAGCACGCATATTCAGTTGCCTTTTGAGAATATAGAGCAAAAGATATGGAGATGCATTTCCCTGAGACTTGAACGGTGGTAATCATAAGAGCTGATCTTTAGGGTTATGGGGCACAGTGTGCCAGGGTGATCACTGGATTCTAAGTGAAAGAGATATCCATGTGCTCTTTAATAAATTTTATTTCGGTGGTGTTTTATCTTCTATAGAGACTTCTCTTATCCCAGTCAAAGGATGATACTCTTTCT
Organism: Papio anubis; assembly: GCF_008728515.1. Lineage (NCBI taxonomy): Eukaryota > Metazoa > Chordata > Mammalia > Primates > Cercopithecidae > Papio > Papio anubis. The sequence continues at coordinate 51,474,073 of NC_044987.1, read as the reverse complement.
GAGGATATTATTTTGATACTAAAGATGCTGTTTCCTTTCACCATCTTCCTGAAGAGCATACCATTGTCAACGTAGATAAGCATCTATGCAATGTGACACAATAAAAATTTAAATTTGCATTGTTAAGCCACACATATGTCACATACACACACACATACTTCTATGCAAATTCTGAAATCTGTGTAAGTTCTTTCTTACAATCAAAGTATGTGAATTCTTTTTCTCCTAATTTAATCAAAGTTTGCATTACTTTGTGGGGTCAAGAGGTGCATGTACTATTGATCAATAAAGATCAATTACAATATTACTTCTAGTGCCACCACTATGTTATTGGAATCATCCTAATTATAAATGGAAGTTGGAAGCACTGTATGGCTAGAAAATAATCTTAAATTCACAACAGAAACATGAATAAAAAATCCATTAGAAAAATGTGCCTTCAGATTAATGATAAATGCTTCACTTACCACTTTTATTGCCAGATTCAAATGATTTCCAGATGGTTTTAGCAATTAATTTGCATTCAGCACTCAAGTATTGAGCAGTTAACATGCATTCCGTGCATATTTCTGATACTTTCTCAATAAAACAAATGTGGATTTAAATAATCTATGTTCTGTTTTTCTTCCTAAAGATTATATCCCCAAAGACTTACTCTGTAAATTAATATTTCTATTCATCATATCCTCCTCCTCCTCCTCCTCCTTCTCCTCCTTCTCTTCCTTCTCCTCCTTCTCCTCCTTCTCCTCCTTCTCCTCCTTCTCCTCCTCCTTCTCTTTTGAAATAATGTTTGAGATTATTTCAAAATAATCCTTCCATTCAAAATCCCTTTGCCATGTCCTCCAGCACAGAAGAATAAGGAATGAGTAATTACAGCATAGTTTTTTTATACATGGCATATCAAAGTCTACGTATATATGTGTATATGTATATATACACATGTGTATATATGTGTGTGTATATATATACATATACACATACATACGTAGACTTTGATATACATATATACATACACATATATGTTACATATATGTATATATGTAACTATATAACATATATGTTTTGTATATGTGTTATATATAGTTACATATATACATATATATATGTAACAATAATGTTCCTTGGATACAGACATTCAGGTTCACACTCAACTTCAAACAGCAGAAAGCAAGGCACTATGAAATGAGCATGAACTTTAGATCCAGGCAACCATGCGATGGAACCCCAGTTCTTCCACTGGCTAGTTATGTGACATTGAAAAATCTAATTAGATTCTCTGAAACTTAAAGCTTCATTGGTAAGATGTGGATAATTGACATTTGCTTTAGGTTATTTTAAAGGATTAAAGAAGACAAAGACTATAAATCTCATGCACATTGCCTTACCTATTGTGATGGTTAATTTTATGTGTCAACTTCACTGAGCTAAGGGATGCCCAGATAGCTGGCAAAGCATTATTGCTGGGTGAGTCTGTGATGATCTTTCTGGAAAAGATCAGCATTTGAATTAGTAGACTGAGAAAGAAGGTTCACCCTCACCAATGTTGGGAGGCATCATCCAATACATTGAGGGTCCAAACAGAGCAAAAAGGCAGGACTTTCTTCTTGAGATGTAACATCCATTTTCTCCTGCCTTCAGACATCAGGGCTTCTGATTCTCAGGTTTCTTCAGACCTAGAACTTATACCAGCAGCCCCTCTGGTTTTCTGGTCTTTGGCTTCAGATTGAATTATACCACAGGCTTTTCTGGTTCACCAACTTGCAGATGGGATATCATGGGACTTCTCAGCCTCAGTAATTTTGTGAGCCATTTCCCAGAAGAAATCTTCTCATATATACAAATCTTCTTATATATATGTATTAGTCAGGGTTCTCTAGAGGGACAGGACTAATAGGATAGTATACATATATGAAGGGGAGTTTATTAAGGAGTATTGACTCACACAATCACAAGGTGAAGTCCCCCAATAGGCCATCTGCAAGCTGAGGAGCAAGAAAGCCAGTCCGAGTCCCAAAACCTCTAAAGTAAGGAAGCCTACACCACAGCCTTCAGTCTATGGCCAAAGGCCTGAGAACTCCTTGCATACTGCTGGTGTAAGTCCAAGAGTCCAAAAGCTGAAGAACTTGGAGACCAATGTTCAAGGGCAGGAAGCATCCAGCACAGGAGAAAGATGAGTGCCTGAATACTCCGCCAGTCTAGTCCTTCCACATATTTCTGCCTGCTTTATTCTAGCTGTGCTGGCAGCTATATATGTATCTCTCTCTCCTATTGGTACAGATATAGGATATATACCTATATACCAATAGGACATATCAGATATATATATATATACACACACACATATATACACGTGTGTGTGTGTGTGTGTGTGTGTGTGTATGTATCCTATTGGTTCTATTTATCTGGAGAACCCTGACTAATATACCTATGGTGAATATTTAAAAATTACTGATTTTTCCTCTAATAGTTATTAAACTGCTATCACATATCAGGCATTCTGCTACACAATTTCATGCATATAGTTCATTGAATGCATGTTTCATAGATCCTGTGTACAGAGCCTTCCAGAAGGTGCCTAATGTAGCTATCTATTATGGCAATGGGAAGGTGATGGGGATGGAAGGGTGTCAGTTCAGGAATCTGCTTGGTAGGTGTTAGTGTACATTCGAACTCAGCCTTAGGACTGGCACTCACAATCAAAGACAGGGAACAACACCCTCCCCCTGCCTCTCAGAGAAAATCTCAGGCAGGCAACAGTTTTGCCCTGAAGTAGGAAATAGCTAAAGTAGTTAAGGTCAGTACAAGGATATTGGCTAACCATAAATGGAAGGGGACAGTGTAGAGAAAGAGGCCATATTGTGTCACTAACATTATCCCATCACTCATCCTAGAGAGAATATTTTTTTCATTCCTGATATAAGAAACTCAAAAAACTACAAAAACAGAACACACTCAACCAAATAAAAGTTGGTCGATAAATAAAAGTTGAAACAGTAGAAGCACTGTAAGAAACAGAGATCAAAGCTTCTCTGTTTAGGAAACAAAGAAAGGACTAGCATAGAGAGGGCCATTTCCTAGTCCCAGTGAGAGCAATTGTTAGAGCAAGGAAGTGGGAAGGATTGCAGGCCCAGGGGAAATGATGACAGGTTGGCAGCTGTAGGAGTGAAAGGACAGCCCAGGCCTCAGAGGGAGAGCAGGAGCAAAGTCAGTGCAGCTATCATTGCAGCCACCCAAAAGCAGCAATGGAAGCCCAGCCAAGACCAAGAAGTGATCTTACCAGCAAGTGCACCTAAAAGACCACCAAGGAGGGGACACAAGACCACCAAGGAGAGGATACAAGCCACTCGAGAAGAGTAGGAGGAGGAAAGGTCTTCAGTTAAGCTAAGGGCCCAGGGAGCTCACGAACAGATTTTACCAGCTTCTCCTCTCTCCATTGATTATTTCACCCAGTTGTTTGGCTGCAAGATGATGAGAAAGCATCAGTTTCAGAAGAATACTGAATATTAATTGAATAATTGAATATTAACTTAATATTAATTCAATACATATATTGTTGTAATAAGCAATTCCTAATAAACAAAACATTAATTGGGTAACTGCTGTGTATCAAGGACTCTGCCAGGTAGAAAGGATCAAAAGTAGATAGTTACAAGCTCTAACGATATAAAATAGTGAATAAAAAATATCAGGAAAAGAAAAAATAGGGAATAGTGGTCCCCTATCTCTAACTTTCCAATTAGAGAACTCTGCTGTTATCCTCTGCATAGATCTTAGAAGAATAAAATATACACATTTCCATTTAATAATTACTTAAATTTTTCTCGTGATCTGGGAACTCTGTACACATACTAAATATTAACACTGCCTGGCTTGCAGAACTCTAGAATCCAGGCTAATACCATAGCATTGGATGATGTGGTGTGCCACCTAGATCTCCCTTCATGACTAAAAAACTTCTCTCCCAGGTGCCAGAAGTTGTGTCAGCAGACAATCCTCAGCTGTCAGTCCTGCTCAAGAATGTCTCAGCTGAAGAATCCCCCAAATCCAAAGCAATAGTCTGAGCTACTACTTGTCAAAGCCCAGTGATTGATCAGTGTGAAAACATAAAGGTCCAGCCCTCCTTATCTCAATGCAGACAAATTAGAAAGCCCATTCCAGCTGTAAAACTCCCATAGGGTCAGCAGAGGTCTTCATTGAGAATGCTTCATAGTCCAAATTCTCTTTGTCCAATTCCACTTTTTCCCCTTCCTTTCCGTAAGTGTCTATCCCAAGGGTTCCTTAATAAATTTCTTATCTGCTAATCTCTACTGCCCAGAGAATCCAAACTGCAACACATCTCAAGCAGCAAATGAGAAGATTCTCTTCAGCAAAATCCAACCAGCCTAAAGAAAAAAAACTAAAGATAGCAGTATCAGGGACTTCCCAATGAAACTGTTTAGCCAGAGCTCTCTTTGGTAAAGCCCACAGTTGACAAGAAACCCTACCAATGTACACAGAGCTCATAATTAGTTTTTTATTTTCTACTCTTAAATATAAATCGTCAACAGTAATCACCAGCCATTTGAGAAAAACACTTTAAAATGAAAGATACGGGCTAAGGCAAACAGAAATTAGCAACTTGAGAAGATAAAACTTTGAAGGGAGATAAAGCCAAAAAAAAAATGCAGTCAAAATGTTTGAAAAGATGAGAAAAGGCACCACATCCATAAGACAAAAATAAAATTTTATTTAAAAATCCAAAGAAATGTTCAGCAATCATAGGAATTGGAAGTTTCAGACTATGGTAAAAGTAATGAAATCTTCAGTAGAGAATGGGAACACAGTGTTGAGGAGCTATCCTAGAAGGCAGAATGTTTTAAAGAGAGAGGGGGAGGAAAATAATGTAAAATTAAAAGACTAGTTCTTCTTGTTTGACATCCAAATATTAGAAGTGCTGGAATGAAAAAACAAAGAAAAATTTTTTAAAAGAAATCACCTTGGACATACAGAATTTTCCTGAAAAAAAAATAGAAGTTTTTATATGTTTAAGGGCTCACCGAAAGCCCAGAAGGATAGATAGTAACAGACTATACCAAAGCATAGCAACAAAAAATTTCCGAGCTATAAGAATAAGGAAAAAAGTGCTAAACGTTTTATACAAGTTTTATACAAGAAGATTTTAAAAGCTATATACTGGTTCTTTAAAAGGGAAAATGAATCTTCTGATTCATTGGACATCTCAGTGGAAACTAGAACAGAGTAACAGCTTCAATTTTTTTGTTTGTTTGTTTGTTTTTTTGAGACAGAGTCTCACTCTGTTGCCCAGGCTGGAGTGCAGTGGTACGATCTCAGCTCACTACAACCTCCACCTCCCAGGTTCAAGCAATTCTCCAGCCTCAGCCTCCTGAGTAGATGGGATTACAGGTGTGAACCACCACATTGGGCTAATTTTTATATCTATAGTAGAGACAGGGTATCACCATGTTGGCCAGGCTGATCTTGAACTCCTGTCTTCAAGCGATCCACCCACCTCAGCCTCCCAAAGTGCTGGGATTACAGGTGGGAGCCATGCACCTGACAGGCTTCAAAATTTAATGGGAAATTTATTTTTAACTGATTAGTCTATACCCAACCAAGCTATCAATCATGTGTGAGGATAGGATAAAGACATTATCTAACATAACAGGTTTTAAAATATTTACCTCTAATGCACTTTTCTTTACAAAGGTTTTAGAGGATATGTGAGTTTTAAACAATAAAAGAACAAGAAACAGAATCAATATATAATGACCTGCCTCCAACGTTAGCAAAAGGCAAAGGGGATGATGATACAGGAGATTCTGGGGTGACTACTCAAAAGTAGAGACTTCATTTTTTAAAAAAGGACTCTGAACTAAACTTCTTTAAGAAGATAAAATTAATAAAATATCTGATGTGTTTCAGTATGTTATGAGGATATTTACTCAACTTTGGGTGAATTGATAGATGAATTTATTTGAAATACCTAAAAATCTAAGCAAATAAAAATCAAGACTTTTATTAACCACATGTAAAATAATCAGTTGAACAGGAAAAAAAAAGTTTACCTTATTGCTTAGCTCTGAAGAGAATTGACATAGTCATAATAATGTAAACTCTGAATATTTACTTAAACTTATGATATACTTAGGAAGTTGGAGGATGGTGATATGGTTTGGCTGTGTCCCCATCCAAATCTCATCTTGAATTGTACTCCCATAATTCCCATATGTTGTGGGAGGGACCTGGTGAGAGATAATTTGAATCATGGTGGCAGTTTCCCCCACACTGTCTTCTAGGTAGTGATTAAGTCTCAGGAGATCTGATGGTTTTATCAGGGGTTTCCGCTTTTGCGTCTTCCTCATTTTCTCTTGCTGCCACCATGTAAGAAGTACCTTTCACCTCCTGCCATGATTCTGAGGCCTCCCCAGCCATGTGGAACGATAAGTCCAACTGAATCTCTTTTTTTCCCGTCTCGGGCATATCTTTATCAGCAGCATGAAAATGAACTAATACAGTAACTTGGTACCTGTAGCGTGGGGCATTGCTGAAAAGATACCCAAAAATGTGGAAGCAACTTTGGAACTGGGTAACAGGCAGAGGTTGGAACAGTTTGGAGGGCTCAGAAGAAGGCAGGAAAATATAGGAAAGTTTAGAACTTCCTAGAGACCTGTTGATTGGTGTTGCCCAAAATGCCGATAGCAATATAGACAATAAGGTCCAGGCTAAGGTGGTCTCAGATGGAGATGAGGAACTTGTTGGGAACTACAGCAAAGGTGACTCTCGTTATGTTTTAGCAAAAAGACTGGTGGCATTTTGCCGTAGAGATTTGTGAAACTTTGAACCTGAGAGAGATGATTTAAGGTATCTGGCAGAAGAAATTTCTAAGCAGCAAAGCATTCAAAATGTGACCTGGGTGCTATTAAAAGCATTCAGTTTTAAAAGGGAAACAGAGCATAAGAGTTTGGAAAATGTACATCCTAACAATGTGATAGAAAAGAAAAACTCATTTTCTGAGAAGAAATTCAAGCTGGCTGCAGAAATTTGCATAAGTAATGAGGAACCCAATGTTAATCCCCAAGGCAATGGGGAAAATGTCTCCAGGGCATGTCAGAGGTCTTCACTGGCAGCCCCTCCCATCACAGACCCAGAGGCCTAGGAGAAAATGGTTTTGTGTGCCAAGCCTAGGGTCCTCCATGCTGTGTGTGGCCTTAGGGACTTGGTGCCCTGCAACCCAGCTGTTCCAGCTCTGGCTGAATGGGGCCAAGATAGAGCTCAGGCAGTGGCTTCAGAGGGTGCAAGCCCCAAACCTTTGCAGCTTCTATATGGCATTGAGTCTGCCACTGCACAGAAGTCAAGAATTGAGGCTTGGGAACCTCTGCCTAGATTTCTGAAAATGTATGGAAATGCCTGAATGCCTAGGCAAAAGTTTGCTGCAGGGGTGGAGCCCTCCTGGAGAACCTCTGCTAGAACAGTGTGGAAGGAAATGTGGGGTCAAAGCCCCCACACAGAGTCCTTTACTGGGGCACTGCCTAGTGGAGCTTTGAGAAGAGGGCCACCATCCTCCAGACCTCACAATGGTAGGTCCACCAATAGCTTGCACCATGCACCCAGAAAAGCCACAGACACTCAATGCCAGCCCAAGAAAACAGCTGAGAGGGAGGCTGTACCCTGCAAAGCCACAGGGTTGGAGCTGCCTAAGACCATGGGAACCTACCTCTTGCATCAGTGTAACCTGGATGTTAGACCTGGAGTCAAAGGAGATTATTTTGGAGCTAAAAGTTTGATTGCCCTACTGGGTTTTGGACTTGCATGGGCCCTGTAACCCCTTTGTTTTGGTCAATTTCTCCCATTTGGAAAGGCTGTATTTACCGAATATCTGTACCCCCCATTGTTTCTAGGAAGTAACTAGCTTGGTTTTTATTTTACAGGCTCATAGGTGGAAGGGACTTGCCTTGTCTCAGATGAGACTTTGGACTGTGGACTTTTGGGTTAATGCTGAAATGAGTTAAGATTTGGGGGGACTGCTGGGAAGCCATGATTGGTTCTGAAATGTGAGAACATGAGATTTGGAGGGGCCAGGAGGGGAATGATATGACACCCACATCTCATCTCCAATTGTACTCCTATAATTCCTACATCTTGTGGGAGGGACCTGGTGGGAGATAATTTAAATCATGGGGGCAGTTTCCCCCATACTGGTCTCACAGTAGTGAATAAGTCTCATAAGATCTGATGGTTTTATTAGGAGTTTCAGCTTTTGCATCTTCCTCATTTTCTCTTGCTGCCACCATGTAAGAAGTGCCTTTCACCTGAGTGCCTGAGGCCTCCCCAGCCATGTGGAACTGTAAGTCCAATTAAACCTCTTTGTTCCCCCCAGTCTTGCATATGTCTTTATCAGCAGCATGAAAATGGACTAATACAGATGGTAAGTGTGTATGTCTATGATGGGGCCAGGAAAGAGATGAAAAGTGAAAGAGGGCTAAATTTTCATCTTCTATGGTGGGAAGTTGATAGATAAATGCCCAAAACTAAACAATCAATGAGTAGCAGTATAGGCATATGATTTAGAAAATTGAAGGTAAATATGTAAAATCAGTCATAATTTAATCAAAACAGTTAAAAGTGTGTACCTCTCTAAACTGGGAAAATGGGGTTGCAGAGCTGAAGACTGCCTTTTTAAAATAAAACCATGGTAGAAAAAATTGAGTCTTTATGTGCATACACAACTGGATAAAAATAAAGGCCAAATAAAAATTATTTAATAACTCTCTCTTAAATTATATTCTAAACATATGAAAATTATTTATAAGTCTTTCTAATCTGCATTCTAATCTACTCTTTAGTCTGTTTTCTAATCTCTCTTCACCCTTACATTCTGTTTTAACTAAACTTAATGATTCACAGTTTCTTTCAGGTGAAGAAATGGTTCATATGCTATGAAAGGACTCTTAACTTTAAGCTTTAGTCAAAAAGTGGGAGTTACTGAGGGTTTTAGACAGAGTACTGTATAAGTGTTGAGGATAAGTTAAAAGGAGACTAGTCTATACACATAGAGTTAATTTAGAAGGCTGTTGTGAGTCAGTGAGGAGGAAGAAGAGAAACTGAAAATGAGGAGTCCAAAAATCTAAATATTGGTCAACACTAAGTGTTATATAACCTGAAGCAACTCACCTAACTCCTCTAATCCTTGGGTTCCTCAGGTGAAATGTATAAATGGAAGATGGTTTGCACCTACATCTGGTTCTTTTTCAAGATAAATATCTCAAGGAATGTCACCATCATGCACCCAACAGTTCAGGTCAGAAATCTGTGACTGATCTTTGATATCTCCCTCTCTATTTGTATCCATATCTCATTAGTCACCAAGTCCTTTTGGTTTAGCCAGTAATATTTCTTGAGTATATTTATCTCCATGCACACTGGGATAATCCTAGTTGAAGCCACTTTTACCTCACATTAGAACTATCACAACTAGTTTCTTTTATCTACTTTGGTCTTCCTCCAATCTGTTGTCAGTGTATTTGGAGTGATTTTCAAAAAGCAAATGTGGTCATCTTATTACCTCCCTGAATAACACCTGTCAAAGGTTTTCTTTTGCTCTTAAGATAGAGATCAAAATCCCAAACATGGATTCCCATTGATTTAAAAAAATTGAAGAGAATAAAATTCTTCCAAACTCATTTTCTGGCCAGCATTATCCTGATACCAAACCAGACAAGGATATTACAAAAAAAGAAAATTACAGGTAACTATTCCTGATGAATCTAGAAGCAAACTTTCTCCACAAAATACTAGAAAACAAAGTACAACAGCACATTAAAAGAACCATACACCACCATGATCAAGTATGATTTATCTCTGGGAGGCAAAGATGCTTCAACATACTCAAGTCAATAAATATGATACATAACATTAACAGAATGAACAACAAAAATAATATAATCATCTCAATAGGCACAAACAAGGCATTCAACAATATTTAACATCTTTTTATAATAAAAATGCTCAACAAGTTAGTGTAAAATGAATGTACCTCAACAGAGTAAAGGCTGTATATGACAAACCCACAACTAACAGTGCAAAGTTCGAAGCTTTTCCTTTAAGACCAGAAATAAGACAGTATCTTCCACTCTCATCACTCCTGTTTAACAGTATTGAAAGTCGCAGCCAGAGAAATTAGGCAAGAAAAAGAATTAAAGTCATCCAAATAGAAAAGGAGTAAGTGAAATTATCTCTGTTTGCAGATAATGTATAGAGAAAAAACTCTAAAGGTACCACACCAAAAAAGGTTAGAACTAATAAAGAAATTCGGTAAAGTTGCAGGATCTAAAATTAACATTCAAAAAGCAGTTGCCTTTCTATGCCCTAAACACAACCTATGCAAAAAAAAAAAAAAAAAAAAAAAAGAAAGAAAAAAGGAAATTAAGAAAACAATCCCATTTACAATAATGTCAAAAAGAATAAGATACTTAGGAATAAATTTAACCAAGAAGGTGAAAAATCTGTACACTAAACCCTATAAAACATTGATATAAATTGAAAATAAATGGAGAGATACCTTGTGCCATGGATTGAAAGAATCAGTATTGTTAAAATGCCCATACTGACCAAAGTAAGTTACATATTCAATGTAATCCCTATCAAAATTCCAATAACATTTTTCACAAAAGTAGAAAAACAATCCTGAAGTTTATACAGAACCAAGAAAGACCATGCACAGCTACAACAATCTTGAGCAAGAATAAAGCTAGGGGTGGCATACTTACTGATTTGAAATTATATTACAAAACTATAGTAATAAAAATAGTATGTACTGGATAAAAACAGACACATGGAACAGACCAATGGAACAGAATAGAAAGCCCAAAAATAAACCCATACATATACTGCCAACAAATCTCTGACAAAAACACCAAGAATACACAATGGGGAAAGAATGGTTTCATCAATAAATGGTGTTGGGAAACTGGATATCTACACGCAAAAATATATAATTGAATCCTTTTCTTACACCACACACAAAAATAAACACAAAATGAATTAAAGACTTAATATAAGATCTGAGACCATAAAAGTCCTAGAAAATAACACTAGGAAAAGCTCCATGACATTGGTCTTGGCAATGATTATTTTCAGTATGACACCAAAAGCACAGACAACAAAACCAAAAATAAGCAAGTAGAACATCAAACTAAAAGTTTCTGCATAATAAAGGAAATAATTAACAAAATGAAAAAGAAACACATAGAATGAGAGAAAATATTGGAAAACCATATATCCAATAAGGAATCAATATCCAAAATATACAAGAAATGTATACAACTCAATAGCAATAACAAACAAAATTACTCTATAAAAAATGGGCAAAGGACCTGTTTATTAGTTTGTTCTCGTGCTGCTATAAAGACTGGGTAATTTATAAAGAAACGACGTTTAATTGACTCACAGTTCTGCATGGCTGAGGAGGCCTCAGTGAACTTACAATTATGGTGGAAAGGGAAGCAAACTTGTCCTTCTTCACGTAAGAGAGCAGGAGAGAGAAGAAAGAGAGCCTCCAAGCGAAGGGGGAAACCCCTTATAAAACCATCAGATCTCATGAGAACTCACTATCACGAGAACTCACTCACTATCACCTGAACAGTATGGGGAAAACAGCCCCTCAGTATTCAATTGTCTCCACCTGGTCCTGCCCTTGACAGGTGGGGATTATTACAATTCAAGGTGAGATTCAGGTGAGGACAATAGCAAAATCACATCAACTTGAATAGACATTTTTTCAAAAAAGACATACAGATGGCCAAAATGTTTATGAAAATGAACCAACATTACTAAACTGATATCAGAGAAATGCAAATCAAAACCACAATGACATATCACTTCATACTCCTTAGAATGGCTATTATCAAAAAGTCAGATTGTAACAAGTGTTGGTGAGGATGTGAAGAAAAAGAAGCCCGTATATGTTGTTGGGGGGAAGATAAATTGGTACAGAGTTATTGCAAACAGTTTGGAGGTTTCTCAAAAAATAAAAATAAAAATAGAACCACTATGTAATCCATCGATCCTACTTCTGGGTATACATCCAAAGAAAATAAAATCAATATGTTGAAGAGGTATCTTCAGTTTCATGTTTATTGCAGCATTATTCACAAAGCTAATATATGGAAACAGCCTAAGTGTCTGTTGATGGATGAATCAACAAATAAAATGTGAAATCGACTGGGCGCAGGGGCTCACACCTGTAATCCCAGCACTTTGGGAGGCTGAGGCGGGCAGATCACTTAAAGTCAAGAGTTCGAGACCAGCCTGGCTAACATGGTGAAACCCCTATCTCTACTAAAAATACAAAAAAAAAAAAAAAAAAATTTAGCCAGGCATGGTGACAGTAATCCTAGCTACTTGGGAGGCTTAAAGCATTACTTGGGAGGCTGAGGCAGGGGGAATCCCTCGAACCTGCGGGGTAGATGTTTCAGTGAGCTGAAATCATGCCACTGCACTCTAGCCTGGGCAACAGAGTGAGACTCCTTCGTCAGAAGAAGGAAAGAAAGAAGAAAGAATGAAGGAAGGAAGGAAGGAAGGAAGGAAGGAAGGAAGGAAGGAAGGAAGGAAGGAAGGAAGGAAGGAAGGAAGGAAGGAAGGAAGAAGAAAGAAAGAAAGAAAGAAAGAAAGAAAGAAAGAAAGAAAGAAAGGAAGGAAGGAGGAAGGAAGGAAGGAAGGAAGGAAGGAAGGAAGGAAGGAAGGAAGAAGGAATGGAATAAATGGAATGGAATGGAAATAGGCCAACGGAAATGGAAATGAAATGGTGGAAACAAAGAATGACAAATACTACATGATCTCGCTTATATGCTGAATCTAAGATATTTAAACTCATAGAAACAGAGAGTAAAATAATGGTTAGCAGGGGTCAGGAATGGGAAAATGAGGAGATGTTGATCAAAGGGTACAAACTTGCATTTGTAAGATTTGTAAGACGGTGAATAAGTTCTGGATACAATGCACAGCATGGTGACAATAGTTAATAATAATGTGCTATATACTTGAAATTTCTTAAGAAAATTGTATTAGGGTTCTCTAGAGGGACAGAACTAATAGGATGGAGATATATATATATATATATCTTAATAAACTTCATATATATATATTCAATCCAATAAAGTTGACATTCAGTATTAACCATCACAAGAATAGAGCTTAAGTTTTGTTGCAATGAAAAGTTAACTATGTAAGATGTTGGATATGTTAATTACTTTGATTTTGGCAATTATTTCACAATGAATACATATATCAAAACATCTTGTTGTATACCTTCAATATATACAATTTTTATTCATCAATTATATATATATGGGAAGTTTAAGATATATATAAAGATATATATATTAAGTTTATTAAAGTTTGTTTATATAAGGGAAGTTTATTAAGTATTAACTTACACAACCACAAGGTCCCACAATAGGCTGTCTGCAAGCTGAGGAGAAAGGAGAGCCACTCTGAGTCCCAAAACTGAAGAACCTCAAGTCCGATGTTTGAGGGCAGGAAGCATCCAGCACAGGAGAAGGATGTAGGCTGGGAGGCCAGGCCAGTCTCTCTTTTTACATTTTTCTGCCTGCTTATATTATAGCCGCACTGGCAGCTGATTAGATTGTGCCCACCCAAATTAAGGGTGGGTCTGTCTTTCCCAGCCCACTGACTCAAATATTAATCTCCTATGGCAACACCCTCACAGACACACACCCAGGATCAATACTTGTATCCTTCAATCCAGTCAAGTTGACACTCAGTATTAACCATCACAAGAATAAATCTTAAGTTTTGTTGCAACAAAAAGATAACCTTGTAGGATGATAGATATATTAATTACCTTGATTTTGGCAATCATATACTTCACAATGTATACATACATCAAAACATCATGTTGTATACCTTCAATATATATCATTTTTATTCATCAATTATACCTCAATAATGGTGAATAAAGAGAATGTAAAGCAAACATATATATACACACACATATATACACATATATATATATATATTCAGTTATCCCTTGTATCCCTTGGTATCTGTGAGAGATTGGTTCCAGGATCTCCCCTGGATACCAAAATCTGCAGGTGCTCAAGTCCCTGATATAAAATAGCAGAGTATTTGCATATAACCTATGCACATTCTCCCATATATTTTAAATCATCTCTAGATCACTTGTAATACCTAATACAATGTAAATGCTATGTAAATAGTCATTATACTGTATTTTTTAGGTAATAATTACAAGAAAACAATGTTTGTACATGTTCAGGACAGATGCAATTTTTCCCCAAATATTTTTGATATGTGGTTACTTGAATCCATGGATGCAGAAATGACGGAGGCCAAGTGTACACTTGAAATATCATTCTGAGTCTTACATCACCCTTTCTCTATCCCCCCATGGAGTGGATTATACCCTCCTTTGTTTCTCTGCATGTTTTATCTTAGTCTCCATTATACTTACTAACCCATACTGCAAGGCTTGGCTAACATATCTCTCTCTCCCTTACTCACTGGACTTTAATCTCCTTGATAACAAGGACCTTAACTTATGCCAGAACATATTACGTGCCCAAGAAATTTCTGTATTGAACTGAATTAAATAGAAGGCTAAATATTTATCATCAGCAACTAGTATGGACTGACTCCCTCACCCAGGATAGAGCCTTCTGAAAGCCCTTTTATCCTCCCAAATTTAGAACTACACAGAGTAGTCGACCTAGAGCTTTCATCTGGCGAGCCAGTTCTGATTAGCTGGAAGTGGTTACTTGGTATGCTATCTTAAGAAAGATTCTGGGGCTGGATCCAGGCTTATAAGAAACCAAGTCATATTTAATTAGTTACATCTGAAAAAGCAGCAAGAGCAGGAAGTAAGAGAATATGTGCCTGTATTTTCGATCCCTAACATTGAGTTACCTCCTATTACAACAGCTCAGAAGTATCTGTATGTTTTCACTGAGAGAGAGAAACAGAGAGAGAGAGAGAAGGAGCCTGTTTTCCCAGCATCCTCAAATCAAAACTCTCAGAAATGTTATAACGTTCAGAAGCCGTTAAATACAACACGGGAAGGAATTTTTTGTTTTGTTTTGTTCATGCTATATCACTTGGCTGCTATATAGCTAGAACAACGTCGGATGTTCAATAAATATTTTTTGAATTAAAGAATACAGTTGAAATTGTAATTTAATATTTTAGGTGCATGATTCCAAAAATAGCATTTTTGGCTACTCTGGAAACCTAAGCAGTATTTCTCATACTGACGCCAGGACCAAAAAACAAACAAACAAACAAACAAAATATATATATATATATGTAGAGATTTTTGGAAATGTTTTTTATGTGTGCCTTTGTACATGGTTTTTTCCTTGTTTGGGAGGTCGTTTCCTTTTTGTTTTCATCTGGAAAACTCCTATATACTCTTTAAGGACCAGCTCAAATATCACCTCTCTGTGAAACCTTTCCAAACTCCCAAAAAGAATTCCTTCTAACTCTTCTATGTTCCTATAGCACAGTGTTGACTTGTATACATTATAAGGAGCCCATGTCCCCAACTCCCAGTAGATAAAATCTTTTTAAATGAAGGCATTCTTCTTTAAAATGGTTCTTCTTTTTTCTTTCAAAGGCACACGATGCTTTAGATGCATTCCTGAACACGATTAGGAGAAGAGAAAATCAACTAAAAACTTTTACCAGATGCCTTTTCATCACTATATGGCAGGGAACACGATCAGTTCTTGTTATTCCGTAGAGAGACAGCCCTTTTCTGTCTCCCGAGTTCTATAGCTTTCAGTTCCTCTCATTGTTATAAACCATGACACAGCATGTTATTCACAAAAGAAAATTACTTTTTCAAAGCAGACACTGAACCTGCCCTTGCAAAGATGATGCTTCCAGTTTGTGAAGGTCAGCCTGCTGAGGGTAAATTCATAAGGCAATCTTCTCAAGCATCTCAGGGACCATCTGTCACCTATGTGTTCACACCATACATAAAAACCTGCATTATGACTTATGTGCTTAGGAAGCCACATATGACCAAACTCTCATCAATGACAAAGAAACAAGAGAGAAAATGGTGCAGTCTGATTAAAGCCAGTCCAGTGAATGAGTTCTCAGATTTCTAAAATTCCCATAAAAGGCATGACCCTGTCCAAAATAGCAATGAGAATGGCTGACTTACTCAAAAATACTGTGTATCTTCATTTCTCGAATGATTCAATTTCTTCTTTACTATTGTGTTGACATAACTATCTCCCTAAAGTGCATAAAGCATTACACTTATGATCAGAATTTTTCTTTGTTTTGTTTTCATCCAGATGGAGCTATTCAAGTCCTGAAAATTCACAGAAAACCTCTCCTACCTTTTCCCTGTTCCTGTGTCATAACTAAAAAACTTCAGTCACAACATATGCTTGACCTCAATGTGATCCAGAAACAGGAATGAAGTAAGCCTTAAATAAAGAAGTCCGAGGAACTCTGTTCAAATGAACTTGGAAAATTCAGATGAGATCCAGGCTAGCATCAGCAGGAAGAGGGTCTGATTTCATGGGATGGAACACAGCAGCAGGAGCCTGTGGCCATTCATTATATTCATTGTCACTACCTATCTAGTATATATCTAGATTAAAGCTGGACAGCAGTCAGTTTTATAAGCAGAAAATTTGAATCCAACCTCAGACCATAGGAGTTGTCAAGGGTTAGAGATCCAAGGATTTACTTTCTTGAAGGTTCAAGGAACAGCATGGACAATAATGATCTCTAAGGAAAGTTTCATGGCATAGACAGTCATAAAGCATAAATGCACATACGTGGTCTTCAGGAAAAGGCAAATTCACAACAGACATGCCCATTTCTAAGTCTTATGCTAAATACAACATATAACAGGATAAGGAAAATGAAATCAAGTTCAAATTCTGCTTCCATTTAGTAGAAAAATGTCAACACTTCACCACAGTGCTCATCACCTTACACCCAAAAGGGACCGAGCCTGGAGGCTGACCACCTTCAGCACATGCATTCTAGCTGTGCCAGAGAAGCAAGAACCAGTTCCTGAGCCCCACCCTCACTTCAGTCCTCTGTGGCAGGAGAACCTATTAATCCACCAGCTGAGTCTATCAAAATAGTATCATAAATTTATTTAAGTGAATATATGTCAGTATCTTTTATTCATTTGGCAAGTATATACCAAGGATCTACAAAGTGGTAGTTGCTCTGCTAAGCCCTCAAGTTACAAAGACATAATCCTTCCTTGAAAGAGTGCATAGACTAGTTAAAAATAGATGAAATAAATAATTATAATGTGATAAATTCAACAGTAGGATATGGGGCATATTATAGTTGTGTATCAGCGGTCCCTAACACAACTTGGGGAATTCAAATAAGTCTACATGAATGAAGTAGTTCAAGAAACTCTTTTAATTTCATTTGAAAATTTTATTTCAGTATGTTGGCTGAGTACTAACCAGTGAGTAGAAGTGGGAGATAGAAAACCATTTGATTCCTAATTATTAGCATAGCTAGTCAGACTGACACTCAAATTAAAAAAAAATAGAATACATATTCTTATTTCTCTAGAATCAGCTTTTAATACTAAATAGCTCCACCATGTAGTGGGAGATTTTAGAAAATTCAATTAACCTTTCTAAAACTCATTTTCCCCATCTCTAAAACGAGGGGTCACAATACCTTCCAAAGTTTTTTTGAGGATTAAATGAAATAAAACATCTAATGTGGTGGAGTTAGAACACAAACCCAGTCTAAAATCGAGGCTCTTGACAAGGATGACTGCTGCCTACTCCGTGAGTTTTACTACACAATGAAATAATCTTGATTTAAAAAATAAAAAGGTCATTAATGGAGAATCTCTTCTTCATCACCTTGTTATATTGAATAAAACAAAATAAGCTGAGATCACCATCCCCTACAGTTTCATCAGGAGGTCATCTTTACCTCCTACAGCAGGGCATCCATAAGTTACAGTATATGGGGAATGATTGAATGAGAGGTTGTATTTGATTGGGAAATCAATGACTAGGAAGAGGGCACCAAGGTCACAGAGACTGTATTACCCTGACCAATCTTGCCCCCTTGGAAAACCTGAGTCTTCCATCATATCACATCTGCCAATTCCTCAGCAGTCTTAATTATGGACACAGCTATTTGTCTCCAAATATCACAGCTCTGTGAAATCTATGCATCGATAAATACAGCTCAAAAGCTGTTTTCCACACTATTGGATAGTTAATTGTTTATGTGGTTAAAGCAAATGTGGTCATTCTTTACCTTTGAGGGAACTTTCAAGGTCCTCAAGTGACTGGAGGTTTCCCATACAGTCAGAGTGAAGAACACCATAGTTTTAGGACTTGCAGTCGTGCCTCAAAAAAGATCCACACATTCTGATTAGCTCTCCATGGCCAAAGAATAGAAACAAGGCCTCTAGGGTCAGAGTCAGACAACCAATTCTATTTCGAAATGGACATCTTTGTTTCGGCCATCATTCCTTTATCCATTTTCTTAAAAAAAAAAAAAAAAAAAAGCATGTACTTGGTTTTACGTATATGTCAGATATTTGGCAAGGGGGAGGATAGAAAAAATAAGAAATGGTATCCACCCTCCAGAATAACAGAAGAGTGTATTTGGGCAAATACACTCAAAAAATTTGCAAGATAATGTGAGGACATTATGAGAGAAACTTGCCTTTAGAGTCCAAGGGGTCTCAAAAAATTTTGGTGGATTAGTTCAGCTACAAGATGGGGGTCAGGAGAAGTATTACAGAAGAGGTGAAACTTGAACCAAATCTCCAGAGGAGTATATATTTGTCTGGCAGTCAGCA
Source organism: Papio anubis (assembly GCF_008728515.1). Lineage (NCBI taxonomy): Eukaryota > Metazoa > Chordata > Mammalia > Primates > Cercopithecidae > Papio > Papio anubis. The sequence goes on along the minus strand of NC_044987.1, from coordinate 51,455,217 downwards.
ATAGAAATTAAGGTGAAAAAAGTTTGTCATACAAATGTAGCCAAATAAATAAAGGGACAGAAACATATTGAAAACACATGACCATTCAAGGTACCATCTATACATTTTATATGGATGGCATATAGGGTGGAAATGGAGGCTGGAGAAAAGGGAGACTGGGGAGGCAGGAAGAAGCTGGATCACAGAGTGTCTTGTATGGTTTAGAAATGCTATGGGGGTTAGTGATATAATTCAAACAGGAAAATGACATACTCAAACCTATTTTAGTAAAGTCATCCTAACTGCCAATGTGGATAATAAATTAGAGGGGAGAGAGACTGGAAGAAGGAAGACTAATTAGGGGACAGTTGCAATTATTTAAGAAAGAAACCATGAGCACTAAACTGAGGTTGTAGCAGTAAAGATCTAGATGAGTGAACAGGCACAAAATGAGAATGACAATTCTGAAGGCATGGCTGTGGACGGGCAAATAATGGAATTCTTGGTTACTTCCTTCCAAGAACACATGAGTACAGCCTTAGAAATCAACAAGATGGAAACTCACCAGAGCATAAAACTGGATACTGATAAAGATGGTAGAGAAATTAATTCCAATAAATACATTTGATTTTATAGGACATCCAGATATTGTTGGGAACTATAATTAGACCATGCTTCATGATGTGCAGGGAGGAAAAGGACCAATCTCTGACTCAACAAACAGCAAAAACATATGAATGGAGAAGCTACATAGTCACCAGAGGATCAGAAGGTAAACACAGTACCCCACTTCCCTTCTTGACTTTTGTTGTCTGCTTTGTTTATTTTCCATTTCTCCTTACCTTCACTTAGAATGTAAGGTCTATAAGGGTAAAAGTTTTTGGCACAACAGTGTTTGGCTTGTAAGTGCTCATTAGGTATTTGGCATCAATTAATTAACTTGTCCTGATCAGGATTTCTGTGCTCTTTCAGTTTGTAAATTTGCATATTTTATTCTGGAAAAGTCTCAGCCATTATTTCTTTCAATATTGTATCTATCTTATTTTCTCTGTTATCTTCATCTGTTACTTCTATTATGTTGGAATCTCTGGTTTCCATTCTCAATCTTTTTTTTGTTTTCCATATATTTGTTTCTCTGTGCTACATTCTGGATAATAAGGTATATCTTTTTAATTTTTTTATTTTTATAGATTCAGTGGGTACAAGTACATTTTTGTTACCTGGACATATTGCGTAATGGCGAAGTCTGGGATTTTAGTGTAACCATCACCTGAATAGTGAACACTGTACCCAAGTAGGTACTTTTCATCCTTCATTCCCCTCCACCTTCTCACCTTTTGAAGTCTCCAATGCCTATTATTCCTTTTTATGTGTGTGTGTACCCATTGTTTAGCTCCCACTTATAAATGAGAACATGAGTTTTTTGACTTTCTGTTTTTGACTTATTTTACTTAAGATAATGGCCTCTAGTTCCACCCATGTTGCTGAAAAAGACATGATTTCATTCTTTTTATGGCTGAATAGTATTCCATGGTATATGTATATATACATATACATCACTTTTTTTATCCAGTCGTCTACTGACGACTGATGAACACAATGACTTTGCTATTGTGAATAGTGCTACAATAAACATATGAGTACAGGTGCCTTTTTGATATAACGATTTCTTTTACTTTGGGTAGATACCAGTAGTGGGATTGCTGGATCAAGTGGTGGTTCTATTTTTAGTTCTTTGAGCTATATCCATACTGTTTTCCATAAAGGTTTCGCTAAATTACATTCTCACGAGCAGTGCACAAGTATTTCCTTTCTCCTTTTCTCTGCATCCTTGCTAACATTTGTTGTTTTTGGCTTTTAATAATAGCCATTCTGCGACCATCCAGAGTGTAAGATGGTATTTTACATCCAGGTGTAAGATGGTATTTTATTGTGGCTTTAATGTGCATTGCTCTGATGATTAGTGACCTTGAGCATTTTTTTTTATGTTTGTTGTCCACTTGTATGTCTTTTGTTGAAAAATTTCTGTTCATGTCCTTGGCCCCCTTTTTAATGAAGTTATTTGTTTTTGTCTTTTGAGTTCTTTGTAGATTCTGGATATTAGTCCATTGTTGGATGCTTAATTTGCAAGTACTTTCTCCTATTCTGTAAGTTGTCTGTTTACTCTATTGATTATTTCTTTTGCTGTGCAGAAGCTTTTTAGTTTAATGAAGTCCCATTTGTTATTTTTGTTTTTGTTGTATTTGCTTTTGAGGTGTTGGTCATGAATTCTTTCTCTAGGCCATTGTCCAGAAGAGTTTTTCCTCATTTTTTTCTAGGATATTCATTTAGCATCAGGTGTTCTACTTAGGTCTCCAGCCCATCTTAAGTTAATTTTTGTATGTGATGAGAGATATGAGTCCAGTTTCATTTTTCTGCATATGGCTATCCAATTTTCCCAGCACCACTTATTGAATAGGGTGTTCTTTCCCCAGTGTATATTTTTGTTGACTTTGTCAAAGATCAGTTGGTTGTAGGTATGTGGTTTTATTTCTGGGTTCTCTATGCTGTTCCATTGATCTATGTGTCTATTTTTATGCCCATACCATGCTGTTTTGGTTACTGTGGCCTTGTAATATAATTTAAAGTCAAGTAATATGATGCCACTAGCTTTTTTCATTTTTCTTAGGATTGCTTTGGCTATTTGAGTCTTTTTTGGTTCCATACGAATTTTAGGCTTTTCTAATTCTGTGGAAAATACACAAACAAATAAATGTGATTCACCACATAAACAATACAAAATAAAAATCATATGATCATCTCAATAGATGCAGAAATAACTATTCAATAAAATTCAGTGTCATTTTATGATTAAAAAAAATCTTCAACACACTAGGCATAGAAGGAACATACCTCAAAATAATAAAAGCCATATATGACAAGCCCATAGCCATCATCATATTGAATGGGGAAAAGTGGAACACATTCTCCCTATGAACTGCAGTAAGACCAGGATGCCAACTTTCACCACTTTTAATCAACTTAGAAAGGAAGTCCTAGCTACAGCAATCAGGCAAGAGAAAGAAATAAAAGGATCCAAATTGGAAAATAGGAATTTAAATTATTTCTGTGTGCTTGTGATGTGATCTTATGCTTAGAATATCCTAAAGACTCCTCTACAAGACTCCTAGATTTAATTCATGTCCTCAAGAAAGCTTCAAGATACAAATATCAGTAACATTTCCATACACCAATAACAAGCTGAGAACCAAATCAAGAATTCAAACCCATTTACGATAGCCACATACAAATAAAATATCTAGGAATACATTTAACCAAGGAGGTGAAAGATCTCTACAAGGAGAACTACAAAATACTAATGAAAGAAATCTTAAAAAAACAAATGGCAAAACATTTTATGCTCATAGATTGAAAAAATCAATATCATTAAAGTAACCATACTGCCCAAAGTAATTTACAGATTCAGTACAATACCTATCAAACTACCAATGTTATTTTTCACAGATCTATCTTTAAAATCATTATTTATTTCTTTATCTATCAATTGAGTGACTTATTTTACTGACCTTTTCATTCATTTCTAGAATTCTACTTTAATTCTGTTTCAAATTTACCTATTTTTTAAGTTATTCTTTTTGTGTCTTAGTTTCTATTATTCTTTAATCTTTTATCTCTTTGATCAGTTTAATCTGCTTATTTTAGTATCTCTTTTAGATTGTTCTATTACTTATATTTCCAGAGGCAATATTTAGTTCATTTACTGATGTTCATTTCACTTGCTGATTTACCTTGTGCAAATTAATTATATTGATTTGCGTGATTTTTAATATTTGATTGTGATGTTATCTTCAACAGCACTTTGGGAGTCTTGCTGCTCTGAAAGTGTCTCTACAGAACTCATTACATCTGTCTGTTATTCTCTATGGTCTGCACTAGTACTAGACTAGTTTTTATGTTAGCTTTTTGTTTTGATATCCATATTCCATGGGTATTTGAAGCCATATTTCACAACTATGTGTGGTGCAGATCTAGGGTTCTGATTCTGCATTGGTGATTTATTTATTGACACAACCCCAGGTGGATTGCAAACTTCTTTGCTGTCTCCCAGGAAAGGCAGGCCAGGTTCTTTTATTCCTTATTCCAGAAATGAACAGATATCTTCATGGCTTCTATTATTGGGCAGGTAATTTATCTATAGTATGAGCTTGAGCAGATCTTCATGGCTTCTATTATTGGGCAGGTAATTTATCTATAGTATGAGCTTGAGCTCTGATGCCTTAAATATCTTCCTAATGCCACTATCAGAGAATCCTAGTTCCTGGTTCCCAGGTTTTAAGCTCTATGTGATGTTACAGTAACCATGTAAGCATTTTCAGCTTTTGGTCCACTATCTACTCTAACTTTGTGCTACCTCTTCAGCACCAGGGAATTTTCTGTTCTTAATTTCTTTTTCAGCTATGGATGCAAATAAAATTTCTCATATTCTATCTGATATTTTTATAAGTTTGAAATAGGAAAAGCAATTGTTGATTTCACTCAATTTGCCATATTCATGATTCTGTAATTCTGAAACCAATGAGTATAGCATGAAATTTCCTTTATAACACTAAACTATTTACAAAACTCAATCTGAATTGTGAAAGTTGCAAGAAAGTATATCCACTTTCCTTAATTAAATTATTTACTGATACAACCTGGGGAAATGCATTCATTTCTGGATACCAAAGTTTGATAGGGAAATTGACAATATGGTCCACTTCTGGAAAACACTGAAGTAATGAAGAGTCTAGAAACTCTACCATGATGGGAATGCTTAAACAATGAACATTGAGAAACGTAAAAAACAGGAGACCCAGAGGGCACATGAGCACTGTTACCAAATATTTGAAAGACTTTCATGTGGAAGGAGTATTAGTCTTTTCTCATGTAGTTCCAGAGAATAGACCCAGGAATATGCTACAGAAAGCTAGAAATTTTGTGAGTGATCTCTGACACTGATTCATCACATAACAACTTTGGACAAACTACCTCCCCATTATGGACCCCAGGATTCACATCTGTAAAGTGAGGAGGTTGAATCATACAACTGCCAAGATCCTTTAGCTCTAACAGATTTTGGTTCATTTTTTAACAAAGTTAATGAGCACAATTTTTCCAACGATGAATCACTGGGCACAGTTGATGAATGACCTTGACTTCCCTTATTTCATTCCCACTCAAAATAATCTATTGCTTGTTTCATTCCACCATGACAGCAGACCTCAAGCCAAGTCTCCATAATCTTCTTTGATCCAGAAATTATAGGTTAAGAATGCCAGAAATGGAGCTGAGAATGGTGGCTCACGCCTGTAATCCCAGCACTTTGGGAGGCCTAGGCTGGGTGGATTGCCTGAGTCTGGGGGTTCAAGACCAGCCTTGGCAGCATAATGAGACCCAATCTCTACAAATAATACAAATATTAGGCCAGGCATAATGGCATGTGCTTGTAATCCCAGCTACTCAGGAGGCTGAAGTGGGAAGATCACTTGAGCCCTGTATGTGGAGGCTGCAGTGAGCTGAGACTGCACCACTGCACTCCAGCCTGGATGACAGACAGAGTAAGACCTTGTCTCCAAAAAAACCATTATATCAGGAAAAGATAATGAATTTTGATGTCATACAAACATACAGACCTGAGTATCAAGTCCAACTTTTACCTTACTAACTCTGTGTCTTTGAGCACCATTTAACTTATCTGAATATCAGTTTTCTTCTCTAAAATATGAAATAATATATATTTAATGGATTTAGTAATCATTAAAAGTTTTAAAACCAATATAAAAGCGTCCAACACATGATAGGCATTTAACAAACATTAGTAAAATCCAAAATCAAAACCAAATGTTCTGTATTGACAATCGATAGAATCATGTCTATGACACCAGGACATATTCTAATCATTTGAACATGTTACATCATCAAGTATTAACATTGCAAAATTTATTCTATTCCCACCACAATTTGTATGCATTCCAAACTCTAGTGATTAATTATTTTCTTTTTTTTTTTATTATTATACTTTAAGTTCTAGGGTACATGTGCATAACGTGCACGTTTGTTACATAGGTATACTTGTGCCATGTTGCTGTCCTGCACCTCATACAAGGTACAGTTATCTGAATTACTCCAATACCTTAAGTATCTCTCAAAAATTATCTTTCCCTTGAATTGTTAAACCATGGGGAAATCAAAGCCCAGTCTCATAAATATTTGATTTAACAACAAAAAAAAATGCTATCCCTCTTGGTAGCCAGTTTTTCTTCCAACTTATCTCAGGCCTCCTTCATTATCTCTTGGCATGGAGGGATTCAAGCCTCTTATATTTCTGCTATCACACCAAAGTTGTATTTTATAAGCTGACATCTACACATCTATCTCCTGACATCTGAGAGGATCTTAACTTGGTAAACAATACAACCGGATTCATTAAAAGTTTCTAACTCATAGCAACTCCATGAAAACTTCCTCTAGTTTTCTGATGAATTTTGCTTCCTGGGCTCCTTTGTCTTGAGTGTTTCAATCTGGTAAAGTTGTTTTAGTCTCTGGGAAAAAAAAAAAGAAAAGAAAACTTATCTACACTCTCCAGATATATAGGGGTGGCTATAATAGAATCATGATCAATGGACTGGAAATGTTGAAGACAATCCAATTGAGCTAATACAGTGAATGAAAACAAATTTGAACTTGGGTTCTGAAATTAGAGTCAGTTCAATTTGAGAGTCTGCCACTCACTAGTTGCATGACTTTCAACAAGTTGAGAAAACACCTAAGCTTCAATTTCCACATTAGCAAAATGGATGGAAAACATTGTCTTCAAATATGCAGCAGGAAAAAATGCTAGACTACCTCCAGTAGCAGAAAATACATGAAAGTCTGCTTCAGAAGACATCAAGAACAACTTGGAGAAAATAAAAGTAGTAAAGCTGGAAGTCCCTTGATAGTGGGTGGAATGAATCCCGAGAAATGTTTTATTACATTTTTTAACATTATACTAAAATGGTCTGGAAAACAAAAAGCACATTACTATATGTGTTACTTTATTCTCATGCTGCTATGAAGAAATACCTGAGACACAGTAATTTATAAAGGAAAGGGGTTTGACTGACTCGCAATTCTGCAGAGCTGGGGAGGTCTTAGGAAACTTAAAATCATGGTGGAAGGTGAAGCAAACACGTCCTTCTTCACCTGGCGGCAGCAAAGAGAAGTGCAGAGTAAAGTTGGGGAAAGCCCTTTATAAAACCATCAGATCTCCTGAGAACTCACTCACCATCATGAGAAGAGCATGGAGGTAACCACTCCTGTGATCCAATTACCTCCCCACCAGGTCCCTCCCACAACAGGTGGAAATTATGGAAACTACAATTCAAGATGAGATTTGAATGGGGACACAGCCTAGCCATATCACTATATTAAAATACAGCCTATAATTTCACAAATAAGATATGTAATATAGACACCAGAATTGATCATATAAGTCCACGGTCAGAAGCAGTAGCCACATCAATACATAATGCTTCTTGAGCACTAATACTGTGCTAAGGATCATGCTATGTGTTTCATGTGCATATTTATGTGCATATCTCATTGATCTTTTTTATGTTGTGTGCATACATAGCTCACTTAACAACCCACAAGGAAAGTATTGTTATTTTGACCCCCATTTAACAGATGCTGCCTTAGCCTGGCTTCCACCTGAAAGCAGAACCTGAGCCAAGGGCTTGTGTGCAGTAATTTGAGAACCAATGGCAGGCAATAGAAGTGATGAATGGAGGAAAGAGAGAAAAAGCCAGTTCAAGAAGGCATTATCCACTGGCCTCCATTGTACTGCTCATCCTCTCCCCTTTTTCTAAGTACTCCCCACTTCCATTTCCCTCTGATTGTGGAATCCTCCTTGGGACACTAACTGTCTTGTACATTCAGGTTACCTGTGTGTGAGTGTTGAGTAGGCTCCTGCAGGCACACTGGGACAGAAAGCAGCACACACTTAACTGAGGTGCCATCAAGGCTAAAACTGGTAGGAACTTGGGCAGAACAGTTTACACTAGTAGTGGCTAGAATAGAGAGGAGGCCAAGAGAATGGGAGGCAATGAGCTTACAAAAAGGATCCCACAGAGGTCAAACAACTAAGATTTACAGAGATTGTCTTGCCCAAAGTAACACAAGTTGAAAAATGATGGAGGCAATTCTCAAATCTGTCTCCCATTTTAAATACTCTTCTCTTTCCATTTCCCAAATATGAAAAAGGTAAAGATATAGACAGCTGATTTTCTAGATATAACATCCAGGAATAAAAATCCCTCCCTGGTGTTTCTCCTGCTTGCCTGTTCACCTGTACCACCACTATCTTCCTATGATCCAATTGTACTATAATACTTGCATGTCTTCAAAGTAATTAACTGGCTTGCCCAAGTGCACAAGCCGGTAACCCCAGCCTGGGTACTCCAAAGCCCATGTTCTTAGCAGTACCCTATACTGTATTTCTGCTTTCATTAAAGAAATCTAAGATTGCATCAGTCAGCCCATGACTTTATGTACTTGCTGGCTAGCATGAATCTAAAAATAAGCATTGCTCCAACTTCCCAGTTATTGGGTGTAAGTGCACTGACCTAGGAGCCAGGAACCCTGGGTTCTAGTCTGCCTCTAACTCCCCCTGGGACTTGGACCTTCCTGCACTCCCTTGCTCTGGGCTTCAGTTTCCTAGTATTTTAAACTATTCAGTTGAAACAAATCTTCTCCAAATTCTCTTCTAGCAGTAATGGTTTCTGCACTGAAGGCTATTATAAAAAGAGATCACAATTCTTTCCATTTTCTCTTATCATTGTTTTCCTTAGGAATAATGGAGAAAAACTTCTGTCTGTGTTAAACAGGAAGACAGGATCAGATCAAGCTCCAAACTTTTGGTTTACCCTGGACAGCCTCTCTGTGAGTGTTGAAAGTGAAGACTGCTGGGATGAGGCCAGTAGAGACAGGTTACCAGATCATTCCAAACTTGAAATTCATAAACTTCTTTCCAAATATGGACAGGTGTCCTATGAAAACACATCCTCAGAATCTTCCTGACATGTCTTTGATAACTAGAGAAACAGCGGGGTCCTTTGTCTTGCACCAGTTAGATAAATGACACGGATACACGTGGAGTGGTTTAAAGGAGGGGAAGTTTAATAGGCAAGAAAGAAGAAGGTATCCCGGTATAGAGAGGGAGGCGGGCTCGGAACAGAGAAAAACCCCGTATGCAGCAGAAAAGTAGCCAGTTATACTGGGAGGCTGGAGGTGGTGTCTGATTTGCATAGGGCCTAGGGGATTGGTTTGACCTGGTGTGTCATTCACACAGCCCATGAAAAACCTGGCCCTCCCACCCTAGCGTTTTAATACGGAAATTCAGGTCACCAGGACATCCTGCACATGTGGAGTCATCTGGAGGCGGCCATGACACCTGGCACATAAGGTGACAAAGAGAAGAGGGTGAGAATCACTATGTTGGATGGACCCAGTTTCTAATTGCTGGCATTCACATATCAAAGCTTGCCAGCCTGGCTTTTCAACACATCTTTCTATTAGAAAAGAAATGTTTCAGGAGCTGATTCTTTTCAAAGGAAAAGCCTTTCCGAGGACTCCTTACCCTATCTCCCTAACATAATTTCTTAATAACTCCTGTATTATTCCTCCCTCAAGAGAAGTAAACCTAACTGCTGTTAGGGGGTGTTGGATGACGATTATTTCTGACTACTTCCTGCTGAAAAGGGGTGTCATCTGGACCGTCTCCTGAGGTTGATGTAAGGGTTCTCGGAAGAATGGCATGTCCATGTGTGGCTCTGCTCACAGCGCTGTTTGGGATTTGATTGCTTCTAGGTGAAAAGAGATAAATTTTACAAGAAGGTTTAAAATATAGAGTCACAATATGAGCATTAAGACTACCACTGTTAATGGGGGTCCTACAGACCATAACTGACAGAAGAGTTTGATACCTATTAGTTACACTATTGGATTGTAATACCTGTTTCCTTCCACTAGATATTGCTGTACATTACTAGAAACAATATAAAGTAACATTCCTTTTAGGATTAGTGACATTGGATTTGGGTGGCTAGAGTAACTTTAGTGTTAGCCTCAGCTAGATTTTTCCTGAACCTTCTTTTCATAGCCAGGGTGTGACATATTACCAAACTCAATAAGAAGGTCTAGCAAACTCAGTGGTAGTAAAACTCTCATGCTTCTTTTTTGTTGGTGGCTATTAACCCTGCTCTAAGGATAATAATTAAGCAAAATATTACAATGATGGAAACTCTCTATCCAATATTTCAGTTAGAATGTGCCACCATATATAGCTCTACTACAAATAGTACAGAGACTATAGCAATTCCTGCAAGTGTGGTGTTGTGGATAATTTCCATCTAAAATTATACTTGCTAAGATACAGAATTTCGTTTTAGGGGATCCATGAAGTTTCTTCATTCTATTTCCCTCAACAAAGAAACCTCTGGGTTACAGGCACCCTACTCACTTTCATTGCCTGGCAGAATTTACAGGATAATTGCCCAGAACTAGCATACTGATCCAGATTTTTACATTACCCATTCCTTTTTGTTTCTTCCAAACTGCAGAAGATCACCACTTGATTCACAGGAATAAGCAGGGTTAGTCTAAAATGTAGACAAAAAACTTAAAAACAATCAATAAGACTAGGATTTAATGCATGATAAGCTTTCAAGCATAATTTCTCTCTCTAGTCCTCATTTTTGGTAAAAACAAATTATGATAGGACCATGTTGTTTGTAGAATAAACTTAAATCTTATACTTGGCCTGATTATTTTCTTAAAGCACAACAAGAATAATTATTTCTACATAGGCCTTTTGGATTGCTTTTGATGGAACTCTGTTCCATAAGTAATCTCAGATAAGACCTGTTAAAGCTGAGCCCAGCCATGGGTTTATATCCTCAGATACCTGTAAGTTGGGTGATCCTTTTCTCTTGAGGTCCTAAGATAAACTTGGAGCTCCTGGACCTGTTAGAAAGTGGCATTCTTTACTGACCACAGGTTAGGAACCCTTTGCAGGGACTGTGTAGATAAGATATGAGGCCAGTTCTCAAGCCCCAAGGGGCTTTTACTGCCTCTGCCTGTCAGGTTTTAATTCCTTAAAGGGAAACACACCCTTCCAGTCAAAGCCTTGGTAAAATAACCAGGTTTTCGAACTGTGTCCTCTTGAAAAAGAAAAATGGATTCTTATTGCACTGATGCAAACAACTATATTGTCATAGGTTAAGAGTACTTACAGATAGTTTCCAAATTCTAGAGGAACCAGGCAGAGAGAAAAAAACATGCTCCAAATTTTGTTTGCAGGAGTATACCTTACCTAATTATTAAAGGCCATAAATAGTTCAAAATAAGTTTCCTCAACTTTGAAAAACAAAACAAGGATCAGCAATGTTTTAAGCAAAAGTCCAGAAAGTTGCTTTAACTTTCTGAGTGCAGTCCATTTAGTTAACTCTTGTTTTGCATGATATTCATGAACATGCCAGTTTTTTGTGAGTCCTGTACATTTTTTCTCTATTCCAATGTTATAATCTTCAAAGCTATTGGACACCTGCATTTGAGAACACCTGTTAAAGTCCTTAATATAACTTGATTATAAACCATCTTTTGAGAAGGAACAAACCAAGACAAAAGTTGTCTGTGAATGACAAAATGTCCAGGGTAGTTACATTTAAAAACATGACTGACAAAGAAGTTTAGTTATCTCCATAGCTTACAGTAACTTTACCCTCAATTATGATTGATAGCATATATTCAGACATTAGAATTTTAGAAATCCCATACAATTTTATAAAATATATTAGTAGTATTCACCAAAATATAACTTAAAGAAGATTGGACATTATTTTGGCAATCTCATGTGATTAAAAAATGCTAAATAATTTGTTTTATCTCTTTTCTGAATGTTTCAAGGGCCCTCTGAACCATCCAGAAATTCAGGCATCAGGAAAGATAATTTTGAAACTTGGAGTTTGATTTTGAGATGCCTGTTAAATGTTAGAGGTTTAAAACACTTGATGTTATGAAATAGAATTCCAAATTGGCACAAATTATTTATTTTGCCAAAATAATGATTCAAAAAAATAAGAAAACTTTTCATTAGCCTTTACTATTACATGAAAATCCTGTTCAGAGCCAAATTTTACCCTTGCATTAGTTTATTAATGTTAACCCCAATTTGTTTAAATAAAACCTTATAGACAATTCCACCTAATCTTAACCAATTTGACTGTGAGGCAAAATCTTTACAAGCCCTTTATAACCCCTTTGGCTAAAGGCAGATTACCATCATAGGAAAACCTTTTTTGTGCTTTTATTTTAATGCTTAAATTATGAAAAGACCATATAATACCCCTTTGAATTCAGTTAATGTTTATATATTTTTGTAAGATTAATTTTTACAATGTTTCCACAACTTACTTAAACGTTCAGCTTTATCTTATTAAATTTAAGATAATCCCTTATCCCTAGGCAAAATTTACATTTCCATGTTTCTTATAATCTTTTACTAAAAAATGTGTTTCACTGGTTTTTATATGCCTTGCATGTAAAACTGTTTAATGATCTCAAATACATACGGCACTGTTAACTCTTAGCAACTTTTACTTTTGGTGAAAAAGTTGGTTAGTAAGCAATTTTAATTATGTACCAGCTTAAAAATTAAAGTCACTTGAACTAAAAAATATTTGATTTAAGTGCTTATTTTTCTTTAAGTCAATTAATTTGAGCTCTTTCTATATACACTACACGTAACACATATATAGCACATATATAGTGACACAAACAAACTGAAGATTCAGCACTTGTAAGATTTTTCATCTGCCACTTTTTTAATTGGATTGCTGGCTTCAGGATGGAGCCCTGGGAGGAGCAGGGGCAAGATAGCATGCAATTTTAGGGCCTAATAAGCAAGCACCACTGAAGGCAAAGACAGATCCCTAAAATTAAAGAAAGCCTTTGATTTTGAGAGAGAACTATCTGCTTTTATTCCTGGGGTTTCATGAGAAAAACAGAAGTTTTTTCCCAAAATAGGGTCTGTGGCAGCTCCTCTGTTTTCCCATGGAGTCCCCTGCTACCAGAAGTTATCTTATGGCCTCTCACGCATGCATTAAGAGTGACAAAACAAAAAATGGAAAAAAATAATTTAGTCAACTGAGACCAAAAAAAACCTTTTTCCAGAAAAACAAGATCCAAGAAGAGAAAAACGTAAAGGCCTTTTAAATATACCTATAACTTGAATATTCACTTTTAATTAAGCTGAGTGCTCTTTAAATCCCTTATTATTCGACTTTAGCCATGCCAAGCATTTAAAAATTTTCAGCTTGTGAATTTTATGAAAAGTAACCTCACAGGTGAAACCAACAAGCCTTAATTATGACTTAACCACAAGTATACAATATATTTTCAAAGGGGGTGATAGGCAGCTTTCGAAACCATCATTGCAAAATTGTGACTGAGATAGTGAAAGACTTCCAACTCAACCAACTCCATCTTGTTTCCAGCCCCCAAGCTGTCCTTGCCTATCCCTGGATGTAGGCCAAACCAACTTTGGGAGGTGCCTGGTTTATAGTTTATAGTCTAAAACAAAGATGGTAATAGCCCTTTCTTAAGATATACTTCCCTCTTGCCTGGTGACTAGACCAAAAAACTAGCCACAAGATTAGAGACCATGACCTAGGAGTCACGCAGCTGGAGGCTACAAGATTCTGACCCTCCCTTAACTGCTCTCAAGATTAGTGTTTAAGATATTTTGTAAACCCTGCCCTTGATGGATTAGCTGGCACCAAACAGATCAATAAATTGGCTTATCTGATTTTGTGGCCTTCAGCCAGGAACTGACTTAGCACAAGAAGACGGCCACCATTGTAAAATCATGGCGACTAAAACAAAGTATTGCCATATAGTTACAGGTCATGTTCCCAAGGACATGAAACAAGATAGAGGCCTGTAGCCATGTTTGTTACTGACCATTTTGTTTGACTGGCTTGAACAGCAGGCTTATGGGGTCATGGGCCTGCATTCTAATTTAAGGTACCCTGTCTTTTGACAGAACCATACAGAAAGACACACAAAGCACATCAGATTAGCTACAGCTTAAGACCAACCTCACGTATCCTTTTTCATTAATTAAAACTTTACAGAGAATACAAACAATAATCCTTATTATCCCTTTTACCAGTGTGCACAGTAAGAGAGAAGCCAAAAGACCAACTGGTAAAAAAATTTTACCCTTTTGCCAGCATGTCAGGCTTCTGGTTTCCCTTCCCCCTAGCTCAACTCTAAGCCATGCATTTTAAGGTTTGGAAAATTAACTTTTCCCAAGTTGAAAGAACATTATAAAAGAACCATTTTAAACTGTGAAAGAAGAAAAAACACCATAGACCTGAGTTAAATTGTGGAAAGTTTCTATATATGTCTTGGGGTCTTCAGAAAATTGGCCTAAGTCTGCCTTTATTTGCTTAAGGTCCCGTAACGAGAAGGGAATTTGAACCCTCATGGCACCATTCCCATCAGGCATTTCCTGCAGAGGTAAGAGTGAAGAGGGGAGAGTGGGTAATACTGGAGATGGTGGAACTGGAGAAGCTGATGGTATGATTGGAGGGGTACTGGAACATTCAATAGCAGTCTCAGATTGCACCTCTGGAATCTACTTCAGCTCTACGGACTTGCCTGCCATGGCTACTAAAAGAACTGGGTTCATTGTACAGAACTTGTAAAAGTCTGGGTTATTTCACAGGGCAAAGAAAGTCTGTACATAGGGGACCTCAGTCCATTTGCCCTTCCGTCTGCAGAAAAGATCTAACTGGTGGATAATATTAAAATCAAGAAGGCCATGCCCTTCTGCAATAGAATATGAGGTGCTTTTTCTCCAAAGACTCAGGGTCGAAAGAGTGCCAGTGCTTTAAAATACATTCCAAGGGAGTGTCTGCTGAAGACAATCTGTTACCCATCCAGAAAGAGAAGTGAGAGAAGGCATCCCTTTAGTCTCCTTCCCTTTCATATGTGACCCAGGGTGGAGAAGAAAACAGTGGGAGCATCCCCCCAACTATTTCCCCTCTCTGATTCCTGGGTCCTAGCACCCTGTTAAATGCACTACCCATTGCTATAGGTATGACCCTCCAAGCCATGACACCAGAGGGACTAGACTTTTGAGGCCTAGTCATGCTTACCCAAGTAGTCCTAGTCCTCTGCCTATTATTTCCCTTTGACCTCCTAGACCTATGTGACCTGTGTGCCTCCCCCCGCAAAGAAAAAACATGGATCTTGGGAAAGACTATATAAAAGGCAAGGCTCCCTTAATGGAGGAAATTTGCTAGATTGCCTGCTATTATGGCCCATGCTAAAGCATCTACCCTTAGAAAAATGGTTTCAGTTAACTTCCAGACTTAAAGTCGTCTTACTAATTAAGTACTGTCTTAATTGGAGACGAAATAGGTGCCTTAAAAGAGCATAGGAATCAAATGGCTGTTTTCCTGCTGATGGGACAATATTAAGACTAAAATTTGGCTGTGGAAAACATTTAACTCCTAACTGTTGAAAGCAGAGCTCTCCCGTTCACAGAAGTAGCATAATGCCTAGTTTCCAGTAAAAAAAGCACAACAAGGAAAAGTTGTGAAACTACAATTTACTGCAGAGAACCAGCCATGTGTCTTATGAAGAGGATTTCTATTTCCACTAGGTGGTACTGTTGGGTTAGAAATACCATGGGCTCGCCAGACAAAAGCCGAGGGGGGTGCGCCGCGGGGGAGGGGGAAAGAGAGAGAGAGAGGAAAGAGAAAGAGAGAAATTTGGTGACAGGATAGCTGGAAGAGAGCCTTGAGATTAAAAGACAGATTTGAGGTTGATGTTCACTCCATACTCACCACTCCAAGTGAATGTTGTACTTTGGATTCCTGGCCAATGCACCAAAATGATATGGCGCCAATGAATGGAGAAACACCAGGGTCCTTTGTCTTGTGCCAGTTAGATAAACAACATGGACACAGGTGGAGTGGTTTTAAGAAGCAGAAAGTTTAATGGTCAAGAAACAAGAAGAAAGTCTCCCCCTGTACGGGGAGTTGGGGGATGGGGCTCCAAGTGGAGAAACACCCTGTGTGCCCTGGAAAAGTAGTCAGTTATATTGGAAGGAGGCAGTGGCTGATTTGCATAAGCCCAGGGGATTGGTTTGACCAGCTGTGTCATTCATGTAGCCTACAAAAAACCTGGACCTCCCACTCTAGCCTTTTTTTTTTGAAATGGGGTCTCTCTCTGTTGCCCACGCTGGAGTGCAGTGGCACAATCTCGGCTCACTGCAAGCTCAGCCTCCTGGGTTCACACCATTCTCCTGCCTCAGTCTCCCGACTAGGTGGGACTACAGGCGCCCACCACCATGCCCAGCTAATTTTTTTTTTCCTGTATTTTTAGTAGAGACGGGGTTTCGCCTTGTTAGCCAGGATAGTCTCAATCTCCTGACCTGTGATCCGCCCGCCTCGACCTCCAAAAGTGCTGGAATTACAGGCGTGAGCCACCGCCCCTGGCCCCACTCTAGCCTTTTAATAGGCCAGTGCAGGTCGCCATGATGTCATGCACACATGGAGTCATCTGCAGGTGGCCATGACACCGCGGCCACACATGGTGTCAAAGAGAAGAGGGTGGGAATCACCATGTTGGATGAACCCAGTTTCTAATTGCTGGCATTTGCATATCAAAGCTTGCTGGCCTGGCTTTTCAAATCACTTTTCTATTAGAAAAAACATGTTTCAGGAGCTGTCTCTTTTAAAAGGAAAAGTCTTACCAATGACTCCTTACACTTTCTATCTGCCTATAAAAATTTATTAATATTTCCTGTATTATTCCCATTATAAGAGTGTGTTCCATAGACACATGAACTGTCAGGGCACAGAGAGACCAAAGAGGTCATCATGCCTCACTAACTCCCAGAGGGTGCATGACTCCCCAAAAGCCCACCATGAGCCATTCGCTGAAATTACAACGCAGTCCCCTGATGCAGGCTGGTGCTCTTTCCATAGCATCACATCGTCTCCTTGAGGAACAAGATTATTACAAAAAAGACACCAACTGAACTGGGAATTTAAGATCTGGGTTTCAGTACCGGTTCTCAAAAGTTCCCCTTTCCAATTACTTTTCCTTCATTAAGTACTGAAAGTGAAGACTACATAAAAAAGTTGTGTGAAAGTGCCCCGAAATCTAACACATAGTGGATGTTTAATAATAAATGCTTTTTGAATCTGAATCCCTCAGGGGAGTAAGATTTGGCTAGGGTAATCCATGTGAACCTATTATATAAAAGTGTAGTGTGATACAGAAATAGAAAGAATTTTTATATTTTTCAATAGTAAAACAAAGATTTTTTTTAGATAGGATTGCAGTGGATGAGAGAAGTTATTACTTTCCATCTCATGGACAAGTTGTGGCAGTATTTATGTTCTTAAACTACTAATACCTACACTTCTGCATCCAAACTCTCAGCTCTGGGCTTAAGCATTCATCTTGACTTGAAAATAAATCCATTCTATCTGGACCAACAGGAAATACACACTGTATAGCAAATATACTGAAATAAATAGCTTAAATGTTGGCTATGACTGGCTGAAAATAGCCAACCGAGCCAGTCTATCTCCAGAAATAATTCAATATGCCCTTGAAATAAGAAAATTCTGCTTAAAATACCTAAATATTTTATAGAAACCAAACTAAAACACATTGATGCTATGATACAATCTTACTGCCTTGAATCATCTGTGAAAATACCTATTAACGTTCCATAAAGCATCGAGGTGGAAGCGACAGAAGAACTTACACTACTGGTGCCCAAATGCCAAGCACTCTACTAGATGTTTGACATATACTGCCTCTTTTATTTCCTCCCTTAATCCTGTTATTATCCCCATTTCAGAAAGGTTGGCAAATTTCCCCCTCATTCATCCAGTTTGTAAATAATGGAGCTAGAGTCAAATCCAGATCTATTTTTCCACTGCATACAATCAACTCAATAGAAGACACACAATCTCACATACACCACAAGATACACCTTTCTAATGAGTTAGGCACAAAAGCCAAAGCAGAGATTCAAACACTCGGAAGACGCTTATGGAATTTGAGAGTCAATTTTGGATCATTCGATTTTTGCTTCTTTCTCCACAGTAAAAAGATTATAACACCTTTTGATATGATTTAGCTCTGTGTCCCTGCTCAAATCTCCTCTCCAATTGTAATCCCTATGTGTGGAGGGAGGGACCTGGTGGGAGGTGATTGGATCATAGGGCAAATTTCCCCTTTGCTATTCTCATGATAATGAGTTCTCATAAGATGCGATCATTTGATAAGTGTCTGGAGCTTCCCCCTTCTCTCTCTCTCTCTCTCTCTCCCTCTTTCTCCTGCCACCATGTAAGACATGCCTTGCTTCCCCTTCACCTTCCACCATGATTGTAAGTTTCCTGAGACCTCCTAGCCTTGCAGAACTGTGAGTCAATTAAACTTCTTTTCTTTATAAATCACCCTATCTCAAGGTAATATCTTTATAGCAGTATGAGAATGAACTAACACACCTTGATACATGAAGAATTTTACAAAATGTTTTTTATAAATAGCATAGCTAAGATTTAAATCCAAGTTTTCTGACTCCAAGTCTAGGCCTCTTCCCAAGCAAAGGCTGACTAAAGGGACTCTAAACCAAACTTTGGATGTCTGAAGGAAGACAACGTAGTATTTTTGTTTATTTACTTATTTATTTTTGAGACAGAGTCTCACTCTGTCACCCAAACTGGAGTATAGTGGGGCAATCTCTGCTCACTGCAACCTCTGCCTCCTGGGTTCAAGCAATTCTCCTGCCTCAGCCTCTGGAGTAGCTGGGACTACAGGCACACACCACCACATCTAGCTAATTTTTGTATTTTTAGTAGAGATGGGGTTTCACCATGATGGCCAGGCTGGTCTTGAACTCCTGACCTCAAGTGATCTGCCCACCTCAGTCTCCCAAAGTGCTGGGATTACAAGAATGAGCCACTGTGCCCCGCCTAACATAGTATTTCTGTAGCCTGTTTGGGCCATTACAACAAAATATCATAGAGTGGTTAGTTTATAAACAAAGGAAATGTATTTCTTATAGTTCTGGGGATTAGAAAGTCTCAGACCAAGTCACCAGCAATTTGGTGTCTGGTGACAGCCATTTCTTGTTTCATAGACAGCAATGCCTTCCCACTTTATTCTCACATGGTTGAAGGGCCTAGCTAGCCCTCTGTTGAATCTTTTATAAGGGTATTAATCCCAGTCATGAGGACTCCTCCCTCATGACTTAATTACCTCCCAAAGGCCTCCTAATACCATCACCTTGGGCATTAGGATTTCAACATCTGAATTTTGATAGGACACAAACAATCAGACAATAGCATCTCTGAAAAAAGAAACCTCCTTATTTACTGAGTCAATTCCCACTGAATAAAACAATTCCAACAGTATCATCTCAGGAATGTAGGTATCATAGATTGATGTCGATGAGAAAATTAACAAGCAAGGAATAGTGATCAATCGTTTTCTAACTTCCTGTCTATAAAATATGTATTAGCTACTTGATAAAATCACCTAAGGCCGTAAAGAGGAGCAAAAAAGGAACCATATTTATTGAGTCACAAAAGACTTTTTAAAAATTAGTAGTATCACTCTTGAGAATTGCTATAGGAAGAGGGGAAATACCTAAAGGAAAAGCTATATATACAAAGACATTCATTACAATGCCGTTTATACAGTGAAACATTGAAAATAACCTACAAATCCAACAATAGGGGAATTGTTAAATGAACTGTGGTATATCAACCAGATGGTATATTATGTAACTTGTAAAATATATTTCTAAACACTAGATAAAGATAAAAAGTTCACAGTATACTAAATTTAAAAAGAAAAATGTCTGTACTATGCAAAAATACCATATGCATATAAGCAAAGTGTGGAAGGGAGCATTGAAATAACAACTATTCATTTGTAAGGGTGACGGAATTATAAGCGGGTTTTTCTTTTCATTTTTTAAATTTCCAGTACATTTTAAGTAGAGCTTGGCATTACCCTAAACTGACTGTCTTTTATCCAAACAACAGCAAAAAACAAGACATTTACACACTCTGGGGAATCAGTATTTTTTTTAATCCATTGTGTGAAAGTTCTTGTAATTGATCTTGTCATTCAATTCAATGTCTGCCACATTTACAGATCTCTTTTGTTTCAAGGTAATGCAGATAAATGAGACTCGTGTTAGACTATTGACATTATCTTGGCACCTGTGCACATCAGCACTTTGGGTGTTTGATTAACACATAAGCTGGGCTTGAGGAAGTTAAGAACTTGGTGTTAAGAAGTCATCTCTCCTTTCTAATTTCCATGGCAGCATAGAAAGAGCACTGGGCTCAGAACTGAGAGACCTGGAATCTATTCAGTCCTGGTTCTATAGCACACTAGTTGTATGAATCACTTAGCACCTGTGAGTTTTGTTGCTTATCCCTGACAGAATACAGAGGGATCTCAGTCTCACTCATCTCACAGGGCTATGGTGAGGCATAAACTCACTGAGAGGCAAATATGTGCTATGCAGAGCTTTAGGCTGGGACAACCAAGACAGAAATAGCTTTTCAGGTGTTGCAAAAATAATATAAACTACCACTTACTCAATACTGTCTATGTGCCAGGCACTGTGATTAGTACTTTACATGCATAATTCACTTACTTTTAAAAGATGTGTATTAAGCATCCTATGTAACAAATGCTGGTGCATGCTAAGTACATAGATTATATCAGCAGAGGAAACAATTCCCTGCCCTTTTGGAGCCGACATTCTTCTGGAGCAAGACAATGAATAGCAAACATAATTATAGTGTGTAAGAAAATGATGGGGAAAAAATAAAAGTAGAGTAAAGAAAGTTCTGGGGACAGGAATGGGACAGGAAAATTTTTAAATAGGGTGGTCTGGAGGAGCAAAGTCTTGGAGGAGAAAGGAATTGGTCATGCAGATATCTGGGGGAAGAACGCCTCAGGCAGAGGGAATGAGTCCAGGGCAAACAACTAAAGGTTGGAGTTTTCTTGAAATGTTTGTCAAAAATTGATGATGTTTTTGTGTCTGGAACAGAGTGAAGAAGAGAGAGTAGGCCAGGTGCGGTGGCTCACGCCTGTAATCCCAGCATTTTGGGAGGCCGAAGGGGGTGGATCATGAGGTCAGGAGATCAAGACCATTCTGGCTAACATGGTGAAACCCCGTCTCTACCAAAAATAAAAAAAAAATTAGCCAGGCGTGGTGGCGGGCGCCTATAGTCCCAGCTACTCGGGAGGCTGAGGCAGGAGAATGGCATGAACCCAGGAAGCGGAGCTTGCAGTGAGCTGAGATCTGGCCACTGCACTCCAGCCTGGGCAACAGAGTAAGACTCTGTCTCAAAAAAAAAAAAAAAGAAGAAGAGAGAGTAATCAGGAATGAGGTCAGAGATGTAACAGTAAATCTGATTGTACAGGACTTTGTAAACACCATTTTGGTTTGTATTCTGAGAAAAATGGGGAGCTGTTGGAGAGTTTGATCAGAGAGGTGACATCATCTCGCCTGCTTTTTAATACAATCATTCTGGTTAATGTGTTGAGAACAAACTATGGTGGGGCTAGGGTAGAAGCAGGGAAATCAGTTTGGAAGCCATGACAAAAATAACAACAATGGCTTGAACCAAGAGGGCAGCAGAGGAGTTGGTAAGAAGTTGGATTCTGTGTTTATTTTGAAAGTAAAGCCAACAGAATTTGCCAATGGGTTGAATGTGGGACATACGGGAAAAAGAGGATTCAAAGATGATTGTAAGACTTCTGGCCTGAGAAGTTGGAAAGATAGAGTTGCTGTCACTTGATGTGAGAAAGACTGAGAACAGAATTATCTGTCTTGATAATCCTCACCACAAACCTATGAAACAGGTAATGTTATCTGCACTTCACAGATGAGGAAACTGTTGCTTGCATGGTTAAGTGACTTATCTAAAGTCACACCTTTTCAGATGTAGAGCCAGGATGTAAGCCCTGATCTATCTGACACCAAAGTCTAAGCACTTAAACACTGTACATTGCTGACCTATAAAGTGAAAGTCAGGAGCAGCCAAGTTTTCCTGTTAGTGGCCACATGATCAAAATTTCATGTATGTGTAGGCATATAAATATTTTACACCTTCATGGTGCCCATTTCATGATGTAACTCTCAGGATTATACATGAGTCATGTTTAGCTTCAAATACTGTATAATGACGAATGGATCTCAACATGCTGGCCTGACACCTGGCCGCAGTTTTTTTATAGCTAGTTCCCAGCAGGATCATCTAGGGTGCCTTTTTAAAATGTAGATTCTAAGCCACATCCTTTACCTACAGAAATAGAATCTCCTCGGGTGGATTCAGGAATCTGTATTTTTAGAATTGATTCAGAGAGAGTTAAACAACTAGGGATTGCAAACTTCTGAATTAAGCAAAAACAGTAGAAAACAGGTGGTTGGGGCCTCTTGGCCAGTTGGGTTAGACATTCTGGGTGCACTTAAAGAGTGTCACTACTCAAAGTATGTCCCCTGGGTGGTGGCGGCAGCAGCACCTGGGAGCTTGTTAGAAATGCAGAATCTCAAGCCCCACCCCAGACCTACTGGATCTGGACCTGCATTTTAACAAGGACTTCAGCTGCTTTGTAGGCACATTGAAGATTGAAAAGCACTAGAACATGCTTAACAAGAAGTCACAAAGGGATCCAACCCTGGAGTCAGGTGGGTTGCAAATTGCTCATTGGCCATTTGTTAGACAGTTGACACATATGTACAACTCAGTTGGTACTAGACCGGGTGCTTATATACATTATCTTACTTAATCACCCTAGAAACCCTTCATGGTAGGTACTATTATCCTTATTTTATAGGTGAGAAATCCAAGGCTCAAAAAGTTATAGTAACTCACCAAAGGCCGTTCAGCTCTTAATAAGCAGAGCTGGGATTTGAACCCGAAATTGTCTCTCCAAAGCACAAGCTCATTCCACTACAGCATATTGCTTAAAATGAAGAGCAAATCAAAGGCGCAGCCAAATTTAGGAAAACTCATATGGGCAATCAGGTGAAAAATGGAGTTTGCTGTCCAAGAATGTCTGTAGTGGGATTCAGAACAACATGTCACTGAATCAGGCTTGTTCCTCCAAGCCTTAATCACATTAGATACCTGCCATTTCATTTTTACAAGACAGCAGGTTCGGCTGCTCTCTATTGCACACATAGTGTGGCATCTGGCATCTGGCTGGCTCTTGGGATGGCGTAGCCTGTGTTCTACATTAGGTGGGAGGCACCCTGTGCTATTTGTAGCAGTTACAACCCTGTAATGAGTAAAATATTCCCTTGGAGTAAACTGTTCACCCATGTGCAGTAAACAGAACTGGAGCAGCTGCTGCAGGGTATGCCAAACAGTGCCATTTATGTACCATCAGGTTCCCTAGAATTTTGCAGGTAGCAATAATAATGATAGCAAACTCTTGTAAAGTGCCTTGGAGTCTGCAAAGAGCATTGACATTTGTTGTTTTATTTGATCTTTACAGAAGCCCCAAGAGTGAGATATTTTACTGATGAGAAAACAGATTCAGAGTGATGGTTTATCCAAGACCACACAGCTAGCAAGTGGCCAAGCATATACCCAAACCCCATCCTGTGGTGTGTAGCCCAAGACAATGAGAATGAAATGACTTAAGAGTTGAGCTCCAGGCCAGGCGCGGTGTCTCACGCCTGTAATCCCAGCACTTTGGGAGGCTGAGGCAGGCGGATCATGAGGTCAGGAGATCAAGACCATCCTGGCTAACACGGTGAAACCCTGTCTCTACTAAAAGTACAAAAAAATTAGCCAGGCATGGTGGCAAGTGCCTGTAGTCCCAGCTACTCTGGAGGCTGAGGCAGGAGAATGGTGTGAACCCGGGAAGCAGAGCTTGCAGAGAGCCAAGATTGTGCCACTGCTCTCCAGCCTGGGCAACAGAGCGAGACTCCATCTCAAAAAAAAAAAAGAGTTGAGCTGCAAAGTTGTGAGAATCAGGGATAATTTGTGGCCCAGTGGAGGGAATTTAGTACTTCTGAACCAGAATATGCATGTGATTTTTTAAGAGAAGACAAACCATTGGTTTCCAATGACCAGGGACAACCCTTTCCTCCTCATTCCCTGAAGTCTTTACAATAAACTAGTTCAACTAGAAAGAATAATAATAAAGTTTCCACTGATAACAAGAGTGGTTCACAAACCCCCTAACTAAACTTGGAAGGATTCTCAGGGTTATTTCTTCAACCAAAAGGTTCTTTGTTACATAGAAAACTAGGTTTCCCCCTCCCCCAGTCCTCCGGCTTTACCTATAAATGTGTAAAGCAGTTAACAACATCTTTCTACTGAGGCACTTTTTACTACACTATTCAGCTCTGCAGCCCAAACACACCTCACTGTACAACTGTACAGGCTCCATGGTACTCCTATGCTTTTACATCATTCTCAACAATTCTTTTCATAGTTAACACCATATACCATTAGCAATGTGAGTTACGATGTACCATGTAAAAGTGGCATTCACTCATGAATGAAAAAGTGGTGTGGGTTCACTCATTCCAGTCTGTTTTGTGCTGCTATTACAGAATACCTGAGGCTGGATAATTTATTAAAAACAAAAATTGGCTTTCTCACAGTTCTGGAGGCTGGGAAGCCCACGATCAAGGCACTGGCATCTTGCGAGGGCCTTCTGGTTGTGTCTTCACATTGCAGAAAGGACAGATGGGTTAAAGAGGGATGAACGCTGTATCCTTTCATGGCAGAAGAGCAGAAGAGAGTAAACCTGCTCCTGTAAAGTCTTTTTATAGCAGCATGAATCCATTCATGACAGCCCTCGTGACCTAAATACCTCCCATTATGTGCCACCTCCCAACACAGTTGGAGATTAAGTGCCCAACACGTGAATTTGGGGAAACACATAAAGACCATAGTATATGGCATATGTAACAGGGGCCTGAAGAAAACATCAGCAGGAGCAAGTGTATGAGTACACAAAACTAGAACTGGACTGCCTCCAGGGTGGCTGTCATATGTCTCCAAGCCAGGGAAATCTTTAGATGTTTGAATGGTTAGTTTGCATTAAAGGGTATGCCACCAGCACTGTCAAATGGACCTGAATGGCCTGTTATGGGGGGACCATCAAGTGATTCCCACTACAGAATGAGTTCTTTGGGTTGACTAAGGACAAAGAGGAAAGCATGCCGGTACTGACCTGGGTACTTGGTGGAATTGTGTTTACATACCCAATCAAGGAGATTTCCCAGAAGCAGTGGAGATAACTGGAAATGCAAGGCTGTAGTCACTCAAAGGTAGCTTGCTCTCCTGGCATGGTTATGCAAGAAAAGAGGGCATCAGGAAATAATTTCAGGTAATATGCTTTGGTCCAGAGAATGTCGAATGACTGGGCAAGCCCCTCCATTTGGACAAGTGGATCATGGCCTTGAATTTGCTCTTGTGTAGTAAAGGAATAAAGAGTCTGTTTTATCCTGAAAGAAGGATAATAGACCTATCTCCACTGATCATTCAGGGGATAAATAACTTCTTTCATTCTTATTGTAGTTGTTTTGGTCTGCCTGTGCTGCTATAACAAAATCTAAGACTTGGTAATTTTTAAACAATAGAAATACATTCTCACAGTTCTAGAAGCTGGAAGTTCAGGATTAAGGCTCTGGCAGGTACTGTGTCTTGTAATAGCCTTGTCCCTGCTTCCAAAGGTGCCTTTAACACTGAGTTTTCACATAGTAGAAGAGACAAAACGGACAAAAGGGACCTAGTCAGTTTCCTCCAGCCCTTTTATAAGGTTGCTAATCCCATTTATGAGGGCTTCATGAATTAATCACCTCTTAAAACTATCACATTGGCCATTAAATTTCAACATATGAATTTAGGGAAGGGGGCACATTTGGACAATAGCAATAAACAAAGAGCCCCAAAAGAGTTCTTCTTGAGAGTCCTAGACAGTGGCTTGAAATGCAAACTCATCACTATGTTTGATATACAACTCCTTACCAAACGCAGCCACAGGAAGCCTCATTAACACCCACCGGCTAAGCACTGCCCTAGAATCTGCTGGAGGCAATGGAGAAAATGTTGTAAGCCTCCAAGGGCAGAGAATAGATAGGCCTTTTATAACTTATTAATACATCCGCATACCTCTTCACATGCTGTCTCACTCCTCTCCAACATGTACCTTCTTCAGAGTGTTCATGTACTCTGAGCTTGTCCTACACATTTCACGCCTTGCTGCAGTGACTTCCTCACCTTGAAATGCTCTCCATCCTCACTTCTGCCTAATTAAACACTACCTATCCTACAAAGTCTAACTCAAGCCCATCTCTTGCCCTCACCCCTGCCAATTAGGAAGATCATTCCCTGGCTATAAAATTAGAATAACTGAATTGGCTTTACCTACTTCAAAGAACAGTTTTCCTTTTTTTAATACTCACTGAGCACCTACTATGTATCAGGCCTTCTGTCAGGGACTAAAAATATCACCCTAAATACTCAGACTGTGCCCTCAAGGAGCTTATGTTGGTCATAATCCAATAAGATGAGGAACGCATCTTACAAAAAAGGAAACAGATGTTTATAAATGTTTTGTTGCCTATTCAGGTTCACACAGATAGTTAACAGGATAACCAAACTTCAAATACCTCTTTCTTTTTGTAAACAAAATGCTACCTTCCCATAGCCTAAAGTTTCAGCTTTTCCTCTTCTACCTTCCAGCAGTATGAGGCTCATAGGCTCCTGCCTTTACTTTAGACTTTAATGTAGCTTTATATTTCAGTATACAATCTGATTTGGGCAATAGGCTGGGAGGCGTGGCCAAAATTAGCTAAATAATAAAGGAACTAAATGGCAGGCACTCAACAAGTGCTGGCCATATTGAATTAAATCAAATAGTTTCAATAATTTGGTTTCAGGGGACTTGGAAAGGAAAATTCTAAGAGCTCGACCACTTTAAGTCTCCAGTTGCATCTAATCAGTTCAATTCCATTTAATTCAATTCAATAAGCCTTTATTGGCCATCTATGATGGCAGGGTACTGTGCTGGGATGGATGATACAAGCATGAACCTGCTGGACTAAAGAATAGATAGAACTAATCTTAAGTAAAAGTAACTGCTTCCATACCTGGTGATTAGATACTGCCTGGTTACATAAATGAATGAATGAATGAATGCTTATGTTACAATTACTACATTTGCTTTTTCTTTTTCTTTTTCTTTTTTATTTTTATTTATTTATTTATTTATTTATTTATTTATTTATTTATTTTGAGACAATCTCATTCTGTTGCCCAGGCTGGAGTGCAGTGGCATGATCTTGGCTCACTTCCACCGCTGCCTCCCAGGTTCAAGCAATTCTCAGGCCTCAGACTCCTAAGCAGCTGGGATTACAGGCATGAACCACCATTTCCTGGCTAACTTTTTGTATTTTTAATAGAGACAGGGTTTCACCATTGTTGGCCAGGCTCATCTCGAACTCCTGGCCTCAAGCGATTCACCCGCCTTCACCTCCCAAAGTGCTGGAATTACAGGCGTGAGCCACCGTGCCTGGCCTTCATTTGCATTTTTAAAAGAACAAGTGTTCTGATCACATAGATTTTTATTTGAATTCTGGCTGCCACTTACCACTGAGTGTGACCTTGAGCAAGTTGTATAACCCCTCTGAGTCTGTTTCCTAATCTATAACAAGGTGATAATACAGCCTATGCCTCTTTTACAAAGAGTCTCTCAAACACTTTAAAGAACCAAAGTTTTGAGAAAGTAAAAGAAAGGTTCATGCTAGCTACAGAATTAAATGACAGATTTTAAATCTCTACTTATTCCTTCCTTCCAGGTCTTTGAGATCTGGTCCTGGGGTCTTGGACTGGGACAGAATACTGTCTCCAAAGCTAACTTGCTTTGTGACTTTGGTCAAATCCTTTCATCTATCCAAAGCTTAGTTTTTCATCTATAAAATGGGGAAGTAATAGTAGCTAACTCACAGAATTATTGTGAGGACTAAATAAGATAATATGGGGAAAGCTCCCCTCCCAGTGCCCAGAACAGAGTAGGCACTCAATGAATGATACTTCCCTTCTCTTATACTGTTTCCTCTTTGCTGCTTAACCTTAACACAGCAGTTTCTTGGTTTAAATTCACTCCGCTCTTTCCAGTAGGCCCTTCCAATCCATATTTAGTAAATGCTCCTGTTTGCACCACAGCAAAAGCTGTGGCAGAAGGATCTTCCTACAATTTGAAGTCCACCACCTTTTAAAACTGGAGGTGCAACCACCCAGTAGCACAGGAACCCCATCTTGGGCCACCTATTTGCCAGGGAGACAGATCCTGTGCCAGCTGCAGGTCATAAAAGAAGAGGAACTACCTAGGGCCCTCTTTAACCCAAAGAGAAACAACACAGCTGTGCCCCGCCTGGCGGAATTCAGAGTAAATACACAGGCAAACTCCATCTGCTAGGAGAGGGTGAATCTACAGCCAGGTCCCCAGAGGTGCCTGTGGGCTCCGGGTGATGCTGCAGGGAAAGTTGACTCCATTGCTGAACTCACAGTGCCACCTGATGGGAACTGTGTGCCACCACAACTGCTCTAATCCCAGCACCAAAGCCGTCATAGTCTGGGCGGTGGCGGGGAGCATTACCCCTTTTTAAAAATTATCCAAGAATACATTCCAGTCAGATTTACCCCACTGGGGAGCTGGAGTTTGGGAAGTACAGGGCAAAAGCTTTGCGGTGCGGACCTGAATTTAAATCCTAGAGTTTAAAACCTACTGACCCGGGTAGCCTAGGGCAAGTTACTACTCACACCTTCAAAATGGAGATAACTGTACTGATCTGGCAAGGTCTGGGACCAAATTAAATCAGTGACTGTATACAGAACATACAAAACTCAGCAAATATTTGTTCACTTCTTCCCTGACCAGCATGAACCATCAGTGTGAGCTCTTTGTGTAGATAGACTTGTGACCCAAATCAAAGATGGCAATGTTGAAACTAGTCGCTGGGTCCCAATTTTCATAAAGCTTTTCAAGGGTTAAAAGAACACCTTCCATTACTGTCTTCATAATACGCCATCCCCTCAGAGGTCCCAGAGATCCAAGTTAAGAACCACTTATTAAGACCCTTTTTGTGCCTTCTAGCTCACTGTGACAGGCCACACAAGAATTCATGTAGCTCGTAAGAGAGGGCTTAAGTGGCAAGGTTCCAGCATAATGATTTTGTGAAGAAAAAGACAGTTTTAAAAAGTGATGCAGACACAGCCCTGGAAACTGCCCCCAGGCACTGGGTGCTAGGTGAGCCCATCGTGACAATGGGTTGAAAACAATCCAAGAGGGAGGAGGATCTGAAATCACAGTGGAGTTTTGGTATCAACATACAGCATAACGACTAGAAGGAAACTGAAACACTAACTCTCCCAATCCTTCATTTTACACAGGAGTAAACTAAAGCCCCAAGAGGATAGAGCTTTTCAAAGATCACACTGAAATTCGTGGCAGAGCTGGGGACAATACCCAGATCTCCTAAGAGAGTGACACCTTTTGATACATAAAAAAAAAGAAGACATTTGAAGTCAACAGGGAAAAGACAAACTTAGTCAATAAATAGTGTTGGAATAACTGGCTGACCACTTTACAAAAGGAAATTAAGCTAGATCCCTACCTCACTTTCTGTGCCAAAATAAACTCCAGATTAATTAAAAGGTGTAACTACTAATTGTTTAATGATTATTAATTTTATTTTTAATAATTATTAGTTTTATTGTTAATCATTAATTTTACTTTTAAGGAAAGATGTAGAGTAACAGTATAGTGTATACATTTTTTCAAAGTATATATGCTATAAATTTAAATTTTTTTCTTTGAAAAAAATATGAGAAATTGGTGATAGGTAAACCTCTTGAGAGAGGGATGGTAGAATACCGTGTGGGTGAGAAAGAGAGATATCGTTTAATATTTACATTCTATATTGTTTACTTTTAAAAATCTTATGCATGTATAATCTTTTCTTAATTGTGCTAACCTCTGCTAACATAGAGATTTTCTGGGTGTTAGGATAATAGGCGGATTTTGTTTGTTTGTTTTCTTCCTTATCCTTTTCTGTTTTAAACAAATAAATATTATTTCAGGAATTGTTTTTTAATTTGTTTTTAAAAAATACTAAAGAAATAAAATCACAGAAATACCAGAAAATAATAGGTCAATAATTTTATAGTATTGGAGTGGGAAATACCTTTCTAAGCATGGTATAAACCCCAGAAGTCCTAAAGGAAATGACTGATAAATCTGACGACATAAAATGTTTATACTCGCACACAAGAAAACAAGTTAAAAGACACAAAGGACTTAGGAGAATATTGGCTATACATCTGCTAGACAAAGGGCTAATTTTCTTGCTTATCAAATGAGCTTTTCCAAATCTTAAGGAAAAGCCATACCACCCAATAGAAATGCTAATGTCTCATACATAGATTTTAATATGTTTGATTATGTTCACAATTGAGAAAATACAAATTAAATAGAAATTGGGATAGCACTTTATATCCCTGTCAGTTTGGCAGAATATTTAAAGTTTAATGAAATTCACTGTTGTCAAAGATAAGGGGAAATAGGTACTTGCATACACTGTGGGAGTAAAAATTGGTCCAAGTTTTAAAAGAAGAATTTGGGAACATCTCCTACCCCAATTCAAAGTGCAAATACCAGCATCTTTTTTGTTTCTAAATATACATACTGCTATGGTCTGAATGTGTTCCCCAAAATTCATATGCTGAAACTTAATCACCATTGTGATAGTATTAACAGGTAGAGCCTTTAGGAAGTGATTAAGTCATGAGAGCAAAGCCCTTGGGATGAGATTAGTCCCCTTATAAAAGGGCTTTGGGAGAATAGGTTTGCTGTCTCCTGTCCTTCTGCCATATGAGGATGCAGCTTTCAAGGTGACATCTTGGAAGCAGAGACCAGGGCCCCCACTAGACACCAAACCTGCTGGTGCCTTGATCCTGGACTTCCTAGCCTCTAGAACTGTCAGGGAAATAAATTTCTGTTTTTACCAAATGACCTAGTCACAGGTATGTTGTTATAGTGTTGCAGAAACACAAAGGAACTAATACACATGGTCTCATGTGGAGGTCCAGAATCTCTTTCCTGAAGCCCTGTCCCAGCTTTCTGAAAGTCCAAGGGCTCCACAGTCAGAAGGTGAGGGTGGGCGCCAGCCCTGCTCACAGCTTCCAGCAAAAAGAGAACTAAAATGGGATGTGTCTGTTCCTCCAGTGTTTCTCATTTACCACAGCTCCAATCAGGTTGAAATCTAGTTCTGGAATGCTCCTCAGATGAATCTTGTCCCACTGCTCCTGTTGCCCTTATGATCCCTATTTCAGTGATTGGCATTCTTCAAGAGCGTGAAATGTCCATATCCAAGAGTCACCTCAATGAAGAGGGCTTCTCATCACACTGGGTCTTTGAGGTCAAAACTTACATTTCTTCATACAGCCACTCCACTTCCATAGACAGGTCTGGAGGCTGCTTCACAGTGGCAAAGGTGCAGGTCCAGAGTCTGCCCTTCACAGGCTGGGAATGGTGGGTGGTGGGACTTCTGGTACTTGTGGAAACATGACCCAGGAAGGCTCAGAGGTAGGGGAGGCAGTGTCCCAAGTATGGTAATAGACCTGGTCCCTGCCAGAGTGGTTGGTGTGGGACCCTTTCCAGTGACCTATGGTTCTTTTAAAATCTGTGAGTGTTACAGCCAAACCAGAGCCATTCATCTGACTGTCACAGACTCTGCTGTTCTCTCAGCTCTCTCAGAGCTACTTCCCATGACAGCAAGAGAGTTGTAAGAGGGCTGGGTTCTAGAAATTCATTAGGCCATAGATAAGATAGACAAGGCCATCAACATCCACCCCAAAACCTCTCCTAAACTCTGAATCTCAGGGAGAAAATGAGTGCAGGAAGGAAAGGTGGGAGAGGTAGAACTCCCTGCCTCCAGATGAGCTTCTTACGTCCATTGGCCTAACCCCTCCCCTGAACTTCCCAGTGACTCCATGGCACCTTTCATCCAGGATAGGATCACAGCCTGGTACACATGTACAGATTTAAGATGTGTCCCTCAACATGTGCTTGTTCAGGGTAGTATCGGTTGGCAGCTGCTTCCATTGAAGAAGAAAATAGATATCCTATGGTAGGGTTCCCTTATACCAGCGATGTGATTTGTAGGTATTTACCTTACAAAGATAGCCATTGTGGCATTGTTTGTAAGAGTGAAAAAATGGAAACAACCTAAGTTTCCATAAATATGAGAGTGATTAAATAAGTTATAGTATATGCATCCCATACAGTGCCTTGCAGCATTAAAAGCAATGAGGTAAATTTATGTTTACTGATGTGGAAAGATGTGAAAGATTCTTTAGTATGTGAGAAAAAGCACAGTGCAAAGCACTATTAAAATATGTTATTTTATCATTTTAAGAGATTATCTATATTTTTTATTTTGACTCAGTTGTGTTATCCTAGAAAAGAGATTATCTATAAAAGTAACAAAGACTATATGCCAGGAGCTGTAAATCCTTTATACATAACTCATCTGATCCTCATAACAACCCTGCGGGGTAGGTGTTCACTTTACACATAGAAAAACCACGGTGTAGGGAGGTTATGTAACTAGGATAAGCTCATAAAGCTGTAATAGCAGAGACTAAGAGTTATCATTGGAACCCAGGCAGGCTGGCTCCAGATCCTTGCATCTAAGCATCACACTGTTCTGTGTTTTTCTGTGCAGGTGTGTATGCCTACATCTGTCTGGAAAGATACCCAAGAAAACTCTTAATACTAGTTACCTCCAAGGAACTGAAGGAATGAATGCAAAGAAAACTTTTACCTTCTCACTATATGGCTTTCTGTACTATTTGACTATTTTTATAATGAGCATACATTACCTTTACAATATACATTGTGTGTGTGTGTGCGCGTGCACGCTTAGAGCAAGTCAGTAGACTTGGACTGATGCAATCTTCCGCCTTAGGCCTAATCTCACCAATACTCCCTACACTCATATGCTAAAATTCTACTCAGCTTTTATTCATTCATCCATTAACATTTAAGCCCCACCGGGTACCAGGTATGGTCACTGGATGCACTACCCTGTTTAAAACCTTCAGTGACTTCCTATCAGCCATGACCCTCCCCACCCCAAACCCTTGCTACTTCACACTAGAACTGTATACTTTGGCAATGCCGAACTGTTAGTCATTGCCTGCTCACCAGTGTCTGGTACTAGCTTCCTTTCTGCACCCTCTGCATGGATTGCTCTCATCCTGCCATCCTCTCTCACCCTCTGATGTTGAACCCCTACTCATCATGTAGTGGCTCAGTTGAAGAAGCACCTCAGCCAGGAAGCTTTCCCCAGGTTCCTCACCAACACCCCTCCCCGTCGAAGGTGACTTTGGTGCCCCTCCACCTGCTCCCATACACCCTGCCTGGATCTCAGTCCTAGGGCTTCACTCCTTGTTTTAATTGTCTACTACATGCACTTGTCCTCTTTAACTCCATGAGGGTGCTGTGTTCATCTTCGTTTTTCAGGCAACTAGCATAGGACCTAGCACAATGTATACGCCCAAGAATGTTTTGAAACTAATAATAGAGAATATTAAAAATAATAGCTGGTACTTATTAAACCCTATCATATGCAATATACTAATCTTAACTCTTTATATTTATTAGCTCTCAATTAATCCTCACAACAGCCCTGTAATTAGGAATCGGAAGATCCCCTTTTCCAACTGAGGCCATTTTAAAGCACAGAGTGATTAAGTCATTTGCCTAAGTGCACACAGCTGAATAGTAGGGTCAGAAATAGGCCCAGGGACGTAACCCCAAACCCTGGACCCAGCCCCTGTGCTACAGTCGCCTCTTGAATGGAGAGCTCAGTATCACCATTCAAACCTTGGTTTTAACTTCTCTCCAGCCTCCCCTGATCACTCTCTAATCTCTGACTTAGAAATGAAGCACCCATGAAGCTTTTATTTTATGAGGCACATACAGGTGCCATTTCCCTGTTCCATCAAAGCTTCCTAAAGAGAAGTCCAGATATTGCTCATTTCTGTTACCCTGGTGAACAGCCCAGAGCTAAAAACCTAGGAGCTAGAACTAAGGTATTTTCTGAAGGAAAGAAGAAAAGGAGTGAGCGAAGGAGGAAACAATAAGTCTTCCATCTCCCACCCCCTTTGTCACTGCCAACACGTACTCACATGTGTACATGCATATGTGTGTGCGCGCACACACACACAGCCCTTGGATCTCACCTCTTCCAAGTATGTCAGTGTCAGGGAAAAAACACCTTGAAAATAGCATCTCATCTTCTTTCCTATGGTTCTTTATAAAGAAAATCAAGTGGTACTACTCTCGTTCTGCCGCAATTCCTAGCTGCGTCAAAGCACCTCAAAACCGACCCTACAGCGCCACCTTTTGTTCAAAGGCCATTATGCCATCCAAATTGAACCACGCAAACAGGGTGGGGGGTCAGTCTCCTTTGTCCAGTCTAATGAGTGTTAATAATCACACAAATACAAACACATTGTTTTAAAACCCCAGCCCCTTACAATACCAAGGCATGGCAGGCACAGTGTGCATTGCTTGCAATTCACTTCAGTGAAGGACTTGTTGCCTGCTGCTGGGAGTGCACATGTGGAAAGACTTCGGCTGTTAACAAATTGCCTCTACTACAGAAAGCTGCCTCTCCCAAGGTAACGCCCTCCCCAGAGTGACCCACATAACAACGACTGACTGAGGCGGTAGTGTAGACGCTTGACCATCTTAGCCCAACTCGAGACCTCTGAAGGGCCATTCTGGCTCCAGATCTTCCCACAAGGTGGGCTGGGGCTGATATTGGGCCTGTGTTGTTGCTCAGTTTCTCTCTCTGGCTAATCCTACCTGTAGTCTCTCTCTTCATTAGGTGTCAATCCTAAAGGCACAGCTGAATAACCACCTCAGAATCTACTTCTGCAACACCACCTCTGCTGGGGAAAGCATCCCTGTTCATTCTATTGAAGGAGCATTTATTGAGCCTGCATGTATTAAAGAAGCAAACATGTAAGGAACACACATGTGTACCCCCTGAACCTAAAATAAATTTTTTTAAAAAAGAGAAAAAGAAACAGAAGACCAAATTCTGCATTTCTGTAATCTAAAGCCCAAACTAGTCCATATGTAACTCTTAATCCTGTCAGATCAAGACAAGGGTGACTACAATTTAAAAAGGTAAATCAGCTAATATACCAAAACCCTATTTGAATAACAACTGAACCACATAATCTTAGACTGTATCCATGTCATATGACCTGCCATTCATGGGAAAAAGAGGTATGGAAGTTTCCCACTGGATTCAAAGAGTACATTTTGAACACATTTACTTAAGATAGAGAGGGAGAAAACTTTTCTCAAGGCAATATTTCATAACCCTTTCTTGGTTTTAGTTGCTTTTCATCACCACAGCAACTAAGAGCAATTTCAGGTAGGAATCAGCCACTATCAGCACCACCCTTTGGGAGAGACCCCAACTAACAAAAGAAGTGTGGCTTTGCCAAGCCCCCAAGGAACAACCATAGCAGAGTGCACTCTAATAAGAAACCGATAAGTAAAGTAGAAGGAGCTGGTTTTGTTACACTCTAAACAGGTCACTCGCCTCTCTGGGCCTTCTTCATTTGCAACAGGAGATATAATAGTAGCCATTTGATGGCCTGTGTGTCTCGGATGCTATGCTTGGGCTTTACTTTACACTTCACCTTACTTCTCTCAACTACTTAACAGGGCAGTTATCATTTATTCTCCTTTTACAAATGAGGAAGTGGAGGTTCAGAGAGGTTAAGTAACCTGCCCAAGGTCCCTCTGCTGGGAAGTGGCAGAGCTTGTATTTGATCCTAGGCTTATGGAACTCCATAGGCCAGCCTCTTCACACATTGCCATCTCTTAATTCCACCTCACAAGTTTCCCAAAAGGGCACATGTGAAAGCCCCTCCTAGCTCAGTGCCTGCACATCGGAGACACTCAATAAATGGAAGAAGAGATTAAAGGTAAATTGGAGTAGTAACTGCTCAATGCAAACTTGCCCAATGAAAACTTGAACAACCCAGCCCACTGCCATCACATAGTCAAGTCATCAGTAAGAATGGTTACCCTAAATTGAATGTGGAAGAGGCAGTACATGCTCTCTTACCCAGGACGCCTCTCAAAAAGATTTTATCCAGGAGGCAGTTTTAGGTGCTAGCTGGGAATTGTTCCCCTGTCTCTCCAGCTCTTCGATTCAATGATCACCCTTGCTTTCTTCACCCCAGGCGAGAGGTTTATAGGCCTTCATGCATTTTGTCACACCCTCTTGCTCCTGTGATTGGTGCTTTTAGAATAAATGATCTGTCTTTTAGCCACTAATTGCCTGGGTTTCAGTAATCTTTTCTGCGGTCTCAGGAAAGTCAATGAGTCATGCCTCATCCCCCTGTCAATCTTTTTCCAAAGTGAAACTGAAGCAGTGAAGCCCAGAACAATAGTACTTTATTGACAAGTTTATCTAACCAAGATAATGAAGCTTCTCTTAACTGACCTATGAAATAAGAATAGTGAATGGAATAATATTAATAGACCGTATCTAGCATATTTGATACCTGGTGGGGATCATTTTTAATACCTCCCTCCTCAATAAAATAAATTTATTTTCAGTAATAACCATGAAATAAAGCAAATAATAAATTAAATTCTAGAGGGTATTTAATGGATAATCAGACAAGGTAAGCAAGCAGTGAAATTTTTTATACTGTGAGTATTATTCATGATAATAAAAATAAAAACTGAAAAAAATGTTAAAGTAGAAAAGGAAAGAAATAATACGTTAACATTTTTTGACTACATTCACTACGTATTTTTTAAGGAGGGAGTAGTAAACAAATTAAGAAATGCTTCCGAGAGAAGCAGTGTTCTAAGAATGATTTGCATAGAGAATGATAGAATTGAAATAACTCAAGTTCTGTTTCTTCACATTTAAATCATTGTGCTATCAATATTTATTTTGAAACTACTGTTTAAATGCATAAACATATAGTACCACAGGGACTGGGGACACAGGAAACTGTGCCCAAAAGGAGCTGGAATAATTCCACACGATTATGAATGTACCCTTCAAACACACATATGTAGCTGAGTCTACGCGTGTCAGAGGCTGCCTGAATAACTGGGAGGTCTCCAGCTTAACTTCCATGTAAATTACAAATTTTAATAAAAGATAAATAACAAAAACATGTTAGTATAAAACAAATATGTCTGCATATATTAATGCACTCACATGTTTATTGCAGCTCATGTGCTATTCATAATAGCAAAGATATAGAATCAACCTGTGTCCATCAATGGATGTTTAGATAAAGAAAATGTAGTATAGATGCACAATGGAATACAGTTCGGCCATATAAAAAGAATGAAATCGTTTCTTGCAGCAACATGGATGGAACTAGATGCCATTATCTTAAGTGAAACAAGTCAGACACAGAAAGACAAATACCACATCTACTTACTTATAAGTGGGAGCTAAATAATGTGTACACATAGATGTAG
Source organism: Papio anubis (assembly GCF_008728515.1). Lineage (NCBI taxonomy): Eukaryota > Metazoa > Chordata > Mammalia > Primates > Cercopithecidae > Papio > Papio anubis. Next base: position 51,417,525 of record NC_044987.1, on the reverse strand, counting down.
AGTGTGCGATGATAGACATTGGAGACTTGGGTGAAAGAGTGGAAGGGGAATGGAATATGAGAAATTAATTGATGAGTACAATGTATGTTATTGTGGTGATGGAGACACTAAAAACCCAGACTTCACCACTACATGACATATCCATATAACAAAATTACACCTGTATCTCATAAATTCACACGTCAAAAAAAATTATTCAAATGCCACAGTACCTATGGTAAGTCTTTTTTTTTTTTTAAGAGATAGGTATTTGTAATTGACATTGTACAGAATTGCTCATTTATGGTGATAATAAAAGTCAGATCAATTTCTAGACAGCTTTATTACTGTTTCTGAATTCCATACAGAAAACCATTCCTTTATTGCTTACACATGCAGTAAACCACTTCCAACATGCACCCTTGGTGCATCACTGTTATGCTGCTATTTTCAGACTCCTGCTTTGTGCCATAGACTGGGCTGCAAACTTGAAATACATTATCCGATTTAACCCTCACAGCAATCCTGTTAAATGAGTGCATATACTCAGGACATTGCCAACCACACACTAAGGCCTCAATAAATGTTAGTTATCATTATCATAATTGTGAGGCAGTTTCTCTGTGCATTGTTTACCACTTCAGCCCACTTCATCTTGGGCTGCACTTGTACTACTTGCCTGAGTTCAGCAAGACAAAACACTCACATCTACAAGTTACATGAGGGGACAGCAAGGGACCATAGAAACCTAGGATTCATTTCCTAACCCTTGTTCCTCAAGGCTCAGGAAATCTGCCTGGGGTGGATGGAGTCTCATCTGCACGTGCTCCACATCCACCACAGCTGAGGAAGCCCAGAAAGCAGTTTGCCCTGGGTTTTGCACCCCAGGCATAACATGATTCTCTGGGCTAATGTGTTGAAGGACAGCCTGTTCTAGGCAGGACTAGAACAGAGCCTGGGCTTTTCCAGCCAGTTTCTCCTTATTTTAGGATGTTACATCCCCTGCACATCCACAACTATTCTTGAGAACTTCATGCAAGAAAGGAGGTTAAACCAGGTCAGTTCAAGGCCAACCGGAGAAATGACCTACAGGCATCATCAATATCATCAATCCCACTTAACCCTTTAACACTGAGGCAGAGAGAGGCTAAGTTACTTACCCAGTGTGATCCAGCTACTGAGAAACAGAATCAAAATTTGACCTGACTTCAAAAGTGAGTTCTATCCGCAATGCCATTTGTCTAAACATTTGCACACCGAATATTGTGTAGCAAAAAAAGAAGCTGCCTACTTGGAAGTGATTCAGTAGGTCCCAAAAGCTTCTGTCTGCAATTAACTCTCTCAAGCTAGCCTTTCATAATACCTGAAATTCAGTCATTCACCTCTCTTCAGTTTTAAGTAACATTCACAGCATTTATTACAGATCAAAATTAAATATTTCTGTGATCATTGGATTAATGAGTGTCCCTTGTAGGCTGACAGCTGCATGAGAGTGGGTGGGGACCATATCTGATGCTCCCAGAGCATCCCCAGGACCTAGCGTAGGTGCCAGAATATCACAACATCAAAAATGCATATGGGTGCAAATGAAAGAGTGGTGACTGAAGGAGTCACCCAGCTCCCTGCCTCCTTGGCCCCTATGAGTTTAGCTGTCTTCTTTCCGCCTATATTCTCACCATCTAAGCTGTAAGCTCTATAAAAATAGGGACTATGTTTTGAAGACTGTTGTATCCCCTAGCATGTGGCACAATTTTGAACACATTGTAGGTATATAATAAATACTTGGATGATAAGTACAAATATATGTATAAGAAATAAAATATTCTGAACTTGAGTCTCAATTCTTTCTTATCTAGGAGTCCTTAGACAAGTGACTTAAACTTTTTGAACCCAGTTTACTCATCTATACAATAGTGATAGTAATACTTTATTGTAAAGTTGCTTTAAGAATCAATGATACAAGAATTCCTAGAATTGGCTGGATGAGGTGGCTCATGCCTGTAATCCTAGCACTTTGGGAGGCCCAGGTGAGCAGATGGTTTGAGCCCAGGAGTTCGAGACCAGCCTGAGCAACACAGCAAAACCTCATCTCTGCAAAAAATATAAAAATTAGTCAGGCATGGTGGCATGTACCTGTAGTCCTAGCAACTTGGGAAGCTGATGTGGGAGGATCACTTGTACCCAGGAGGTCAAAGCTGCAGTGAGCTGCAGCTGTTAGACCTTGTCTTAAAAAAAGAAAAAAAAATCCTAGCACCTAGTAAGAACCCAACAAATGACAAGTGTTTATTTTTCTCTGCCCTGTTCAGCTGTAGTCAGAGAGGACCCTCAAACGACAGGTTTAAACACTACCAGTTCCTAAGTTAAACCTGAGAAACTTGGCAGCGTGCGACCCTCTCCCCTCCTGCAAGTAGGCTCTGAAGTTGCTCTTGCCTCCTTATGCCTGGCACCTGGTGTGCTGGGTGAGTCCTGGACCCAGACCACTAAGGTGACAACCACCCTATGCCGTACTTCAAATCCACATTTTGTCTTGTTTTATGCGCCCTTGCTGATTCCTGTTTTCTGTTGATTCTGACTAAAGTTTCTGCTCTACTCTGCCCTGTGTGTGTTTCCCGACACACCCACTAAAATGAGAATCCATTTGACAAACTTTGTTCAACTTGCCAAAGCGGGATAGAAAGATGGATAATGTGCACACCTGTCATTGGGAAGCTCACAAACTAGTGGAGTCGCCCACGTACACTGAAAAATTACAATTCAGAATGCTAAGGACAATGGCACAGGGACACAAAGACTCCTGAGAAACCCGAGCATGGGGTGACCATGGCCTTCTTACCCTCTCTACTCTGTGAACTCTGTGTTGTAAGCACACTCAAGCCTTGGGAGGGGCTGTGAATTGCTTATTTTGATGAAAAAGAAATTTTTAAATGGGGGTCCAAGCCAAAAAGGGGCCTCCTAATCCCATCACGTGGAACGTGGCACGAGGGTTAACATACTGGCACAGCTCAAGACTTTCTGCCCACAATCCCCACCTGTCACCCTCTCAAAGAGGAGGAAGAGCTCCCAAATGGGCACAAGGGCATAATGGAGACTTTAGGACATAAAATTAGGCCACCAGGCTAAGAGATTGTGTCTGAAGGGACTGCGTAAGTCCTTTCTTGCCCTCTTCTGCACCTCTTTATGTTCTGAGTTTTATCTATCTATCCATCTACCTCTAGTTCTATTCCTATCAGTTTTCCAGGCAGCTGGTATGATATGAAGGCCCTGTGTCTGATATAGCTTAGGTCCTTCCAAGACGGCAACATGGCAGGGGCAAGAAGGAAGGAAGCACAAGGCAAGCTGCTCAGACTGGCCTCTAGTCTGGGTTTAAAAAAAAAAATGACCTCAACACTTACAGGTGTTTCAGCCCAACTGCAGTAACACCCACCAAGAAATGTAGGGACAACAGCCCATGTGGTAACTAAGACTGTCCCTTCACCTTCCAGAACATAGGAGTGAATACAGTCACAGCAAGCAATGTCTGAGATTCAAATCCTGGCCACCTTCTCCTCAGAGGAAAAGAAATCATCTAGATCTACCAGCCCTTGGAGATCTAGGCCAATGACTTCAATGCCAAGAGCTGCAAAATCACAAAGCCCTTGAGTATGAGGAAGTGAGAGGTGGGTATTTTTCTCCTCATCTCCTCTGTGTTCTAGATACCTGCTTTTGCACATCTCTCTCTGGTTTCCACCATTTTCTCCAGATGTGAACCTTTTCTCTCCATTAAGCTCTACAAGAATGCCTCCCACCACGTGTGCATATGTAAGCTGATTATCTCAGCGGAAGATTTTACTCACAGAAGCAGCTTCCAGTAGGAATCATCTCTCACCCTTCCTCAGGCTCTGCACCAGGGGCCTTCCTGACCCTTTGCCTGCGTGCTTCCAGCTTCTCCAGTTCAAACTTCTCCCTCTTGTCTTCTTTGCTCCTTACCTCATCCTGCCAGTTGTTCCCACTTCCCCAATCCCAGAACTCCATATTTTTCTGCCCCAGGTGTTAAGCCATTTTTACATTGCTATAAAGAAATACTTAAGGCTGAGTAATTTAGAGAAAAGAGGTTTAATTGGCTCATGGTTCTGCAGGCTATTCAAGCATGGCACTAACATCTGCCTCAGGAAGCTTTTACTCATGGCTGATGCAGAAACAGATACATCATATGGCAAGAGCGGGAGCGAGAGAGGAGATGCAGGAGGTCCCAGACTCTTTTAAACAACCAGATCTTGGGTGAAGAAACTGAGTGAGAACTCACTTATCATCAAGGAGTTGGTGCTCAGCCATTCGTGAGGGATCCACCCCCATGATCCAATCACCCCCCACCAGGCCCCACTTCCAACATTGGGAATCACATTTCAACATGAGATTTGGAGAGGACAAACATCCAAACCATATCACCCTCAGCCCTACATCCAAAACTATAGCACCAAAGTCAACAAGCCACTAAAAGAACAAAGGTCTTGCCATCTAACGTAACCTGCCCTCTTTAGAGGTATATGTGAATATATAGGTAGCAGAATAATTTCTGTGGGCACATTTAATAAGCAGCACTCCTCCTTGGATGCAGCACTCTGAAATTCTACTTTGATACATTTCATTTCACCAGCCTTGAGGTTATTGTAGTTACCCCTCCCTCCTTGCGTGTCCAGACACTGCCATTTAAGTCTCCAATATTTATACATAATATATTCCTCATTCCTCATTCGAAGGATACAAAAGTCTCAATTAACTTCAATTCAACATTTATAATGTCAGGTACTATAAAGGAAGAGGCAGAAAATATTAAGCAAAATCTTTGCTCTCAAAGAACTTGCTTTCTAACAAGAGACAGGCAAATGCCCAAATGGACGGGAAATGATTTGCTTTCATTTCCATGCGCATGTTACTACAATCTAGTCCCTTTGCTAGACGCAGTACTGAAGTCTGTTTTATGTCTTTCCTTACTAGTCCCCGTGATTCATTTTCTCTCTCTCTCTCTCTCAACATGAGAGTAGCTACCTTGAGGCCATCTGAAATAAAAGACTTGAGCGGGAAAATAACACCCTAATTTAGTATTTGCTTAATTCCCTTTGTTTATTGAAGAAATCTTTATGTGCCTTATAATGTTAACTTTCTCAGCTGTATCTTATTTTGTTGCACAGAACAGATACTCTTCCATGGACCTCCGAACTGCTATAAGAGCAAAAAATAAACTTCTATCTGTGTTGAACCATTAGATACATGAATCCTTTTGTTACCATAATCTAGCCTACACAAACTAATTTTAAAATTGATTGTAATACAAGACAGAATGAAGTAAATGCTCGGCAGAGGTTTAGGTCATGTGCTTAGAAGAGCACAGATGAAATTGTGGCGTTTTCTACAATTCATATCTGATACTCATTATCTAGCATATCCGAATTTATCCTCGCAATAACACTGTTTATAATATTTTATCATTCTCTCTCTCTCTTTTTTTTTTTTTTTTTTTGAGATAGGGTCTCACTCTGTCACCCAGGCTGCAGTGCAGTGGCACAATCTCGGCTCACTGCAGTCTCCACTTCCCAGGTTCAAGTCATTCTCCTGCCTCAGCCTCCCAAGTAGCTAGGACTACAGGGATTACACACCTGGCTAACTTTTGTATTTTTACTAGAGACGGGGTTTCGCCATGTTGGCCAGGCTGGTCTCAAACTCCTGACCTCAGGTGATCCACCTGCCTCGGCCTCCCAAAGTGCTGGGATTACAGGTGTGAGCCACCGTGCCTGGCCTGTTTTATCTCTTTCATGTAGCTCAGGAGACTGAGGTTCAGAAAAGCTAAGGAACTTGCACAACACAAAGCTAACTATTGGTGGAAATGGGATACAAATGTAAGTGCCATTTTAAAACACAGAATCTTTTCACTACACCATATTACCCCTTATAGTGTGCCTTATAGTGGAGGTCAAAGATGATTTGACAGGGAACTGCTATATGAATGGGGCCTGAGATAAGTAGACTTGGTGTCCCACAGCCTAAGATGTCCCACAGACATCCACACTTTTATGCAAATTAAGCTTTGCATGAATGACCCCAAGTTATATCATGGTGGCTACAAATATGGTAACAAAACTCATTTAATTCATAAAGTCACTTTCTGGGGAGCTAATTAATATTATTGCTTTTAGCAAGAATGAAGTAAATGCCAGGTAGAGATTCAGGTCAATCTTTGAACAAGAATATTGATTTTTTTCCTCTTCTTCTAATTACACAAGTCACTGGGATAACGGGTCCATCCACCATCTGTCTGGGTAAATAAAAACTGCCAAAAACCAGGGACTGAAGCTCTTAGCAGAGTGAGGAAGCTCTAGTATCAGCAGTTGGCTTGAGCCTTCTCTCATAGAACATGCCAATTAAACAGGCTAATTAGGCTTCAGTTAGATCGCAGTGGGATTTATTAAAGGAAAATCTCACAAAACATTTTATCCTAGAACATGTATTTGTATAATCCAGAAGAGTGATTTAATTAGGGAATTAAAAGTCCATTGAAGTATATTCCAGAACGGAATTGTTTCTCTGAAAACTACATGGAGATCACAGTCCTGGGGCAAAAATAAAGACATATCAAGCATCCTCTGTCCTACTTTTTAATGGGCAGATGGTTGCAATGATTCATTTCTTAATCATTCTAGCCCAGGCACATACAGCAACTTTTACTGGGTCTTTTCTGCCATGATTAAGCCATATTGATAAACATAGATCTCAATTTATCCTCCTAGTGTTGCAAAACCATCTCACTAGGGACTGAATCCCCTAATATAATCCATGTCCAAGGTCAGCCTTGCACTAGAGTTCTGTGTATCCCCTTCCAGATTGTGAGAGAAGCACAAGCTCTGCCACATAATATTGACACCAACTCAGCGTCTGGTATATTGTGTGATAACCCAGAGTTTACAACCGCTCCAGCCTTCTAGTTCTTTGCATGGATCTTGTATTGTCCTAAGCTTCAAACCCTGTTTGTGAGTGAGGATGGGGTCACAGTAACAGTCAAAATCCAAATTCCACACTTTCTCTCTTCTATCTTTATATGTAAACTCAATTCCTGCAAAGTAACTGCAGAGTCTTTCTAAGAATCTCCAGAACATATCTCACCTGTGCTCAGGAACAAAGCCAGGCAACTAGCATGTGAGGTCCACAGCCTCTCTCCTCTTCCCACCCACTGCTTTCTTTCCAAGCAACATAGACCCAGAACCAGTGGGAACTGCATGAGGAGACAAACTGAAAGAGAAGACACTACCAAGTCCTCCTTGCTGGGCCAAGTTTATTCAGCTTGGCATCTTTTTCCCTCAGGATAGAAGTTTTTTAGGAAGTTTCTCAGACCCCCTGAGCAAACAGACTTCTGTTGAGCGAGACCCTCTATGTTAGCAGATAGCTGTGCCTCCTCAGACTAGTTCAGGCTGCTGTTCCTCGGGCTGGAAGTTCATCACAGTATCGTTTGCAGAGACAGGGAATTGGAGGCAATCTGGGTGTCCACTGGGTAAAACATAGTAGGTGTCTACCTTGGAGTAGAGCAGTCAGAGGTAGTATACAAGGTGAGCACAGAGCAACTCAAATGGGTCTTTAAAATATGGTGATGAATGGTGGAAAGAAAGGATGAAACAAGGTATATAACACAGGACCACTTATATGAATAAAAACACATGTACACAAAACAATATGCATTTTACAAGAATACATACCAAGAAGATACATATTAAACACATACGGTGGGGTGGAGAATGAGGAATGAAAGTGGAATTAATAAATTAATGAACAGATGAATATATGTATACATACATAAAAGAAAAGAGACTTGCAGAGACCAGTGATGATAATGTACCTTCAAATGATATGATCACTTCAACCCTCTGCATTGAAGTTCCAACCTAAAAAAGAAGAGAAGGTTTTGTGAATGGAGCATTTGAAGGAGAATGTAAGAGTGGCCAGATGGGTAAGGTGGACAGGTTATAGCATTTGATTTTTCCCAAGGGCAAGGTAGTTTAATACATTGAAGCAAGGCTGAATCCCGTGTCAATGCTGGGGTTCACAAACTCTGGGTTCATCTGAATCACCCGGAGGGCATACTAAAAGACAAATTGCTGGGTCCACTCTCGGAATTTCTATGTTAGATCCTGGGTGGGCTCCAAAATTTGCATTTTTATCAAATTCCCTGGTGATACTGATGCTGCTAGTCAGGGATCCTAAAGGCTTTTATCAGTCTTAGACTGGCAAAACTACTCACTTAGTGGGAACTCTCCTCATAGAGTGGGGGCTTCTCTGAATCATAAATTAGGAAAAGCAAGGGAGGTAGTAAGCTTCCTTTGTAATCTTTGAGTATTTTCTCTTCCTATCATAATTTGCTTTAAAACATGTACAAACATCCAGGGTGGGCCCCACCGCATATTGCATTGGATTTAAGTAAGTAAGTGTTTCTATATCCTCAAAAATAAGTAAAAACGGAAGAGTGAAAGAAATAAAAAATATCGCTTTGTTATAGCAGAATTTCAGATCTCTATATAATGATCAGAACAGAGAGCAACAATAGGAAAGAGCAAACAGCTTAAAGATGAAACAGGCTAATTTTGTTTTAACCAAGCCTGGTACTGGCAAATCAGTGAGAGAGCAACTTCATCAAAGTAGCCCTCAATATCAAATAATATCAACAACAACAACGTCATTGACTATGTGCCTACTATGCACCAGTCTCTGCGAAGTGCTTTGCATGGATTTAGTCCACCAATAAGGGAAATATCCTTAATATCCCTCTTTTTCAGATGAGGAAACTAAAACTTATGGAGGTTAAGCATCTTGTCCAAGTCCATACAGCTGATAAATGAAGGAGTCAGGTTTTGAACATAAGAAATCTGAGCCCACACCCAGTGCTGTCTGAATCATGCTGTCTGATATAATTACCACATTCCATTCTCAGCACCTTTGAAACAATACGTTCTCAATCTCACCGGCCATGGATGCAAAATTCCTTATTTTCCCTTGTGAGTGCCCCAGGCCTAAGATCTAACATCTCTTCAAGGGATAAAGAGAACACAAAATTATGGCTTCTCACCAAAACGTGTTTTCCCAGCTCTATCGGTCAGAGTCTTAGCCAAAAATGGATGACATGCTCCAAGGGAGAAACCAAAGAGAGTTTCACACAAAAAATACTACTTACAGATGTGTGGGCAGAGGTAAGGGAACCAATGAGGGATGGCGAAGACCCAGGCCCTAGAAACAGCAAGACGCATTTACCACGCCCAGGGATGAGGGAGCCAGGGAAGAAGCAGTGTTAGAGACCCTGGACAGAGCTGGAACTGCTAAGCTACCAAACAGGAACCACAGCCTGCAGCAGGCGGAATTCCTGAGAATGTCCCCAGGAGTCAAAACCCGGATCCCCACCCTTTGATTGTGATGAGGAATCCTTCTGTCATTGTGTTATGCCTTATATCTCACTAATGGCCTTTACAAAAAAGGGAGATTATCCAAGTACATCACTCAAATCACACGAGCACTTAAAAGCAAACAACGTTCTCCAGCTGGTAACAGAAGAGGAAAGCGGGAGGAGATGACAGAAAGATTCGTATTGTGAGACAGACTTGATGTGATGTTTCTGGTCCACTGAAGATGAAGAGAGGGCCACGTGGGAAGGAATGCAGGCAGCTTCCAGAAGCAGTGTGGAGCTTCCTTCCAGCTGACAGCCAACCAACAAATGCAAATCTCAGTCTGACCACCGCAAGAACTGCATTCCTGCAGCCTGAATGAACGTGGAAGTAGATCCTCACCTCCATGTGAGCCTCCAGATAAGAACCAGCTCTACAAATACCCTGATTCCAGGCCTCTGAGGCCCGGAGCAGAGAACCCAGTTGAGCCCACCAGGGCTTCTAACCTACAGAACTGTGAACTAATACGTGAGTGTTGTTTTAGGCCACTAAATGTGATTTGTTAGGCAGCAATAAAACACCATTGTACAACCAAAGGGGACACAACTGTTGCCAGAATTAGAAACCAGTGCCGGGGAGGCAGGGAAATGGGCAAATCAAACTGTTTTCTCCTGCCCTCCATCCTCCTGCCAGGGCCGCCCGTTGATCAGGACACTGAAGTTAGTCTCCCAAGAAACTTCAGCCTCACTGCGAGCCATGGATATGTTCCAGTCCCAAGAGTAAACTTGGATTTTGTGAACATGAAGTTTACTCTATTTTAGGGGTGTGCTCAAGAAATGACTACAACAAGAATACAAAATTGGCCGGGCACGGTGGCTCAAGCCTGTAATCCCAGCACTTTGGGAGGCCGAGACGGGTGGATCACGAGGTCAGGAGATCAAGACCATCCTGGCTAACACGGTGAAACCCCGTCTCTACTAAAAAATACAAAAATCTAGCCGGGTGAGGTGGCGGGTGCCTGTAGTCCCAGCTACTCGGGAGGCTGAGGCAGGAGAATGGCGTAAACCCGGGAGGCAGAGCTTGCAGTGAGCTGAGATCTGGCCACTGCACTCCAGCCTGGGCAACAAAGCGAGACTCCGTCTCAAAAAAAAAAAAAAAAAAAATACCAAATTAATTACAAAACTAAATACTAGTTTAAAATTAAAATGTAACAAATCTATCAGATGCCATATAAAATCTATCAGATGCCATAAATATCACAAAGTTCAAAATACTGAAAAGTAAATACAGTCACGTGTCACTTAACAACAGGCATACATTTTGAGAAATGTGTCTTTAGGTGATTTTGTCATTCTGCAAACATAGAGTGTACTACATAAACCTAGTTGGTATATCCTACTACGTTCCTAGGCCATAGGGTCTAACCTTTTGATCCTAGGCAACAAATCTGTACAACATGTTACTATACTGAACACTGTAGGCAATTGTAACAGCATGGTATTTGTATATCTAAACATAGAAAAGTACAGTAAAAATACAACATTATAATCTTATGGGACCACTGTCCTAGATGCAGTCTGACACTAACTGAAGTGTTATGCAGTGCACAATTGTATTTTTATTAATTAACTGCTCTTAAAATGCTTTTTCTCCTGGACTTTTGGCTATGTTGCCTGTAACTGCCTCTTCATATGATGACAATGGTTGTATAATATTTTCAATAGAGAGAATATAAAATTCTCTTACCTTTAGCATGAGTGATTGATTTTTTAAATTATGTGTTTTTCCTTTAGCATGGGTGATTAATAGTTTAAGAAAGTGTTCCTCAGCTTCACAATTTGTAATTGGCTGTGCCATATAAATTTTTAGAATGGTTGTTATATGTGGGAAGAACTCTATCAATTCTTTCATATTTGAACAGTAAGATTTCACTGTATTTCAAATTTTCTTATGCAGTGGCTAGTCTTAAATCATTCTTGAGTTGATTACACTCATTAACTAGTTTGTTGTTGATGTTCTTGCCATAGTGACGTATTGTGAGCATTATAGATACGAATTTTGCACCAAATCAGCAAGAAATTGAAATCACTTCTGACGTGTGCATATGATTTACTCCTCTTCAGTAAATGGATTACCAAGTAATCCAAGAGCCTACTAATTATTTCTATTTGCAATTTATCTTTTCCTTTAATGAATTACTGTGCTGGGGACGATGTGAAGAATTTTTTGTTACAACTCACTTCTTAAAGTCAGATCTTTTCTTATTTTTATCTCTTATTAATTGCTTTTCTTTAATATTCCATTACTTTTATCTGAATTTTCTCTCTGTTCTTTAATAGCTAAATTTAAAGTGTCAAAGAAGGTCCAAATCAAAAATCCATAATTTCTCATTTTTCTAATTAAAACATTCCATAATGTCTTTTGGAAATTCAATTTAAATGCTGTATTCAAGCTTTATCAACTAAGCTGTTCCCATGAAAACAAAACAGAGAAAATATAAAGTATGTTTAAAATTGTATATGCTTTTAAAAATTACCAAGTGTGTCCTGACAGGAATGAAATTCAATTTTGACAAAGCATCAATAAGCACTAAATTCTCTGCTTACAGTTTTACACATCAGAATGGATTAGAAGAAATTTCTATAGACTAGTTTCTGACTCCACACACATTTCAAGCCTTGTTTCTCCCCTCTGCTCACATTTTCCCTGAACCAGGCACCCCGAACAGACTCTATTACAGTACAACCTCTGACCTTGCATCGTGTTTTCACAGCTGCACAGTGGGCATAGTATTATTCCTGGAAATCATTCTTATACCAGAACAGTTAGCAATAACTCCACATGAAAGAGACAGAAAACCACGACAATGCAACAACTACACTCAGACTAATTGTATCCCCACTCAGCTTCCCTTAGCTGGGTCCCCAAAATGTCCATGCTTCCCCAACACCACCCAACACAGAGTAAAATGTGATGGAGGGGAAGTTGACAAGGAAAGAGGCAGCACTCCTGACCAATTTCATGCAGTTGAAAATATCTTACTTTTGCAAATTTCACAAAACATAACCATAAGAACACATTGCCAGGGGAGTCCCCTTCCACAGCGCCCCCCCCGCCCGGCCCGCTGCCACTTCCTCACATCCACACCTTGGACCTTGGAAAGGGCCTACGCAAATGAAGATCCCTGAAGCTAGAGCTTCATTGGCTTCATGGTAAATCTGTCTCTGATTTTCATTGTTCACTTGATTAACCACAACTATATTCGTTAAGGTAACCCTAACTGCTATGACAAACTAACAAACACAAAGATGCATAATAACTCAAAGACACTTAGAGGTTTACTTCTTGCTATGAAAAGTCCAAAAGAGGAGTTCCTCATGGACAGGTAGCTCTCCTCCAAGGTGACTTGAAGACCCAGATTCCTTGCATCTTGTGGTTCCATCTTCAACACATGAATTCCAAAACTGCTGTGCTCATCTGCATCACACCACAAAAGGAGAAATGGCTTGGAGATTTCTATGTAGAGAGTTCTAGGGACCAGACTCACAAGTGATGTGTGTCACTTCCGCTCACATTCCATTACCTAAGACTCAGTCACAGGCAGGGTGTGGTAATCCCAGCACTTTGGGAGGTGGAGGCGGGAGACTCACTTGAGATCAGGAGTTCAAGACCAGCCTGGCCAATGCGGTGAAACCCTGTCTCTACTAAAAATACGAATAATAAGCCAGGCATGGTGGCAGGTGCCTGTAATCCCAGCTACTCAGGAGGCTGCGGCAGGAGAATCGCTGGAAGCTGGGAGGCGGAGGTTGCAGTGAGCCGAGATTATGACACTGCACGCCAGCCTGGGCGACAAGAGTGAGACTCCGTCTCAAAAAAAAAAAAAGTCTCAGTCACATGGACACAACTAGCTGCAAGCCAGGAGCTGAGAAAGGAAACCAAGGCTTTGTAGCAGCTCAAGTCTGTAGAGGTTCCCAGTTTTCCTCCAATATCACTCTGAAGTCCAGGGTTACAAGCCTTACATCAATCCTTTTCTGTGGTTGCCAGGGCAGGCACAAATTTAGGAGAGGAAAAAATAAAATCCCTTTCCATTATCTCTATTCCAATGAAGCTACTGGCAAAAGCCAGCATCGTTTGTATGTGCCACCACTAGATGGCTCTTTAGGCCTTTGGATTCCCCAAGTTTTTGCTCTGAGGTGCTTTTCAGTCAAGCAGTTTGAAAGGATTTTCCAGTCATCGGAGCAGAGATATAAATGGCCCTATTCTTCCTAGCCTCACGCAAAGAATGGACCTGGGCCTGCCTCCACTTCGGGAAGATTGGCAACCAAGATAAAAGAGAAGTCAGTGCTGTTAAACAGAGCATGAGGAAGTCCATTGGAAGCAGAGACACTGAGCCCAGAAGGCTTGGCCAGATGAGCAGCTCTGCTCAGAATGCTCAGTGGAATGTAACCTCACAGTACCTGTTTTCTCATCTGTTAAATGGAGAATATACTGCTACTTTAATTTAATACGGGTGTCCTGCTTTTCCAAGTGCCTTTACAAACACCCTCTACTTTTGTTCCCATAACATCCCAGTGAGGTCAGCATTAGGCATTATGGGTCCCACTTTGCAGATGGGGAACTAAGGGACTAAAATGTCAAATAACTTGCCCAGTAAGGTCATGAGGCAAGTTATCCTTTTCATTGTTTCATGCTTTGCATTTTATAAAACACTGCCAATGCTTTGGCTTCCTCATTCCTCACTACAGCCTATGAAAGCAAGACAACTATTGCCATCACTATCTTCATTCTGCAGACGGGGAAAAAAAGCTAAAATCTAGTGAGGTTGGAGCAATCTGTTCATCTTGGCAGCATTCATGCTATAACTCTCCTTTCCAGATTTCTCCGTTAAAATTAGCTTTTCAGTCTTAACACCAGTTACTTTTCTGGAACAAAAGGGCCAATTCTCTCCACTTATGGTCACATACAAAGTATAAATATTTAAATTCTTTTTAAATTTAGAAAAGTCTTCTTTTCTCTCTTTTATAGTTTCTTTAAACATAAAACCATAATTTTAGCCAATGTCAAGATCAGCTCTGCCTTTTGCATGCTTTCGTTGTACATTTTGTCAACTATGTGAATAAAGAGAATAGAAACATAAAGGCATTCACGGAGACTGAGGAGCAAGCAGGTAAGAGAATGTGTGGCCAGTCCTTGGCACCTCTGCGAGAAGCATCTGGACAGAGCAGTGGCTTCCAACTGCACTCACCCCAGGCCCAGCTGCATCAGTCACATCTGTGAGTCTGGGGCAGTACTGGGCTGTTTTTCAAGCCCTTCTCTTGCCCCAGGAGATTCAGATGCACAGGCAGGACTGAGGACAATTCTATTCTCCAAAATAAGATGCAGCACTAGAAGTCCACGGTTTGCTTTTCTGTTTGAAACCTGCCTCTTGGCATAAGGAAAATGAAAATCTCACTCAGAGGAAATATCAAAGTGACTTAAAAGTCAGCTACAAGTATTACACACAGAGTCAAATACAGCTAAATAAATAACAGGACTTGGATCTGCCTCAGACTCCAGACGAAACGGAAATAAATTCATAGCTAAAGGGGAGATTTTATTCTCCAACCATTGGATTTTCAGATCCTACTGACATTTACTAAGGCCTTGCGCTGGCAAATGCTATGCTGGAGGCTGTTTGTATTGCAGTTCATCTTCACAACCACAATGTGGAAACATCATGTGTCCCCATTCTAGAGATGAGAACGAACACTGATACTCAGAAATGATGATGTGACTGTCCTATATAGCACTAGTGAGCATCAGCATTGGTTACATCCAGGTCTTAGAAATAACAGTATCTACCAGTACCTGGGAGCCTGCCATATGCCTGCTCTCAGCAGTAGCTACCTACCTGATTTCTAATTCTCACACCAACCCTGAAAAGCAGGGAATATTGTTATTCCCACTTTCCAGATGAGAAAACTGATGCTTGGAAAGGTATAGTAAGTCTACCAAATGGCATCAGTAAGAAAAGGCAGAAGTGAAATTTAAACCGGTTCAGGCTGGGCCAGTGACCTCTGTGCCAATTCCAGGTCCAAGGTGGCTGTTGTAGCTGTTGCTGTTGTGGTGTTGTTTCACTACCTTTTACTGTCATTCAACTTACTCTCAGCAGTTGGTGTGTAACCTGTAGGAACGGGTAGGAACAAAGGTAAGGTCCTCCCAGCTGAACGGTGGCCCTGCTCAGGAAAAGGATAATAAAGTCATGCTGCAGGGCTTCCTGTTTTCTCATGCCATTGTGTGGACAAGAATGGCTTTTCTTACGATGTTCTGCAGCAACCCATGACCCAGACCTGTGCCAATGTGATTCAGATTCCATCCAAGTTCTGGGCTACTGTTCAAATATGTCCTGAGTTCCTCTGGGCCACTTTATCCCCTGCCACGCATTGAAATCCTGTTGCTATGGGCAAAATTGATTAAGAGATCGGATTCTGAGCAGCACTCTGCACCCAGATCTTGGGGGCCCTGGCACTCACATAGCACAAAGCTGACCACCCACCACTGGGTCCTCGGAGGGAGGCCCGATCCCCTCCAGGAGAAGAACCAGACACTCCAAACATGCTGGGAAGATGCACCATTCCTGCCAGGCTGCTGCGAGTCCTTTGTGTGGGGTATTGTTTTGTCTTCTGGGGTAAAGGCTCACTCTGTCATTGCTCCTTTACAAACCAGCTCATCTGAAGGGGCCAGTTAGTCACGGATTCCGGGTCATTGTGGAGGGGTAGGATGTTTTCAATGCCAGTGGTTCCAGCACCTTTTAAATCCTGAGACGAAAATCCCAGGGCACCCAGAGCTCTTCCTCATTGGATGCAAAGGAGGGACCAGGAAGTTCAAGGCTCTTTTTCAGCTCTCTACTGAGGCTTCTTATAACTACCATTGAAAGAGGGTCTTTGTATAATGTTGGAGGCTTTACATATGACACCTAACACACCCACAACCCTGTGCCATATCATTATTGCCATCTTGCAAGAGAGGAAGTTAAAGCTCTGGTTTAGTAATTTGCCCAAAGGCATACAGCTAAAAGGGAAAAGCAGCAATTAACAGTAAGCTCTGTCTCACTCCGATGACGCCAAAGATACCCCCAACCTTCAAACCTCTTTTCCAATGTTGCCAGGACCCACCAACAGCAGCCACTACTAGACAGTAGAGAGCTTTCGTTTAGTAAGAAAATTTACCAGCTAGAATCATATAGGCAGGAACAGGAAGTAAATTGTGAACACTGACAGGGTCTCCCTTAGAGTCAAGGAGCCCCATGATCAAGGGAAAGGATTTAAAAGAAAAAAACTGATGACCCAAGTATATCGCAGACAAAGAAGAGAAGTGCTGAAGGTGCTGGGTCCCAGAGGCACAGGTGCCAAAACCAGCCCTGACCCAGTGCTCCCAGGGCCTAGCCCCAAAGGAGGAGATCATCTTCCCACAATGCACATGGGGCCTCTGCAGCAAATGGGAGCTGCTGGCACCACCAAGTCTGTTCTGGGTAACCACCAGTTTTCAGTGGTAACTCTCAGGGCCACCACCAGCTTTATAGTGTCTTTGTGCAAATTTGTTTTCAGAAAGCCTTCCCCTTCCTTGGATGCACAGCTTGGTGACACTAGAGCAAGCATGAGCTGGACTCTAGTTTCCACTCATCTCCTTGGCCATGCATGCTTGCACAGTGATGATCTGTACAATCCTCTGGTGCATGACAAACAATGACAGTAGCAGATTTATCAGACACCAGTCCTAGACTCACTTGAATAACAAAGCCAACCTGAATCCCCTGTTTGGACTTATCTTTTAGACTGGATAAACCTCTAGGGTTATGGCATACACTGAGGAGAGGGGAAGACTGTAGGGAGAGATACCAAGGCTCTATACAAAAAAGGCAGGTAGGTGCTTGAGCAGTTATATGAACGTAAAAGAAACCTAGTCATAGCTGCCCCCAGATTGTTGAGTTGTTTGCACAAGTTATACTACCTCTCCTGTTCCAAGTCCCTGCTCACTGCATGCTATTCTCATTTGCATGCCATCTGTTTAGGTAGATCCTAGGGTCTTTCCTGGTCAGGAGTGAACTGATTATGTTTCTCACCGTATGTTAGCAAGAGGACTTACAGTTTATAAACTGTAATCTCTTCTGAATTTGGACAGTGTGAGTCAATCCTCAAGCATTGGATCTGTTTTATGGCACTGACTAAATAAATGCCAGATGGAAAACGGGTTTTAACCTAGGCATATGGTAGTAAATAGAACTGAATTCATGCTCTGAAGGCAAGAGTGCCCTGTTGAATTAACAATGTCTGGCATGACTACAGGAGTAAGGAGTAGTTCCTGCCATATATTTGCCAACCCTGGACCATGTCAAATTTCTGCAAATGCCTATTAGTCCTTTCCCCATAGCACATATGCCCACTCTCTTGTACTTTTATCACACACCATGTCCATTTCCTTGCCCATCTTTCCAATTGTGATATCCCCAGCACTTAGCACCATACCTGGCTTAATAAAAACGTGTGAAATGAAGGAAAGATAGCATCACTCATTGGAGCATCTCACAGAGTTATGAGCTTCTCCTTGTTCCCCTAGGACCTAATTTATGCCCTGAGTCCAGCATGTATCACACAGTGCTATAATTATATGTTGGTTGTCTCTCTGTCCCACAAAGTTAGGTACCACTCAAAGTTAGGACCTGTATTATGTTCATCTCTGCATCTTCACACCTTATGCATGATGGGCACAAAAGAGAAGCTCTATAAAGTTATTTGAATAAACAATTAAATTAATGTTTTATAAATGAATTCCCTCACCCAGGCAGTTTCCCTCACCAGAAATGCCTCCTCTGTCCAAGTTGTTCACCAAATTCTATGCATTCTTCCAGTCCCTGCTTCCACCAGAGAATGCACTCTGACTTCACATGCCATAACCCAGCGGCCTTGGCCACACAAGCGTGATGGAAATGGCATGTGGGCACACAGATTATTTAGTTTTGTTGAGAGGTCTTTCCATTAAGATAGGCTGACATTTCTTTATTACTATTTCCTACCTTGAGAAAAATAATGTTAGTTTTATACTGTTGCCAAACAAATAGAACCATGACTCATGTAGCTAATTTTGTGTGTTTTTAACAATGCCAGCAATTTCTGACTTTAACAAATACTCCTTCTGAGAAATGAAAGATGGGGTCTTTTGTGAGGTGGATGTTATAAAGAAACCCAAACAAGACTAAAGATATGATTAAGGCTGGGAGCCTGAAAAGCTAATTAGTCACAAGGTCCTAGAGGCAAGTGGGACTTGGGCCTGTTTTAAGCTGGACTGGAACATGCATTTGCAAAGGGGAGGGGCAGGGGAGGCACTCAGAGTTGTTAGACCCCATGAAAGGGAATCACGTGAGAGGCAGTACTCTAGTTCCAAGGCATGTTTGATTCCCTTGCAGCAGTATCCTGAGTTCACAGTGAATTTGGCAGCAAGAAAGGACAGGATCTTGCCGATAGCAAAGACAACTGTCCATTCATGTGACAAATATTTTAGTTCCTGCATGTCAGACACGAGTAGTCCCTGGGGGTACAATAGTAAACAGGAGGCACACAGTGCCTGCACTCACAAGTTTGAACCCTAGGGAAGAAGAAGGGTTCCAGGCCCCAGCTAAGTGATCCCAGGAGAGCTCCAGATTCAGGTGAACCTACCGGAAACCAAGGCAGTAGCCGTGTCATACACAGCTCACATAAAGGGTGAAGGGGAAAATTGCACCATCTCGAGCACACAGTTGCTTGCCAGCTTTCCCCCGACCACCGCTGGATACCAAGGTGGCCTTTAGACTCACCTCTTAATGAGGAACAGATTCCCCATGCACTGTTAGGACAGGCTCTTACTGGCCAGGTGCTGAGTATTTGCAGCTGAGTGGAGTTGGACGTGATAAGGTTCGACAGTAGCCTCAGAGAGCTTAACAAGTAGCTAGATTCAAACTCTGCCAGATGTGCCTCATTATTACCTAAGCCTGGGCAGGAATGGAATTGCTCATTTGGCTCTCCAGCATTCTTGCTGCCAAGAGTCCACCCCTCAAATTGCCGGCAGCTTTTAGAGGTTTTGTTACATCTGTACAGAGCCCCTTTCCCAGTATTCTCTAAAATAAAACAAATGTGATTAAGGTTACATAGGTCCTTTTTAAGCACAAGAAGCCTTGTGTGGCATAATAAATAGGATTAATTTGTATTTGTGTTGATCGTCACTATTTGTTGTATTTTTAATTGCATAGGACTGCTATAAGAACACAAAAACTGAGTGGCTTACAATAATATAAATTTGCTGTCTCACAGGTCTAGAGACAAGAAGTCCAAAATCAAGGTGTCAGCAGGACCAACAGTTCTCTGAGAGCTCTAGAGGCAATTCCTTCCTTGGCTTTTCCAGCTTCAGGTGGTCGCCAGCAATCCTGGGCATACCTTGGCTTGTAGATGCATTACCCCAGTCACATGGCTGTCTTCTCCCTGTGTGTCTTCACACTGTCTTCCCTTTGTGTATGTGTCTAAATTTTCCCTGTCTATAAGGATGCCAATCATATTGGATTATCGCCCACCCTACTGACTTCATTTTAACTTGATTACCTCTGTAAAGACCCCATTTCCAAATAAGGTCATATTGTGAGATACTGGGAGTTAAGACCTCATCTATCTTTGGGGGGGGGCCCACAATTCAACCCACAACATTTATTAGAGGTAATAAATGGATCTTGAGCCCTGTGCCAGGAACGTAGCCACATATTCATTCATTCATTCTATCTCTCACTATCATCACAATCTATGGAAAAATAAATATGATTTTTTTCAACTTAAATGTTTCTAGAATCATCACCTTTTGAAAGTGGAAAGAAAGATGCCCATGCCATTCATTTAGCAATTAAACTCTCTAGACTCTCTAGTATTTTGTGACATCTCTTGGATTATTTTCTTACAGTTTCTTTTTTTTTTTTTCTTTTTTGAGACAGAGTCTCACTGTGTCACACATGCTGGAGTACAGTGGGATTCACTGCAACCTCCGCCTCCCAGGTTCAAGCGATTCTCATGTCTCAGCCTCCCAAGTAGCTGGAATTACAGGCACGTGCCACCACGCCCAGATAATTTTTGCATTTTTAGTAGAGATGGGGTTTCGTCTTGTTGGCCAGGCTGCTCTCAAACTCCTCATCTCAAGTGATCCACTCGCGTCGGCCTCCCGAAGTGCTTTATATTGTTTCTTTACTCCCATATTGACACTGAACATTTCATATATCTGTATCTTAACTGCCCAACTCAATTTTAGATTCACTGAGGGAAGGGCTTCTAGTGGTTCCTCTCACAGAGGAACATTCTGATCACACTTTATGGGCAGAACAAATGATCAAAGCATGTCACCAACATCCTCTATGCTTTCCATAACATGCGCTGCTTCAAGAAAAATAACTCTGCCCTTTGGCTTGATAAAAATGCTGGTATGGTTATTTTTGCCATATACATAATTCCTGCTGCAATTAAGGTTCCCACACAAAAAGGGGTCTCTTTGTATAATAGGTCCTTAACAAATGGGAGCATATGATTATATGACCATTTGACATTTGGGGTGAAGCTCAAGTGACAACGTGAGTGGAAAGTCCCTTATTTAATTCTAAAGTTCCGTAAAATTCATCCCGTCATTATGGGTTACACATTACTATTGCCAGATTCCAAAAAGTGATAAGAAAGCAGAGGCAAGTACTTGCCTCCGGTATAGGAGGCAGAGGACTAACAAATGACTACTATAACAGTGTGATTAACTGCTATCAGAGCCTGGGGTCTTTTAGAACGATAGAAGATTCCAAAGTAAAGGTGCTTAATTGATTCCGGGAGCTTAAAAAAGCAGGTGACACTTGGGCTAAGAATGAGAGGCTCAGTAAAAATTAGCAAGCAGAGAAAGTCTAGGAGTCCATTCCAGGCATAAGTAGAACAGGAGTGAATTTATGAAGGTAGCATGGGTATTGAGCATTAAAGCACCTACAATTAGTACAAAATTTCTGGAACACAGGCACTATTAGGAGAGTGGTGCATGAGAAAAAAAGAGGCTGGCAAAAGCCACATTTCTAGGCAAAGTCTTTACCCTAGTCGTAACAGGGAGCCATTGAAGGATTTTAACCAAAGAAGTGAAGACACCAGAATTGCTTTTTAGAAATATTACCTCAGTAGCAATGGGAAGGATGGTTGAGAGGATTGTGAGCCTAGAGACAGGAGGTCATTAGGCAATCATGGTACTTGATTAGGTGAGGGGTGATGAAGGCCCAAACTAAGGAAGTGGCATTGTAAAGGAGTAGAGGAGACAGATGAGAGTTGCTTAGAACAGTGTCTTTCAAACTGCAGACCCAACCTATCAGTAAGCCATGAAATCAATTTAATGAATAATAGTCAGGTTTTATTAAGAAATAGAACAGAAACTATCAGTGTAACATATAGCTTCTTAGAAAGAATCTGGGCTCTGTAAAAATTTTTCAATTATATATCAAAACATAATTGAATATTAATATAGATTATAATATAATAATATTTCCACTATTCAATATGGGGATGTTTGTCTGAATATTGATTTATATATATATGGTTATTAATATATTGACACATAATGTCCAGTGAAGTTTTTCTGAAGGTCATGGATAAAATATTTAAAACACACTGGCATAGAAGGTAATATGAAATAGGTCTTGGTAGCTATTTGAACAGAATGGGACAGGCTAAAAGAGTATGGTGAGGTTGACTGTGGCTAATCAGTCTGTGCATGTGTTCGATTTTGGGCACAAAGTTTGAGGAGTGTATGAGCCCCCAAGAGACTCTATCTAGGAAATAGGCAAGTAATGGGTCTGGGACAGAAGAAAGAAGCCAAGGTTGCAGGTATAGATTTGAGGGTCATCGAAACATTAAGAATAACTAATGCCTTGGGAAAAGACACTAACACCCAGAAAGAATGTATGGAGGGCAAAGAATACAGGACAGAAGTGAGGGAACCCTGGGTCACACCAACGTATAAGGTCACACCAATGAGGAAGAAGGCATGGCCAGGAAGTTAGGAGGAAAACTAAAAGAAAATGAGATACCAAAAACCCAAAGAGGAGAGTTTTAGGAAGACAGAGCCCAACTGTTTAAATGTGGCGTAGAAGTAAACAACAAAACTGAAGGCTGAAGACCCCGTGTTTGGTAATTGAAGCTTCCATGAGAGAAATTCCTGGGAAATGGTAGGGCAGAGATGGCATTTGCCTAGAACTAAGGTAACATGGGTATTGAGCATTAAAGCACCTACAATTACTACAAAATTTCTGGAACACAGATACTATTAGGAGAGTGGTACATGAGAAAAAACAGGCTGGCAAAAGCCACATTTCTAAGCAAAGTCTTTACCCTAGACGTAACAGGGAGCCATTGAAGGATTTTAACCAAAGAAGTGAAAACACCAGAACTGCTTTTTAGAAATGTTACCTCAGTGAGCAATGGGAAGGATGGTTCCACATAACTAATTTCTTGTTATGTGGAACTTCAATGCTAAAACTGGAACAGTCTCAAGCAAACTGCAATGGTTGGTCACCCTAAGACTCAGAATAGTTAAGGTTTACATAGCAGGTGAGGTAGAAGCAAAAAGTGTAGCTTCTTTTTCAGAGAGTTGACTCTTCTGAGAAGATGACAGAGAAATACATAGGGAGGGAAATAGGGCTGAGAGAGCTTTTGTTCTTTCTTTCAAAAATTACTCTAAAAGTTTACTTCTAGCATGAGAGAAAAAAGTGGGGAGCAGGAATGAGGCTGAAGATATGGCTAATAAGGAGAAGATGGAGCAACAGCTTGTCCTCATGAGGCAGGAGGGGCAGGATCCTGAGCCATGAGGGCAAGAGAAGGTCCTGCTTGCTGGAGAGAGAAATTGTGTGGAAAAGTGGGGTGGGAAATGGAGGGGTGTCACAACACATGGTCTCCATCTTGTCGGGACCTGGGAGTGAGAGAAGGGATAGGGTGGAGGCTTGAATGGAGATAGGCAAAGGTTTGGGACATGAGAAGGATACAGAAAGACACTAAAACACATTCCAGGTACCAAGGAACACCCAGCTGAGATGGAGGATCATGACTATGAGGCATGCAAGTATAATTACTATTACCAGGTTAGGATACCCAGCCTGTCCAAAGCCATGCAACTACATGCATATTACAGCATATTTCTAGTCTTGAAAAATACCTACCATTGCACTTAAAAAGAATTCTCGGCCAGGCATGATGGCTCATGCCTGCAATCCCAGCACTTTGGGAGGCGGAGGCAGGCAGATCAATTGAGGTCAGGAGTTCAAGACCAGCCAGGCCAACATGGTGAAACCCCGTCTCTACTAAAAATACAAAACTTAGCCGAGCGTGGCAGTGGGTGCCTGTAATCCCAGCTACTCAGGAGGCTGAGGCAGGAGAATTGCTTGAACCTGGGAGGTGGAGGTTGCAGTGAGCTGAGATCACGCCACTGCACTCCAGCCTGGGTGACAGAGTGAGACACCGCCTAAAAAAAAAAAAAAGAATCCTCTATGGTCAGGGATGTGGCTAAGCAAGAGATTAAAAAAATTATAACAGGCTTCAGCAGAAATTGATATAACAGAGGAAACAGTAAGTTCAGTCCTTAGCAAAACGATTACTAATGGGCACTACTTACTGTACTACAGTAAGTGGCATGTCAGACACATT
Organism: Papio anubis; assembly: GCF_008728515.1. Lineage (NCBI taxonomy): Eukaryota > Metazoa > Chordata > Mammalia > Primates > Cercopithecidae > Papio > Papio anubis. Next base: position 51,393,449 of record NC_044987.1, on the reverse strand, counting down.
ATGTGCCCAGACTGGAAGGCAAGTGGGGAGGAATAGGGCTACATAGGGGCCTGAGTAACAGGATGGATTGGAACCTTGACATAATGCCAAGCCTTGGCTGTCTGCTACTAGGTACTGTCCCCTTCCTCTTAGAGGATATTTATGTATACCCTATGCCAAATCACAATAATACTTTGTGATAGACTGTTATCCAGTTTTTCCAATGGGTAAACGATGCTTCAAATTTGGTTAAGTTACTGGTTCACTGCTGGTAAATCAGCAGAGATGAGATGCACCTAAGTTGATTTAGCCCCTTCCCTTGGCCTTTCTTATTTGTCACCTGTAACAATGAAGATAATGACAACGAAGCACAGGCCTCTGTAGGAATCAAAGGAAATCATGTATATGAAAGTGCCAGGCACCCTGCAGACACTTTATATATACATTTCTCTAGCATAGTGGTTCTCAACTGGCAGAAATTTTGCCTCCCAGGGAGACACGAGGTAATGGGGATATTTTTCTATTGTCACAACTAAGGCAGTGCTACTGACTTCAAGTGGGTAGAGGCCAGGGATGCTGCTACACATTCTACAATGCACAGGATAGCTCCCACAGCAAAGAATTATGACACCCAAAATGTCAATAGTACCGAGCTTGAAAAAATCTGCCACTAGCATAATACAGGGAACTGGGAACTACACACATGTACAAAGCACAGCAGAGCCTGGTAAGAAACAGGCAGGTCTTGGGATTAGGACACTGGTATGTCTGGATCTTGGATCCACTACTTGCTGTTGACAAGTTATTTATCTTACCTGAGCCTCAGGTTTCAAATAGGGATAATAACAGTACTGTATTAGTCTGTTCTCACACTGCTATAATGATACTACCTGAGACTGGGTAATTTATAAATGAAGGAGGTTTAATTGACTCACAGTTCCACATGGCTGGGGAGGCCTCAGGAAACTTACAATCATGGCAGAAGGTGAAGCAGCAGCAAGGCATGTCTTACATGGTGGCAGGAGAGAGAGATAGCAAGGAAGTGCCACACTTTATAACCATCAGATCTCATGAGAACTCCCTCACTGGGTTCTTGTTCATCAGAACAAGAACAGCATGGGGAAACCGCCCCCATGATCCAATCACCTCCCACCAGGACCTCCCTCGACATGTGGCAATTAGAATTAGAGATGATATTTGGGTAGGGACACAGAGCCAAACCATATCAAGCACCTACCTCATGGCAATATTAAGAGGCTCAGTGAGTTAGTGCTTAGCTTAAATGCCTGGGATGCCAAAACACACAATGTTGATATTATCATTAATGAAAGGTATAGCAAGCAAAACAGTAGGGGAGAGATAACTTATTTTACTACACTAGGTAAGAATGGAGAGGAAAATTAAGAAAGAAACATTACAATGACACTATAGTCTTAGTAACAGTCACAGGGTTATTAATGTTTTCCTACCATGCAAGTGTATCCTGGATTGTGTTCACAATAGTTTAGAAAAATTAAATCATTATTAAGTAATATTCTGTTAGCACAATGGAATTAATCACCTTTCACCACTTTGGAAGAGATTCAATAGACATTAGCTTTCTGGAGTTGCAAAAGTTCTTATCACCATTAACAGTACTCCCTGCTGTATTTCCTGTGGTGCTTTCTTAAGAAAGGCTTTATTCAGAAGAAAGTGACTTGGTGATAGCATTTAAAGTTGCATCCACCATTGGTTAATACTCATTTTTTTCCAGAAATTCTTTTCTGAAAATATCACAAGACTTTTGATGTGTGCAACCATGAATCTGGATTTTTACATCTATTGCAGTAACACTCGGTTTTCGACTAACTCACATCCAGGTATTCCTGCAATCAATCCTGGGTGCCTTGAAGCCAAGCAGCTCTCCTTTGCAGCATCATCTGAGCCTTTCGCTCAGATTTTCTGGGCGTTGCTCTCTTCATGCCTTTCTCTCGGCAGGTCTACAGCACCAAGGGTTCCTCTTTTCCCTCCAGCTGCTCACTTCCCACCAGTCTTTCCTCCCCACCCCTTAACCATCCTGATGGTGCCATGTGTCCTCTCTGCCACATTCATGACTGGTAAAAATATTTCTTTTTCCCCAAATCTTCCTCGGACAACAGATCATACTCCTCCCTGCAGAGTCCCTTCAGATTCCATTCATCAAACCTGCTATTCAGGGAATAGAGACTCCTTTGGAAACTTCACATCCTTCTCTGTGTCCTTCCGTGGGGACGGTGTGGGTATAAGGACTGAGGACACACAGCAAGGCAGAAACCAACAGAGGTGGAGGGGGAGCTGTGGAAGGAGAGAAGGAGGGATGGTAAAGAGGGTGTACAGCTTGTAAGGGAAAGGGCAATCACCAGGCAAGTAGATAGGCAAAAAACAAAAAAAAACAAAAAAAAAAACCCCAGCATAGGACTCACAACTCTGTTTCCATGTGTAGAAACCATTTGTGTACACACAGCAGAACCAATTAAGCACCGCCACAGCCTCAAGACACTTTATTTCCCCCTGAGCTACCCAACCAGCTGTGGAGTAGAAGAACATTACCGTCCTCACCCTCTTAGATCAGGAAACTGATACAAAGAGGTTACAATTTGCCCAATCTCTCCCTCCCAAAGTGGCTGGAAAATGGGGGAAAGACAGGAGAGAAATGGAACCCAGGTTTGCCAAATTTAAGTCTCCTACAAAAGAGATGAGCAAGAAAAGCTGGCCGAAAGAAATAGAGCAATGAGAGGCCAGGCAAAGAAAGAAGGAAAGTAAGCACTGGGACTGATAAGGGTGGAAGGAGATGGAAGCAAGAAGCGGGCAGGAAAAAAAAAAAAAAACACGTTAAAGTGTGACAGAAGAGAACCCTACCCAAGGACCAGCAAAGGAGGTCAGCAGCGGACCACCGGCCTCCGGCCTCAGCCACAGGCTCACCTAACAAAGCTAAGGGACCAGATGAAAAACCGTCCTGTAAGAAAACACCCAAATCAATAAGTCTCCGCTCCATTCTTTTCAATATACGCTTTAATTCAAAATGCACTCAAGGAGAGGGAAGGGAGGGACTAGGACACTGTTTAGAAGGGGCAATTACACTAAACACACTGACCTTCGCTGAAAAATAGAAAAGACAGGTGGCTACAGAAGCCAGCTCTTGCCCCTTCTGCCGTTCCCCACCCCATACCGTCTTGGTTTCTTGGCTCCTCTGGTCCAGTAAGAACCTACCAACGTGTTTGGTTTTGTTTTAACACGTGAGGTTGTGATTAAACAATCCCCAACTCCTCTTCATCTCTTTTTTCTGAAGTTGCTTTTATTAACTGAATTTTTTAAAATCCGGTTTCATCTCCATGTGTATTTTCCACCGTTCTTTAGATTTAGGAGAAACCCATGGAGGCGCGGCGCTCTCCACAGCCGTCTCTAATGGAGGGAAGGGTGCCTCCAAGTCAGTCCCGGTGCGCCCCCTCCTCCCCCGGCGCCCCTTCCCAAACCGCGTCGGGTCTCCAAAGGCTGGAATAAGCGTTGCGGCTGTAGCCCGCGCTGTAATCATAGGACACCTGATGGGGCGGCGGCGGCGGCGGGGGCAGGGCGCAGTCTGGAAAGAAAGGGGAGAAAGAGGCCAAATGGCCCGGACCGTCCTCCCCACCGGGAGAGTCCGCAGCGGCGGGGTACAGCGGGCGCAAGGGCTCGTTCAAGGTCAAGCCGCCGCGGGGGGCAGTCAGGGGGGGCTTTTTGGTCGGGGGGCAGCCCGGGACGCTCCAGGGCTCGGGGTACAGTAGGTTTCCCACCACTGCGGGCGCCGGGTCAAAGAGGCCGGACTCCAGCTCCGGGGGTCCCCGCAGTACGGAGGCTCCGGCGGGGAACACGTCGAGAGGCTCAGCGGCCAGCAAGACGGCCGCCTCGGTGCCGGCGCCGTAGTCGGGCCCCAGCAGCTCAAAGAACTCCACGGCCTCCGCGCCCTTCTCCAGGTCGCCCAAGCTCACGTCCGGCCCCGACGGGCCACACCCGCCGCCGCCTGCCCGGGACGGCTCCGTGAAGAAGGACGGAGGCAGATTGCGGGCCCGCAGTGGGACCTTCCTGGCCCCTGGGACCGCCGTGGCCCCCGCGGGGCCGGCCGCGTCCCCTCCGGCGCCCCCAGTGCCCGCACCTCCTAGCCCGGGCACCGGTGCAGCCACCGCACCCCCCGCCGGCTCGGCACCCCCGGGGACATGGCGTAGCGAGTCGAAGAGCGCGGCCAGACTTCGACTTTGCAAGCTGGCGGCCGCCGCGGCCTGAGACGCCTCCCGCCGGGGGACAGCCTTGCCGTGGGCCGGGGCCGCGACTGTCGGGGCGCTAGGGGCGGCCAGCGGCCGTTTGGCGGGCGTGTCAGCGGCGCTCGGGGAGGGCGGGCCGGGGGGCACGGCGCCCATGAGGCCGCTGCAGCGCTTGATCTGCTTCTGCAGGTACTTGCGGTGGTTCACCTTCCGCTTCGACTTGCCCGGCTTGTCCAGCGCCAGCTTGATGTTGCTGGACGCCGAGTCAATGAAGCTGAGTAGATCGCGGGTGGCCTCGCGCACGTCCCCTCCTTCGGCTCCCGACAGCAGCGCGCCCGCCGGAGCCCCGGTCTCATCGTCCTCGAAACAGCAGCCCTTGTCCAGGGCTCCGAAGGCGCCCCCTAGCCCGTCCGGGGAGCCCCCGAAGCCGAAGGGCACGAAAGGGTGCGTGCTGAGGAGCGCCGCCTGCACCGCCATCGCCGCGGCTCCCGGGCTGTCCGCAGCGCTACCCGTGCGCCCCCGCCGGCTCCTGCCCGCCGCCCAGGCCCGGCTCCCGCCCCGGCGCGGCGCGCGCGGCGCAGCCTACCAGCTCCGGGCCTGGCTTGCTGCGCGGCCTCCCAGGGGAGCTCATTAGGTCTTGTAAGCAAGGGGCGGAGGGAGGGAGCGCGCGGCGACCGCCCCGGTGGTGCAGGGGAGGGGCTTACTTAGCCTGGCTTGGAGGGGCGGGGGGTCGCTTTAGTTTTCTGAGCTTTCTCAAGCTCAACGCCTTAACCCCTTCGTTTCCCTTTGCTCCGCGGCGTTTCTTTTGACTCCTCCAACCGCAAGGGGTTAGGAAGAGATAGCTGGTCCTCAAACTCCAGCTCATGCCCGTGAGGCCGCTGCAGGGCTTGATATGCTTCTGCAGGTACTTGCGGTGGTGCCTTTCCTGAGGCAAGAAGGCAGGAGTCTAGAGACGTGGGGTTTCAGTCCAGCTGTATAACAACACCTACCAGCTTCTGGGCGCTTGCTTCTGCCAGGCGCTGTCCATCTATTATCTCATTTAATCCTTGAACAACAGCCCTGTGAATTACATGTTATCACCATTCAACAAATGTGGACACTGCGTCTCAGGGAGGTTCAGTGAGTTGGCCAAGGTCAGATCTAGCCCAGTCTGACTCCAAAGCCATTCCTAAGCCCCTGACAATGCTTGCGTCCTCTCTTGCCCTTGCCTTTCTCATCTGTAAGATGGGGGAGGAAAATGAGTATTTCTTAAAGCTCTAGACCTGATCCTAAGGTTCTAACCTGAGTTTTCCCAGGATTCTCAAGCCCAGTGCTCTTTCTTCTTGACTGTTTACCGCTTGATTGTTATGAGTAACAATTGGCTAACAGTAAATTGAGGCCAGCAGTGGCCCATCTTTTATTAATACATAGCGGGAGGCAATGGAGAAAGGAGTCAATCTGGCTAAGTCCCCTGTTGCTTGAGAACACCGTGTGTGTATAAAACTCTCAGCATGTTAGAACAAAACACGGATTGGAACCTCTCCCCTACCTGTCATACCATTTAGGTTATCCTGAAATTTTCGTTGCATTTCGAGAATCATCTTGAAGTTCACTTAAAACTAATTTCACCTGGGCAATCCTTTTGGGATAGATAGAGAAAATGAGCAATAAGGTCATTTTCATAAGAAATTCAGAAAAGGGTTGGATTCTGGTCTTAGCCACTACTCAAAAGCCTCTTGACTTAGGTTGAAATCCTTGCTCTGCTGAGTTCATGGCTTTAGACAAACCAGCGTACTCTCTGTTTAGCTTACTCATGTTAAAAGCAGGTAAAGTTGCCCTCCCCACAGGGCAACTGTGATGTTTAAATGATACATTATTCCATAGCCTGGATGAGTATTCACCCTTACTTCTCTGAAACACAAAAAGGTGACCATATTCCCTTATGTGTCTTCTGGATCACAGGGTGTACATGAGCATTAAGTGAGATCACAGATGCTTCTCGATTTATGATGGAGCAACATCCTGATAAACCCATCATAAGTTGAAAATATTGTAGGTTGAAATACATGTAATACACTGATCAATCCTTTGTAAAGTTGGAAAATCATAAAGTTGACCCATCATCAGTTGGGGACTGTGTCTATGAAAACACTGTGTGCGTCATAGTGTTCTCTAAATAAGTTACTCTAGTTTAGATGCGGAGCTTGTGTAGGAGAGAAATAGACCATCTCTTTCAAAACTCTTTTCATTAAGCCTCCTTTTGTAGATGTAGTGAAACCATTTTTGAACACCATGAGGGCACAGCCTTACCAAAGAAAAAAGGCCAGATGGGCCATCAGAGACATGCAAATCAAAACCACAGTGAGATACCATCTCACACCAGTTAGAATGGCGATCATTAAAAAATCAGGAAACAACAGGTGCTGGAGAGGATGTGGAGAAATAGGAACACTTTTACACTGTTGGTGGGACTGTAAACTCATTCACCCGTTGTGGAAGACAGTGTGGCGATTCCTCAAGGATCTAGAACTAGAAATACCATTTGACCCAGCCATCCCATTACTGGGTATATACCCAAAGGATTATAAATCATGCTGCTATAAAGATACATGCACACATATGTTTATTGTGACACTATTCACAATAGCAAAGACTTGGAACCAAACTAAATGTCCATCAATGATAGACTGGATTAAGAAAATGTGGCACATATGCATCATGGAATACTATGCAGCCATAAAAAAGGATGAGTTCATGTCCTTTGTAGGGACATGGATGAAGCTGGAAACCATCATTCTAAGCAAACTATTGCAAGGACAGAAAACCAAACACCGCATGTTCTCACTCATAGGTGGAATTGAACAATGAGAACACTTGGACACAGGGTGGGGAACATCACACACCGGGGCCTGTCGTGGGGTGAGGAGGGGGAGAGATAGCATTAGGAGATATACCTAATGTAAATGACCAGTTAATGGGTGCAGCACACCATGGGTGTAACAAACCTGCATGTTGTGCACGTGTACCCTAGAACTTAAAGTATAATTAAAAAGAAAAAGAAAAAAGGCCAGATGAACATTTTTCATTTAGAAGATGAAGTAGCCACTTCCCAAACCCACATAGCTGAGCCAAACTTTTTATTTTAAATTCGAGTTGGCTCAGTTATCATGGACTTTTCATTTGAGTTACACACAACATTTTGTCCTCCATGACTGAACTGTCTGTTTTACTCTTGGTGGCATTCACATTCAGAAAATTGTGCAGACCTGTCACTGATTTGTGCTTCTTACCCTCCAGATGTGGATGTCAGCACTGCCCTTCCCCTTTCCAACAGGGCCATTCCATAGGCTTCCAGGTCTGGCAGCCAATAGCACTAACTGGTTTTGTTGTTGTTGTTGTTGTTGTTGTTGTTTCACCTTATGTCAACTGAGCAACTGTCTTACAAGTCCTTGGACACCAATTGCACAGTACTCTACATTTAATTGATATCTTAGTTTGAAAAAACTCTTAATCGCCAGAGTTATCTAAATCCTAAAATCATATTCGAAATAAATGGAATATGAAAAGGTTCATATGTAAAAGTCTCTCTTCATTTCCATTGGAGTTCTGCACATCAAAGTTGATTTGAAGTTAGATGAAGCCAGGATCAAATTCTGGCCCTGCCTATTGCTATTGAACTGCTTAGACAAGTCAGTTCATCTTCCAAAGTCTCAAGCTCCTTATCTGAAAAAAGGGACTGGTCATAATTGTTCTCAGGGTGAGAATTACATGATGTAACAGGCAAGTAATGCCTCTGAATCTTACTTTTCTAATCTGCACAATGGAGATAATCTCAACTCCTCAAGGTTGTTGTGAGACAGTATATATAAAAGCACCTGACCCAAAATAGCAGTTCAACAAATGTCCATGTTCTTGATTCCTTAGGCCCCACTCATTCCTTACCAACACATTAGCCTATGAAACCAGCATCATTTGTCCTTTCCCTCAGCAAAGTGAGTGACTATTTTCAAATGCAAGAGAGCAGCTATACTTGGGGGTTGTAGAAACTTACAAAAAGACAATGAAATGTAGGAGAGAGCGTGCTAAAACTGGAGCCGGAGACTGATACTGGAGTCCAGTCCTGCCTTTATTATCTGACTGCCTATGGAAAAGTCACTTAACCTTCAGGACCTCGATGTTCCCATCTATAAATGGGGAATAATAATGTATCCTATTTTGTAGGGCTGTTGTGAAAATCAATAAGATAATGGAAATTAAAGCTTTTGTAAACCATGGAGCTCTATATACAAATATAAGAAATTCATGGCTTAGAAGTTCTATAACCTGATTCACAAAATCGATCCTTACAAATAAATATTCATCCAGTCACTGATTTTTTTCCAACAGAAAGATATTGACACCCACAATGTGCTCAGCACTATGCTAGTACAGGGGATACAGAGATAAGAAGCCATGATTTCTACCCTTTGGGTGGAAAGACAAACATGCAAACAAACCATTGTAATATAATGTGATACATGTCTCAATGGAAGTAAAAGGACCCTCAAGTGTGCCCACAGGAGTTGGAGAAGCCTGCATAGACATGTAGCATTTGAGCTAAGACTTAAATGATATATCTGACTAAAGCAAACACACAATATCTCTGGCAGAGAGAACAGCCTGGGCAGAGGCATGGCTAAATGAAATCAGTGGTGTTTATGGAAGAATTTAGGCAATAGGGCAACAAAGAGCAGCTTCTGCTTGAAGTAATTCTATACCTGAGACCAAAATAAATCCTTAGAGCTTCCACTGTCCAATGAAATTGTACATATAGACCCAGCCTCAGGGCCTTGGCTGCTTTTTCCCTTGATCTCCTTTCCTTTGGGGAAGAGCTCTATCTGGAATAAAATTGGTTTCAGTAAAGTTAGTGGCCAGCTCTTGCCAAGCCCATCAGTCCCTCCTCCTACTCCCTGAGTGAGCACATTCATCTGAGTGGCTTTGACATCAATACATTTCACTTCCTACAGAGCAGAGGGACCCGGCTCCAGCCTGCAGTAGGGGCTCTCTGCAGAACTCCAAACTAGAGCTCTTTCACCCCAGTGACGCTTAATGCTGTGCAAGTGGGATTAGTCTCCTTGGGAACCAAGTCCCCCAGGGGCTCAAGGGCTGAACTCGCCCCAAACCGTTTGGGAGAATTGAGATTTCATATTGTTCTTTTACACTTGGATTTCAGGACATTACTTAGACAAAAGCCCACCTGAGAGCTGCCTCCTTTCTTGTGGGTAAATATAGCAGCAGGATCAAAAGCTGACTTACTTATTTTGTTTTCCTCTTTTGTAACTTTAATCATATTCCCTGCAGGACAATCTTAGCCCTCAGAGATGTCAGGAATGCACGTTCATAATGAAAGAAATAATTATGCATCTGTTTTTCTCTCTCTTCCCAAACCAATTTCCTGTCATTCATTATTTTTAAAATCTCAAATAAAGCAAATTAATTCCTAAATTTTACTGCACGATTTATAAAGTATCATTATTATCACAATACAGTGTTACCTTACAAACTGTGCACCCTCAAAAATGTCCCTTGTTTTCTTTCTTATCGTTTTCCCCTGCAAACCAGATTCTACTAACACTGGATTTTAATTTATGTCTTAAAATATTAGATGTTATTCTGGTTATCTATAGTTATATAACAAATTACTCCAAAACTTAGTGACTTAAATCAACAACCATTTTATTATATCTCACAATAATATGGGTAAGTAATTTGAGCAAGAGCTGGCTAGGTGATCCTCCTGGTTCATGTGACGTTGGCAATGACTGGCCTGGAGGATTCAACATGGCATCATTCACATGACTGCACCTGCGCCTGCATATACTGGGCTCTCCAGTATGTTGGTCTAAGAGTACTCAGACTTCTTATGTGGAGCCTCAGGAATCCCAGAATCAGTGCTGTAAGAGGCCCATATGGCACCTGCCAGGCTTCTTATGACCTAGCCCAAGAATCCCCAGAATGTTGCTTTCATGACTTTCTATTAGTCAGGCAAGTCATTTAGGCCAGCTCAGATTCAAATGAAGGGAAATAAGAATTCCTTATAATTACCTTATAAGGTAAGAGAAATAAGAATACTCCTTAATGGATGAAACGACAAAGAATTTGTTTGATATGTCTCTTAAATCTCTTTTAATCTATAGCTATATACACACACTGCTTTGTTTTCTTTGTGATTTGTTTGTTGAAGAAACTGCATCTTTGTCTTGTCAACCTTCCCACATTCTGGACTTGGTTGGTTGCATCTGTCTCTATGATGCCACTTAACATGTTTCTATGGTCTATGTGTTTCCTGTAAATGAGAAATAGATGTAGAGGCTTGATCAGATTCATGTTCTTTTTTATGCTGTTTTTTATACATGCTACAATATGTGCAATAGTTTTGGAATAACAATGCTAATATTCTTACAAACAACACAACTACTACAAACAGTTTAATTCCTTTTTCTTGGTCATTCCCATTTTTTGTCTTCAAAACCTATTCCAATAGGGATGAACAGTCCAATTACTATGTTTCAAACTCACTTTAAAAAACTATCTCTGGTTGGCCGAGCATTGTGGCTCACGCCTGTAACCCCAGCACTTTGGGAGGCCGAGGCGGGTGGATCATGAGGTCAAGAGTTCGAGACCTGCCTGGCCAACATAGTGAAACCCTGTCTCTACTAAAAAAATAAAAAATTAGCTGGGAGTGGCTGCGCACGCCTATAGTCCCAGCTACTCAGGAGGCTGAGGCAGGAGAATCGCTTGAACCTGGGAAGCAGAGGCTGCAGTGAGCTGAGATTGTGCCACTGCACTCCAGCCTGGGCGACAAAGCAAGATTCCATCAAAAAAAAAAAAAATTATCTCTGATTATGCCACCCCTTCAATGCACAATCAGATTCACTTGTTTTACTTTGCTTTTTATGAAAATTACTTTAAAAATATAAATCTTTAATTTTGTTTTATAATTTTTCTACAGTTTACATGGTTTCAAAGTCAAAACTATGCCACAAGATATATTCAGGAAGGGCTAACTTCTACCACAGTTCCCTCCACAATTTTCTCCCTACCTCCTAGAGTTAATCATCGTTGTTTTGTTTTGTTTGGGTTCAGGCCTATGATTCGTTAACACAGTCATATTTTCATTATACATACTTTCCTATAACTTGTTCTTTTCACTTAACAATATATCTTCCTTCCTTTTTTTTTTTTTTTTTTTTTTTACAGTGTGTAGTATTCCACTGAATGGATCTACTATAGTTTATTCAACTAGTCCTGTTTTGATTAACTTACTTGGAGGTTTTACAGACCTTTTATATTACAGATAGTGCTACAATTAATAATTTCAATGTAAAACCAAGATTTACTAACTCCTAGTCTGTTGCTCCTTTTATACTATTGGTGTAGTTCTGAAAATAAGGTATACACTAATTTATATTTTATTTCTCCTTTCATTTACTTAATAAACATTTATTAAGTACAGATTATGTGTCGGGAAGTGAAAATAATTTGGGGAGAACACAGAGATGCATAAAGTCAGATCCTATCCTCAAGAAACTTATAATCTTATAGACAATGCCTTCTCATCTTCAATAGAATGCAAAGCCATATAAAATAAGGTGTGAATGAATCATAGTGGATTCAACAGAAAGAGAAATTCACTCCAATCAAGGAAATTGGGAAGGAGGCATGGATAATGTGACATTTGAATACAACTCTCAGGAAGATAAGAATTTCCCAAAGTATATAGATAAGACATATAGGCCACATGGAGACTTAGAAATGATATTTGTCCTTAGATAGGATTTTTAAAAAGTTTTTACAAGGAGAATCTTTTCATATATCACTTATTTACATCTATCACATGCTTAGTCAAAAATGTTAATTTTTCAAATGAATATGGATGACTTTTTCAGTAATTAATAAGTACTCCTATGCTTGTGTTTGTGTTTATGTTTATAGGAAAATAGTGGGAGACAATGCTAACTGGGCTAGAATTGTTAAAGATACTGAATGCCAAGCCAAAAGACAAATGTATAATCAACATTAAACTCTAAAGTATGTCTCTGCCTTTCTGTGTCTCTTGAGATATATTGGGTTTGGTTTATGCCAAAGGAAAATAAGATCTGGAGAGAAAATATCTGGGTTTAAGTTTCGGATCTACTTTTTTAAATGAATCTTGTTTATTTATGTATTTTATTCTGCTTTATTTCAGAAGGAATTTTAGGCCACTTATAAGGGTACATAAAATGCAATAAGATAACAAAAACTAAAAGCAGGATGACAACTTAATGCCCAAATGTTTGTTCCTAATACCACTCTCCAATAAAAAAGAGTTAGAGCTCCTAGGATAACTGGTTGATTCTGGACTGGGGCAGGGAATATACAAGATGGGCCTGAAACATCTAATGGTTCAAAGAAGAAAGGAAGTGCTCAAAACAGGAAACAATAAGGGTATGTCAAAGGGATACAGGAGCCAACTAAAAGAACTCGTAATGACCAAAACTGGGAAAATTTGAGCCACAGAATAAATAATGGGCTATGGAATTATAAGCCAAATATAAAATAAATAAATGTGTCCATACTAATACAAAGGATGGAATAAATACATGAGGGAGAATAGACTATCTCCCATGCAAAACAAATTTCAAGTAACTTATTTAGATACTCTGCTCTTAAGAAGGTGAATCATGACTCCCCACTCCTTAAATGTGATCTGTGCATGATGACTTCCTTCCAAAGAGTACATTATATAAAATGAGAGAAAAGAGTGACTTTGCAGTAGAGAAATCTGACAAGCAGCATTCAGCCAGGTGATCAAGATGAATAGCAATAGCAACGTTATGTTGATAATATCCTTAATAGTATACGATGAAAATGAAATTTTATTTCTCTGGTCTTTCCAAAAACCTATTACCCCCATCTAATCATGAGAACATCAGACACATTCCAATGTAGAGGAATTCTACAAAATACCTGACCAATCCTCCTCAACACTACTAAGGTCATCAAAAACATGGAAAGTCTGAGAAACTCTCACAACCAAGAGGAGCCTAAGACCTGATGACTAAATGTAATGTGGTATCCTGGATGAGATCCTGGAGCAGAGAAAGGATATTAGGCAAGACTAAGAAAATCAAATGAAGTATTCAGTTGGTGCAAAAGAGATTTTCAACATTAACCTTGTAGGAATTCCAGAAAAAAAGAACAAAGTGGAGGAGAAAAACATTGTCAAAAAAAATAAAGCATGGAAATTTTGTAGAACTGAAGAAAATGCATTTCCAAATTAAAAGAACCCACTGAATGCCTAGCAAACTTAATGAAAAAAAGATGCCAAAGCACATTATTATAAATGTTTAGAACATCAAGGAATAAAGATAAGACCTGAAAGATTCCAGAGAGAAATAAACATCATGTTCAAAAAAAAAAAACCAAACTAAAAAAGAATCAGAATAATACCATACCTCTCATTAACAGCACTGGAACTTGGAAAATAATGAGGCAATGCCCTTAAAAATCTGAGAGAAAATTATTTCTTACTTAGAATTCTGTAGTAAACCCAATACTCAATCAAGCATGAGGGTAGAATAACATTTTTGTTTGCTTATTTATTGTTTGTTTGTTTTCAGACAGGGTCGCACTTTGTCATCCAGGCTGGAGTGCAGTGGTGCAAACACAATTCAGAGCTTCTATCTCCTGACCTTAATGGATCCTCCTGCCTTAGCACCCCCAAGTAGCTGGGACTACAGGAGCACGCCACAATGTCTGGCTAATTTTTGTAAAGATGGGGTTTCGCCATGTTGCACAGGGGTTTCGCCATGTTGCAGAGGCTGGTCTCGAACTCCTGAGCTCAAGTCATCCATCTGGCTCGGCCTCCCAAAGTGCTGGGATTACAGGCATGAACCATCGTACCTGGCCCAGAATAACATTTTTAAGACATGCAATAGATTATGAAATTTCCTCTCAGGAAACTTTTCTCAGGGAGCCACTGAATAATGTGCTCCAGGAAGAAAATAGAAGAAAAGGGTATCCAGAAAACAGGAGCTCTGTTGTGGAAAAGAAGCAAAGAGACTTCCCCAGACAATGATAAAGAGAAACATCAGGACAATAGCCATATGGCAAACCTAGTGACAATCAGTCCAAATTGGAACAGGAGAATGTAGTGCTCGAGGAAGGGGTGACTCCAAGAAAAATAAATGGAAGTGACACATTTCCTTATGTATTTGATCATAATGATAGCAAGTGGTAGATACTCTTGTTGCTTACCCACAACTATACCATTTTTATTCTCACACAACAGAGTCCATCTCCTTCTGTGGAGGCTGAAAATGATGGACAATTGTACTTCCCTTTTAGCAAGAGCATGGACATGAGGTCCAGTCTTAACCAATGGGACATTAAATCTATCTTGGAATTTTAGGAAAGTCTCTCCTTACCTACCAATAAGAAAAAAGAAAGAAAGGGAGAGGAAAGGAAGAGGGATGAAGAAGTGTTCCTCTTCCTGCCTTTGGTGTATGGAAGTGATACTTGGAGCTATAATAGTCATCTTATGATCATGAGAGGTCAAGCCTGAAAACAAAAATCAACATGCTGTGGCTGGCAAAAGAGAAATGTGAAAAGCACCTGTATTCATAATGATGTTGTAATGCCACTGAATTAATCAACCACAAAAAACCCTAGCTACAGACTTGTTTATAAGTGAGGAAATCTTCTTTAAAAACCTATTTTGTTTAGGTTGGACATTATGCTACCTGCAATCAAAAGCATTCCAAATTCCATAGGAAGATGCTATCCTTCTATTAAAGTGTTTAGGGAAGAATTAATGAAATGTATGTGGAAAACTAAGTACCCCCCAAAGACAAGAAAATTATTAATTTCAGGCAAAACAAAAAACTATACAAAAGATTTCAGTAAAATATAGATGAACTGTGGAAAGCATGTACATAATAATAAAATAATCATTAAATCAATATCAATTTGATGACTGTTGAGTGTATAATCAACAAGATGCCTTGTTTGATCCAAATATTCAGAACTGTCTAACAGAACCAAAAAACATTTGCTCTCATTTCCAATAACCTATAATTGAGAGTTAGAACTTTTAAGTTAATATAAATAGAGAGTGCAGAGAAGAAGAAAAATTGCTCAGTTATGGAGTCTACTTCTGAAGCATTCTGTTTTGATCTGGATACATACACCTGGCAAAAGGCTGCATATGATTTCATTACTCTGAGTGAAATAAAATTTTTAATTACTTTTTTAAAGCTGTTTTTTCTTGCTAAATTCTGATTCTTTTTTTTTTTTTAATTTTATTTCACTTCGCCCAAAACTGGAGGTCTATATTAATGGATATGGGATTTCTTTTAGGATTGATAAAAAAAAGTTCCAGAATTAGTGGTAATGGTTGTACAACTTTGTGAATATACTAAAAAGAAAAAAAAAAAACCACTGAATTGCACATCTGAAAACAGTGAATTTTATGGCATGTGAATTACATCTTTTTTAAAAAATGGTGGTCCACATGTATGCTGAGTTTCCACTAAGAGGTTCCCATACAAGTCTGGGCAACATAGCAAGACTTAGTTTCTGCTAAAAAAAAAAAAAAAAAAAAAAAGAAAGAAAAGAAATAGCCTGGCATGGTGGTGTACACCTGTAGTCCCAACTACTTGGGAGGCTAAGCTGGGAGGATGGCTTGAAGCTGGAGGATTGAGGCTAAAGGGAGCTATGATCGCACCACTGCTCTCCAGCCTGGGTGACAGAGTGAGACGTCGTCTAAAAAAAAAAGATTCCCACATGTAAAAGTTTGACAAAGAGCTCCCTAGATGATCAGGGATGGACACTAGATCTCTAAGGAAGTGGAGTCAGAAGTCAGGCAACCATTCGTACTTTTTCCTCTAGGCACTTTCCTGGGCTATGAAGAGTCCCTGCTTCATGTGGGCTGTTAAAGCTGTCCTACATAATGCTGAACAACCAATTCGTTAACCCAACCAATGAAATTATCAATTTGCCATCTTAAAATCCTCTATTCACAGAGTGCAGCACTGTTCTGATGTTGCAATGGCCAAGAGAAGTTAGGCATTATCTCATTTTCAAGACCACAAAGTCCAGTCTGTAACTGAAGAAGTATAAGGGATTGTGGCAACACAGACAACAGAGGAGTATCTGGCTAAAAGATAAGAGAAAACTTCACACAGAAAGGCTGGGGAGGAAACTGCCATGGGGGAAAAAGGGGAAAGGGCATTTCAGGTGAAAACACAGCGAGGTCACAGAAGACACAGGGGTAGGAGACAGAATGCATTAGCAGAAAAGTGAGATGCTCCCCTAGAATATGGTTTGCATGGGTGGAAGAGGCAGGAGAGGTGGCCAGAGTCAGATAAGAAAGGGCTTGAATGCCATACTAAAACTTTTTGGCATTCAGTATCATCCTGACACCAAAACCAGACAAAGACACATCAAAAAAGAAAAAAAAGAAAAAAGAAAAGAAAGAAAAAAAAACACTACAGGTCAATACTTCTGATAAATATTAATGAAAAATCCTCAATAAAATACTAACAAACTGAATTCAACAATACATTAAAAAGACCATTCGTCATGACCAAGTGGGATTTATCCCTGGGATGCAAGGATGGTTCAACATATGCAAATCAATCAATATGATACAGCATATCAACAGAATGAAGGACAAAAACCATATGATCATTACAATTCATGCTGAAAAAGCATTTGATAAAATTCAGCATCCCTTCATAATAAAAACCCTCAAAAAACTGAGTATAGAAGGAACATACCTTAACATAATAAAAGCCATATATGACAGACTCACAGCTAGTACATACTGAATATGAAAATCTTTCCTCTAAGATCTGTAACATTACAAGGATGCCCACTTTCACCACTTTTATTCCACACAGTACTGGAAGTCCTAGCTAGAGCAATCAGATAAGAGAGAGAAATAAAGGGCATCCAAATAGGAAAGGAAGAAGTCAAATTATCCGTGTTGCAGACTACATGATCTTACATTTGGAAAAACCTAAAGACTCCAGTGAAAAACTATTAGAACAAAATTAACATACAAAAATCTATAGCATTTCTATACACCAACAGTGAAAAATATGAAAAACAAATTTAAAATGTAATCCCTATAAGACATGGAATCAACCTAAATGCCCATCAATGATAGACTGCATAAAGAAAATGTGGTACATATACACCATGTAGTATATGCAGCCATAAAAAAAAAAGAGAGACAGAGAGATCATGTCCTTTGCAGATGGATGGAGCTGGAGGCCATTATCCTCGGCAAACTAACACAGGAACAGAAAACCAAATACAACATGTTCTCACTTATAAGTGGGAACTGAATGATGAGAACACACAGACACATAGAGGGGAACAACACACACTAGGGCCTATTGGAGGGTAGAAGTGGGGAGGAGGGAGACAATCAGGAAAAATAACTAATGGGTACTAGGCTTAATACATGGGTGATGGCATAATCTGTACAACAAACCCCTATGACACCAGTTTACCTATGTAACAAACCTGCACATCCTGCACATGTACCCCTGAATTTAAAATAAAAGTTAAAAAAATTATAAATACTTGCAGAACACACACACACACACACACACACACACAAAAGTTATTCCACTTACTGTAGCCACAAATAAAATTGAATACCTAGGAATTAACCAAAGCATTGAAATATCACTATAATAAAAACTATAAAACACTAATGAAAGAAATTGAAGAGGACATCACAAAATGCAAAGATATTCCCTGTTCATGGATTGAAATAATCAATAGTGTTAAAATGTCCATACTACCCAAAACAATCTATAAATTCAATGCAATCCCTATCAAAATAATAATTACATTCTTCACAGAAATAGGAAAAAATTATCCTAAAATTTATATGGAGTCACAAAAGAGTGATTCCAAAGCTATCCTAAGCAAAAAGAACAAATCTGGAGGAATCACAATACCTGACTCCAAGTTATACTACAGAGCTATGGTAACCAAAAGCACATGGCACTGGCATAAAAACAGACACATAGACCAATGGAACAGAATAGAGAACTCAGAAACAAATCCACACATCTACAGTGAACTCATTTTTGACAAACATTCCAAGAATATACAACGGGGAGGAGACAGTCTTTTCAATAAATTGTGCTGAGAAAACTGGATATCCATATACAGAGGAATGAAACTAGACCCCTACTCTTGCCACATATAAAAATCAAATTACAATGGATTAAAGACTTAAATCTTTTTTTTTTTTTTTTTTTTTTGAGACAGAGTTTCACCCTGTCACCCAGGCTGATGTGCAGTGGTGCAATCTCAGGTCACTGAAACCTCCGACTCCCAGGTTCAAGCAATTCTCGTGTCTCAGACTCCCACATAGCTGGGATGATAAGCATGTGCCACCATGCCCGGCTAATTTTTGTATTATTAGTAGAGATGGGGTTTTGCTGAGTTGGCCAGGCTGGCCTTGAGCTTCTGACCTCAAGTGATCCGCCCTCCTCAGCCTCCCAAACTTCTGGGATTACAGGTGTGAGCCACCATGCCCGGCCTAAAGACTTACATCTAAGACTTCAAACTATGAAACTACTACAATGAAACATTGGGGGAAATCTCCAGGACATTGGTCTGGGCAAAAATTTCTTGAGTAATACCCCACAAGCACAGGCAACCACAGCACAACTAGAAAAATGGGTTCACATTAAGTTAAAAAACTTCTGCACAGCAAAGAAAACAATTTACAAAGTGAAGAGACAACCCACAGAATGGGAGAAAACATTTGTAAACTACCCATCAGACAAGGGACTCATAACCAAAATATATAAGGCACTCCAACAACTCTATAGAAAAAAAATATAATAATCTGATCAAAAATGGGCAAAATATTTGAAGAGACATTTCTCAAAAGAAGACATACAAATGGCAAACAGCCATCTGCAAAGGTGCTCAACATCATTGATCATCAGATAAATGCATATCAAAGCTACAATAAAATATCATTTTACCCTAGTTAAAATGGCTTTATCCAAAAGACAAGCAATAACAAATGCTGGTGAGAATGAGAAGAAAAGGGAACCCTTGTACACCGTTGGTGGGAGTGTAAATCAGCACAACTACTATGGACAACAGTTTGGAGGTTCCTCAAAAAACTAAAACTTGAGCTACCATACGATCCAGCAATCCCACTGCTGAGTATATGCCCAAAAGAAAGGAAATCAGTGTATCGAAGAGATATCAGCACTCCTATGTTTGGTGTAGCACTGTTCACAATAGTTAATATTTGGAAACAACTTGAGTGTCCATCAACTGATAAATGAATAAACAAAATATGGTACATATACACAATGGAGTCCTATTGAGCCGTAAAAAAGAATGAGATCCTGTCATTTGCAACAACATGAAGATAGAATGAAAGGATGGTTACCAGAGGCTGGGGAGGCTAGTGGTGGGGTGGGAGAAATGTTTAATGGGCACAAAAAAATAGCTAGAAAGAATGGTAAGACCTACTATTTGACAGCACAACAGGGTGACTATAATCAGTAATAATTTAATTGTACATTTTAAAATAATGAAAACAGTATACTTGGATTGTTTTAACACAAAGGATAAATGCTTGAGGGGATGAATACCCCATTCTCTATGATATGATTATTACTCACTGCATGCCTGTATCAAAACATCTCATGTACTCCATAAATATATGCTGAGACTAGCTCAGTCAGGGAGACCCTAACCCAGCGGCGCTAGAGGAATTAAAGACACACACACAGAAATATAGAGGTGTGGAGTGGGAAATCAGGGGTCTCACAGCCTCCAAGCCGAGAGCAACGAACAGAGATTTACCCATGTATTTGTTAACAGCAAGCCAGTGATAAGCATTGTTTCTATAGATTATAGATTAACTAAAAGTATTCCTTATGGGAAACAAAGGGATTGGCCAAAATAAAGGGATGGGTTGAGCTAGTTATCTGCAGCAGGAGCACGTCCTTAAGGCACAGATCGTTCATGCTATTGTTTGTGGTTTAAGAATGCCTTTAAGCGGTTTTCCGCCCTGGGTGGGCCAGGTGTTCCTTGCCCTCATTCCGGTAAACCCACAACCTTCCAGCATGGGCATCACGGCCATCACGAACATGTCACAGTGCTGCAGAGATTTTTTTTATGGCCAGTTTTGGGTCCAGTTTATGGCCAGATTTTGGGGAGCCTGTTCCCAACAAATATATACATCAACTATGTACCCACAAAAAAATTAAAAAATAAAAAATAAATTTGGCATTATTATATAAACAATGGGATAATAATGAGGGATTTTAAGCACATAGTCATTTCTTTTTTTTTTATTTTTTTTATTTTTTGAAACCGAGTTTCACTCTTGTTGCCCAAGCTAGAGTACAATGGCGCAACCTCGGCTCATTGCAACCTCCACCTCCTGGGTCCAAGCCATTCTCCTGCCTCAGCCTCCTGAGTAGCTGGGATTACAGGTGCATGCCACCACACCCAGCTAATTTTTTGTATTTTTAGTAGAAATGGGGTTTCACCATGTTAGCCAGGCTGGTCTTGAACTCCTGACCTCAGGTGATCCGCCCACCTCAGCCTCCCAAGGTCCTGAGATTACAGGTGTGAGCCACTGCACCCGGCCTGATCACTTCTTTATTTTAGAAAGTGCATTCTATGTGGTAGATACATGCAATGGAAGAGTATTCAGGTGCTTGAAATCTTGAAATCTTGAAAACATAATGTTGGGCCAAATAAGCCAAATATAAAAGAGTATGTGCTGCATGATCCCATTTATATGAGATTTTGAACCGGAAAACTAATTTATGATGCTGGAAATCAGAATCGCGGTTGCCTACAGGGGTTGGAATTGACTGAAAGTGGGCACAGGGAGCTTTCTGTAGTGATGGAAATATCATATATCCTGACTGGGCTGTGGGCGCGTGAGCATTTGTCAAAACTCATGGAACTGTACACTTAGGATATATCATGTCGATGTCAGTAAATTCTACATAAGAAAAAGAAAAAGAAATTTCAATTGGAGTCTGTATGAAGGGTGGATTGACAGAGAGTAAGGCTGAAGATTAACCTGTTTTTCCGTTGTTTTTGCTTTCCCCCTTTTCTGTGAGAATGTATTCAGCGCCTGCTCCATTGCATGGCCAGTCTGCTGCAGGCCCAAGCACATGAGACCAAGACAGAGCTGAAAGATTCAATTTCCAAATAGTGATTATGCCCTCTCCTTTTCCTGAAATGAGGAAAATTACAAAAGTCTGTCTACATGGAATCTCTTTTTCCAGACTTCATTAAAATACCTGATAGCTGACCCCTCTAAGAAACACTAAACTCAAGTTGAATGAATGTGTGGATCATCAGCATAAGGCTGGTGTCCATACAGCATAATGCTGTTGTGATCCCACAGAGATTTGCACCAAAATGTGACAAGTATCGACACCAGAAAAACCCAGGGCCTTACTGAAGCTGGGTAACTTGAGCAGCCCAATATCCGGTGCACCAGACAGAAATGCTTAAAGACCTAGATCCTATTATATGAGGTTGAATTCATTCAATTAAACAGCTTAAGCAGCTCGGATCAGCCGCTGGAACACTACTCTGCAGAGTGCTAAAACAATGGCCTGAGGGGCAGCTGAAGTTTACTTTCTCTTGTATGAGGCCAGCTGGAGTTGCCTAGCACATCGCCAAGCTGGGGAGGGCCAACACTGCATAATTGCATTAAACCTGTCTGTTCTTTCCGGAAAGTACTTCCTGACCGCATCAAGGGAGGAAATTAGTTAAAGGAGTGCTTTCAAGTCTTACGATACCACACCTATGTTTCAATCCCCCTCCTCCAGTTCCTCAAAACTGCTATTATTCAAAGAGAATCTGAAATTAGACTCCCCTGCCTGTGGCTAATTTTACTATATTACACTTGATCTTTCCTCACTGTTATTAAGTTGACTTTTGTTGGGTGTAGCATTTGAGACAGCAGAAAATATATTCGATTATATTTCTATAAGGCTGAACCAGGGAGTCACTGGTTCCACTGCACTTTCTGAAGATCCTATCCTGCTTGTAAAGCCCACATTAAATGTTAACTTTTTTCAAAAAGCCCTCCCAAGTCCTCATTACCACCAATTCAGGCTGTCACATCTCTCTTCCTCACATTCCTTTGATATTTTACCATTATTTCTTTTATAGCACTTCTTCATTCATCCATTCATTCACTTAAGCACTTACTGAGTTCCCTCCTAACATTTGAAGCAGTGCTGAGCACTTGCATACATTATTTATTTAATCCTTACAATAATCCTTTCAAGTAGGAAATATCGTCCCCATTTTACTGAAGAATCCTAAACTGTCAACAGTTTAGGTTGCTTGCCAAGGGTCAAATGGCTTTAACTGCAAAACCAAATCGTCTATTGCCAGGCCCAGTGTGCCTTGTATCAGCTCTTTGTATACTTGTCTATCTTTGTCACTTACTAAATATCCACTGGGGGCTTACCATGTGCTAGGCACCATTCTAATCAACAAGGATACACACATGATTGACTCCTGGTCCTAAAGAGATAGATGTATTTCCAATGGTCTATTCATCATGTTATTTATTTATTCATTCAGCAGACATTTATGGAACGCCTACTATATCCCAATTACCCTGTGTACTAAACATGGAGAACAGGCATAGATATACTTCCTGCCCTCAGGATAGTGTTTTATAGAGGCACAAGAAAATTGTCACTGGAGCACACAAAAAGGAATAATTCATGGTGTACAAGAAATGTCAAGAAAGCTCTACAAGAAGATGCCATTACATTGGGCCTGAAAAGATAAGGAGAGTTTTTATAGACAGAAAAAAGAAAAAGGGCATCCTAAAAAGCATCCTCGTGGGCCAAAATATGGAGATTTAAAATTACAGGGTAACAACATAATATCGGGCAAGAATAACAAAGTTGAAAAACTGACACTATCTAACTTCAAGACTTAACATAGAGCTACAGTAACTAATACAGTGTGGTATTAGCTGAAAAAAATAGACAAAGAGATCAATGGAACAGTATAGAGTGCTCAAAAATAGACCCATGCAAATATAGGCAACTGGTCTTTGACAAAGGAGCAAAGGCAATACAATGGAGCAAAGATAGTCTTTTCACTGAATGGTTCTGAACAATTAGACATCTACATGCAGAAAAATGCATATAGACACAAACCTTACACCATTTACAAAAAATAACAACGAATCACAGAACTAAATGCCAAAGTATAAGACTCCTAGAAGACAGCACAGGAAAAAATCTGGATGACCTTGGGTATGAAGATAACTTTTTGATACAAAATTAAAGGCATGATCATAAGAAAAATAATTGGTAAGTTAGACATAGTTAAAATTTAAAACTTTTGTTTTGTGACAGACAATGTCAAAAGAATGAGAAAACAAGCCATAGCTTGAGAGTAAACATTTGCAAAAGAAAACATCTGATAAAGGACGGTTATCCAAAATACACAAAAAACTTATAAAACTCACTACATGAGAATGAACAATCCAAATGAGCAAAATATTTGAACAAACACCTCACCAAAGAAGATATACAGATGGCAAATAAGCATATGAAACGATCCATAACATCATATGTTATCAGGGAAATACAAATTAAAACAACAATGAGATAGCACTTACCCATTTATTACAATGGCCAAAATCCAGAACACTGACCATGCCAAATGCTAACAAGAATATGGAGAAACTGGAACTCATTCATTGCTGGTAGGAATGCAAAATGTTACAGCCACTTTGGAAGACAGTGTGGAGGTCTCTTACAAAACTAAACACACTCTTACCATACAATGGAACAATTGGTCTCCTTGATATTTACCCCAAAAAAGTTGGAAATTTATTTCCATCCAAAAACCTGCACATGGATGTTTATAGCAACTTTAATTATAATTGCCAAAACTTGGAAGCAACCAAGATGTCCCTTAGTTGGTGAACTGATAAATAAACCATGGTACAACCAGACAATGGAATATTAATCGCTAAAAATAAATGAAGTATCAAACCATGAAAAGACATGAAGGAATCTTAAATGCATATTACTAAGTGAAGGAAAAGAATCTGAAAAGGTTGCATACCATATGACTCCAACTATATGACATTCTGGAAAAGGTAAAACTATGGAAATAATAAAAACATCAGTGGTTGCTAGGTATTGGAGGGCAGGGATAGATGAAAATGCGGCGCACAGAGGTTTTCTAGGGCAGTAAAAATACTCTGTATGATACCATAATGATGGATACATGTCATTAATTTGTCTAAACTTATAAAATGTACAACAGCAAGAGTGAACCCTAATGCAGAACATGGACTTTGGACAATTATGATGTATTAATGCAGGTTCATCAATTATAACAAATGCACCACTCCGGTGGGGGATGTTGAAAATGGGGGAGGCTATGTATGTGTGGAGGCTGGGAATATATGAAAAACCTCTGAACCTTTTGTCTTAATTATGCTGTAAACCAAAAACTGCTTTTAAAAAATAAATTCTTGAAAAATTTCTGGGTAGCTTAAATAGTACTGTATGTTTGGAATGTGAGGTGGGAGGCAGGGAGCAGAGGGGGAGAACACTGGAAAGGGTGTCTTGAATGCTTGATGGAAAGGAGCTTAGACTTGATCTTATATGGTGAGCCATTGGAGATTTCTGAGCAGAGGAGTGTATTTATCTTTGTATTCCATGGTGTGTGGCACATTGCCTTGTTCCTGGTAGCACTTTTTAGCATTTGTCACTTTCCTGGCACAAGAGGGAACTCTGGCCCCCAACCTGATGCCATGCTCTGTTTACACAGGAAAAAATAATTCCCCATCCTCTTGCGTATAGCAATTTTCTTGCCAGCTTCTCTGCCAAGTCCTCCCAGGTCTGTGAGCAATTTTTCTCTTTTAACTGAGGCCAAATTGCTGCCTCCATGTTGTTGTCACTGCTACAGATCCTACTAATTTCTTTTTTGAGAACAGAAGACAAATAAGTGCTGGTCCAGTGGAAGAAGCATTAGCCTGGGAGGCTTAAGGAACCAGAGTCCTAATCCCCGCTCCACAAGTACCTAGAGTGTAACTTTGGACTGTATCCCATCTATAAAATAAATAGATGATCTCTACCTTCCCTTCCCGCTTTCTGAGTGTCCAATTTTAAGTACAGGGTCAACCCTCTTCAGCTAGGCCAGAGATGGCTATACCTGCAAAGTTTGGCTTTACCATGTGACAGAATAATTCTTTGTGATTGTAATGTTTTTATTCTCCCTGTACTTTGCTTCACATCTCCACATTCCACCTCCTCCTTACCCATTCTAGAAAGATTGCCAGGAATGGTTGCATCTTTGCCTAAAGGGAGTTTTGTGCTGCTAAGTTAGAAACAGAAGTTGCTGAAGGAAATTCTCTCTGCCGATGTTCTTTGAAATCCTAAATGCACCGAAGATACTAGGCTACTTGTTCCACTAGGTGTGGAGAAAAGAACCTCTTAGTTAGGATGACCATAAAATTGAGCTTCTGAAGGACATTTTTGAATACAAGGTAACATCATTTAGAATTACCCTGGAAGCCCAGGCATAAACCAGGATGGTTCATGGCAAACTGTGTGATGTAGTCACCCTTCACCACCTTCAAATTCAAGAAGAAATGTAATCTCACTTTCCACTCTCTTGTATGGACATCACTTATCAATCTTCACACTCTTTCCACTGAGCCCAGATGAGCCTAAAACCCTTCTCAACAGAGTGCTCCTGACATTCACTACTCATCTATTAGTGTCGACCCTTAAGTTGATATATTTTTATTACAGCTATCCTTGTAATAAAAGCCAAATGTAGTGGATACCGTGATGCTTTGCCCAGATCCCACCTAGGGACTGATGAACCCGTCCCCTAGCTGCTGAGCTGGCTGGCTACTGGTAGCTTACAGCTGGCCCCCTCACCAAGCATTGACCTCTGCTCAAGAAAACTGGATTACCCAAGTTCATATCCCTTCCCAGGCGCATCAGTAGACCAATGACTGGCTGATGCAGGGATACAAGGGCAAAACCTCTCTTTCCTCAACTTGAGTCGAGCCCCAAAGAGTATTCCAGCTCCAGAGCTTCCCACGGGATTAACTCAGGCTGAAGACAAGTCAGTTTCTCTTTTCATCCAATCTTGACTTCCTCACTTCATACATATGCATCCTTTAAGAGTCCTTCTCAATCAACCTTCCCCATACAACTCTCCGTTTCAAGGTCTGTTTCCAGGGAGCCCTGTCTAATGAACCAAATCACCCCTATGCTATTAGCAGGAAGTACACGCTGGGGTTAAATTCCTAATTTCCACCTTAATAACATGGATCAATTGGCATATACTTATTGAATTTAGTTGAAACTGGTTTAAAACTGCCCTGGAAAATGCATATCCCTTCACTCTTTACACTTAGAAAAGTGAAAGTCCTCTCACTCTTTGGTCTCTAGTGGAAATGTTAGCTTAAAGAAACAGGGTTGCTACGTGGTTTCACAGCCATGTAGAGGAGACAGCAGACCTGAGTTTTACTTCTGTCTTTGCCACTAACCCTGTGATGTTCACAAATTACTTCTTTTCTTTAGATGGTCCAAACTTACATATAAAATATGGGGGTTACCAGAAAAATTATCCAAAACTTGGAAATCAGGCAGAAAGTTTAGTCCCACATTCTTTCAATGTTGTACAGGAAGAAAGAACACCCAAAGATTGTCTAGAGGAATGTATTTCATTCTTCTCACTACTTGCTCTTAATTTAGTAAAATTATTTGTTACTTGGAAGAGTTTTGTCTGGTAGATATGCAAATAATTTCTGTTCATGGAACAGATGACCACGAAGATATATATCTCAGTTCTTTGTAACCAGTGAATTTTTCCTAACATTTCATATATATATTCTCTATATATATACTCTATATATAGTGTGTATATATATACTCTGTATATATAGTATATATATACTCTCTATATATACACACACACACACCCCTGACTTCTTAAATATTCTTTGAACCAGTCCTAACATTTTAGTGATTCTCTGACTAATTAATGAGTTAAACAATTTTTTACATGTGGTCCATATTATATTTGCCTAAGAGTCATGATTTCACCTTTTTGAAAATGTACTTCCAAGGCTTGATCTGTCCCATGATACTGGAAGAAAACCAATCCACACACACACCTTGAGGACTCAGAATCTCATGGTACTAATGTAACACAAAGGCATCTAGGACTCCCTTCTGTAGAAACCTTTTGGACCATTTTAATTTTCAGACGGTACTTAGCAATACCAGAGTAACCGTAGCCACCGTCCTTGATGTCTGTGTGGCTGGGTTGGGTGGGAGGGGGGCGGGTGCTGGGAAAAAGAATAGCACAACCAAGGCTTAGTGAGAGGGACTTCCCTGAAGTTTCCCAAGGTCTGAAAGACATAAACATTATCAGAGCTGAGATTCAAACCTGGGCCGGTCTAGCAGTAAAGGCAGTACCTTAACTGCCACTCCTCATACCATCATGCTATGTCTCATGTGCCGGTATTCCCAACATATCACACGTGCCCAACATATGTACATTGAATGCATACCCCACATAATTAAGAAGTTTAAATTACAATTATTTCTAAAGGATCCAATTTATTTGATGAACCTCAGTTCAGAGCTCTGGAAAAGACAGACATCCTAGAGCCAAACAGGTCTATGCTGCATCCCATCATTGCCATTTAGTGGCCAATTAGCAGTGTAACCTTGAACCAGAAATGAAAGCACCTGAGCTTCAGTTTCCTCCCCTGTCATATGCAAATAATCCTCATAGCTTGTTGTAAGGATTAAAGCAGAAAAAGCATGTTAAGGCACTTAGCATGGAGTCTAGCCCAAAGATGCCCCCACCCACTATGTCTTTGCTTCCCCTCTCAGAGGACCTGGAGGGCTTTGAGGGCTTGGCTGTGCTGCAGCTTCTCCCAGCCCCCACTCCAACCACACAGTGATGAAGGGATGGGAAAATCTCTCTCTTCAAACAGGTGTCACTGTTCTAAACCTACAGTCTCATTTCCTGATCGTGTCTTAATCTGCTCGTCGGTGGTGAAAGTTGATTTCTTGCACATTCTTATATCAGTGGGAATTTCTGCCCTTGGCTGACAGGCATTATGGGCTGGCTTTGACATACAGCCCTACAGGGCCTGAACAGCCCCTATTCTTTCCCAGTCCTGAAAGGGAGCTTTGTGCCAAGGATTCATTAAACTGCACTGCACAGCCCCTTCCTAAATGGGGCTCAATAATGAACAGTCGATTTAACTGGAAAAGCTGCTGGAGCTGTTAAATTAAAGGGAAATAAAGTGCACTTTAGGCTCAGTCTGCCAGAAGAAATGGTGACCTAAAAGGAAAATCTTCATTTTTATTGAACTGCAGTTTTTTAAAAAGTCTAAAATGTCCAGGAAGCTTCCCTGTGACAGGCAATGAGACATAAAAGCTCAGAATACAGGCTTCAGATAGTGCTTGCTTTTTGTTCACCAGAGTCATCCCAAAGTGAATTTTAGGCTCTTAGAGGATACGGAAGAATGATCTAATTTTGAGAAGGAAATAGGAAACTCTGTTACATGCCACAAGAAGTATTTGTTAAAATTTTTTTTTGAAATATTTTGTTTAAGATTAGGCTTTCACTGTCATTCTTTGAACATTTGAAGGACCAAAGGCCATTCTTTTCAGTTTCCCCACTGTTTCAGTCAGGGATAAGAAATATCTCTCAGAGGAAATCTAGTTCTTTCTTCTCACACTACAAATCAGAGCTATATTTGATTTGAGTACTTTGCTCTGAAATCTGACTCAGTAGCCTCTCTTTTAGATTTTGGATTTTCACAAGTAAGTGTAAATCCTCTGAAGAATTTTCTCTTCAACTTATTCTTCTAAGTTATAATTTCGTAGCATGGTGAGATAGAACTTTCACTAATACATGCTGAAATGCTATGATTTCCAACTCTTATGTGCAAGAAGCAAAAGCCACTGTGCTTTGGCAGAAAAAAATAACCATGTGGTTATCTTAGCTTTTCTCTACTAAGCTGCCATGAGCTGGGAATTCTTCTTAACATGCCTCTCTGTCCTTCATCTGTCTTCAAATCTTTATATAGTCTGTTCCAGGGTATATTACAGATTTTATTACCCTAGTCAAGGTCTTTTCTGGCTTTCATCTTTAAGAATGTTTTTAACATCAAAAATGACAGCCACTTATCACAGGGAATTTAATGAGAAATCTGAAAAGCAGCCTGAAAAAAATAAAGACCCACTTCCACCCTCATTGTTCAGGGTCACTGGAATCCAAATACAAATTTTCAGTTGCAAAGCTCTATAGAAGAAGCAAAACGTCCTTCCTAAGAAACTGTATGCTCCCTTTCTAGAACCCACTTCCTTTTTTTGAATTCTAAGCCACCGATTTAGTTTCTAGGAGACAGCATCAGGCAATTTAAAGTCACCTTGAAAATACTCTAAAATTGAAAAAATCATACATGCATGTCTTCATTTTTAATAGTAAATATGATGACCCACTAAATAGTATTATTTTATCCTTCATCTATTTACCATAAATGAGTCACAGTTGACCAGTATAAATCATGGGCCCTCCACCACATAAAATTCTGGATTCATAGCAAAACTACTGCCTGTGACAACTTCTGGGAGAGACTATGTCCAAATCTACCCTAATGGTTATCAGAGTCTTCATCTGCATCAGAGCAACACATAAAGTTTTATTCATCTTACATTAAAAATTGCCAGACTCTAGAATAGTTATGCCATTCTGTGTGAATTCTGTGCACCTAATTACAGTTTGACATTTAGCTGTGGGGAGAATACTCATTAGAAAATGCATATATGACCAGTCCACCTTCTGCATATGGCATCAGCCATTCCAATGCACTCTTCCAGTCATGACTTATCCCTACATAAATAATCATCAACCTATTCAAAAGAGTTTAGCCTTACAAAATGGGAGATAAGAGGACTCTCCAGATCTGCATTGATTGGTCTACAGTCAGGCCACAAGTTAAGGAGATTGTTGGTGTGTTATAGCTTGTATAGAGAAAAATGACTGGGAGGACTAGGTTCCAAGATGACTGAATAGAAACAGCTCCAGTCTACAGCTCCCAGCATGAGCAACGCAGAAGACAGGTGATTTCTGCATTTCCAACTGAGGTACCAGGTTCATCTCACTGGGGCTTGTCGGACAGTGGGTGCAGGACAGTGGGTGTAGCCCACTGAGCATGAGCCGAAGCAGGGAGAGGCACTGCCTCACCCGGGAAGCACAAGGGGTCAGGAAATTCCCTTTCCTAGCCAAGGGAAGTGATAGACTGCATTGCACCTGGAAAATTGGGTCACTCTCACCCTAATACTGCACTTTTCCAATGGTCTTAGCAAACGGCACACCAGGAGATTATATCCAGCACCTGGCTGGGAGGGTCCCATGCCCACGAAAAATGACTGGGCGGAGGAGGATGATCAAAATTAAACCATGAGAGAAAGGATGCTTCCAAAAGGTTCAGAACATTCTTATAGCATAGAGTGAAAAAACAAACAAACAAACAAACAAACAAACAAACAAAAAAAACCTTTATTTTAAACAGTGTATAATCTTTCTGAGGAAAGGAAAGAAGGTAGCCTCCGTGCCTGACAGATACTATGACAGGTAGAGATTTAATAAATATTTGTGACTGATGTAAAAGAAAGGAGAGAAGAAAGGGAAGATAAGGAAAGCAGCGGTGGAGGGGGAAAGGAATGAGAGACAATGGAAAGAGAATATTAGCCCAGGGAAAATTAGAAACAACTTTCTTCAAATAATTAAAGTACTTCGTTTGAGTAAGAGATTAGACTTATTATTTCAAAAAGCAAAAGCTTTAGCTGGAAGCCATGAATAAAAAGCTAGAAGAAAAGAAATCTTAAACCAATATAATATAGAAATTCACCACATAACTATCTAAGCATGAGATCTGCCATCTCAGAAGGCAGTGAGTTCCCTGAACTGAAGATAATCCAACATTAATTAGGAATTTTATCCCAGGTATTTTGTAGAGGTGATTACAAACACCAGATAATAAATATTGTTTCCTTGGTGTCCAATATCTGATAGATATTTTGCAAACACATACTGTTCTCTCTACTTATTCCCTTTCATTAAATCTTCACAACTATGCCTGCTCCTACTTTTGCAGGGCCTGAGGCTAGAGTACACATACATGAAGGCCCACATACCAACTGTCTAAATAAAGTTGTATATCACACTAACAAACTGTGAAATAAATTTGAATTATTTTTATATATACATTTAAAAGTTTACAGATTTGTAAATATACATTTGAAGTTTACAGATCCAGATAAGATGGAGTAAACACACTTCACTCTGCTTCTCCTACTGAAAGTAACTATTAAACCTGGACAGAATACACAAGGCAGCTATGAGGACCCTGAAAAGTGAACAGTAATAGGTAGATTAAGGAAGACCAGAATCTGAAATACCACCAAATGGCAGTGCGTTTACCATTTTTACCACCAATATTCTCCAGACTGGACTCACAGCCTGAAAATAGGAAGTAAACAGTGTCATGGATGGGCAGCACTAGAAAAATTATTCTATTCTGGCTCAAGGAGCATCTTACTCAGTGAAAATATTGGGGAATCCCTTTTTTTCTTTCCTTTTTTTTTTTTTTTAATTCTCTCATGCCCCAATCCCCAAGCAGTCTTGCAGGGGTGATGGTAGCATCAAGGTGAGTGGCAGCAGTGGTAGAGGACTTACAGGCAAGTAAAATTTTGAAGAATGGGAGAATTTAGTCCTTCCCAGTTCCTAAGACAGTGGGACAAACTCAATTGCTTTCCTTTTCTCTCTCTTCTTCTGCCACTTGAACCTGGAAGTGGGTACAGTCATAGCAGAGCAAAATAAATAAAACCCAGCTGGCAGAGGGCTGGAAAAGGGATCCTGGAAATGGAAAAATACCAGGAACATAGATTTTGGAGAGAGTGGAGCTGTGGAGAAAATAACTTATTCTAAAGAAGAAGAAAGTCCTCAAGTCAATCATCTAAGTTTCCATCTTAAAAAAAAAAAAAAAAAAAAAACTAGAAAAATAGGAGCAAAATAAGCCCAAAACAAGCAGAAGAAAACGTATTTATAAAAACAAAATTCAACAAAATAGAAAACAGGAGAATAGAAAAGTCATTGAAACCAAAAGTGGTTTCCTTGAAAATATTAAGAAACTTTATGAACCTCTAACAATACTAACAAATTAAAATGAGAGAAGACACAAATTACTAATATAAGAAATGGAAGAGAGGATATATCTACAGATTCCACTGACATTAAAAGGATAATAAGAAAACAGCACGAACAATTCTATGCACATACATTCAATTATTTAGATGAAATGAATGAAGCCCTCAAAAATCACAATCAAAACTCACTCAAGAAAGAAAAGCCCTATAGCCATTACAGAAATTAAATCTATAACTTTAAAATGTCTGAAAAAGGAATCTCCAGAATCAGAATTTCACTGTTAAATTATATCCACCATTTAAAGAAGAAACAACATTGATTCTGTAATTGCTTTCAGAATGTGAAACAGAAAGGATCACATCCCAAATTATTTTATGAGGCCAGAATTATCCTGATACCAAAACCAGAGAAAGACATTAGAAGACAAGAAAATAGACCAATATCCTTCAGGAACATAGACACAAATTGAAATCAGCAATAGTTTTTTTTTTTTTTTTTTTTAATTATACTTTAAGCTCTGGGTTACATGTGCAGAACACGCAGGTTTGTTACGTAAGTATGCACATGCCATGGTTGTCTGCTGCACCCATCAATCCATCATCCACATTAGATATTTCTCCTAATGCTATCCCTCCCCTATCCCCCCACACCCTGGCAGGCCCCAGTGAGTGATGTTCCCCTCCCTGTGTCCATGTGTTCTCATTGTTCAACTCACAATTATGAGTGAGAACGTGCGGTGTTTGATTTTCCGTTCCCGTGTTAGTTTGCCGAGAATGATGGTTTCCAGCTTCATCCATGGCCCTGCAAAGGACATGAACTCATCCTTTTTTATGGCTGCATAGTTTTCCATGGTATATATGTGCCACATTTTCTTTATCCAGTCTAACATTGATGGGCATTTGGGTTGGTTCCAAGTCTTTGCTATTGTGAATAGTGCTGCAATACACATACATGTGCATGTGTCTTTATAGTAGAATGATTTATAATCCTTTGGGTATATACCCAGTAATGGGATTGCTGGGTCAAATATTATTTCTGGTTCTAGATCCCTGAGGAATTGCCACACTGTCTTCCACAATGGTTAAACTAATTTATACTTCCACCAACAGTGTAAAAGCATTTCTATTTCTCCACCCTCTCCAGCATCTGTTGTTTCCTGACTTTTTAATGATCACCATTCTAACTGGTGTGATTTTGAGTAACTCATTGTGGTTTTCAGTTGCATTTCTCTAATGATCAGTGATGATGAGCTTTTCCTCATATGTTTGTTGGCTGCATAAATGCCTTCTTTTGAGAATTCTACGTTCATATCCTTAGCCCACTTTTTGATGGGGTTGTTTTTTATCTTGTAAATTTGTTTAAGTTCCTTGTAGATCCTGGATATTAGCCCTTTGTCAGATGGATAGATTGCAAAAATTTTCTCCCATTCTGTAGGTTACCTGTTCATTCTGATGATAGTTTCTTTTATTGTGCAGAAGCTCTTTAGTTTAATTAGATCCCATTTGTCTATTTTGGCTTTTGTTGCCATTGCTTTTGGTATTTTAGTCATGAAGTCTTTGCCCATGCCTATATCCTGAATGGTATTGCCTAGGTTTTCTTCTAGGGTTTTTATGGCTTTAGGTCTTAGGTTTAAGTCTTTAATCCATCTTGAGTTAATTGTAAGGAAGGGGTCCAGTTTCAGTTTTCTGCATATGGCTAGCCAGTTTTCCCAGCACCATTTATTAAATAGGGAATCCTTTCTCCATTGCTTGTTTTTGTCAGGTTTGTCAAAGATCAGATGGTTGTAGATATGTAGCATTGTTTCTGAGGCCTCTGTTCTGTTCCATTGGTCTATATATCTGTTTTGGTACTGGTACCATGCTGTTTTGGCTACTGTAGCCTTGTAGTATAATTTGAAGTCAGATAGTGTGATGCCTCCAGCTTTGTTCTTTTTGTTTAGGATTTCTTGGCAATATGAGCTCTTTTTTGGTTCCAAATGAAATTTAAAGTAGTTTTGTCCAATTCTGTGAAGCATGTCAGTGATAGCTTGATTGGAATAGCATTGAATCTATAAATTGCTATGGGCAGTATGGCCATTTTTACAATATTGGTTCTTCCTATCCATGAGCATTGAATGTTTTTCCACTTGTTTGTGTCCTCTCTTATTTTCTTGAGCAGTGGTTTATAGTTCTCCTTGAAGAGCTCCTTCACATCCCTTGTGAGTTGTATTCCTAGGTAATTTATTCTTTTTGTAGCAATTGTGAATGGGAGTTCACTCACAATTTGGCTCTCTGTTTGTCTATTATTGGTGTATAGGAATGCTTGTGATTTTTGCACATTGATTTTGTTTCCTGAGACTTTGCTGAAGTTGCTTACTAGCTTAAGGAGATTTTGGGCTGAGACGATGGGGTTTTCTAAATATATGCTCATGTCACCTGCAAACAGAGACAATTTGACATCCTCTCTTCCTATCTGAATACGCTTTATTTCTTTCTCTTGCCTGATTGCCCTGGTCAGAACTTCCAATACTACGTTGAATAGGAGTGGTGAGAGAGGGCATCCTTGTCTTGTGCTGGTTTTCAAAGGGAATGCTTCCCGTTTTTGGCCATTCAGTATGATATTGGCTGTGGGTTTGTCATAAATAGCTCTTACTGTTTTGAGATACATTCCATCAGTACTTAGTTTATTGAGAGTTTTTAGCATGAAGGGGTGTTAAATTTTATCGAAGACCTTTTCTGCATCTGTTGAGATAATCACGTGGTTTTTGTCATTGGTTCTGTTTATGTGATGGATTGTGTTTATTGATTTGCATATGTTGAACCAGCCTTGCATTCCAGGGATAAAGCAGACTTGATAGTAGTGGACAGGTTTTTTGATGTGCTGCTGGATTTGGTTTGTTAGTATTTTATTGAGGATTTTTTTTTTTTTTTTTTTGAGACGGAGTCTCGCGCTGTCGCCCAGGCTGGAGTGCAGTGGCGCGATCTCGGCTCACTGCAAGCTCCGCCTCCCGGGTTCACGCCATTCTCCTGCCTCAGCCTCCTGAGTAGCTGGGACTACAGGCGCCCACCACCGCGCCTGGCTAATTTTTTGTATTTTTAGTAGAGACGGGGTTTCTACCAGGTTTTGGTATGAGGATGAGGCTGGCCTCATAAAATGAGTTAGGGAGGAGTCTTTCTTTTTCTATTGTTTGAAATAGTTTCAGGAGGAATGGTACCAGCTCCTCTTTGTACCTCTGATAGAATTCGGCTGTGAATCCATCTGGTCCTGGGCTTTTTTTGGTTAGTAGTCTATTAATTCCTGCCTCAATTTCAGAACTTGTTATTGGTCTATTCAGGGATTCGACTTTTTCCTTGTTTAGTCTTGGGAAGGTGTATGTGTCTAGAAATCTATCCATTTCTTCTAGATTTTCTGGTTTATTTGCATATAGGTGTTTATAGTATTCTTTGATGGTAGTTTGTATTTCTGAGGGATCAGTGGTGATATCCCCTTTATCATTTTTATTGCATCTATTTAACACTGCTCTCTTTTCTTCTTGATTAGTCTGGCTAGTGGTCTATCTATTTTGTTAATCTTTTCAAAAAGTCAGCTCCTGGATTCATTGACTTATTGAAGGGTTTTTCATGTCTCTATCTCCTTCAGTTCTGCTCTGACCTTAGTGATTTCTTGTCTTCTGCTAGCTTTTGAATGTGTTTGCTCTTGCTTCTCTAGTTCTTTTAATTGTGATGTTAGGGTGTCGATTTTAGATCTTCCCCACTTTCTCATGTGGGCATTTAGTGCTATAAATTTCCCTCTAAACACTGCTTTGGCCTGTGTCCCAGAGATTCTGGTATGTTGTGTCTTTGTTCTCATTGGTTTCAAAGAACTATTTTATTTCTGCCTTAATTTCGTTATTTAAACAGTAGTCATTCAGGAGCAGGTTGTTCAGTTTCCATGTAGTTGTGTGTTTTTCAGTGAGTTTCTTAATCTTCAGTTCTAATTTGATTGCACTGTGGTCTGAGAGACTGTTATGATTTCTACTTTTTTGCATTTGCTGAGGAGTGTTTTACTTCCAGTTACATGGTCGATTTTAGAATAAGTATGATGAGATACTGAGAAGAATGTATATTCTGTTGATTTGGGGTGGGGAGTTCTGTAGATGTCTATTAAGTCTGCTTGGTCCAGAGCTGATTTCAAGTCCTGAATATCTTTGTTAACTTTCTGTCTTGTTGATCTGTCTAATATTGACAGTGGGGCGTCAAAGTCTCCCAGTATTATTGTGTGGGAGTCTAAGTCTCTTTGTAGGTCTCTAAGAACTTGCTTTATGAATCTGGGTGTTCCTGTATTGGGTGTATATATATTTAGGATAGTTAGCTCTTCTTGTTGCATTGATCCCTGTACCATTATGTAATGCCCTTCTTTGTCTTTTTTGATATTTGTTGGTTTAAAGTCTGTTTTGTCAGAGACTAGGATTGCAATCCCTGCTGTTTTGTTTTGTTTTGTTTTTGCTTTCCATTTGCTTGGTAAATATTCCTCAGTCCCTTTATTTTGAGCCTATATGTGTCTTTGCACATCAGAGGGATCTCCTGAATACAGCACACTGATGGATCTTGACTCTATCCAATTTGCCGGTCTGTGTCTTTTAATTGGGGCATTTAGATCATTTACATTTAAGGTTAATATTGTTATGTGAGAATTTGATTCTGTCATTGTGATGCTAGCTGGTTATTTTACCTGTTAGTTGATGCAGCTTCTTCATAGTGTTGATGGTCTTTACCATTTGGTATGTTTTTGCAATGGCCGGTACTGTTTTTTCCTTTCCATATTTAGTGCTTCCTTCAGGAGTTCTTATAAGGCAGGCCTGTTAGTGACAAAATCTCTCAGCATTTGCTTGTCTGGAATTGATTTTATTTCTCCTTAGCTTATGAAGCTTAGTTTGGCTGCATAAGAAATTCTGGGTTGAAAATTATTTTCTTTAAGAATGTTGAATATTGGCCCCCACTCTCTTGTGGCCTATAGGGTTTCTGCAGAGAAATCTGCTGTTAGTCTGATGGGCTTCCATTTGTGGGTAACCTGACCTTTCTCTCTGGCTGCCCTTAACATTTTTTCCTTCATTTCAACCTTAGTGAATCTGAGAATTATGTGACTTGGGGTTGCTCTTCTCGAGGAGTATCTTTGTGGTGCTCTCTGTATTTCCCGAATTTGAATGTTGGCCTGACCTGTTAGGTTGGGGAAGTTCTGGATGATATCCTGCAGAGTGTTTTCCAACTTGGTTCCATTCTCCCCGTCACTTTCAGGTACACCAATTAAACATAGGTTTGGTCTTTTCACATAGTCCCATATTTCTTGGAGGCTTTGTTTGTTCCTTTTCATTCTTTTTTCTCTAATCTTGCCTTCTCACTTTATTTCAGTAAGTTGATCTTCAATCTCTGATATCCTTTCTTCTGCTTCATCTATTTGGCTATTGATACTTATGTATGTTTCACAGCATTCTCAGGCTATGTTTTTCAGCTCAATCAGGTCATTCATGTTCTTCTCTAAAGTGGTTATTCTAGCTAATAATTCATCTAACCTTTTTTCAAGGTTCTTAGCTTCCTTGCATTGGGTTAGAATATGCTCCTTTAGCTTGGAGGAGTTTGTTATTACCCACATTCTAAAGCCTACTTCTGTCAAGTCGTCAAACTTAACTCTCTGTCCAGTTTTGTTCCCTTGCTGATGAGGAGTTGTGATCCTTTGGAGGAGAAGAGACGTTCTAGTTTTTGGAATTTTCAGCCTTTTTGTGCTGGTTTCCCTCATCTTTGTGGATTTATCTACCTTTGGTCTTTGATGCTGGTGACCTTCAGATGAGGTTTCTGTGTGGACGTCCTTTTTGTTGATGTTGATGCTACTGCTTTCTGTTTGTTAGTTTTCCTTCTAACAGTCAGACACCTCTGCTGTAGGTCTGCTGGAGTTTGCTGGAGGTTCACTCCAGACCTATTTTCCTGGGTATCACCAGCGGAAGCTACAGAACATCAAAGATTGCTGCCTGTTCCTTCCTCTAGAAGCTTCATCACAGAGGGCCACCTGCCAGATACCAGCCAGAGCTCTCCTATATGAGGTGTCTCCCAGTCAGGAGGCATTGCGGTCAGGGACCCACTTGAGGAGGCATTTCTGTCTCTTAGCAGAGCTCGAGTGCTGTGCTGGGAGATCCACTGCTCTCTTCAGAGTCGGCAGGCAGGAACATTTAAGTCTGCTGAAGTTGTGCCCACAGCAACCCCTTCCCCCAGGTGCTCTGTCCCAGGGAGATGGGAGTTTTATCTATAAACCCCTGACTGGGCCTGCTGTTTTTCTTTCAGAGATGCCCTGCTCAGAGAGGAGGAATCTAGAGAGGCAGTTTGGCTACAGCGGCTTTGCTATGCTATGGTGGGCTTCACCTAGTTCAAACTTCCTGGTAGCTTTGTTTACACTGTGAGGGGAAAGCCGCCTGGTGTTTTTATTGCAGCACTAGTCACAATAACCAAAATATGGAAAAAACTTAATTGTTCATCAACAGACAAAAGGATAATGAAAATATGGTATACATACACAATGGAACACTATTTAGCCACAAGAAATAATGAAATCCAATTATTTGTGGCAACTTGGATGCACCTGGAGGACATTATGTTATGTGAAATAAGTCAGGCACCTAAAGATAAATACCACATGTTCTTACTCATATGTGGGAGGTTAAAAAGTTGATCTCATAGAGGTAGAGAGTAGCATACTTGTTGCTAAAGCTGAGAAGGACAAGGGGTAGGGACATGGGAAGGGGTTGGTTAATAGATACAAGGTTACAGTTAGAAAGAATTAGTTCTAGTGTTTTCAGCACCTTAGGGTGACTATAAGAAACAATTTATAGTATATTTTTAAGTAGCAAGAAGAGAGGATTTTGAATATTACCAGTACAAAGAAAAAATAAAGATTTGAGAGGATGGATATACTAATTGCCCTGATTTGATCATTACACATTGCATACGTGTATGGAAATATCATACTGTACCCCATAAATATGTACAACTATTATGTATCAAAAATAATAAAAAAACAAATAAAATAAATAATATATGTTTAAAATACATAAAGAGATAAACAAGATTAGGTTAAAAATAGAACTACCATCTGATTCACCAATCACACTACTGGATTGTATGGGAAATGAAATCAGTATTTCGAAGAGATATATGCACTCCCATGTTCACTGCAGCACTGTTTACAATAGCCAAGATACAGAATCAAAATAAGTCTCCAAGAATGGATGAATAGATAAAGAAAAATCTGGTATATACACACAATGGGATACTATTCAGCCATAAAAGGATGAAATCTTATCATTTGCAATCACATAGATAGACCTAAGGACATCATGTTACGTGAAATAAGCCAGACACAGAAATACGAATACCATGTTACCTAACTCATATGTGGAATCTTAAAAATAAAAGTTGACATCACAGGAGCAGAGAGTGGAACAGTGTAACAGTGGATACCTGAGGCTGAGGAGGGGAGCAAAGGAGGAGAGGTTGGGGAGAGGTTGATCAACAGGTATAAGCTACAATTCAATAGCAGGAATAAGTTCTGATGTCTATTGCCCAGTAGAGTGACTATAGTAAACAGTAAGGTATTATATATTACAAATACCTAGAAGAGAGGCTTTTAAATGTTCTTACCACAAAGACATGATAAATGTATGAGATGATAGGTAAACTAAGTACCCTGATTTAATTATGATACAACATATATATGCATGGAAACATCAAATTGTACCACACAAATATGCACAATTAAAAATCAAATTTAAAAAAATTAAAACAACCGTCTATGGACAAATGAGCTTATGCAGCTCTACTTGCCCTAAGAGAAATATAGATTTATGATAGCCAATTATAATAAAGATAAATATGCTGATTCGTGTATACTTTATGCCTGCACTTGTAACTGATAAACGGAGCTTCCTACTACTTTCAGTTTGAGGTCTCCTGGTTTGTGAACTGTTCTGCTGTATGCACAATACACTTTTTAAAAATTTCTAGTTTTCAGCTGGCACCATCCAGATCAATAAACTGACTCAGCACAAGAAGATAGCTTTGACTCCCTATGATTTCATCTCTGACCTGACCAGTCAGCACTCCCGGCTCACTGGCTTCCCCCCATCCACCAAGCTGTCCTTAAAAACTCAGATCTGATCCCCAAATGCTCAAGGAGGCTGATTTGAGTAATAATGAAACTCCAGTCTCCCAAAAAAAAGAAAAAATTCTGGTTTCATCTAATTTTATTCTTGACAGAAGAGAGAGAAAAAAATGTCAGAAGCCATTATGGAAAGTGGGTAAAGGAGCATTCTGAAGGAACCTAGTATGATTGCCAGACAGTGTCTCAGGTTTAATTGAAGTTGTTAATTATTAATTTATGTGAAATAAATCTACCTAGTTATCTGCTCTTAGATTTGTGATCTTGGCCAAGTTACTTCAGTAAATAATTCTAGATTCATTATGTAAAATGGTAGTGATAAAACATTTATCTCATAATAGTGCTTTGTGGAACTTCGTGCTGCCAAACTAAAGATTTCTTTCCTAGATCTGCTACATACAAAGTCCCAGCTCAAGTCTCCTTCCAACTTCAATGTGTCCTCTAATCCAGCCCACCTCAGAACTCCAAGCCCTGAGTCCCTGAGGGGAAAATCTCTAACCAGAGGTACCACCGATCACTAAAGACCTATTCCCACAGCAAAGGCAAAGGAAGAACTCTTGGAGCCCCCATCTATAAAGGAGGTTGGTTTTAAAGTTGGGGGAGGAGGAAGTTGAAGAAAGGGCCAAGTCAGTGGATTCTAGCACACAGAGAAGGTGTGGATGGACAGCACTATGCTTCTAGACAGGAGAGCTGGATGAAAGAAGGACAGAGGGGCAAGGAGTACACTTGCAGAGGTTAGGGTAAAAAAATTATGGTAATTAGAATGTTTGGGGGCCTGTTTTCCAGAATTCTGATGTAGGAAGTGTCTTCCTAGGTATTTAGGTTTTTCATTCACTTACTTTAGGTATCAGTGGTCTTCAAACTAGTGTGTTACATACACCTAAGGATGTGAAAAGATTCTTCAAGAGTACTCAGATACTTGTAGCTCTAACAAGATATATATCCGTATCCTAAATTCTGTATGGGTTCTTTCTTAAATTAATGGTAGAGGTTCATTTCCTGTCCCAGGCTCTCATGATTGTCTTCTTTTTATTTTTTTAAAAAGCAAGGCATAGCCCTTCTCTTTTTCTTTCCCCCTTTTCCTAATCCTTTTCCCTTTCTCTTTATTTCCTTTCCCTTCTCTTCCTGAACAATTCACTTCTAAAGCATTTAGGTAAGGCAGAGCAAAGTAGAAGTCTCTTGGCAGTGCAACAATGGGTCAGGGTGAAGAAGGGGAGCTGTGGTGGTCCATGATCAGGTGTCAGAGCCCAAGCAGGTTGAGGTGTTAAGCCTGGGAGGCAGCATGATGTTGGCAAGGAGGAAGTTCACTGGAGTGGAGCTCACTGTGGAGTGTCAGAGCCAGAGCACAATGAGGAACGGGGAATGACATGATTTGTCCAAGCAAGGTAAGGTAGGCATCCATGGAGAAGGGAGGCCCAGCATAGAGTGTTGGAGAGGGTGGAAGAGGTCATTCACATAGGAAACACAGAAGGGAAATTGGCTTCATGCAGGGAGACAGATCAAAAATTAAATATATTAAGGATAAAAAGAGCCAAGATTCTCCCTTTCAGAGAAGACAGGCATAAATATTGAAATGTAGGGGAAAAAACTAAAATAGTCCCTGCGGTATTGGATTAGAATTGGAGGCTTTGCTATGAACTTTTGGTTTTCAATACAGGCAGATATGTGTAGAAATATAGACACAAATGTGTGTTCTCTGGTCCTGTCCACTAAGAGAGTCTGGAAACAGCAGTAGTCCAATAATAGTGAGCACACCTGGCACTTAGTTCTTGACTCCTTGGATAACTGGCTGATTTTAATACTGATAAGGGAAAGCACAAAATGAGCCTGGAACACCTTTTGTACCAGAAGAGACATGCTAAAAAAAAAAAAAAGATGAAGATTTATCCAAAGGACTCAGAAGCCAGCTTGAGGAGGTTGCCACTGGCTAAATAGAGAACAACATGAGCATCAAAATAAATAATGATCATGATGTATTATAAACCATTCAATAAGGCTGAGCATGGTGGCTCACGCCTGTAATCCCAACACTTTGGGAGGCTGAGGCAGGTAGATCACCTGAGGTCAGGAGTTAGAGACCAGTCTCGCCAACATGGTGAAACCCGGTCTCTACTAAAAATACAAAAAAATTAGCCAGGCGTGGGTGGCAGGCGCCTGTAATCCCAGCTGCTTGCGAGGCCGAGGCAGGAGAATCACTTGAACCTGGGAGGCGGAGGTTGCAATGAGCCGAGATCACACCATTGCATGGCTGGGTGACAAGAGCGAGACTCTGTCTCAACAATAATGACAGAAATCTGTTCAATAAAATAGAATACCATAAATCCAAACAGACATTCGTAGATAAATGAATAAATTAAAAGTTTGTTAAGAAATTGAATATTTACAGAGCTTTAAAATACCTTCCCACAAATATGTATTTTGTGTAAAGTATAAGAGTAACTTTACAGTGGATATGTAACTTGACAGAGGGTACAACTTCAGTGATCAGATAAACATCATCGAAGAGATTGAAATCTTATATGATTGAGATAAGAATGTATTGAGAATACAGAAACGTCTCTGAAATATTTCTGCCTAAAATGCATAATCTGAATCTAACATGAGAAAATATTAGACAAACCCAAATCGAGGAACATTCTACAAAGTAGCTGGCCTATAATCTTCAAATTGCCAAAGTCGTAAAAGAAGGAAAGACTAAGGGACTGTTCTAAATTGAGTAAGACAAAAGAGACAGGACAACTAAATGCAAAGAGTGATATGGAGCAAATTCTGGTGTAACTTGAATAG
This sequence comes from Papio anubis, assembly GCF_008728515.1. Taxonomy (NCBI): domain Eukaryota; kingdom Metazoa; phylum Chordata; class Mammalia; order Primates; family Cercopithecidae; genus Papio; species Papio anubis. Next base: position 51,350,001 of record NC_044987.1, on the reverse strand, counting down.
GATCTAAGAAATATATAGTAATAATGTACCAATGTTAATTTCCCAATGTTAACTCTTGTACTGCGTTTATGTACAAGAATGACCTTCCTCATAAGAAAGTTACACTTAAGTATTTGGGAGTGATGAGACATCATGTCATAACTTACTCTCAAATGGTTCACACCCACAAAAAAACTTTGTATTGTATCTCAACTCTTTGGTAAGTTTGTGATTATTTTGAAATAAATAATAATATAATAATAATAAAAATAGAGATGATTCATCTCAAATCTTAAGATAGTGTATTGTCATGAAGTGTAAAATGTCAAGGGCATCAAAATGAAGAGATCATGTGAGAAGTCCTTCAATCAAGGCACTGTGAATTCCACCGTCCCATCCATCTCATTAAGAAATGAGTTTCCAAATATGATTTTATCTCTTATGTTTAATAATCATTAATTAAATTACCTAATATTTATGTCAATTTGATCAGTTAATAATTGAAATGATAAAGCCAAAAGAAAGGGTCTGACACTTTGAAGCTTTATAGTCTTTATAGTCACAAGAAATTTTAAAATATACATACACATGAATATACACATTTGTTGCAAAAAACTGTGACAGGATAATCTATAGAGACTTTCAATATTTTACTTAAGAATAAAATTCTTTTAAGGCAGTGGGAAAAAATAAGAAAAAAGATAAATACAAAATTTTCAAATATTGAAAAAGAGCTTGTTCACTTATTTTTTAAATGGATGATAGTACGTTTCTTTTTTCTTTTTTTTTTTTTTAGGAAACAGAGTCTTGCTCTGTCACCCAGGCTGGAGTGCAGTGGCATGGTCTTGGTTCACTGCAACCTCTGCTTCCTGGGTTCAAGTGATTCTCTTGCCTCAGTCTCCTGAGTAGCTGGGATTACAGGCGCCCACCATCACGCCCAGCTAATTTTTGTATTTTTAGTAGAGACTGAGTTTCACCATTTTGGCCAGGCTGGTCTCGAACTCCTGACCTCAGGTGGTCTGCCCACCTCAGCCTCCTCCCAAACTGCTGGGATTACTAGCATGAGCCACCGTGCCCAGCCAATGCTATTTCCAAATACATGAGTTTTATAAAAATATGCATGGATTCATTTCAAAGTCATAAAACAGTTCCTTCGTTAAAATGTCAATATTTGTAATGTATTTTAAAAACTACAATCCTTGCAATATTTAAATGTATATGAAAATGGCAGATGTCAACTTGAAAATGTGTGAGGGGGTATGAACCTGTTTAAAATTCCTTTAGGGAGAGGCCAGGCGAGGTGGCTCACAGCTTATAATCCCAGCACTTTGGGAGGCCACGGTGGGTATGATAGCTTGAGGCCAGGAAGTAATTCAAGACAAACCTGTACAAGAAAGTGAGACCTCATCTCTACAAAAATAAATAAATAAAAATTCACCAGGCATAGTCTTGATCATGCCACTGCATTCCAGCCTGGGCAGCAGAGTGAGTCCCTGCATGAAAATAAATAGATAAAATAAATAAAATTCCTTTAGGGATATGCAAGCCAAACTTTTGAAGATCTCTGCTCTAGACTACATATATATGATCAAACATGTTCTCACATTTAATGGAAGACAGACATATATATCAGCATTATACAACAGATGTTATAATACAAGCCGCAAATGCAAGGCAGATATGTAGTTTTAGGTTTTCTAGCCACATTTTTAAAAGGAAAAAGAAACAGAAAAAAAGTTTAAGAATGTATTTTATTTAAATTAATATACCAAAAATATTATAATTGCACAGCATGAAATCAATGTAAAAAATAGTGATTTTTACTTGTTTGTCCTAAGTTTCAAAACATCCTTTGTGTTTTACACCCACAGCACATTTCAATCTAGACCAGCCACATTTCCTTTCTTTTCTTTTTTCTTAACTTTTAAGTTCAGGGGCACATGTGCAGATTTGTTACACAAGTAAACCTGTGTCATGGGGGTTTGTTGTACAAACTATTTCATCACCTAGGTATTAAACCTAGTACCCATAAGCTATTTTTCCTGATCCTCTCCCTCCTCCCACCCTCCACCCTCTGATAGGCCCTGGGTGTGTTGTTCCCCTCTAAGTGTCCACGTGTTTTCATCATTTAGCTCCTACTTATAAGCGACAACATGTGGTGTTTCATTTTCTGTTCCTGCATTAGTTTGCTAAGGATAATGGCCTCCAACTTCATCCATGTCCCTGCAAAGGACATGATCTCGTTCTTTTTCATGGCTTCATAGTATTCCATGGTGTATATGTACCACATTTGCCTTGTCCAGTCTATTATTGATGGGCGTTTAAGTTGACGCCATGTCTTTGCTATTGTGGATAGTGCTGCAATGAACATACACGTACATGTGTCTTAATAATAGAACAATTTATATTTTGGGGTTATGTACCTAGTAATGGGATTGTTGGATCGAATGGTATTTCTGTCTTTAGGACTTTGAGGAATTGCCCCACTGTCTTCCATAATGGTTGAACTAATTTATACTCCCACCGACAATGTATAAGTGTTCCTTTTTTTCCACAATCTCACCAGCATCTGTTACTTTTTTACTTTTTCATAGTAGCTATTCTGATGGGTGTGAGATAGTATCTCATTGTGGTTTTGATTTGCATTTCTCTAATGATCAGTGATGTTGAGCTTTTTTTCACATGATTGTTGGTCACGTGTATGTCTTCTTTTGAAAAGTGTCTGTTCATGTCCTTTGCCTGTGTTTTAATGGGATTGTTTTTTCTTGTAAATTTGTTTAAGTTCCTTATAGATAATAGATATTAGACCTTTGTCAGATGCATAGTTTGCAAAAACTTTCCCCCATTCTGTAGGTTGTCTGTTTAATAGTTCATTTTGCTGTGCAGAAGCTCCTTAGTTTAATTAGACCCCATTTGTCAATTTTGCTTTTGTTGCAGTTGCTTTTTGTGACTTCATCATGAAATCTTTGCCTGCGCCTGTGTCCTGAATGGTATTGCCTAGGTTGTCATCCCGAGTTTTTATAGGTTTGAGTTTTACATTTAAGTCTTTAATCCATCTGGAGTTAATTTTGTATATGGTGTAAGGAAGGTAGACCAGCCACATTTTAAGTGCTCAAAAACCATATGTCATTACCATATTGGAGCATACACGTGTATCTTCAAAACCTAATAATTCTGGCACACTGAATTTTTTAATTCTTTTATTTTTTATTAATAGGAAGTAGAAAATATTAAATTTCTATATGAGGAAATGAGATGAGAATTGGCTATAAGCTACCATAATAAATGAAACATACTGAATTGGAAAGCAATCATGAAAAACTCATCCATGGACTTGATCCATTTTAGCTTGAAGATTTTGGCAGCCTCAGCTCACCTTCCAATTGCATTTAAAGCAATCAGCATCACCTACCTATATAATGTAATGTGTACTTCATTAGCTGTTCAGAGCACCTTTTCTTTTCGCTAATGACACAATCCTAGGTATTAGTTTTTAGAATGGTTAAAAAGAATTTCTCACATTTAAATGTAGTTTTTAAAGATTTGTTTGGCATTGGTATTTTTTACCAGCCTCTCACTTTGCTTTGTTTCCAGACTCCTCTCAAAGGCAATACACTTTTTAAACAATCAGATAAAAGGTATAATCATTAGACAAAAATTGTCAGTATTCCCACCACCTCACTCTATGACAAAGATTCAGAGACAAATTTGAATGCTGAGAGAAGTTGCTTGCAAAGGGGCCAGCTTCCAAAAGAATGCATGCACTGAATAAAAATGATAGCAATATTTAAAGACAAAAAGAACAAAGTTACTGTTATTTTATCCATTATTTTCACTGAAAGAAAAACAGTAGCTTCTCATGTGATTATTGTACATGCAAGGGGTGCTACACAACTGCAAAGGTCAGCATTACAAGCAGTGAGCCATGTACTTGTTTTCTAAGTGGAAGTCAGTAACTTAGAAGAAAATAAACCCAATACTTCATCTATGATAGGAATTAATGCTAAGCAGAACTATTAATAGTTTAAGAAAAGATAAAGTGTTGTTTCATTTTTTAATCTCAAATTAAAAGTTTTTTCTGGACCGTGGTTCATGACATAGTTGTTTGTTCTTAGTTGTGAATAGTGTTAGGCTAAGGTCAAGATATCACTTTTATTTTCTCATCTGCCTGAATTCAGCATACCTTAACAGAATTTATAAAGTACCAGAAGAGTAGTTGGACACACAGACACATTCTCAAGCAGGTGTATTTTAGGAATCCAAAATTTAAAATATGAAGCTTAGGATCTGAAAATCAATTTCCTTAAAATTATCCATGATTACAAATACTTATTCCTGTTTCTAAGAGTTTTCTAGTTTTAACTCTTATACTTTGAGTTATTATTCAGTTAAGTTAATTTTTGTATGTGGTGTGAGTTCGGGGCTCAACTTTATTCTTTTGCCTGTGGATATCCAGTTATCCCACACCATTTATTTTTCTTTTCCAGTTGAATTGTCTTGGCACTTTTGACAAATATCAATTGACCATAAACATAATGGTTTATTTCTGGACTTTCAATTCTATTCTGTTAATCTGTGTGTCTATCCTTAGATATGACAACCAAAGCACAAGAGATAGGAAAAAAAATAGAATGAGCTTCATTAAAATTTAAAACATTTTGCTTCAAAGAATAGTATCAATAAAACAGAAAGACAACTCACGAATGGGAAAAAAGTATTTGAAAATCATATATCCAAAAAGATATTTGTACCCAGAATATATACTAAGTCTTACAATTCAACAACAAAAAGGCAACAGAGTTTTAAAATGGGCAAGTGATTTGAATAGGCAGTTTTCCAAAGAATATACACGAATGGCCAATAAGCATAGGAAAAGATATTCAACTTCATTGGTACAAATAAAACAGCAATGGGATGTGACTTTATATTCTCTAGGATAGCTAAAACGAAAAAGAAAGACAATAACAGTGTCAGTATGAATGTGGAGAAATTGAAACACTCACACATTTCTGGTGAGAATACAAAATGATGCAGCCACTTCAGAAAACAGTTTGGCAATTTCTAAAAATATTAAACATGAAAGTTTTAGGGGAGCAAGATGATGGACTAGAAGGCTCCACCAATCATCCTCCCCATAAGGACACCAATTTAACAGCTATCTACACAAAACAAGCACCTTCATAAGAACCAAAAATCAGGTGGGCACTCACAGTACCTGGCTTTAACTTCATATCACTGAAAGAGGCACTGAAGAGTAAGGAAAAAAAACAGTCTTGAATCACCCATACCAACCCCTCACCCATCACCCAGCAGCAGTGGCATGGTGTGGAGCACATTTCTGTGCACTAGGGGGAAGGAGAGAGCAGTAATTCTGAGACATTGAACTCAGAGCTGCCCTATTATAACAGAAAACAAAATCAGAACAAACTCAGCTGATGCTCACCCACAAAGGGAGCATTAAACCAGCCCTAGCCAAGAAGAAATCACTGAGCTCAGCAGTCCAAAGATGAGTTCCTACAAGCCTAGTCACTGTGAGTTAAGTGTTCTGGGGCTCTAAACAAACTTGAAAGGTAGTATAGGCCACAAGGACTTCAACTCCTGTATGAGTCCTAAGGCTGAACTGAGCCCAGAGCCAGTGGACTGGTGGTGGGCATGTAACCTACTGAGACACCTGCCAGGATGGCTAAGAGACTGCTGACATCACTCTTCCCCTAACCCAAGGCTGCATAGCTCATGGCTCCAAAAAGATCCCTTTCCTTTGCTTTAAGAGAGAAGAGGGAAGAGTGGCAAGGGCTTTGTCTTGCATTTTGGATGCCAGCTCAGCCACAGTAGGATAGAGCACTGGTCAGAGTCCAGAGGCCCCCATCACAGGCCTTAGATGCCAGATGGTATTTCTTGAAAAACACTGGCCCAGAAGGGAACCCACTGCCTTGAAGGGACGAACCTAATCCTGGCAGCATTCATCACCTGCTAACTGAAGGGCCCTTTTTCCCTGAACAACCAGTAGCAATACCCAGGTACTATGTTGAGGGCCTTGGGTGAGACTCTGAGATTTGATGGCTTCAGGTGAGACTCAGCACATTTTCAGCTATGGTGGCTATGAGGTGAGATTCCTTCCATGTGAGAAAAGTGAAGGAAAAAGTAAAGGGTACTTTGTCTTGGATACCAGCTCAGCCACAGGGAGGTAGAGCACCAACTGGGCTCTTGGGGTCCCCAATTCCAGGACTTGGCTCTTGGATGGCATTTCTGGACCTGCCCTGGACCAGAAGGGAGCCTGATGCCCTGAAGAGTGAGTCCTAGGCCAGGCAGCATTCACCACAAGCTGACTGAAGCACCCTCAGGCCTTAAGAGAACATCAGTGGTAGTCTGGCAGTACTCCCCATGCACCTGTGATGGCCGTGGCTACAGGTGAGGCTGCTCTGCCTTTGGAAAGAAAAGGGAAGAGTGGGAAGGACTGTGTCTTGTAGTTTGAGTGCCAGCTTAACTGCAATACAATAGAACACCAAGTAGACTTCTAAGGTTTTTGACTCTAATCACTCCCAGATAGCACCTCTCTCTCTCACTCCCAGACGGCACCTCGGGACCTACCTGGAGCCCCGCAGAGCTCACGACCCTGAAGGGAAGAACACAGTCCTGGCTGGTTTTGCCACCTGTTGATTGTAGAGCCCCAGGGCCTGGAGCAAACATAGGCCACAGCTAGGGAATGATGATAGCAGACCTTGGGAAAGACCAGTATTGTGCTGGCTTCAAGTCTAACCCAGCACAGTTCCATTAGTGGTGACCACAGGGATACCTGAGTCACTCCACTTCCAGTTCCATGTGGCTCAAAATAGAGAGAGAGAGAGATTCTGTTTGGGGAAAGTAAGAGAAGAGAACAAGAGTCTCTGCCTGGTAATCCAGAGAATTCTTCTGGATCTTGTCCAAGACCATCAAAGTAGTACTTCTACAAGTCTGCAGGAACCAGAGTTACTGGACTTGTGGTGCCCCCTAAAGCAGTCACAGGTTGGATCACAACAACCAAATCCTTTTGAATATCTGGAAAACCTTACCAAGAAGAATGGGTACAAACAAGCCCAGACTGAGAAGACCACAATAAATACTTAAGTCTTTAATGCCCAACACAGATTAACATCTAAATGTATCAATAATTGATAAACAGAAAAACATGACCTCTCCATATGAACTAAATAAGGCAGCAGGGATCAATCCTGGAGAAACAGAGATATGTGACCCTTCAGACAGAGAATTAAAAATCTGTTTTGAGTAAACTCAAAAGAAATTCAAAAAAACACAGGGAAGGAATTCAGATTTCAATCAGGCAGATTTAACAGAGACTGAAGTAATAAAAAAGAATCAAGCAGATATTCTGGAACTGAAAAATGCAGTTGACATATTGAAGAATGTGTCAGAGTCTTTTAATAGCAGAAATGATCAAGCAGAAGAATTAGTGAGCTTGAAGACAGGCTGTTTGAAAATACGCAGTCAGAGAAGACACACAAAAAAAGAATGAAAACCAGTGAAGTACACCTACGGGATCTAGAAAATAGCCTCAAAAGGGCAAATCTAAGAGTTATTGGCCTTAAAGAGGAGATAGAGAAAGAGATAGGGGTAAAAAGTTATTTAAAGGGATGATAACAGAGATCTTCCCAAACCTTGAGAAAGATATTAATATCCAAATACAGGAAGGTTATAGAACACCAAGCAAATTTAACCCAAAGAAGACTACCTCAAAGCATTTAATAATCAAACTCCCAAAGGTCAAAGATAAAGAAATAATCCTAAAAGAAGCAAGAGAAAAGAAACAAATAACATACAATACAGTGCCAAAACATGTGACAACAGACTTTCAGTAGAAACCCTACAGACCAGGAGAGAGTGGCATGACATATTTAAATTGCTGAAGGATGAAAACTTTTACCCTACAATAGTATATCCAGTGAAAATATACTTCAAACATGAAGGAAAAATAAAGATTTTCCCTGACAAACAAAAGCAGAGGGATTTCATTAACACCAGGCCTGTCCTACAAAAAATGCTAATAAGTGTATCTTAATCAGAAAGAAAATGATGTTAATGAAAAATAAGAAATCATCTGAAGATACAAAACTCACTGGCAATAGTAAGTACACAGAAATACAGAATATTATCACACTGTAGTTGTTGTGTGTAAACTAATCGTAAATAGAAGTACTAAATGATGAACCAATCAAAAATAATACTTACAACAGCTTTCAAGACATAGACAGTACAATAAGATGTAAATAGAAACCACAAATATTTAAAAAGCAGGGTGACAAAGTTAGGACATAGAGTTTTTATTAGTTTCCTTTTTGCTTGTCTGCTTATTTGTTTATGAAAATAGTATTAAGTTGTTATCAGCTTAAAATAATGGGTTATAAGACAGAATTTGAAAGCCTCATGGTAATCTCAAACCAAAATACATACAACAAATCCACAAAAAATAAAAAGCAAGAAATTAAATCATAACACCAGAGAAAACGGTCTTCACTTAAAGGAAAACAGGATGGAAAGACAGAAGAAAGAGAAGACCACAAAACAACCAGAAAACAAATAACAGAATGGCAAAAGTACGTTTTTACTTATCAATAACAACATTGAATGGAATGGACTAAACTTTTCAGTCAAAAGACATAGAGTACCTGAATGGATTAAAAACAAACAAGACTCAATAATCTGTTGCCTACAAAATAGACACTTCACCTATGAAGAAATACACAGACTGAAAACAAAAGAATGGAAAAGTATATTCCATGACAATAGAAACCAAAAAAGAACAGAAGTAGCTATACTTATATCAGACAAAATAGATTTCAAGACAAAAACTATAATAAGAGACAAAGGAGGTCACTATATAATGATAAAGGGGTCTGAATTGCTAAAGAGGATATAACAATTTTAAATATATATGCATCCAATGCTGAAGCACTCGTATATAATAAAACAAATATTATTAGAGCTCGAGAGAGATAGACTCCAATATAATAATAGCTGGAGACTCTAACACTCCACTTTCAGCATTGGAGAGGTCTTCCAGACAGAAAATCAACAAAGAAACACTGGACTTTATCTGCACTATATACCAAATGGACCTAATAGATATTTATACAACATTTCATCCAACAGCTGCAGAATAGAGATTCTTTTCCTCAGCACAAAGATTATCCTCAAGCATAGACCATATGTTAGGTCATAAAACAAGTCTTAAAACATTCAAAAAGTTGAAATAATATTAAGCATTTTCTCTGACCACGATGGAATAAAGCTATAATAACAAGAGGAATTTTGGAAACTATAAAAATACATGGAAATTAAACAACATGCTCCTGAATGACCAGTGAGCCAATGAAGTAATAAAAAAGGAAATGGAAAATTTTCTTAGAACAAATGATAATGGAAACACAACAGACCAAAACCTGTGGGATACAGCAAAAGCAGTGCTAAGAGGGATGTTTATAGCTATAAGTGCCCACATCAAAAAAGAAGAAAAACTGCACATAAACAGCCTAATGATACATCTTAAATAACTAGAAAAGCAAGAGCAAACCAAACACAAAATTAGTAGAAGAAAAGAAATAATAAAGATCAGAGAAGAAATAAATGAAATTGAAATGAAGAAAACAATACAAAAAACAAACAAAAATGATTTTTTTGAAAAGTTAGGCAAAATTGACAAAGCATTAGCCAGACTAAGAAAAGAAGAGGGAAGATCGAAATAAATAAAATCAGAGATGAAAAAGGAGACATTATAACTGATACTGAAGAAATTCAAAGGATCATTAATGGCTACTATGACCAACTGTATGTCATTACATTGGGAAATCTAGAAAAAATGGGCAAATTCCTAGACATATACAATGTACCAAGATTGAACTATGAAGAAATCCAAAACCTGAACAGAACAATAACAAGTAATGACATCAAAGCTGTAATAAGTCTCCCAGTAAAGAAAAGCCCAGGACCCAATGATTTCACTGCTGAATTCTACCCAACATTTAAAGAACTAACACCAATCCTAGTCAAACTATTCTGAAAATAGACGAAGAGGGAATACTTCCAAACTCATTCTGCAAGGCCAATATAATGTTGTTATTAAAGCCAGACAAAAACACATTAAAAGGCCAGGTGCAGTGGCTCACACCTGTAATCCCAGCATTTGAGGAGGCTGAAGTAGGTGGATTCCCAGAGGTCAGGAGTTCAAGACCAGCCTGGCCAACATGGCAAAATCCAGTCTCTACTAAAAATACAAAAATTACCTATCATAGTAGTGGGAGCCTGTAGTCCTGGCTACTAAGGAAGCTGAAGCAATAGAATTACTTGAACCTGGGAGATGGAGGTTGCAGTGAGCCAAGATTGTGCCACTATACTCCAGCCTGGGCAACAGAGCAAGACTCCATCTCAAAAAATATGTAAAAAATAAAAAAACACGTTAAAAAAGGAAAACTAGAGGCCAATATCTCTGATGACTTTTTGTTTGTTTGTTTGTTTTTGTTTTTTGTTTTTTGTTTTGAGACTGGGTCTTCCTCTGTCACCCAGGCTGGAGTGCAGTGGCGTGATGATCTCGGCTCACTACAGCCTCGACCTCCTGGGCTCAAGCAGTTCTCCCAGGAGCCTCCCAAATAGCTGGGACTACGGGCGCATGCCACCAAAATTTGATTTCTCACCTGATCTCCCTAGTCCCCACTCTGACTGGTGTACTATAATGTCATTCTTGTTCCTCATGGGGAAACATAGAGTCTGATGGTTGCAAATCTCATGTCTGCCAGGGCCAACACATTAGCCATCACCATCACAGATGATTAAGACCTTCCAAGTCTTAAGTAAATGCATCTTATAGTCAGAACTTAAATCAAACCTAGAACCCTATGGCCAGAAAGTTCAGTAAAGGTATAGTTTCTAGCCTCTGTAGTACAGGGCGTGAAGATGGTGTCTTGTACTCAGTTGGGAAAGACTGGAGTAAGAATGAACTTGAGGAAAATGTTATTTTTGGCCATGTTTAATTTTAAAATACCAAATTTAAGAATGATGTGTTGCACAACTCTACGGGATTCAGTGGAGTGCCATCCACATTTTTATATATATATATATATATACACACACACACATATATATATATTTTTTAAAATTTTTGCAGAGACAGAGTCTCACTATTTTGCCAAGGCTGGTTTTGAACTGCTGGCTTCTAGTAATCCTCCTGCCTTGGCCTCCCAAAGTTATATATATTTTTTCATGTTGAGATGTATATTGATTCTGAGACATATATATGTATATATGTGTGTAAGTATATGTGTATGTCTGTGTGTGTGTGTGCACACAAAACTATATGTGATGGACCTGCCTCTTAGAATCAAAGTGAAGATTATTGGATTCATGAGTTTAGAGCTCAGAGAAGAGGTCAGGGTCAGAGATAAAACTCAGGAGCCATCAATATGTAAAAGTTATGTAAAGAAAGCCATTATAGTAAATCAGATCATATAGGGAAGGAAGAGTCTAATAGCACCTCAACATTTAAAACTCAGAATGAAGAGAAAGAGCCACAAAAAGAAGCTGGTCATAAGTAAAAAATGAGGTAGGAGAAAATGAGAAGAATGTAGTGTCATGGAGACAAAACTGTTGCATTCTGTTGAGAGGTCAAGAAAGATGCTGGCTGAGATCAACCATTCGGTTTTTGACACAGGACAGCAATTGTTACTGGTAAACAAGAGTGGTTTCACTATGATGGTGAAGAATTAGGATAGACTAGAAGATGCAAAAGTGGAGAGAGTGAGTTTAGCCAACACTTTCAGGAAATTTTATAGTAAAGAGGAGAGAAGAAATGAGAGAGTAATTGTTGACTGGTGGCTAACGGTAAGTATAATTTATCACATTCACAACATATCCTTTCATTGATAAAATAAAGACACTTAAACAGGAATAGATATTGAATTTTATTAACAACTATTTTTAATAGACTTTATTTTTTAGAGCTGTTTTAGGCTTACAGAAAAATTGTACAGAAACTCAGATTTCCCATGAAAACCCTCCCCCATACACACATAGTTTCTCTTACGATTATCTTGCATTTGTGCTATTTGTTACAATTGATAAGCCAATATTGATTCATTATTATTAACTAAGGTTTATAGTTTACCATAGGTCATTTTTTGGGTTGTACAGTTCTATTAATTTTGACAAATGTTTAATGCCATGTATCCACCATTCCAGTATCACACAAGATAGTCTCACTGACCTAAAAATGCCCTGTGTTACAATTATTTGTCCCTTTTCTCCAAACCTCTACCAACTGAGGCAGGAGAATAACGTCTGGAGGCAGGGAACTTAAGGCCGATTCATGCTGACTGGATATCAGAGGCTACTTTCTTTTCAACCCCTCCTTTTTCTGGGTGGCAGATGAAAAATGGCAATACCTCTGAATGGTCCCCTCCTATAACCAATCAGACTGGTCGGGGGCCTACTCTTCACTCTGATTGGTCCCCTCCTGCAACCAATCAGACTGGTCACGGGCCACTATTTCATCGGCATAGAGTGAACCAATGGGAAACCTCTACAGGGTATTTAAACCCCAGAAAAATCTGTAACTGACACTCTTGAGCCACTTGCTTGAGCCCACCCCCACCCTGTGGAGTGAACTTTCTTTTAAAATAAATCTCTGCTTTTGCTGCCTTGCTTTGTTTGCACATTTTGTCCAATTCTTTGTTCAAAATACTAAGAACCTGAACAAGTACCTTCAACTGGTAACATAACTATTGTTCCTTTTACTATCTCTGTAATTTTGTCTTTGCCAGAACGTCAAATAGTTGGAATCATACAGTATGTAGGTTTTCAGATTGGTTTCTTTCACTTAGCTATATATATATATATATATTTAAGTTTCCTCCATCTCTTTTTACAGTTTTATAGTTCATTTCTTTTATCACTGAATAATATTCCATTGTACACAGTACGTTTATCCATTTACCCATTAAAGGATATCTTAGTCGCTTCCAATTTTTGACAATCAAGAATAAAACTGCTATAAGCATTCATGTGCAAATTTCTGTATGGATAAATTTTCCACTCATGTGGGTAAATACCAAGAAGTGAAATTGCTGAATCATATGGTAAGCCTATGTTTAACTTTGTTAGAAACTGATAGACTATCTTCCAAAATAGCTCTACTATTTTGCATTTCCACCACCAATGAATGAGGATTCCTGTTGTTACATATTTTCACCACTTCGTGTGGTCAGTGTTTTGGATTTTAGCCATTCTAATAGGTGTGTATTGGTATCTCATTGGTGTCTTAATTTGCAATTACATAACAACATATGATGTTGGGCATTTGTTCATATGCTTACTTGCAAACTGTATATTCTCTTTGAAGGTGCTTCAGTTCATATCTTTTGCTCACTTTGTAATTGGGTTGTTTTAGCACAATTGGGTTGGTTATATATTGTTAAGTTTTAAGAGTGTTTTGTATATTTTGGGTGTAAGTCCTTTCTCAGATATGTGTTCTGCAAATGTCTTCTCCCAGTCTGTGGCTTTTCTTTAAATTTTCTTGATATTATCTTCCACAGAGAAGTCTTTAATTTTAATGAAGTCTAAATTATCAACTTCTTCTTTCACGGATCATACTTTTGGCACTATATCTAAAAAGTCATCATCAAACCCAAGTTCACCTAGATTTTCTCCCATGTTGTCTTCTGGAAGTTGTATAGTTTTTTGTATCATGTTTAGGTCTATGATTCATTTTGAGTTCATTTTTGTGAAAGGTATAAAATCTGTGTCTAAGTTTTGTTTTGTTTGTTTTGTTTTTTGGCATGGGGATGTCCAGTTGTTCCAGCACCATTTATTGAAAAGCCTTTTCTCCATTGAATTGCCTTTGTTCCTTTGTCAAAGTCCAGTTGAACTATATTTGCATGGGTCTATTTCTGGGCTCTCCATTATGTTCCGCTGATCTATTTGTCTATTATTTTGTCAATGTTTTCATCACTATGGCTCAATAGTAAGTCTTGAAGCCATAGAATGCCAATATTTTTTTTTCCGTATTGTGTTGGATATTCTGGTTCTTTTTCCTTTCTATATAAACTTCAGAATCTGTTTACCAATGTCTACAAAATAAATTACTGTGATCTTGATTGGGATTATGTTAAATCTATACAGGAAGAACTGACATTTTAATAATATTTTCTTGCTGTCCATGAACATGGAATATCTTTTCATGTATGTCTTCTTTGATTTTTTTAACAGTTGTATAGTTTTCCTCATATAAGTATTATACATATTGTGTTAAGTTTATAACTATGTCATTTTTAGTGATAATGTAAAAGAAGTTGTGTTTTTAATTTAAAATGTCAATTGTTCATTGCCATTAGATAGAAAAGCAATTGAGGTTTTTTTTGTTGTTTTTTGTTTTTTGTTTTTTGTTTTTTTTTGAGATGGAGTCTCGCTCTGTCACCCAGGCTGGAGTGCAGTGGCCAGATATCAGCTCACTGCAAGCTCTGCCTCCCGGGTTCACGCCATTCTCCTGCCTCAGCCTCCCGTGTAGCTGGGACTACAGGCGCCCGCCACCGCGCCCGGCTAATTTTTGTATATATTTTTTTTTAGTAGAGACGGGGTTTCACCGTGTTAGCCAGGATGGTCTCGATCTCCTGACCTCGTGATCCGCCCGTCTTGGCCTCCCAAAGTGCTGGGATTACAGGCTTGAGCCACTGCGCCTGGCCTGAGTTTTTTATATTAATCTTTTTTCCTGCGAACTCACTATAATCACTTAGAGGTTCCAGGATTTTTTGTTGATTCTTTAGAATTTTCCAAATAGATAATTATGTCATCTACAAACATAGTTATATTTCTTCCTTTTCAATCCATATCCCTTTTCAATTCTTTTCTCATTTTATTGCATTAGCTAGGACTTCCAATGTGGTGTTGAATAGGAACGGTGAGGGAGACATCCTTATTTTGTTCTCAGACTTTAAGTTTCTGTCTATTCCTAGTTTTCTGAGACTGTATATAATGAATGGGTATTGGATTTTGTCCAATGCTTTCTTTATATTTGAAAAATTACATAATTTTTCTTCTTTAGTCTGTTGATGTGAAAAATTACATTAATTGATTTTTTAAATGTTGAATCAGTTTTGAATACCAGGAATAAATTCCACTTAACCATGGTATATAATTCATTTCAAATTACTTTTTAACTTTCATCAAGATGATTTACATGTGATGATTTTATTATTATATTTACTAATATTGGATTTTCCTAGTATTTCTGCAATTGAACTACGTATTTTATGGTGTATTCACTTTTTGTGTATGTGTGTGTGCCGGCGTCTCGCTCTGTCTCCCGGGCTGGAGTGCAGTGGCGCGATCTCGGCTCACTGCAAGCTCCGCCTCCCAGGTTCATGCCATTCTCCTGCCTCAGCCTCCCGAGTAGCTGGGACTACAGCCACCGCCACCTCGCCGGGCTAATTTTTTGTATTTGTAGTAAAGACGGGGTTTCACCGTGTTAGCCAGGATGATCTTGATCTCCTGGCCTCGTGATCCACCCGCCTCGGCCTCCTGAAGTGTTGGGATTACAGGCGTGAGCCACCGCGCCCGGCCGATGTATGCACTTTTTAATATGATCATAAATTAAACCTGTATTATTTCATTGAGGATGTTTCTACTTAGTGGCGGTAGTGTGGAAGCATCAGATGCTTCGTACTGGAAAAGAGCAATAGCTTTCAAATCACATTATCCTAGATCTGAATCCTAACGCCACAACTTAGTGATGGTCTGTGCTTGGACTAGTTATTTAATTTCCCTAGGACCTTAATCCTGTCCACATAAGGCCACAGGATTAAATAAATTAGTACAACTTCTATGGAAAACAATATGGAGATTTCTAAGAGAACTAAAAATAGAACTACCATTTGATCCAGTGATACCACTACTGGGTATCTGCACAAGGGAAAAGAAATCATTATATTAAAAAGATGCCTGCGTATGTATGTTTATCTCAGTACTATTCACAATAGCAAAGATATGGAATCAATTCAAGTATCCATCAGTGGATGATTGGATTTTTAAAATGTGGTGTATACACACACACACACACACACACACACACACATGCAATTGAATACTACTCAACCATAAGAAGAACAAAATCATGTCTTTTGCAGCAACATGGATGGAACTGGAGGCAATTATCTTATGTGAAATAACTCAGAAACAGAAAATGAGACACTGCATGTTCTTAGTTATAAGTGGAAGTGAAATAATTCATACACGTGGGCATAGACACTGGAGTTATAAGTGGGAGTGAAATAATTCATACACATGGAATAATAGACACTGGAGACTGAGAAGAGTGGGAGGGGGTGAGAGATGAGAAATTACTTGATGGGTACAGTGTGCACTATTCAGGTAATGGCTACACTAAGAGCCCAGACTTCACCACTATGCAATATATCCATGAAACAAAACTGCACTTGTATCTCCAAAATCTATATACTTTTAAAAAAATATATATTATGTCTCATGGCATATAAGCACTCAATAAATGCAAGTTATTAATGTTAATATTTTAGATGACATTATATACTTTTTTACACTCCTTTGCCAAATTTTATCAAAGTTTTTAGCAGATAAGAATATCAATGTATAAACAACAACAAAGAAAAAACATACACATTTTAAATTTTATTTTTAATCATTTTCACTTCAACACTAAGGTTTCCATCCAACTCTATAGACAGGAAGTTACATCTCAACCACTCTTGGGGTTACCCCTTCCCCATGTCTTACATGGCATCAAGACTTTGGGACATGCTTGGTCATAGGTCATTCTTGCTGATATGCAGTCTTACATAATCTGCAGGCCAGCTCTGGCCCAGAGGTACAGAATTACAGAAAAATATGGTTAGAAAAATAGGTTCAGGGACCAAATCCAAATCCCCCAGGTTTAAATTCTGTCTCTGCCTAGCTGAACCTCAGTTTTCTAATCTATAAAATGAGGAGAATGATAATACTTAACCCATAGAGTTTATGTGAGAAATAAATGAATTATAGCAGGTGTAAATGTTAGCTACTTTCTAAAATTAATTATAGCGTGGGAACCTTGGGCAGAGTTAGTGATGCCACTAAAGTTCTACATCTCCTGGGTGGTACCGCGAAAGAGCAAAGAAAGCGTCATCACTCAAGGGACTCACAAATCTTCATCCCCTGCCCAGTCTCTTGCTTGGTGCTTCTCAAAGGGCACTATCCCTCACTTCTACCCCTTAGGACATCCAGCAAGATTTCTTCAGCAGGCTTGGACTTTTGGTGGAGAAAAGTCAGGAAAGGAAGATGTGGGTAGCCCCTACTCTCTATCTTACCACAAATGCTGGGGCAAAGGAGCATAAAGACTAGCTACCTGCTCAAAGCGGGGAAGAAAGTGGGGAAGATATAGAGAGAAATGACGTAAATTAACATCTCAAATATCTATCCTGGCCTAAAAATGAACGTAGCTTCTTAAATAACTCAGAAAACTTTCTTTTTCTTAGCACTGGAAAAGTAATCATAAAAAAAAAAAAAGCCTCTCTTTCCCCTCCTCCTCCTCCTCTACCCTCTCCACACTTCTCTTATACTCCTTTTGAAAAAAAATTGCCCATAAAATTTTCTGGATGAGAGAATTTTCTGGATGGGAGCACTTTCTGGAGGAAAATGTCTTACATTTAATAGACGAAAAACAAAGCTAACGTCTGCCTTTTGATCTACATCAAAAACAAACTACCCTATGTCAATGATTTCACATGTGCTAGAAGCAGTTAGTGTAAAAATCCATTGATCCAGGAAGTCTTGTGCCTGAATGATATCATCTCTCCATTAATTACTAAGAAATATGAGAGAGGGAAGACTACAAAGGAACAAGAAGCAAAAATAGGCCAGGCGCAGTGGCTCACACCTGTAATCCCAGCACTTTGGGAGGCCAAGGCAGGAGGATCACGAGGTCAGGAGTTCGAGACCAGCCCGGCCAACAAGGTGAAACCCCATCTCTACTAAAAATACAAAAAATTAGCCAGATGTGGTGATGGGTGCCTGTAGTCCCAGCTACTCGGGAGGCTGAGGCAGGAGAATGGCATGAACTCAGGAGGTGGAGTTTGCAGGGAGCCGAGATCTTGCCGCTGCACTCCAGCCTGGGTGACAGAGCAAGACTTCGTCTCAAAAAAAAAAAAAAAAAAAAGAAGCAAAAAAAAATCCAACAAGCAATTAATACGTGCCTCTTGCGTTGTTAGGCCTTTTATATATCATTCACATATTTGTATATGAAAATGAAAATAGCAAGGTAAGTTTGTTGTCACCATTTTATGGATGAGAAAACAGGGTTATTGAGGTCATACCACTAGTAGATGGTGGAGCAAATATTTAAATCTAGTTCTGATTGATGCCTAAACCTATCCTTTCTACTGCATCTCCACTGCTTTATAGCAAATTAACGACAAATACGTGAATCTTCCTCCCAAACTTCAGTGTTGCAAAGTAAGATTTCTAATGGGTCTAGCTCTTTGATAAGCTGTAAGCTGAGGGAAGACCTGTAAAAACTAATATATATTTATTAACATCAGAGTAAATTTCACTGCAGAATACAGGCCTACTAAACATTTCTCTTGAAAAATCTGCATCCCAGATGAAGACCTATATTATGAGGAAATCTTTTTTAAAGGACAGGTTGGGAAGGGGATGGTTGGGCTGAACATTTGGGTCTTTAAGGCCTTTTTTTTTTAAAAAAAAGGATCACTTATATAGAGATTTGGGATTCTTTTTTCCAAATCCCCTATATGTGGATAGCCCCCAAGTAAGAGGCTGAGCCTTATTAATGGGAAAGGAATATCACCCACTTCTATTTTCATGCAAATTGTCCCAGCAGAATAAAAAGGGGGACAGTGAAAGTGATGACACTGATCTAATTATCTGCAGGCCAATATCACCAACTTCCTGAAAGGAGCGCACAGAATGGCCTGACACAGACACACAAAACACAGCCAGGAAACAATCGGGACCTTAGCAACAAGGCAAAAACTGGCTCCTCTCTGCATAAAGAGCTGTTTTATGAGCATTTCTTGTTACTTTCAATAAAGCCCCACCACTCCCTGCCTTAAAAAGGTCCATTTTTAATCGATGCCCCCATTGCCCTACAATCACTGACATGGACCATTCCACCAGCTCTGCCTTCAAAACCAGCATCCACTCACATAGTTTCAAGCCCTGGTTTATGAGAGACACAGAACATAAGAATACGACTTCAGTGGTTACAAAGCCTCAGCATCCTAACAGTGTGCTACTTCACAAACTCTCTCATATGATCCTCAGAACCACAGAGCGAAGCAAGTGTCAAAGTCCTCTCACTTAAGATGAGGAAAATGAAATCCAGGGAGATTAGGTCACCTGATGAAACCTTCAGAGCCAGCAACTATGGGTAAAGGTGCCTGAAGTCCAAAATTCTTTATACTGCACCACACGGCGGCAATGTTGTTAATACATCGACGAAAGGATAAAATGAGAGCTGTCCCCTAAAAAGCAACTTTTAATTTAGTTCAGCAATTTCCTGGTTTACTTTAGTTCTTTGAACCCAGCCTGCTTGATCTGGGTCCTAAGTCCCTCCCAACCTTTGCTGAGGAGTTTCTGCTCCATCCCAATTCTCTCACCATCACATCCCAATTTGATGCTAGCTCTAATCCTACTTCAAATCCTGTCCCTGCCTTACCCCAATTCCCTATTGTCTAAGTATCATCACTGCCAAGAACGCTTGCTGCTGTATCATAAGTGGTTCTGGTTCCCAGATAAAACTGCTGGCCACCTGATACCAGTCTGGATTAAATCAAATTCTTGGCTATCCCCCCGAGAGGTCAGAGGTCAGGTCTCCTCTACAGAGAGCTTCATTCCTCCAACATGGGCCCTCCCTGTGCCCAGCCCCAGTCACTTCTCCAGGGCCTGACTTTAAAGTTTCATGCCCTGTGGCAGAGGCAGAGTAGAGTAGGGAATGATCCCGCCTGACTCCAAGGGAATGACTTGGAGTCTGGCAGAGACCTCGGTTTAAGTCCCATTATATGAGCTGGGTAAGTTATGCCAGCTCTGTAAACTTTTTCAATCTGCATAAGAAACAGAATACTATTCACCTTCTGAGAAACCTGGCACACTATGGTTGTGCATTAAAGGGTAGGTGTTCTCATTACTTGTCAGCTGTTCCCTAAGGTTTGTCCAAGGCCATTACTTTTTTACTTGAATTTAATCAAAATTCCCCTACTATTATTTGAGTATAACTTTATATTCAAATTAAATGACAGTAAGTTGCTTACTACATATGAATAGCTAATACTATTTAAGGAGTGGATAAATGACTAAATAAATGAATGAATAATCACATCAATGAGTCAAACCATTTGATATACCTGGAGTAAATGAATCAATTCTATTTAACAAATATATATAAATAGCTATTACATCCCAGCACCCTGCGAGGTCCTAGGTAAATAGTAGTGAATAAGATAGACAGGATGTTTACCTTCATGAAGCTTACCATTCAGCAATTACTCTCTCCTTCCTATGGATTTTGATATGCAGTCTATTACAACACTGAGCAAACTGTATTGGAACTATTTGCTTTGGAAGTTGCCTTCTCTTCCGTGAAGGGCACTTGGCCTGTGAGCACCATGAAGGCAAAGACTGGGTCTTGATTACCTCTGGGTTCCAGCACTTGGCCCAGTGCCTGCTAATAATTCTATGCATAGCCCAATCTCTCAATCCTAATAGAGATTTTACTATTTCCTCTGGGCTTTCCTTAAGTGTTCACATTCCTGTTTATCTCCTCCTAGTAAGAATTCAGGCAGGAAACTTCCTAGAATGTATCCATCAAGATCTAGCAAAGGGCCAGGCATGGTGGCTCATGCCTATAATCCCACCATTTTGTGGGGCAGAGGCAAGAGGATCACTTGAGACCAGGAGTTCAAGACCAGCCTGGGCAACATAGCAAGACTCTGTCTCTGCAAATAATAAAATGCTAGCCAGGTGTAGTGGTGCAAGCCTGTAGTCTCATCTACTCAGGAGGCCGAGGCAGGAGGACGTGAGACACTAGACTGATCAAGAAAAGGCAGCTAGTTAGGTTTCAGACACCTGAACACACGGGATGTGCCAGGGCTTCCTCGCCTTCCTTCTTGTGTCACAGTTGGAGGGAAAAACAGACGGCAAGCACCAACAATTATTTGTGCCTACTTATACAATAAGTGGAGAGCAGGAAGCCTGAATCCACCCACCTCAACCTCTTCCCCAATCCTGTCTTGTAGCTAAAGATAGTGAATATCTGACAGCAGGCAGTTTTCACCTTTCCACAGAGGAAACCTTATGAGTAAATGGTGCCCAGTAGGTCATTTCGTAAAACAGATGAGAGCAGAGCTCTTCTGATGGAAGTGAAGGTGTGAGGTCCAGAATGCCACCTGCTCAGCCCCCTCCTTGTCCTGTGCACTTGGTGGGGGTGGGGGTGCAAGCAGATGAGGAGAGCTGGGAAAAGGATGAGGAGGTTTTGGTTCATAAAGAGAAGCCACGATGCTGCAGAGCACTGGGGATTTTCTATTCTTTGGGGTTTTATTATGCCAAAACAATGGTGGGAGAACACAGTTAGGAATGAATAACAACTGGCTTCCAGGATCCTCACTAACCATGGTGATTATCTCTCAGCTAAAGTCTACAGGCAGCAGACTGATAAGAGACACATCAGTTCTTCTGTTTACAATTCATTTAGAGCTTTTTGTTTTCTTCATTTTTGTGGAAGCCAGTTTATTCAGGCCTCCAAGATAGGTGTCTAGTCACCAGGGAAACATTTGTCCTTTATCCCTTAACTACCTCTTGACTCCTCAAAACCAGAGAGGAAAAGATACCTAACCAGATGGTAAGACAGGTCTGAGTTCATGCAGGACTTTCTTTCAAAGGCTGTGGAGGCAGGAGCCTGTGTAACCGCATCAGCCTGTAGCCAGGCATCCTCCAGAGGCTCCTCTCCCACCACGCCCCAGCTCTGGGCAGCTGCTTCCCAGCTGCAGTGCTTGCCAACCCTCAGACTGGAGGGAGGAAAATGAAACCATAGCCATTTATCACCTGTCAAAAATTCAGACTCCACTTGTCCTGAACAGCACAGCCAGACACACAAAGACAAGCACCAGTCAAAGAAGGGGGATGTGAGGGAGAGCCAAGGGGCCTGTAGCCCACTTGCAGAGAAGAAGACAGGAATATAACAGAACATTTTGTCAGTATCTTCCTATCCTTGACCTAAATAGGGCAGCAGAGTTTGTGGATGTGCGTTTCTCTAGGAGTAAAAGGATCTGGCTGAGGGTCTATGTTCCATTCCTTCACTGTGCCTTTCAGAAACTTACCTGGGCCTCCTAAGACCTGGCTCCTTCCTCTATGGAGAAAGAATAATAGGAACATCTGCTTCGACATTTTCATAAAGATCAACTAAGAAATGTGACAAGTTTTGTGAACTATGAAGCATTAAACATAAGTGAGTATTAAGAGCATCTAAAGGCTCTCTAGAGTCTGGTTCTGAGTATATTTATCAAATCATCATCTGCCTGTTTCTGTTTTGTCCTATCTATGACCTAGGACAAAGCGAAGGAATCGGTGACTGCCAGTTGCCATGCTGCCTGGGACAACGGCCTGATTAGATCACCGGAGAAGACTGCAAGGTGCAGAGAAAATCACAGAGGCCTGAAGACAGATAAGCAATTACCAGCTATGCAGCCTTGGGCACATTACTTTATGTTTTTGTTTGTGCACCCTCATCGGTGATATCAGGCTAATGGCACATACTTTCTGAGCTGGGGTGATCGGTAAGCTGTCTAAACTTCCCAGTTGGTACGTAAAGATGAGCACGATCATGCTTGTCCAGGTCACTAAGACAAAATATCTTGAAATTAGTACTCCTGTAATGAGGGTGCAATTTAACAAACTACTGTTTCATATTTTCTTTAATTGCTCCAATTCTCCTCAAAAGTTACAGGAGACAGAAGACACATTTTTCAATTCATGGTGTCTCTTTCTCTTCGTGTCTAACAGTCTCTTTTGTGTATGTTGGTGTCTTTGGGGTCAGTGCTCTTTTGACTTTCTCTCCCTTCTTCTGATCCACCTAGAAATGGCATTTGGCTCAGTGAGGAGGAGCTTACCTGGACTTGCGGCAGTTGAAGAGGAGGGTCCTCACATTTCTCCATAAAGTTCCTTATGTTGTACTCTCATTTGGCCTCTAGACTGGTACACGATGAGGCGTTGCTGATTCCATCGTGTCTTTTAAGGCTATCATACTGTATCTACTGCTTTTGAAATTCTTAGTACTAGTCATTTAGCTGGGTTGCAAAACTCCTATGTGATCTTTGTGATCTTTATTTCCTTCTTCTTTTTTTTTTTTTTTTTTTTTTTTTGAGACAGCATCTTGCTCTGTCACCCAGGCTGGAGTACAGTGGCACAGTCTCAGCTCACTGCAGCCTCTGCCTCCCAGGTTCAAGTGGTACTCCTGCCTCAGCCACCTGAGTAGCTGGGATTATAGGCGTATGCCACCATGCCCAGTTAATTTTTGTATTTTTAGTAGAGACAAAGTTTTGCTATGTTGGCCGGGCTGGCTAGCCTCAAGTGATCCACTTGCCTCTGTCTCCCAAAGTGCTGAGGTTACAGGTGTGAGCCACTGCACCTGGCCTCTATGTGATCTTTTCTTTATCTCAAGCCCAGCTGGGCTAGTCCGCGCATCTCCTTGGCATATCTGAGCCCCATCACCAAACCAAGCAGGAACTTTTGAATTCCCTGTGTGTCCTGCATAGACCAGGGGAATCAGCAGTACTATCGTACACTATCTATCTAGGCCACTTCTCAGCCACTGCTGCCCTGTACAGCTTCTGCCTCAGCTTAGGCTCAGTGCCAACTGGAATGCACAACTTCTTCTAGAGGCTTGCTGTGTCCCTAAGCCCTGGACCCAGGCCGGTATTTCTAATGCCTTCAGTTGTCTTATGCCTCTCTGAAGACTTCCACAGTGCACACACATAAACACACACACACACATACACATCCCTCACACAAACACACACACATACCTCAAAGTTAGACCCTAAAAAGAGGGGGAAATGAGGACGCTGGTGTTTTGTCTGTCTTACCCTACCATGCTCTCTCTTCTCCTTCCAAGATTAACAATGCCAGAAGAGGTGGGATTTCTCAAGGCATTTATCATGAGTCAGAGCCTTTTCCTACGAACCCTGAACATTCCTTGTATTATGGTTTATAGCAATTTTTAAAATTATACTTTACTAATGTGTCATAAAATAAATTTAGTGGGTCAAAACCAGATTTTTAGAAACAAAATCTAAAACACAATAAAAAGTATCAATCAGAGGGCATCTCCTGAAGTAAGGGCAATGCTATTTCCTGAAATTTTTATTACAATTTTACATGAATGTGTGTATGTCTGTCTGTGTGTGTGTGTTGAGTGATAACGAAAAATATATTTGTTACCATAGATTGTAATCAAAAAGTCCAGGCCAGTGCAGTGACTCATGCCTGTAATCCCACCACTTTGGGAAGCCAATCAGGAGGATTGCTTGAGCCCAGGAGTTCCAGACCAGCCAGGTCAACATAGTGAGAACCTGTCTCCACAAAAAATAAAAAATTAGCTGTGTGTGGTAGCACGTGCCTGTAGTCCCAACTACTCAGGAGGCTGAAGTAGGAGGATCTCTTGAGCCCAGAAGGTCAAGGCTGCAGAGAGCTGTGATTGCATCACTGCACTCCAGCCTGGGTGACAGAGCTAGATCCTGTCTCAAAACAAAACAAAAACTGAAAATCACTAGCTACATTTAAGTGAACATGTTGAAAAATTCAAAAATAAATAAATAGAAGTTCAAACAATGCTTTTAGTATGTAAGGATAGCTTAAGACTTAAAAAAAATCAATCTTTGCCGGGCAGATTGGTGCATCCCTGTAGCTACGTGGTAGGCTGAGGCAGGAACACTGCTTGAATATGGGACTTTGAGATCAGCATTGGCAACAGAGCAATAACACCATCTCAAAAAAATAGAAAAAAGGAAAAAAAATCAATCTTTTCTGTCATAAATGCCTGATCTCAAAACCGTTGTTTAACTAGAAATTCATGAAAGAATTCAGGGGTGAAGCTGAGTTCTGAGTAATGGACCTTTTGCTTATGGTGGTATCTACCCTTGCAGTGGCAGATGACGACATTGAGTCATTGAGTGAAGAGCTGCAAAGCAGCAAGATTTATAATATATTAAAAAATAATCTGGATAGTCTGGTAAGTATGATGCCCAGTACACTTTTAGAAAAGTGCATAGGATACACCACTAGCAGATCTGGCCCAAAGAGCACACTAAGATTCAACGACATCTTACTCCCAGTGCTTTGCCAGACATCCCAGAATCAAGGATATCCTGAATGACTTACATCTGCCACGAATGATCTATTAGTAATCCCGTGATTATCTTCAACCACACTGAGTTATTTACAATTTTAAAGGCCAAATTTAGGAGTGAGCCTGCCAGGCTACTTTCCAACATCCCAGTTCATAAGGGGAGCCAAAGCAGGTCTGGAATAAATGTCAATAGATGGTTTTAAACAAGTCACTGCAGCCCAGTTTCACCAGAAACATCCACCAATTGAGTCAGGAGAAAGCCTCAGAACACCTTGTGCCATATAAGTGAGAAGAGTGCCTCAGAGTTTGGGTTGATCCAGAAAAGACCACCCCTCTCTTGAGATCTGTGCTCCTGACAGGACCCTCACTCTCTCCTTCCTGTCCCTCCAGCACTCACAGCTTACACCCCTACGTGCCTCGAGACCATCAGGGTTAATCTCATATGCCCTTTACATTTGCTTAAGTCAGACACCAAAAGGAGTGTGGAGCTTCGTTGTCCTCTGGGCTCTCATCCCCATTTGGCTTGCTATATCCACTTTTCTGATGCCATCTACCTGGGGAGATGTCTGAGGAAACCCTTCCGCTATATCCTCCTGGAAATCAGAGCCAGTCATCAGCAAATCCTATACATCTTCAATCTTGTACTCTCCCTTGGTCTTCTTGTTCTAACAGAAATCTGACTCTTCCAGGAGGCCACTGCTTCTCCAGAAACCCTCTCAAGTGGTTGCTGTTTTATCTCCAAACTCGTGACACACAGAGCCCTGGTGGGCGTAAAAGTTTTCCTTGCCCATCTTGATGCCTGTGGACCACTTCACCCCTCTGCCCTAACGCTCTGCTTTTAATCACATCACCAGGCTATGCAGTCCCCTCTTCCCACTTCATTGCTGTCTTCTACTGGCCTCTAAGTCATGCTCCTTTGTTTCTTGAAGATTATATCTCACTTTTGCTCTCATTTAGTTTAAATCAATAATTTCACTGAGACATAATTTAAATAATCATGCAGTTCTTCCTCCCTGTATCCTGGCTTATGTATTCATTGACCTCGTCTCCTCCATTGTCTCACACCCTCGTCTAGCCGTTCATTCCCATGGTCATGTCCTGCACTTTATTATTACCAATACTTGCAAGTTTTATCTAATTCGAGATTCAAGCATCCCACTCTCTGATTATCCCCCCTCTTATCTTTCCAGTTTGAGTGTCCCAATTCCAGCAAGTTTTTGACCCCACAGAGACCTCCAATCTACAGATACCACTCCTTTTCACCACTATCAGTACCTGTAGAGGCTTCACTCCCCTCCCCTCCAAATCTAGCTTAGAGTGTATTCTCATCATCATAATTTTTCTCTTCAACTGTATTTTCTCTTTCTTGCTTCATTATAGTTTTGTTGAAAAGCTCCAACCTCAGTGAGATTCACCTGTTCATTTTCAGTCTGCACCTGAGCAGCTGAACCTGGCTGAAGATCAACACACAACCATGCTGACTGGTCTGACTTTAAGTCCATGACTTTAAGCTCAAGCAGGCCCTTATAACTGCTCAGGAATCATCTTCCGGATCCATTCACTCTCCACTTTCTTCACTGAGGAAGTAGAAACAGTCATATAGAACTTTCAGAATTTGCATCATGACATTTGACCTAATGCATTTGTCTGTGCCCACATTCGCCTCCTTCCTTCTCGTTACTGTGAATGGATTGTCTTTACTCCTACCTCAGGCCAACTTGTCCACTTGTACATGAGATGCCGTCCCCACTCCCTTAGTTAAAAAGGCATCATTCCAGAAAATCTCTTCCCCTTTTCTGTATTTCCAAAGCAGTTGCACCATTTTATTAATATATTCCCACCAGTCATGCATGAAAGTTTTGATTTTCCCCCACCTTTGCTAGCATATGCTATTTTCCACTTTTTGTTGTTTCTTTTATCATAGCCATCTTGTGTGTTTGAAGTAGTGTGTTGTGATTTTGATTTGCATTTTCCTAATGACTAATGACATTGAGTACCTTTTCATGCATTTGTTAACAATTTGTGTATATATATTTTTTCTAGAAAAATCTATTTAATTTTTTTGCCCATTTTTTTCTTTAAGGTTTTTATGCTTTGCAAATACTTTCTAGCACCAGACATGTAGAAGAAATTTACCAACAACCTTACTACCCCCAATAATGTAGCAAGTGTTTTTTGTGTTTCCAAGTTTATCTACACACATAATTTTTTAATTCTTTTTTTTAATTGTGATAAACTATACATAATGTAAAATTTGCCTAGTACATAGTGGCTGCCAGGTAAATGTGTATTTAATGAATGAATAAATGAACAAGTAATGAAGTAAAAGTCCCACACCTTAGGCTGACTAGTCCCAGATGCCACCCCCATCTCCAGAACAGTTTCCTGTACTTTTCTGAGAGAAGACTAGAACTGTTAACTTCTTTCAGCGGCGCTGAGTTGGCAGAGAGAAATTGCTAGCCTCGTTTCCTGGGTTCAGCTGGCTGGGCTCCAAGCTCCATGGCTGGCTCTAGGTTCTGGGGAAAAAGAGAAGGGCAGCTATAGATCACTGCTTGTGTGAAGTAAGCAACACTTGCTTCCGCAAAGAAAATGTCTTCTTTATTCACCTTCACCTCAGTCAGAAGAGCTCAGGACCAGCCAGCTTTGTCCCCAGACCCTTTCTCCTCCATCTCAGGAAGCCGAGAGTCAGAGCCCACTCCCTCAGTTCTGGTGTGTGGTCTGAGTCTCAATTCTGTCTGGCAGACAGTATGGAGGACCCAGGTCAGCAAGGTCATCAGAATGCTAAGAGGAAATCTGATTGATGAGCAAGTGTCAGCAGGAATGAATGGGAACCTTAATTAATGACTTCTGCCCTGTTTCAAAGAAAGGTTCTCTTATACCCAGTTCTCTCTTTTCTCTGAAAAAAAAAATTGGGGTGGGTGAGGAACTGAGGAAGAAAAGGAGGAAAAAACACCCCTATAATCCAAAGTTTTCTAAATGACATAAAGGAGACTTCAAAGACAGGCATGGTCAGTTTTTTATGTGCAAGACTGGTTCAGTGATTCTCTCCTCTCTTTGTTTCCATGGACAGCTAGGCTCCATTCCAAAGCTAAAAAATAAAAGGCCACTTTGTTCTGAGGGGAGCTAGCTTTTACAAGAAATTTCCTCCTCACCACTGGGGCAAATTAACTGCCTCAGTCCTGGGTACTCTGGGAGCATTTCTCCAGAGCCAGTTCGGCAGTCCAAGCTCCCCCTCCTGCCAGAAGATACATATATACAAAATCCATATAGTCCACTCCACACACTTAGAAAACTGACTTGATCAACAGCAGTGTGAGAAGTGTGATAATAGAGGACTGTTCCAGGCTCACGTGCAACAAAGAGGAGGCAATATCCGCAGAACTAGTCTACAGAGGATTCCTAGAATAGATGGTGTCTGCACTGAGGTTTACCTTCATAACATTGGTTGTAACTCAACATTGAACATCTGCCACATGCCTGGTCCCGAGGCTGGCTGATGCAGAATATAAAGAGGTAAACAACCAACTCACAACTCAGCAAGTCACTTCAAATCTGTGCTCTCTCTATCCTCACCTCTAAAGTGGAGATCATAATACCTATTTCCAGATGTTGCTGAAGAAGCGATGAAATAAGATTCCTTAGGTTAAATTCTTAGGCAGTACCTGGGACATAGAAGATAATCAATAAATGATAGTTTAGAAAGGCAGAGGGGGTCAGTATCCCTGCCCAGTGAGAACAACAAACATAAAAAACACATAATCACATTGTGATGTTACAAAGCCTATAAGAGGTGTGCACAAATTATATGGGAAAAAAAAGGATTCAACTCTGAACCTCTCTGGTCTTGGGCTTTTTTTGTTATTGTTGGAAGATTTTTTATTCTTCCAATCAAGATTTGATTCATTCAATCAATATTGTTAAATAGTTCAAAATTTGTAAAGGCCGACAGGGGAAGAATGGAGATACTCAAAATAGGAAGGTTTCTCCCCTTTGTATTCTGTCAAAAAGGAAGAAGAGAAATCAGAAAAAAATAGTTTGGAGGAGATCGTCCATGAGCATGGGATGTTTTTCCATTTGTTTTTGTCATATATGATTTCTTTCATCAGTGTTTTGTAGTTCTCCTTGTACAGATCTTTCAACTACTTGGTTAAATGTATTCCTACATATTTTTCATAGCTACTGTAAATGAGATTACATTCTTGATTTGGTTCTCAGCTTTATCATCGTTGATGTATAGAAATGCTACTAATTTTTGTAGTTTGATTTTTGTATCCTGAAACTTCAGCAAAGTTACTTATAAAATCTAGGAATCTTTTGGAGGGGTCTGTAAGATTTTATAGGTGTAAGATTACATCATCAGGTAACAGAGATAATTTGACTTCCTCTTTTCCAATTCGGATGCTTTTCATTTCTTTCTCTTGCCTGATTGCTCTAGCTGGGATTTCTAGTACTAGGTTGAATACAAGTGGTGAAAGTAAGCATCTTTGTCTTGTTCCAGTTCTTAGGGGGAATGCTCTCAACTTTTCTCTGTTCAGTAGGAACATGGGTTTGTCATATGTGGCCTTTATTATTTTGATGTATATTTCTTCTATGCTAGTTTGGTAACCGTTTTTATCATGAAAGGATGCTGGATTTTTTTAATGCTTTTTCTGCATCTATCAATATGATCATATGGTTTTTGTTTTTAATTCTGTTTATGTGGTGAATCACATTTATTGATTTATGTATGTTGAACCAACCTTGCATCCCTGGAATAAAACCCACTTGACCATAGTGTATTATCTTTTTGATCTGCTGTTGGATACAATGTGCTAGTATTTTGTTTAGTATTGAATGATACCTACTCAATAATATAAACTACTAACATGTGAAAACAACGAGGGATCTCAAAACTGTTATGTTGAGCAAAATAAACTAGAAACAAAAGCGCATTCTGTGTAATTCCATTTATGTGAAGTTCAATAACAAGCAAAACAGATCTATGGTAATGGAAATCAATATAGTGGTTACCTCTGGAAGGGGGCGGCATCACCCAGAAAGAGGCATAAGGAAACTTTCTGGAGCCATGAAAATGTTCTAATCTGGATGATGGTCACATAAGTTTATATCTATATTTTTAAAAGTACTGACCTATTCCCTTCAGATTGTGCATTTTACTGACTGTAATGTATAACTCAGTAAAGAAATATTGTAAGAATTTAAGAGACAAAAACAGAGACATAAATTGCTTACAGCATGATAGACTATGTACTTTAAGAAATTTCTAGATGCTGAATAAACTACAACAATTATACACTTAATGCAAGTTATGGCAGAAAAGAGAAAGTAAAAATACAGAGAGAATTGAGTAACTGTGTATAAGTAGCAGGAATGTACAAGAAGGAGGCTAAAAACTAGGAGGTTAGGGGGAGAGTAGAAGAGCAATGATGCCAGAAAGCATGACAGTGAGCTGGAAAATATTTCTAGCCAGAAATCCATAGAGCAAGAAACAGTCTGTTGATATTTACATCAGTGATAGCTGTCAGTTGTTACATGCACATGCTATAACCCCTTTTGTTACACAAACCTTTATTGAAAGTATGACAGACATAACTTTTCTTGATGATGCTTTGAGGGAAATTAAAGGGAAAAATAAATATGTGGCACACCTAGGATGACATAGGCAAGAAGGAAGGAAAGCAACCATAAGGTCTGTGTGATAGTAGGCAAAGAAGAAAACAACCATCCATCCCCACCATCTACACACAGGTATTCTCAGAATGCTGGAAAGGTATTTGTTAATTCAGCAAGCATTGGCATCTTTTTAACTCAAAAAATTAACTGCTTAAATTTGATAAAGTAACCAAAAACAAAACCATATATCCCATTAAGCAGATAAATACTGAAGACATTTTCATTGTAATCAAGAACCAAAAATGTTGACTGCTATCACCACTATCACCGAGCATTGTTTTGGAAGGCTTTAGGCTAATACAAGGAGATAAGAGAAATATAAAATCTGTATAATGTTTAAAAAGGAGAGACAATGCTATCATTATGTATAAGTGACACTTAGAAAATCCAAAGGACTCTTTAAAACATATTATTAGCATTTGTCAAGACAGTAGAATACAACATACCAAACATATTCAATACATATTTAATAAGTACACACTGTGTTCCAGAAATTGTTTTAGGAGCTGAGGATACAGACATGAACAAAACAGAAATACATCCCTGCCCCTATAGAGCTTTCACTGTACTGCTGATGGGAAACAAAGAGTAAACAAAATAAATAAGTAAAATATATTGATTATTAGTGATAAGGCATTGAAGGAAAAATATGTATAGGGAAAGGTGATAGCAGAGAAGGCAGTGAGATGTATTTTAAGGTGGAGCTGCCAGGATTCTGTCAGATTGGATGCAGAATGCAAAAGAAAGAATTCAAGAATTATTCTAAGACTTCTGGAAGTCTAAGACTAGGAATCTGGAAGAACAAAACTGTCATTTATTGACATGGGAAGACAGCATGGGGAGCAGGTTTGGAGAAACAGATTCAGGAGTCCAGTTTGGGGACCCTGAGTGTGAGATGTCTATTAGCCATTCAAATGGAGAGATCGGGTAGACAGTTTGAAATATGTGTCTGGAATACAGTCTAGACATAAGAATCAATATATATACATACATATATATTTTTACATTATATATACTGTATGTGTGTGTATATATGTATATACATGTGTATGTATATATATACACACACAGTATACATATACATATATACACACATACATATATATTTTTATATGTATGTATATATATGATATTAAGGCCAGGAGAATGATGGATAATATAGAGAATAAGTATAGACTGCAAAGAGAAGTATAAGGACTGAGTCCTGCCACATATCAGTATTCAAAGGTCAAGATGATCAGGAGATTTTCAGTAAAGAAGGAGGCATACATACAAAAATCAGTAGCTTGTCTCCTTGTGACAATAATCCATTAGAAAGGAAAATAGGAGAAAATTTCCACTTGTATTCATAAAACATCTAAGAATAAATTTAACAAGAAAAGTATAAAATCTGTATAATGGAAAACCATAAAATCTCATAGAAAAATATAAAACAAAAACTAAGCAGAGAAGCTTACCAAGTTTCAGTATAAGATTTCATTCACAACATAACAATTTCAGTCCTTTCCAATGCAATTGCAACTAGAATTTCAATGGATTTTTGTCTCCAAAAATGATTTTAAAGCAATCAAAAAAAGTAAAAACAGCCAAAAAAATTTTATAAGTAAAAATAGTAAGAGAACTTGCTTTAAAAATATTAAAAGTTAGTATAACTCTCTTCATTTTCTCCTTCCCTTCCCTTCCCTTCCCTTACAATTCAGTGCCAAGACATTAGGTGGCACCAAGCCAGGTCTGCAGTCAGAGAGGGGACCCAGAGTGACACAGAGTGGGATGCTGGAATCCAGGCAGGGTAAAGAGGGTGTCTGTACAGCAGGGCACTCCATCACCCGAAATCTGAGCCCACAGGGGATGAGGAGGACATCCATATGTGGTAGCAGCCTGGTGTGAGGTATCCGAGTCAGAAGAGGGTGAGGAGGTCATCCCTACAGAGGAGAGGCCTTGTGTACAGTGTCATATGGTCTAGCCATGGTGGCTCACGCCTGTAATCCAGCACTTTGGAAGGCTATGGTGGGAGGATTGCTTGAGCCCAGGAGGTCCAGGCTGCAGTGAGCTTTGATAAGGTTACAACAGGTAGCTAGTTAGACATAAACAGGGCAGGAGAGAGTCCCCCAACTCCAGGAAAATTAGAGGAACATCAGGTGATGGTCAGGAGGTTGTTAACTGTCTCTCTAAAACAATAACTGGTCGCAGCCAGCACCAGGGAAAGGCAGGCTCCCTATAGATAGAAAAAACCCGGAACTGGTGTAGCTTGCTGATAAGATTTCAGGAGTTGGGTAAGTGGGCTCACACATGCGCACTAAGAGGCAAAATGGCAGACTTTAACTGGTATATGACCTTCTAGGAACATTCGGCTGGTCAGGGAAGAATGTCTGAAGTGAGCATGCGCGTAACTCCAGTAAACACACTGTGCATGTGGTCCCTCCCAAACGCCGGCAGGCCCCTGCACATGCGGACAGCCCACCTCAAGGAAAGAATCAGAGCAGGAGGGATGCAAGACCCTGGAAGCATGCCAACATATAAAACTCCAAGTCAAAAGGTCAAACCCCGCACTTGTCCTTTAAGATGCCAGCTTTGCCCTCTTTTAACTGTACTTCACTTTTTTTTCATACCTGCTCTAAAGCTTTTTAATAAACTTTCAGTCCTGCTCTGAAACTTGCCTTAGTCTCTTCTTCTGCCGTATGCCCCTCAATCGAATTCTTTATTCTGAGGAGGCAAGACTTGAGGCTGCTGCAGATCCATATGGATTCGCTGCCGGTAAATCAGATGCCTGCCATAGATAACAATGTCACCACTGCACTCCAGCCTGGGCGACACAGTAAGACTCTGTCTCAAAAAAATAAGAAATAAAAAAAATTTTTTTTATTTGGAAACAAAAAGAGTTTCGGATGGATGCTGTCTAAACAGGATGAGAAGGGCTTCTACATCAGGGTGAGCGCCGTGCTGAGTATCAGAGCTCAAGTAGGGTGAGAAGCGGTCTGGCTGCATAGGAAGGCTGCTTGGTGCAGAGGTTCGAGGACTAGGAAGAGGAGGCCATCCACGAAAGCTGGCATGAGGTACTGGAGCCTGATCAGAGTGAGAAGGTGTGGTGTTGGGTGGAGGTCAACCCCATATGAGCCCTAGCAGGGTGAGAAGAGGGTCCATTAGGGGAAGGAGAGCTATGGTCTGAATATTTGTGTCTCCCTCAAAATTCATATGTTGAAATCCTAACCCCTAAGGTGATGATACTGACAGGTGGGGTCTTTGGGAGGTAATCAGGCCATAAGCGCAGAGCATTCATAATTGAGATTAGAGCCCTTATAAAAGAGGCCCCAGAGAGTTTTCTTTCTTTCTTTTTCTTTTCTTTTTTTTTTTTTTGAGACGGAGTCTTACTCTGTAGCCCAGGCTGGAGTGCAGCAGCACAATCTCGGCTCACTGCAAGCTCCACCTCCCGGGTTCACGCTATTCTCCTGCCTCAGCCTCCCAAGTAGCTGGGACTACAGGCACCCGCCACCACGCCCGGCTAATTTTTTGTATTTTTAGTAGAGACAGGGTTTCATCATGTTAGCCAGGATGGTCTCGATCTCCTGACCTCATGATCCACCCGCCTCAGCCTACCAAAGTGCTGGGATTACAGTCGTGAGCCACTTTTCTTATACCATGTGAGGATACAGCTAAAAGGCACCATTTATTAATAAGAAGGCTGGGTCCTGACCAGTCACTGGATTTTTCAGTCACTAGTACTGTGAGAAATAAATTTTTGTTGTTTATTAGCTACCCAGTCTATGCATTTTGTTATAGCAGCCCAAACAGATTAATACAGGAGGCTTCCACCCAAGTAGAGTGAGAAGTAATACATGCTAAGAAAGGATGGTGTCATTGATGGAAGATTGGTTACATATGGGGAGACTGATCAAATAAGTAAATATATTAAGGATATTGAGAGCTGGTTTCTCATTGTTAGAAAAGAGAATTACAATTATGGAAAGGAATTGAAAAAACTAGCAGGAACCCTGTGACACTGGACTGAAATTGGAAGCATCGTGGTTTTCAATAAATAGTGATAGATGTAGAAATACATAGATAGATAGATAGATAGATAGATAGATAGATAGATAGATCACTATGGAAAGATAGAGATCGTTCCTAACTCTGTCCCCTGAGAGGGTCTGAGATCAGCAACACTTCACTAGCTATGAGTACAATTCGTACCAATGTGTGATTTCTAAAATACCACTCTCTAGTGAAAGAAACCAGGGCTCCTTGGATAAATGGCTGATTTCAGGGCTGGGGTGCAGAAATTACAAGATAAGCCTAGAATATCTTGTGCTAAAAAACACAGGAGGGCTCGGAGAATGATGGAACCATGTCAAAAGGACAGAGAATTCAGCTTAAAGGGGTTCCTACTGACCAAATCAAAGAAAATTTGAGAAGCAAAATAAAAATAGTAACAAAGTATAACCCATTGAATAAAATAAATAAATGAATAAATGAGAAGTTCAAAGGGAAACACATTATTTACATATTTTCAAATTCCCTACCTATAAAATACTTATTTATTACAAAGTTAAACATGAGTAAATTTAACTGGATAATCCTGGCAGAGATAATCAAATGATTAAAGTAAACATCATTGGTAGCAGGACAAATTGAAATCATGCATTATCTAGCAAGATGCTGTGAAAACACAGCATCATTCCTGCTAGAGATGCATAACCTGAATCTAACCATGAGGAAATTTTATGCAGACCCAAACAGAAAGACATTCTACGAAATAACTGGCCAGTAATTGTCAAGAGTTTCAAGGTCATGAAAATTTAGGAAAGTCTGAGAAATTGGTCCACATTGAAGGAGTGATAATAACTAAATTCGAGGCTTGATTCTGAACTATAACTTCTGGCTATAAAGCATATTATTGGAGCAATTAGGGTAACTAATGGGATCTGAGGATTGGATGTTAATAATATGCCAATATTAATTTCCTGATTTTGATGATATATTGTTGTTATGGAGAATTGTCAGAATTGTGCACTAAAGTATTTGGAGGCAATGGGACATTATGTCAGCAGCTTACTCTCAAGTGTTTAAGTTTTAAAAATCTGTGTATGTAACTTTTTTGGAAGTTTTCAGGTGTTTCAAACTTTTTTAATGAAGCTTTACAGTGAGCTGTAATGGCACCACTGCACTCCAGCCTGGGCTACAGAGACAGGCCTTGTCTCAAAACAAATGGTAATCATGAGGGATTGTTATTTTTAAAAAGAAAAGAAAAAAGATATTTTAAAGATAATAACGTTAAGAGTTCAATTAAAACACGAGCCATAGAGACACAATGTTTGGCAGTCTGTCTCAGTAAGGGTCTCTTGAGAAAATTAAATTCTACAAAAAATATCATGAATAACTTTTTAAAAAATTATCCTAACAATGGTATATAGTTAATACCATTTCTAAATGCAATGGTGAGATGTTAATCCATTACACACACAATGGTGTAAAATAAGGGATACTTTACACCATTGGGTATATTTCACACAATGTATACTTCACACCATTGGATACTTTTACACAATGGATACCTTACACCATTGGGGCATAATTCCTTCATGGTATTCAGAATAGAGAGCCTAAGAAAGAGAAAAGGGTCAAGAAGAAAGCATGGGTTCCTGGCTTGGAACCTGCAAAGCTGGAGTTCTATTTACTGAAATTAGAAACACACATATTCCCCCCTTTTTGGTGTAGAAAGTTCTTCCACATCTAATGTACTGGCTCTTGTCCTTTCTGCCCAATCTACCTGGATGGCCCACCACCAAACTAGCTCCTCATGTCCTAAAACAAAGTTCTTATTTTTCATTCTTCTACACCCCATCTCTACCCTCAGTTGATTGGACTTTACCCTGGAGATGACGGGAAGCCAGCGTTTTGTAACCATCTCTTCAAGGTCGGGGTCTATATCGATGTACTTGTGCAATCTCACACCATAACCCAGTGCCTGCCACAGGACAGGTGCTCTGTATTGAGTAAATAATTTGGAGTGCATTATTTATGATAACTAGACCATTTGGGTTTTTTTAAGCAAGCAAATGACAAAATTTGTATTTACAGGGATTACTCAGGCTACAGTGTACAGAATCTCCTAGAGTAGGATTTCTCAACCTCAGCACTACTGATATTTGGACTTGATAATTCTTTGTTGTGGAGAGTTGTTCTGTGCATTGCAGGATTTTTAGCAGCATCCCTGGCTTCTTCCACCAAATGCCAGGAACATCCCACTGCCCCCAGTCGTGACAACCAAAATAGTCTCCCAGCATTGCAATGTCACCTATGAAGCAAAATTGCTCCTGGTTGAGAACCACTGTCCTAGAGGGAAAAGAGGAAAGATCAGTCAGATGGAGTGCGTTTACTGGCTAAAGTTATAGGGGAAAGAGAGCAGTGCACTTACATTGATTGAAAATGTCTACCATGTGCTAGTCACTTTACATATGTTATCATAATTTAAAGTGGGGTATGTGAGACAAGACAACTCCACCTCCATCCCAACTGGCCCCTGAAATCCCTTCAGGGTAACCTAAGGTCAATCTCCCAAATTATTAAACCCTAAAACAAACACCATAACCTTCCCTGGCCCCATCTGAGTGCAGTGAAGCGGAATTCCCACGCCGTGTCAAAGAGTAGTGTTTGACATTACTCCATGGGTATTAAGTTATTCTGGGGAGGCTTCAAAATTACTTTCCAGTCAACTCCAAGGGGGAAACGGGCAGAGGTTCTTTGACACAAGCTGGTCAAACTCCAGGAGTTGGGTGACTTCTTCGTCTGCCCAAGCTCTCAGCCATCCTTGGGGAGCGTCTCCCTGGGGGCCCATGCAGTGGCTGAGCCAAGAGCTGAATGCTGTCGCTGGGTCAGTTTTCCTGATGAGGTCCAATTCAGAGGCCCCAGGCAGGTGCCCCAGCATTCGCTCAGCAGTCTGACAACTCGGTCTGCCCCTCTGCTCCCACCAAAGCCCGCTGGTTGCTGCTGGTATTAATAACATGAGCAACAGGAGGCTTCGCACCAGGATCAGGGCTGTCTGGATAATTAGCCAGTGGCCTAGGACCAGTCAGTAAATTACTCTGTGACCTGAGA
Source organism: Papio anubis (assembly GCF_008728515.1). Lineage (NCBI taxonomy): Eukaryota > Metazoa > Chordata > Mammalia > Primates > Cercopithecidae > Papio > Papio anubis. The sequence continues at coordinate 51,311,852 of NC_044987.1, read as the reverse complement.
ATCCAGCTGGCTACCACCATCACTCAGGCCTGCTCACTTTATTGCTCTCCCCTCCTGCTGTACTCTCTCTAGTTTACATTCAGAGCATTGATTTCATGCCTTTTTGTTTTCCCTCTTAGGGTGAGAAGTAGTCACTTTGGGGAGACTGGTTCTCAGGTCAGTGGGATGGCTGTAGTGACATGGGAAAGAGGAATATTGGAGTTTTTGTTTTGTGCAATCATTTAGTGTGTCCCAGCATGTCAGCACCTGCTCTCTGTGTCATTCCCAAATGCATTTCAATCTTTTTTATCAGAGTTGTGACATTCTCTAATAAACTGCGCATATATATATATGTGTGTGTGTGTGTGTGTGTGTGTGTGTGTGTGTGTGTATATATATATATATATATATATATATATTTGCGTACTGGAGAAGGAAAAGGTAGAGAAAAAACTCTCGTGTCACTCCCAACTTACACACTCCATGCCGGGACTATCAAATGGGAAAGTGCATTCAAGCTAATTTTCCCAAATGCTGTGGTCTTCTTGGGGCATTTGCACAAACTGTTTCCTTTGCCTAGAGCACTATTTGTTCTCCCTTTTACCCCACTTTCACTCATCTTTCAAGTCTTTCTTTAGACATTACTCTCCCCAGGAAGCTTTCCCTAACCCATTTGGTTGCTCACTCCTGTGGGCTCCCAAAGCATCCTATTCCATATTATGTGACTAATCCCAGTTTGTTGCAATTACCTGTTTTCTTGTCTGTTATATCTTTCAGATCATGAGCTTGGTGAGAACAAGAACCAGGCCACATCTGTACCAGGCCCCCATTTAAGTAGCCAATGAAAATTAATAAATAGACATAGAAAGATAACAATAAATTCTACCTTCCAGGCAGACCTGATTCCCAGCTTTTACCTAGCCAAGGCACCCACTTAGACACCCAGCAGCATTCTCCAAAGAGTTGTCACAAGCGTTCTCAATGGGAAACCTACAGCTTCAGCAGAACTTCCTTCTCACTTTCTGGAATTATCAATTGCATCTCTCCCGCTTTTCAACTCACCAATTTCTATAAATGCATCTGAAGATAATTCTGTAATTCTCACTTAATATTTACTTTAACACCATAATTCATCTAAAAAAATGCAAATATTCTCGTTTGTAACCTTGATTGAGACATTTACACGCATTCAGTTTTGATTTCCTCTTGCATAGAATGAATTTGATCTTTTAAGTGCATTCCATCCTTAAAGTTTTCTGATTCTAAAATCTGAAGTATCTTTTGTAACCCCGTACCATAAAGGTAACAACAGATCCCACTTTGCTGCAAAATCTTTTTGACAGACGGGATATATAAGCAAAATAATTAATTAAAATATAAATCATTTTTATTTTTTCACCAAAGGGCCATAAGGGAGATCACAGTTGTGCCCCTGCTTATTCCTCTAACCTGTTCCCACTCTACTACTAACTGCTTCCAGTTCCTGTCTGCACAAATGCTTTCCTGGCCAAGGTGCTTTCACCTGTGCCGTTCCCTCTGCTCAGAATGCCCTTACTCCTCTGTGTACCTAGCAAACTTCCAATTCTGTGTTGAAACCGACCTATGGCCACATCTTCCAGGAAGTCTCTTTTAACTTGGGACAGAGCACCAAACAATGGGAAAGAGTTCGGAATGGGAAGTCAAGCAGACCCGGGACTCTAATTCGGCCCACCACGTGCCCGCTGTGATACTATGGGAATGTGACTGACTTGATCTGACTGAGCCTCAGTTTCCTCATCTGTGAATGGGATGATAGTAGTTCCTACCTCCTGGGGCTGTTGGGATTGAATGAGGTCACTCAAGCAAAGGATTTGGCTCACCTCCAAGCAAGTAATATGCACTATATGAGGTTTAGCTATTATTAATTTTCCCAAGTTAGAATTAATCATTTCTAATACAAAGTTTTTAGCTGCACCTTACATGTCTGCCTCCCTACAACATTGTGAACTTCTTAAAAGTCAGAGACTTACTCACTCCTATCTGTATCTCCAGAACTGTGCATAACACCCAGCACGTAAGTAGTCAATAAATGCTTTATGGAGCTAAATTAAATTATACATCTAGAAGAGTATTCTTCAAAGAACAAGATTTAAAACTTTAAAATAAAAAATTACAAGTGTGCAACATGTTATGTGATAATATTCCAGATTGGTGGGACACTTTTATGTTCATGTTCCCATTTTCATTTCGATTCTCACATGAATTAATATGGTAAGCATTATTATCAGTAGTTCACAAATGAGACAGCAGAGGACCAGAAGAATTTAATTTTGGCCCAAAGTTACAGAGGAGGTTGCAGAACTCAAACCTGTATCACTTTTATTCCCTCTTATGTTTCTCTTGCCCACCTCCCCCCAAAGAAAAATAGCTAAGCCACTCTTTTTTTTTTTTTGAGATGGAATTTTGCTCTTGTTGCCTAGGCTGAAGTGCAATGGCGCGATCTCGGCTCACTGCAACCTCCACCTCCCGGGTTCAAGCAATTCTCCTGCCTCAGCCTCCCAAGTAGCTGGGATTATAGGCATGTACCACCGTGCCCAGCTAATTTTGTATTTTTCAGTACAGACAGGGTTTCACCATGTTGATCAGGCTGGTCACTCTTAAAACTCAGGTGTAAGATTTTATTTTAAACATCAATAAGTGATCTGACACCCAGCACCTAATGAAAGCAAGTGCTGGGAAGGGGACCCTTCTCTGAGATGCCATACCAATGGTGACCACAGTCCTTGCTTCTCAGGATTCCCTGGAGCTAGCATGCCATGTGCTATACGTTTAGCCCTCAGCATTCAGAGTGGACATTGCTTTCTGTCTGTGCTTCGAACTCCTTCAGCTTTTCCTGTGCTTTTGTGCAGCTGAGAAGGTGAAGCATACGGGTATCAAAAGCTGCAAACAGTCCCTACCTCTGGAGGCAGGCATTTACTAGAAGAAAGAACGGACCAATGGCTTCCCAGAGCATTGTTCAGCCACATTAGAGAAAGGATTAAGCAGATACATTCAGCTATTCTAACAGATTTTCTTTAAGCCTTGAATACGCCTCTCACACTCACTCAGATAATCACATTAGTTTTGTCATTAAAAGATCCCTTTTATAGAAAGTACCTAAACCGCTTAAACCACCCAGAGAGGTTGCATACATTATCAAACACCAAGACAAACAAAAGGGATTTTCTGTCCCACATCTCAGTTTTCCTTTTTCCTCAAAAAATTTGGGAAATGAAGGTAGAAATGATTTTGCAGATGGTCAGTGGCTGCACAGCAACCCTCATTCCTTCCTTCCCTGGATAGTCCCTCTGCAATCAGAACTGGGAAGACTGGAAAACGACTTCAGCATTGAGGCTGGCAGAAAACAGCTTAGAAAGAGATGAAGACAGCGAGGGCAAGGAGGGGGTAGAAAGGAGTGTGCTTGCCTCTCTGCCACAGGAAATTGCATTTGAAACTGAAAAACAGTAGAAAAGCACAGGACTTGGAATCAGGCAACTACCACTTACTAGATCTGTGGTGACGGTTGGGGAGAGAAGGGAGTCACTTCGTTTATCTTGCCTCGTGGTCCTCATTTATAAAATTGAGACAATATGTATTTCTCCTCCCACTCAGGGTGTTTGTGGGACTAAAATGAGAAAAGGTAAGCAGAAGAGTTCTGAGGTCTATAAAGTATGATTCAAGCATTAAAGAGGAGATTTTATTCATTTCTTTTTTAAATAGGCCCCATGATAGAAGCTACGTGTTTTGGGGTTTGTTTTGTTTTTTCACAGTAACATGTGGTGCCTAACCACTGGCATATAATGAGTGCTTAACAACTTCTTCTCAATGAATAGTGCTTTTACTGTCTTTCCCTCAAGTCCCCAACCATGCTGCAAACTCTCCTCCCTCTAATCGCAGTTTGAATGTTACTTCTCCTTTAAAGCCTTCCTCAGAACTTTAGGATGAGTTCATCACATCTGCATTCACACTCCCACAGCATCCTAAATGCAACACAGATTCTTAGCCCAATATATGTACTCATCTGACATTGTGACTCTTTCCCCAGGAGCCTTGAGCTCCTTGAGAACACTGAGCTTTACCTTTAAACAGTTGAACTCCTTCCCACTATACCTGCACAAAGTTGCCATTGAATAAATGTTTGAGTGAATCAGTGATAAGTAAACAAACAATCCAAAGAATTGGGGTTATTTGGTCCAGAAAAGAGGAAGTATCTCTGGAATCAGTCCCCAAAATAAAGTTTATTAAATTTGTAATTAATGTCTACACTAGACATTGTGCTATTGTGCTGTTTAGAGGATAAAGTGTAAGGTTATTGAGTTAATAATCAGTTTTTCATTTCGTATGCAGGGTAAAACTTATGATGGGAAAATTTTAGGTTGGACTCAGTTAATATCAACACTATTGCCATTTGGGGCCAGTTAATTCTTTGTTATGCGGGAGCTGTCTTGTGTATTGTAAGATGTTCAGCATCATCCCTGGTCTGTATCAGGGATGTCACTGGCACACCCCCACCCCAGCTGCGACAACTAAAACCATCTCTAGCATTGCCAGCTCTCCTCTAGGAGGCAAAATTGCTACAAGTTGAGAACCACTGTTTTAGACCTAAAGAACAAATTCCTGCAGGTGAGGGCTCTGTAGCATCAGAAAAGGAGACAAAAGAGATGGTAGATCTGAATGTAAGCTCCTTAAAGGTAAAGCAGATGGATGTTTTACTGATTTATATTTTACTTCCATTTTGAAGGGAGGTAGATTGACCAAATGAACTGACATCATATGGTAACATATAAAATGTCTTCTGTTAACTGTAAAGGAGACTTCTGAAATAGTAATAATCTGATAGTTATTTGATGATGAGAGGCCATTTATCAAATAATCTGGCTTCTTCCACTTCCGTAAACTTATTCAAGGACACTTACTGCACATTCTCAGCGTCATGGCATTTTCTTTTCTTTTTTTGGGGGGCGGGGGAAGAAATGTCTTCTTTATTTTTTTTAAATTTTTTTTATTATTATTATACTTTAAGTTCTAGGGTACATGTGCATAACGTGCAGGTTTGTTACATATGTATACCTGTGCCATGTTGGTGTGCTGCACCCATCAACTCGTCAGCACCCATCTTTTACATCAGGTGTAACTCCCAATGCAATCCCTCCCCCATCTCCCCTCCCCATAATAGGCCCTGGTGTGTGATGTTCCCCTTCGCGAGTCCAAGTGATCTCATTGTTCAGTTCCCACCTATGAGTGAGAACATGCGGTGTTTGGTTTTCTGTTCTTGCGATAGTTTGCTGAGAATGATGGTTTCCAGCTGCATCCATGTCCCTGCAAAGGACACAAACTCATCCTTTTTTATGGCTGCATAGTATTCCATGGTGTATATGTGCCACATTTTCTTAATCCAGTCTGTCACTGATGGCCATTTGGGTTGATTCCAAGTCTTTGCTATTGTGAATAGTGCTGCAATAAACATACGTGTGCATGTGTCTTTATAGCAGCATGATTTATAATCCTTTGGGTATATACCCAGTAATGGGATGGCTGGGTCATATGGTACTTCTAGTTCTAGATTCTTGAGGAATCGCCATACTGTTTTCCATAATGGTTGAACTAGTTTACAATCCCACCAAGAGTATAAAAGTGTTCCTATTTCTCCACAACCTCTCCAGCACCTGTTGTTTCCTGACTTTTTGATGATTGCCATTCTAACTGGTGTGAGATGGTATCTCATTGTGGTTTTGATTTGCATTTCTCTGATGGCCAGTGACGACGAGCATTTTTTCATGTGTCTGTTGGCTGTATGCATGTCTTCTTTTGAGAAATGTCTGTTCATATCCCTTGCCCACTTTTTGATGGGGTTGTTTGCTTTTTTCTTGTAAATTTGTTTGAGTTCTTTGTAGGTTGTGGATATTAGCCCTTTGTCAGATGAGTAGATGGCAAAAATTTTCTCCCATTCTGTAGGTTGCCTGTTCACTCTGATGGTAGTTTCTTTTGCTGTGCAGAAGCTCTTTAGTTTAATTAGATCCCATTTGTCAATTTTGGCCTTTGTTGCCGTTGCTTTTGGTGTTTTAGACATGAAGTCCTTGCCCATGCCTATGTCCTGAATGGTATTATCTAGGTTTTCTTCTAGGGTTTTTATGGTATTAGGTCTAACATTTAAGTCTCTAATCCATCTTGAATTAATTTTTGTATAAGGAGTAAGGAAAGGATCCAGTTTCAGCTTTCTACTTATGGCTAGCCAATTTTTGCCAGCACCATTTATTAAATAGGGAATTCTTTCCCCATTTCTTGTTTTCTCAGGTTTGTCAAAGATCAGATGGCTGTAGATGTGTGGTATTATTTCTGAGGACTCTGTTCTGTTCCGTTGGTCTATATCTCTGTTTTGGTACCAGTACCATGCTGTTTTGGTTACTGTAGCCTTGTAGTATAGTTTGAAGTCAGGTAGCGTGATGCCTCCAGCTTTGTTCTTTTGACTTAGGATTGTCTTCGCAATGTGGGTTCTTCTTTGGTTCCATAAGAACTTTAAAGCAGTTTTTTCCAATTCTGTGAAGAAAGTCATTAGTAGCTTGATGGGGATGGCATTGAATCTATCAATTACCTTGGGCAGTATGGCCATTTTCACGATATTGATTCTTCCTATCCATGAGCATGGTATGTTCTTCCATTTGTTTGTGTCCTCTTTTATTTCACTGACCAGTGGTTTGTAGTTCTCCTTGAAGAGGTCCTTCACATCCCTTGTAAGTTGGATTCCTAGGTATTTTATTCTCTTTGAAGCAATTGTGAATGGAAGTTCATTCATGATTTGGCTCTCTGTTTGTCTGTTACTGGTGTATAAGAATGCTTGTGATTTTTGCACATTAATTTTGTATCCTGAGACTTTGCTGAAGTTGCTTATCAGCTTAAAGAGATTTTGGGCTGAGATGATGGGGTTTTCTAAATATACAATCATGTCATCTGCAAACAGGGACAATTTGACTTCTTCTTTTCCTAACTGAATACCCTTGATTTCTTTCTCTTGCCTGATTGCCCTAGCCAGAACTTCCAACACTACGTTGAATAGGAGTGGCGAGAGAGGGCATCCCTGTCTTGTGCCAATTTTCAAAGGGAATGCTTCCAGTTTTTGCCCATTCAGTATGATATTGGCTGTGGGTTTGTCATAAATAGCTCTTATTATTTTGAGATACATTCCATCAATACCGAATTTATTGAGAGTTTTTAGCATGAAGGACTGTTGAATTTTGTCAAAGGCCTTTTCTGCATCTATTGAGATAATCATGTGGTTTTTGTCTTTGGTTCTGTTTATATGCTGGATTACGTTTACTGATTTGCATCCCAGGGATGAAGCCCACTTAATCATGGTGGATAAAGTTTTTGATGTGCTACTGGATTCGGTTTGCCAGTATTTTATTGAGGATTTTTGCATCGATGTTCATCAGGGATATTGGTCTAAAATTCTCTTTTTTTGTTGTGTCTCTGCCAGGCTTTGGTATCAGGATGATGTTGGCCTCATAAAATGAGTTAGGGAGGATTCCCTCTTTTTCTATTGATTGGAATAGTTTCAGAAGGAATGGTACCAGCTCCTCCTTGTACCTCTGGTAGAATTCGGCTGTGAATCCATCTGGTCCTGGACTTTTTTTGGTTGGTAGGCTATTAATTATTGCCTCAATTTCAGAGCCTGCTATTGGTCTATTCAGGGATTCAACTTCTTCCTGGTTTAGTCTTGGGAGAGTGTAAGTATCCAGAAAATTATCCATTTCTTCTAGATTTTCTAGTTTATTTGCATAGAGGTGTTTATAGTATTCTCTGATGGTAGTTTGTATTTCTGTGGGGTCAGTGATGATATCCCCTTTATCATTTTTATTGCGTCTATTTGATTCTTCTCTCTTTTCTTCTTTATTAGTCTTGCTATCGGTCTATCAATTTTGTTGATCTTTTCAAAAAACCAACTCCTGGATTCATTGATTTTTTGGAGGGCTTTTTGTGTCTCTGTCTCCTTCAGTTCGGCTCTGATCTTACTTATTTCTTGCCTTCTGCTAGTTTTTGAATGTGTTTGCTCTTGCTTCTCTAGTTCTTTTAATTGTGACGCTAGAGTGTCAATTTTAGATCTTTCCAGCTTTCTCTTGTGGTCATTTAGTGCTATAAATTTCCCTCTACACACTGCTTTAAATGTGTCCCAGAAATTCTAGTATGTTGTATCTTTGTTCTCATTGGTTTCAAAGAACATCTTTATTTCTGCCTTCATTTCGTGATGTACCCAGTAGTCATTCAGGAGCAGGTTGTTCAGTTTCCATGTAGTTGAGCGGTTTTGATTGAGTTTCTTAGTCCTGAGTTCTAGTTTGATTGCACTGTGGTCTGAGAGACAGTTTGTTATAATTTCTGTTCTTGTACATTTGCTAAGGAGTGCTTTGCTTCCAATTATGTGGTCAATTTTGGAATAAGTGTGATGTGGTGCTGAGAAGAATGTATATTCTGTTGATTTGGGGTGGAGAGCTCTGTAGATGTCTGTTAGGTCTGCTTGCTGCAGAGATGAGTTCAATTCCTGGATATCCTTGTTAACTTTCTGTCTCGTTGATCTGTCTAATGTTGACAGTGGGGTGTGGAAGTCTCCCACTATTATTGTATGGGAGTCTAAGTATCTTTGTAAGTCTCTAAGGACTTGCTTTATGAATCTAGGTGCTCCTGTATTGGGTGCATATATATTTAGGATAGTTAGCTCTTCCTGATGAATTGATCCCTTTACCATTATGTAATGGCCTTCTTTGTCTCTTTTGATCTTTGATGGTTCATCAAAGATCAAAGATCAAAGATCATGCAGAGACTAGGATTGCAACCCCTGCTTTTTTTTGTTTTCCATTTGCTTGGTAGATCTTCCTCCATCCCTTTATTTTGAGCCTATGTGTGTCTCTGCATGTGAGATGCGTCTCCTGAATACAGCAAACTGATGGGTCTTGACTCTTTATCCAGTTTGCCAGTCTGTGTCTTTTAATTGGACCATTTAGTCCATTTACATTTAAGATTAATATTGTTATGTGTGAACTTGATCCTGTCATTATGATATTAACTGGTTATTTTGCTCGTTAGTTGACACAGTTTCTTCCTAGCATCGATGGTCTTTACATTTTGGCATGTTTTTGCAATGGCTGGTACCGGTTGTTCCTTTCCATGTTTAGTGCTTCCTTCAGGGTCTCTTGTAAGGCAGGCCTGGTGGTGACAAAATCTCTAAGCATTTGCTTATCTGTAAAGGATTTTATTTCTCCTTCACTTATGAAACTTAGTTTGGCTGGATATGAAATTCTGGGTTGAAAAGTCTTTTCTTTAAGAATATTGAATATTGGCCCCCACTGTCTTCTGGCTTGTAGAGTTTCTGCCGAGAGATCTGCTGTTAGTCTGATGGGCTTCCCTTTGTGGGTAACCCAACGTTTCTCTCAGGCTGCCCTTAACAGTTTTTCCTTCATTTCAACTTTGGTGAATATGACAATTATATGTCTGACAATTATGTGTCTTGGAGTTTCTCTTCTCGAGGAGTATCTTTGTAGCGTTCTCTGTATTTCCTGAATTTGAATGTTGGCCTGCCTTACTAGGTTGGGGAAGTTCTCCTGGATGATATCCTGAAAAGTGTTTTCCAACTTGGTTCCATTTTCCCCGTCACTTTCAGGCACCCCAATCAGACGTAGATTTGGTCTTTTCACATAATCCCATACTTCTTGAAAGCTTTGTTCATTTCTTTTTCCTCTTTTTTCTTTAGACTTCTCTTCTTGCTTCATTTCATTCATTTGATCCTCAATCGCTGATATTCTTTCTTCCAGTTGATCGAGTCAGTTACTGAAGCTTGCGCATTTGTCACGTATTTCTCGTGTCATGGTTTTAATCTCTGTCAGTTCGTTTATGGCCTTCTCTGCATTGATTATTCTAGTTATCCATTCTTCCATTCTTTTTTCAAGATTTTTAGTTTCTTTGCGCTGGGTATGTAATTCCTCCTTTAGCTCTGAGAAGTTTGATGGACTGATGCCTTCTTCTCTCAACTCATCAAAGTCATTCTCCATCCAGCTTTGATCCATTGCTGGCGATGAGTTGCGTTCCTTTGGAGGGGGAGATGCGCTCTTATTTTTTGAATTTCCAGCTTTTCTGCCCTGCTTTTTCCCCATCTTTGTGGTTTTATCTGCCTTTGGTCTTTGATGATGGTGACGTACTGATGGGGTTTTGGTGTGGGTGTCCTTCCTGTTTGTTAGTTTTCCTTCTAACAGTCAGGACCCTCAGCTGTAGGTCTGTTGGAGATTGCTTGAGGTCCACTCCAGACCCTGTTTGCCTGGGTATCAGCAGCAGAGGCTGCCGAAGATAGAATATTGCTGAACAGCGAGTGTACCTGTCTGATTCTTGCTTTGGAAGCTTCGTCTCAAGGGTGTACCCTGCCATGTGAGGTGTGGGGTGTCGGTCCGCCCCTAGTGGGGGATGTCTCCCAGTTAGGCTACTCAGGGGTCAGGGACCCACTTGAGCAGGCAGTCTGTCCGTTCTCAGATCTCAACCTCCATGTTGGGAGATCCACTGCTCTCTTCAAAGCTGTCACACAGGGTCGTTTGCATCTGCAGAGGTTTCTGCTGCTTTTTTTTGTTTGTTTAGCTGTGCCCTGTCCCCAGAGGTGGAGTCTACAGAGACAGGCAGGCCTCCTTGAGCTGCTGTGGGCTCCACCCAGTTCGAGCTTCCCAGTGGCTTTGTTTACCTACTTAAGCCTCAGCAATGGTGGGTGCCCCTCTCCCAGCCTCGCTGCTGCCTTGCCGTTAGATCGCAGACTGCTGTGCTAGCAATGAGGGAGGCTCCACCGGCGTGGGACCCTCCCAGCCAGGTGTGGGATATAATCTCCTAGTGTGCCATTTGCTAAGACCATTGGTAAAGTGCAGTATTGGGGTGGGAGTTACCCAATTTTCCAGGTGTTGTGTGTCTCATTTCCACTGGCTAGGAAAAGGGATTCCCTTCCCCCTTGCGCTTCCCAGGTGAGGCGATGCCTCGCCCTGCTTCAGCTCTCGCTGGTCGGGCTGCAGCAGCTGACCAGCACTGATTGTCCGGCACTCTGTAGTGAGATGAACCCAGTACCTCAGTTGAAAATGCAGAAATCACCCGTATTCTGTGTCACTGGTGCTGGGAGCTGGAGACTGGAGCTGTTCCTATTCGGCCATCTTGCTTCTATTATCCTATATCTCCTTAGCACACAGCTTCATTTAGAGTTTAGTATCTTGGAGTTATTGATGGATGGTTTTTTTTAACCTTCCTTTGTACCTCTACATTTTAGGAGTTACAAAACACAGATAACAGTTAACACCACTCCCCCAAATGAACAGAGGTAATTTAATAACAGATGCCAACCTCTCTGTAGGGAAGAAGCTCCTGGTTGCTTGTCTTGACTCTGCCTCCCAAGGCTGAGGAGCCTAGTTCACCTCTAAGCCAAGTAGGATGAGAGTATATTTGGTGTCTGAGCTCATTTTCAAATCTGCTTCATTTGTGTTACCACACATTATTCCTTCCCCTGTTCAACTATCTACTAAGACATTTAAACTGGCTAAGAGACATTTATTTAGCAAAATTTTGGCTGCAAATGTTTCTCCAAATACTATAATCTATTTCTAAATTAAATCAGATTAGCAAAAATGTGTATACCTATAATATAGTTCCTTTGTTCACTGTAAAATAATTGTTATACTCTGGTGTTATGACTTTCATCTATAATGAAAGGTTGTACAAGTATGAAGACAATGAAATCTATAAATATATGAAGAGAGATTAGATCACTCACTCATACTTTTCCCATTTCTGAGGTCCTTCCAGTAAGTTCCTGCATGGGCTTCTGCAGATTACTTGGTCTGTTTTTATCTGCTGCATAGAGTAAACTGCTTTCATTTTTGTTTTCTGCTAGAAAGCTTAGAGCCAGATTTTCTTAGCCCTCATCTTCAGAAAATATATAGACTTCTATGGCAGTATTTCCCAACACGTGTTCAACAGAGCACTAGTTTCTCAAATGTTGCATTTAAAAAGGAGTTTCAGATCAAATAAATTTGAGAAATGTCACATTCTTGTTGATTCACAATGCGTGAAATGTTACATGAAAAAGGGATCAAATAAGTTTTGGAAAAAAAACCTTAGTTTTGGAAAGTATTTTATTGATTCACAATGTTTACAGCGTATTAAAGGTTTGAGAGATTTGGTAATAAAGATAATCTGTTTAAACTTGTTTCAACCATGTTCCACGTTCAAATACTTTTGCTCATGGTATCCCTTTTTTATGTAACACCTGCTAACATCTGGCCTTAATAGCATTCTGTGGAATCCAATTGCTAAATCCCGCTTTATGGTTTCCATTCCTAGATCCATTTTACATCTCTAACCCTTTTAAATCTCTTATGTCCCACTTGTGCTGTGTTCAATGTGTGTGTATATATATAATATATATATAATATATATATATATATAGTTTAGATGGAGTCTTGCTCTGTCACCCAGGCTGGAGTGCAGTGGCGCGATCTCGGCTCACTGCAACCTCCACCTCCAAGGTTCAAGCAATTCTCCTGCCTCAGCCTCCCGAGTAGCTGGGACTACAGGCACATGCCACTATGCCTGCTTAATTTTTTGTATTTTTAGTAGAGATGGGGCTTCACCATGTGAGCCAGAATGGTCTTGATCTCCTGACCTCATGATCCTCCCGCCTCAGCCTCCCAAAGTGCTGGGATTACAGGTGTGAGCCACCATGCCCAGCCTCAATGTATATCTTTAGATCACCTGAAATCCTTTCAGAACAAGGTGTGACAAAAATAAATGAATAATAAACATGTTGAGCTGTATGACCTTGTGTTGGGATTCACTCAGGATGGTGGCAGAAATATTAAAGGGAAATATTAGGGAAAGTTATAGGGAATAGTCACAAACCTTTTTGGAAGGCCGAAAGGTTACATAGCTTCTAATAGTTGAACAGGCTGAAGGCAGCCAGTTCTTACCTTAGAGCATTAGGTCATAGGGTAAATACTACGGACAATAGAGGCTTCCCCAGTTAAGTCTGTTTACCCTACCTCCATTAACTAACCTTTCAGCCAGATGGCCCTCTCCAGGGGGAGTTCTACCAGGAATATTGCCCCCTAATGGTATTTACTTTAAACTGTGGTACCTGAGCTTTAATCATTCGTAGAACTACTCTCTTAACCATGTTAATTATCCACAAGTGTGTGGACTCAAAGCTTCTGTTGTTAATTGTAAACTAAATAAATGCCTGGAGTGCAAACTGCTCAGGCCGGCCACAGTGACAAACCTCTCTTGGTGTGCAGGCAGTCGGACACTCAGCAGGACTGGCAAAAAAGAATATCTGTGTGTCAATGTACTTTTTATTCATCCGTTGTTTAGGCCAGGGTCTGTGGGCAGACCCCTGCAGCTAATGCCCTCTTGTGAGAAGCAATACCTCAACCTTGGGCAAGTAACTTTCACATTTGAGTTTCTTGTTAAAGATGTTAGCCACATTAAACAAACACATAGAGCTAAATGATCCCAAGATTGCTTTCCAGGTCTGCTGTTGGAAGATTCTATCTTTCCACTCCCATTATTAAAGGTAGCAAAGTTTATTGGCACCAATCCCCCGCATCCTTTTTTTTTTTTTTTTTTTTTTTGAGACAGGGTCTCTCTCTGTCACCCAGGCTGGAGTGCAGTGGCATGATCATGGCCCACAGCAGCCTTGACCTCCCAGACTCAAGTGATCCTCCCACTTCAGCCTCTTGGGTAGCTGGGACTACAGGCATGCACCACCATGCTCAACTAATTTTTTTAAAGAAATTTTTTGCAAGGCAATACACGATATTGCCCAGGCTGGTCTGGAACTCCTGGGCTCAAATGATCCTCCCGCCTCAGCCTTCCAAAGTGCTGGGGTTATAGGTGTAAGCTACCATGCTGAGCCCCAACTCGTTCTTTGACTCCTTGAATGGCTGTGTTCAATGTTCTGTTCCCATCTAACATCAAGGCAAAATTACATGCAACTACCTTGACAGAGAGTTCCTGCTTGATAGAGTGGAAGAGGGAGCCGGGCACATGCAGTTCAACTGAGGGTAAATCAGAAAGTCCAAGTTCCAGAGGTACTAAGTACTGGAGATCCCCTTTCCAAAATCCAGGGAAGCCAAGGGCACGAGGTCACATGGGCACATCAGAGCTCTGAAAGGTACATGGCTATACAAAGAGATCAACAGAAATCTTGACCTTTCTGCCCTAAAATGTATTCATTAAATATAAATGTATGGAGGGCCTACTGAGTCCTGGCTGCCAGGACCTGTGCTAGATGCTGATTATTAGAAGGAATAAGACATAGTCCTTGTCTTCAGAGAGGTTGGCTTTCCTAAAAACAGGATGAGAACACTAAGCAAAGTATTATAACTTAGGATATGTATACCAAATTAGAGGTGGTCAGGTACTGTTTACAGTGCTGCAAAAGAAGACAGACAATCCCCACCTTGGTGGAGTTTACATTCAGGCTCACACACTAAGTGTAAACCTGGTTCTGTGAGAGCACAGACAAGGAATTACTTCCTTTAGGAAAGCTAGGAAAGACTTCAGAGGGAAGGTAATCAAATTGTTCTGGGCTTTAAATGATGCACAGTAGTTTTCCAGTAAAAAACATATTGGAGGTTGGTGCTTGAGAAAGGAATTTTAAACAGAAGAGCAGTATTTCAGAATGATGAGAAGTTTGATATAGCCAAAGTGCAGGGTTATTAGGAAAGTGAAGGGTGGCAGTAAAAATGGGAAATGAGTCCAGAGAATTAATTTAAGGAAAGGCTGTAGTGGGGCTCAAGTGGTGTCTTGGATCAGTGGAGTCATATGTAGAAGAATTAGGATGTTTGGGTATTTCTTTAAAAAGTATCAGGGTAAGGACACTACACAATGAGCTCCTGAAGTATGTTTCCCAAACACCAGCTCCTTGAGCCCATGCTTTGATTGGCATCTACTCACCATGACTCTCCAGCACAGATTGAGTCAAATTCCATTGACTTACTAAATCTTTCTCCAATTTTTCCACTTCTCCTTGTCTCCATCTCTACCACTCTAGTCAAACCTACCTTCTTCTCTTAACTTGACAACTGTGACTGGGGTCTCCTACCTTACTTGCTTGTACCCTACAATGCATACTCTACTCTATAGCCAGAGTAGTCCTTTTAAATGAAAATCTGTTCGTATCACTCCCCCGATTAAAGCCCATCAAAGGTTTTTCATCTGTATAATTCTACTTGAATGAGCATTCCCCCTGTCCATGTCTTCATATTCATCTTACGTCACATTCTCTGTGGTTGTTTGCCTTCCCATTGCAGTGGCCTTCTTCAAGTTCCTTGAATATGCTACACTCAGGGCTTTTGCACATGTCATTTTCTGCACTCCTCTTCCTAGTATAGCTCCCATTCATCATTTAGATCACAGGTAAAATGTAGCATATCAAAAAGACACTGCTATTCCCCCAGACTACCTCACATTGTCTAAATGCTAAACATTTAACATTTAGTGTTATGACGAGTCGAGGCCATTAGATTAGAACATTTAGCAATTAATCTCTATTTTCCTATTAAATTGCAATTAATGTCCTAATAGCCTCAACTCTTCATAACATTTATAGTTGTACCAATTCACTGTATAATTGACATTTCGTGTCTTTCTCCCACCAGAACATAAACCTTATTAAATTAGGTGCAGTGTTTGCTTTTTCACCATTGCATTTTTCAGGTTTTAGACCAATGCCTTATGCCTAGGAGATGCTCTGTTAAGAATAGAAAAAGTTGGCCAGGCACAGTGGCTCACGCCCATAATCCCAACACTTTGGGAGGCAGAGGCGGGTGGATCACGAGGTCAGGAGATCGAGACCATCCTTGCTAACATGGTGAAACCACGTCTGTACTAAAAAAAAAAATAATAAATTAGCCGGGCGTGGTGGCGGGTGCCTGCAGTCCCAGCTACTCTGGGGGCTGAGGCAGGAGAATGGCGTGAACCCGGGAGGCGGGGCTTGCAGTGAGCAGAGATCACACCACTGCACCCCAGCCTGGGCAACAGAGCGAGACTCCGTCTCCAAAAAAAAAGAAAAGAAAGAGTTGTATTCTCATCACCATTTCAGAGAGTCACATAGTATTTACAGATAAACAAAGCAACTATTCAACTTCATTTGTCCCATTATTTTCCACACTTGTTCAACTATGGGTATAGGTCTTTCTACTACACAAGTTATTGGCATTTTGTTGGATACCTGTGCTCCAAGAAACACTGTGTGATAGATGTCGTGTGATTGAGTTGCCTGAACTGCTTCCCCAGTCCTAAGAAGTACACTTTTGTAACCATGTTTTCATGGCCCTGTCCTTCCCTAACCACCTGAGAGTTGTGCATTTGTGAAGCATTGCTCCCTCAGGGGGTTGAAGACACCATTCTAAGAAGTCCTTATGGGCCTTGTGAGTACAGAAAAGGAAGCTGGTCTGTAGGGGGAGAATAAAGCAGTCATGGGAAGAGATGCACTAGGCAGGGCTCCCACACTCAAATGAGTCAGGCAGGATGACAGAAGTGAGATGAACTGAATTCAAATTCAAATTCCGGATTCTTTCAACTAGGGGCTCTCAAAGTGGGATGCTCCAGCATCACCTGGGAACTTGTTAGAAATGCAACTTCCCAAGATCCATCCCAAGACACATTAGAAACTCTGGGACGGGGCTCAGGAATCAGCATTTTTACAAGCCCTTTTGGGTAATTCTGATGCACGCTTTAGACTGCCTACCAAACTGTAGACATCTGACGAACAAATCCAAACCAGTCTGACAATAGGTCACCTCTGTTGAAAGTGAAACAGAACACAGCAGTACTGATTTTTAACGACCTTCCAGACCCCAGTTCTAGTTCCCCATGATTCCTAGTAACCCAAGTCCTGGAGCTGATCTTGCAGTTTCAAAAAATTTCTTTTCCTTAAGCTGGTTTTGTGGGCTTTTGTTGCTTGAATCCAAACAAAAATAAAACTGTGCGAGTAAAATGAAGCAAACAAACAAAATCTGCCAAAAAGGAGCCCCAGTTCTGTCGCAATTTTGCCAAAAAGGAGTTGTGAGGCCTTAGACAAGTTCCTTCTCTCTAGGCTACAATTCTATCCCTTACAAAATGATGCAGTTGAACTGGATATCTCAGGGGCCTTCGCCCTCTACGATGCTGGCTTAGACACTGGCTCCTCTGGATAACCTCTTGGGGCTACAGATTCCCTAAGAAGGTTTTCCTAAATTTCTTTAGGAGAAATTCTTTCTAAGCTCTTGGGAGCTGAAAAAAATAAAAATAGAAAGCACTCAAGTCTCCATGTCTCTCTTTCCCTGTCGGTAAAAAGTGCAGTTTTATTAGAGGGATGCTTTAAATAATGAGGCTTATCTGACACTCCAATTCTTTTTCATTTTAAAATTAAACTTTAGCATATTATAACTGTACTCACTTCAATTAAGGCTGCTATCTATATCCCTAAAATGCGTACAGTAATAGGATACAATTATGCTTGCCAAAAAATTCTATTTTTTGCAGTTTGTTTCTTCAGAATAATGTAACTCATCTAAACAATCAATATTAAATAAAATGGCAAAGTATTTTAAAGATTTGACACAAGGAAAAAACCCTAAAATTGTAAAATAAATTGTAAGAATATCCTCTATTAAGCCCATAAACCCTGCATTACATAATTTCTTAGTTGACAAAGAAAAAAACCCAGTATTGTTTTGGCCCTTAAATTCCCACCCAAAGAGATTGTTCTCTGATGCTGAAACAAAAATGGTAACCAAATGCTTTGATAGACAACTCATTACAATGAGAACTAAAGCCTTCCAAAATAAGACAAAGATTTTCCTGTATCTCCCAGATGCCAGGGAAAGTAAAGGAAATATTTCAGCCTTCCATCCCAAGAACGAACTCTATATCTGTACTTAAAAAAAAAAAAAAAAAAAAAAAGTGCCTTAAAAATGATCAAGCTCAAGGTACAGTTTTTTAAAAGCAGAAAATGTTCCCAAGGCAGTGTGAAGAAAAAAAAATTATTGAGAGAAAATGAAAAGAAACAAGGAGGAAGAAATCTTTCAACAGAGTAGAAACTGTTAGTCTCTCTGTCTCTCTGTGTCCCTGAAAGGTTTTGATCCAACCCTATTTGTTATCCTAGAAAAGCCCTTCTGAAGAAAGGTCTCAGTGTAAGAACTGCTTGAAAGAAGCCAACCCCTTGGAAATAGGAATGGCTTGGCCATTTATTAATGTCAAATATGCTGCCTGCATGAATTAGTCAGCTTGTCTTTTGGAAGTCATACAGAAAAGTTCTCGTGCACCTGCCTGTTAGTGTCTAACACTTCTGGTTTTAATGACAGCAGTAACAACTATCAGAAAATAAAATTTAAAAAATTTAAAAGCTAAATATTACTATATTCTACTTTGGGAACAGCTGATTCATCAATTTTTAAAGGCTTCTTACTGAAATATAATTAGTGACTACAGCATAAAGCTTGCTCAGATTTAAAAAGACAAAACAGAGTCATTTTCCTAAACTGGCAGAATTCAACCAAATTACCACAAAACTGACCTTAGAAACAAAGAGAAATGGAGCAGAAAAAGGCCAGATTTCTTACTGGCAGTACCACAGTGGCCAACATCCCAGAACTAAGAAAAGCTGCCAAGTGGAAGAGAAAAAATTAAAGGACTTTCCAAAACCAGCTAAGCCCTGTGCACACAGCATTCCCAACAGCCGGAGCCGGAGTGAGCTTCAGAAGCAACACACAGGTATAAGGTCCAGCTGTATTCTTTATTTACAGCACAGTTCAAAGTCATTAAATCCAGTACAAAAGAAATGGCTCTCACTTCCTGGATTGGCACCAGACATCCTACCAGCTGCAATTACATCATTTTTTAATCTATCTTCTGCTTTTACTTTGTGTAGGGTAGGGATGGGGACTTACAAATGGGCTAAAGAGACTTCAACCTCAAAGCCAAAAAGAAATCTCTGCTTGCAGAGATACAAAGAAAGTAACTCTCCCTCTTATGAAAAGCAATCAGGAGCTCTGCTCCAGTTTTGAAGGCCACTGATGGTGTGGGAGAGTTATCAAGAAGATTCTTCCTAGACATGGTGCAAAGACAGTGAGAACCCAGGAAATCACATTCATGGGACAGTTGCTCTTACCGTCATTACCCTCTATTCTATCTCAACCTTGGCCCATCAAATCTAATGATACACAAGAGAAGGTAATTACATGTAGAAAACCAAAGTGAATGGGAATGTGGTGGTGAGAACATAAAAGAAGAAACTGAAAACAATCAAAAGTTTCTCAGTGCTGCTTTCCTGCACGGTCATAGAAATCTCTGATCCAATTCTTCATATGTCTGACTTCCAAGGCACGGGCTAACAGCACAGATGTGGGATCTAAGGCATTCTTGGCACGCAGATCTAAGTGGTGGGCCCCCTCTGAGATGGTGACTGCAACCAGAGTGTCTGTGATATCCTTAGTTACTCCACCTCCTGACCAGGGGTCTAGTTCACCATTGCTGCAAGTAAAAAACAGAAGAAAAAATAAAGGTGTTAGTTTTTCATACTGAGAGATAAGCTAGGAGAAACCTATTATATGTTTAACACCTAAAATTATAAACTTGTAACCTGGGGGATTTGATCTGAGGACCTAATTTATCATATGGAGAGATGATTCATACTGGAGTTTTGCAATATTCCTGCAATCAGGTGCAAAAAAAAAAAAAAAAGGAACCAGAGATGATTGAAGGAGGTGTTCCCATAAATCAACCTAGATTGTACTGGGATATGAAATTTAGAAACCTGAATTTCAATCCTGATTTCATCATTCAAAAGTTATATAATACAAGTTACCTGACTCAGTTTCCTCATCTGTAAAATGGAGATAACAGGCCGAGCACAGTGGCTCATGCCTGTAATCTTTGCTCTTTGGAGGCCAAGATGGTGAATCACTTGAGCCCAACTAGCCTGGGAAACATGGTGAAACCCCATTTTCTTAAGGAAGGGAGGAAGGGAGAAAGGGAGGAAAGAAGAAAGGGAGGGAGGGAGGGAGGAAAGAAGAAAGGGAGGGAGGGAGGGAGGGAGGAAAGGAGGAGGCTGCATTTTTTATCCAATACAGTACAGTACTTTGGGAAACAGGATAGTAGATCTGAAAAATGTCACCGGGATCTGGAATCCAAAAATTTGGGCATTACACAAAAATCTTCATTTTACATTAGCTTTAAAGTTAAGGAAATGCTACTAGGTTATTAGTGTCGACTGGTTCACACAACACAATTCAGAATAATGTAAAGATAATCAGTCACTAAAACTGAGTATTTAGTTTAACTGAGTAAAAAATCCAATACAACCACAGACAGCATCCCTAATAATATTTCTGAATAGTTTTGTTGAGATATAATTCATCTACCACAGAATTTGTCTATTTAAAATACACAATTCAATGGTTTTTAGTATACTCAGAGTTGTGCAACCAGCACCACAATCCATTTTAGAACATTTTCATCACCCCAAATAGAAACCGATACTCATTAGCAGTCATTCCCCACCTTCCTGCCTTGCTCTCAGCCCCAGGAAACCATAAGTCTATTTTCTGAATCTATAGATTTGCCTATTCTGGACATTTCATACAAATGGAATTAAATAGTAGGTGGTCTTTTGGAACAGGTCTCTTTCACCCAGTGTAATGTTTTCAAGTTTCACCCATGTTGCGGCATGAATCAGTACATGTTCCTTTTCATTGCCAAATAATATTTCATTGTATGAATACATCATATTTTATTTATCTCTTCATCATTTGATGCACATTTGTATTGTTTGCACTTTTTGGCTAATGAGTATTGCTCCTTTGAACATTCACATACAAGTTTTTGTGTGGATGTATGATTTCACTTCTCTTAGGCATATACTTAGGAATTTCTAGGACATATGGTAACAGCCTATTGATTAGCTGCCAGACTACTTTCCAAAGGGGCTACACCATTTTATATTCCCAGTAGCAACATTTGAGGGTTCCACTTTCTCTACATCTTCAACACTTATTATTATCTGTCTATTTTAGACATCCTAGGCTAGTAAGTATTAAACGATATTTCACTATGGTTTTAATTTGCATTTCCCAAGAGACTGATGGTGTTTAAACATCTTATGTGCTGATTGGCCATTTTTATATCTTCTTTGGGAAAATGTCCAGTCATATCTTTGCTCATTTTTTAACTAGAGTTATGTATCTTTTTATTTTTGACTGAGAGCTCACACTCTCTTAACTTGTGTGTTGCAGAGTAAGAAAAGCATGAGCTTTGGGATCAGACACACTTTGGTTCCAGTCTCAGGTCTGCCTCTCATCTACCTAATCTCATGGAAACAGATTCCTAAGGGAAAAAACTGGCACTGAAATACCTGGATCTAAGTACTCAGCCCATTGCAAACATTAGATCACTTTTCCCTTGTATGGCACCTCTTGGCATATCTTTATCCACATACCACTTGAAATAACTTACAGAACATTTTTATGTGTGTTCTGATATTTGTTTAATGCAAACTCCGTTTTGCTGGTATTGTTTATAAAGCCTTACCTATTCTGGATACAAGTCCCTTATTAAATATATGACTTGCAAATATTTTCTCCCATTCTGTAGACTATCTTCTAACTTTCTTGATAGTATCATTTGCAGCACAAGTTTTTCATTTTCATGAAGTTGATTTATCTATTTTTTCTCATTGTTTGTGTTTTTGGTATGGTAACCAAGAAACTGCTGTCTAACCCACAGTCATGAAGATTTATTCCTATGTTTTCCTTTATAAGATTTATCATTTTAGCCCTTACATTTAAGCCTTTGATCTATTCTGAGTTGATTTTTCTTGTTATGGTATGAAATAGGGAGCCAACCTCATTCTTCTGCATGCGAATCTCCAGTTTTCCCATCATCATTTGTTGAAAAAACTTCTTTTCTCAATGAATTGTCTTGCTACTTTTGTTGAAAATCAATAAGCCATACATGTAAGGTTTGACTTCTGGACACTTGATTCTCTTCCACTTGTCTATATGTCTATCCTTATGCCAGTATCACACTGTATTGACTGTAGCTTTGTAGTAAGTTGGAAATCAGGAAGTGTGAGTTCTTCAAGTTCATTCTTCCTTTTCAAGATTATTTTGGCTATTCTGGGTCCCATATATTCCTATATGAATTTCAGGATCAGCTTGTCAATTTCTAATTTTTTTTTAAAAAAAAAGGCCAGCTGGAAATTCGATAGAGATCACATTGAATCTGTGGATCAACTTGAGGAGTAATAGTCACCTTAATAGTATTAATTCTTCTAATACATAAACATGAGAGGTCTTTCCATTTAAAGGAAGCAATTTTTAATTTGTTTCCAATGTATACATCTTGCACTTCTTTTGTTAAATTTATTCCAAAGCATTTTATTCTTGATACTATTTAAATCAAATTTTTCCCTAGTATAACATATTATGCATAGATTGCATTCGTGTTTACAAAGCCTTTCACGTGTTCATTGTAACAACCCTATGAAGTAGGTTTAATTACAATTCTTTTATAAAAGAGAAAACTAATGCCCAGAGAATTTAAAAGGCTTGCCAAAATCATTTGACTTAGCAAATCTGAGATTCAAACACAGCTCTAAAAACCCTAGTCCAATGCTTAATTTTATACTACGTTGCAATTCAGTGGAACCGTGACTGCTGTTGAAAGTCGACAGCTCACGCTCTCTTGTGTGCTGCAAAGTAAGAAGAGCATAAGCTTTGGGATCAGACATACTTTGCTTCTAGTCCCAGGTCTGCCTTTCATCTACCTAATCTCATGGAAACAGATTCCCCAGGGAAAACTGTCACTGAACTACCTGGATCTGAGTATTCTGCCCATGGCATGTATTAGATCACTTTCCCCTCGAATGGTACCTCTTGGCATATCTATACTACATACCACTTGAAATCACTTACAGGACATTTTTATGTGTGTCCTGATACTTGTTTAATACAAACTCCATTTTGCTGGTATTGTTTACAACAAGCCTGAAATAAAAAGTCTTCAAGCTCACATTATCAAAGACATGAAATTATTCCCATAATTTGCATAATCATCAAAAAATTTCTCAACTATAAGTACAACCTATATATAGATGACTACCAAATAATGTATCTAGCCAGGATTGTTCCCCTAAACTTCAGAACCAAAGTTCAAATGTGAACTTCACATTTTTACATGGAAGTCAAATTAGACACTTGGCAGTTCCTGATGCTTCCCAAATGCCAACCAGCTCCTCCTGCCATCTTCCCCAATCTCTGTCAATGGGAAGTCTATCCTTTTCATTGTTCAGGTCAAAAAGTTTGATGTCACTCTTTAATCTTTTTGGTTTCACTCTTTAATTTTCTCATTGTTTAACACACAATCTGTCAACAAATCCTGTCATCTATATCTTCAAATATATCCATAATCTGACCATTTTGCATTACCTCCACTGCACAACTCTAATCTAAGTCACCATTATCTCTAGCCTGAGTTACTACAATAGCCTTTTAACTGACCTTCCTGCCTCTACCCTTGTCTCCCTGCAATTTAATATCAATAGAGCTGCCAACTTGATCCTGTTAAAACCTGAACCAGATAATGTCATTCCTTTTCTCAAAAAGCTCCAAGTTTTCCCATCTCATTCACAGTAAAAACCTAAGTCCTTACTAGAACCAACAAGTTTCCACATAATTCGGGCCCTCTGCTCCCTCCCTGATTTCACCTCCTATTACTCTCTCACGTATTAAACCCACTCCAGCCACACTGACCTTACTCCACCTGAAGAATAGGCTGGGGACACTTCTCTTTCAAGGCCTTTGCCTTCAGTTAATCCTGTTACTCCACCAACTTCATGGCTAGCTCCTTTACTTCCTCTATATCATTTTTTAAAAGTCACTCCTTGATGAAGTCTTCCCTGGTCACTCTAATAAAGTATTTCAACTGTTTTCCCTCCCTATGACATTTTACAGTCCCCTTCCTGGTTTACTTTTTTCTCCTTGTCACTTATATCCTTCTAACATATTTATAAGTTCTATCTTGTTTCATTTCCTAGCTCTCAAACTAGAACTCCATGACAGCAGAGATTTTTGTCCATATTGTTTATTTCTACATCTCCAAGTTCCTAGAAGCAGACCTGGCTCACAATAGGAGGCCCAAAAAATTTACTGAATGAACTTAAAAAGTGTCTAGTTGGCTGTGGCCACATACTGGATGCCCATCATAGACATCTATAAATACACATATGCAAGTTCATAAACATGCTGTAAATCACTTTGGTACTTTTTACGTGGGAAAGAAAAGTTCATATAAATGATTAATACAAATATAAAGAGACTGACCTTCAGCTGTGTGTTAATAGTGGAAAGAACAATGAATTCATTCAGTAGATCTAAGTTGTACATTTTTACTAGCTGCATGACTTTGGGTAAGTTACTGACCCCTGTGAACCTCAATTCTCATGTGGATTATAGAAAAAAAATGTTTTTTAAGAAAGATAATACCCTTCTCAGACAGAACTATTGTGAGGCCCAAGTCAAATAATATATGTGAAAATAAATAAACTACTACACGAACGTGTGATGTCATTATAGTTATTACCATATTCTGTAAGCATAATAAGTATTACCACCACCAAGAAGTAAATAAATCATGAAAATGTAAATGTACAAATTATATGAGAAAAAAAATTAGGTACATTAAGTATATGTGTGTTTGAAATACAATTTAAAATTGCCTGTCCTGGCCAGGCATGGTGGCTCACACCTGTAATCCCAGCACTTCGGGAGACCAAGATGGATGGATCACTTGAGGTCAGGAGTTTGAGATCAGCCTGCCCAACATGGTGGAACCCTGCCTCTACTAAAAATACAAAAATTAGCCAGGCGTGGTGGCGCATGCATGCAGTCCCAACTACTTAGGAGGCTGAGGCAGGAGAATGGCTTGAACCCGGGAGGTAGAGGCTGCAGTGAGCTGAGATCATGCCACTGCAATCCAGCCTGGATAACAGAGCAAGACTCTGTTTCAAAAAAATAAAATAAAATAAAAATTGTCCTCTGTTCAATTGCAACTTAACATCATCCTTGGAAAAAAAAAAAAAAAAAAAAAAACCTACACTCCAGAAGTGTACTTTTTGGTTTTATTAAAAACAAAAAGAAAAACTCATGTTAAATAGAAGCCTCAGTTTTCAACTACCAGGTAAACTTTTAAAGTAAACTACATAAGGAGTTGGGTTCTCTTAAATTAATAAATCGCCTTTGTCATTATTCCAAATTGACAAGCCCAACCCAGATAGGAAACTCTCCATTATTTGCAAAACAAAAAAGCTATCCCAACAGCCACATAATAAGCAAACTGCATTTGATTTAAAAGGTCATCTGAAATAGCCTAGTGGCTTAGCAACAGTGTTTGGAGTTGCTGAGAGACCTAAGATGCACATGGACTTGAATTTCTTGGTCCTAGATGTGTGAAAGCTAAACCAGTCATTGGGAAATCTACAAAAAAAAAAAAAAAAAAAAACTGGCATTCATGAGAGGATCTAGATGCCTGGGTAAAATTTCCCCAACAGGGAGCTTCACTTAGTCACTGGCAACAATTAATTTGCCTGAGAAATGATGTTAAACTAACCAGCTCCTCAGGGACTCCCTTTTGGATTTATACTAAAATAACTGAGAATGACTGTTGGTAAAATTATGTCTACAAGTTGGGAAAGAAAATAAACCTCCCCTCAAAAAACAATTGTGGAATAAAAAAAGAATTGCTGTAATGAGACTATTAACAGGTAAACAAATGTTTACTGAGTGCCTACTATATATCAGGCACCGACCAGGCACGGGACTCCACAGTGAAGAAAACAGACAAAATCTCTGTTGCTTATTTCCACAATAATTTGTTCCTTGAAATAACCCTGTTAGGTACTCATTATTATTCCTAAGTAATATGAATTGGCAATTTGCGCAAAGTCATGCAGCTAATTCAGGGAAGAAGAAAAATGGCATCAAGGTCTACCTGACTTCAAAGCCTTAACTGAAAAATCTCCAATCCAACAATTAAAGATTAAACTTCCCAACCAGAAAAGCAATCACACTTGGATTCGTGTGAGGCAGACTAAGGAGAGAAACCTGGAAATGAAGATTAAGATACTTTCCACAGGGCTCTTTGGACACTTTCTTTTTTTTCTTTTTTTTTTTTAACTATACTTTAAGTTCTGGGATACATGTGCAGAATGTGCAAGTCTGTTACATAGGTATACAGGTGCCACGGTGGTTTGCTGCACCCATCAACCCATCATCTACATTAGGTATTTTCTCCTAATGCTCTCCCTCCCCAATCCCTGCCCCACTGACAGATCCCAGTGTGTGATGTTTCCCTCCCTGAGTCCATGTGTTCTCATTGTTCAACTCACACTTATGAGTGAGAACATGCAGTGTCTGATTTTCTGTTCCTGTGTTAGTTTGCTGAGAATGATGGTTTCCAGTTTCATCCATGGCCCTGCAAAGGACATGAACTCATCCTTTTTTATGGCGCATAGTATTCCATGGTGTATATGTGCCACATTTTCCTTATCCAGTCGATCATTGATGGGCATTTGGGTTGGTTCCAAGTCTTTGCTATTGTGAATAGTGCTGCAATAAACATACGTGTGCATGTGTCTTTATAGTAGAATGATTTATAATCCTTTGAGTATATACCCAGGAATGGGATTGCTGGGTTAAATGGTATTTCTGGCTCTAGATCCTTGAGGAATTGCCGCACTGTCTTCCACAATGGTTGAACTAATTTATATACCCACCAACAGTGTAAAATCGTTCCTATTTCTCCATACCCTCTCCAGTATCGGTTGTTTCCTGACTTTTTAATAATTGCCATTCCAACTGGCATGAGATGGTATCTCACTGTGGTTTTGAGTTGCATTTCTCTAATCATCAGTGATGATGAGCTTTTTTCATGTTTCTTGGCCACATAAGTGTCTTCTTTTGAGAATTGTCTTTGCCCACTTCCTGATGGGGTTGTTGTTTTCTTGTAAATTTGTTTAAGTTCCTTGTAGAGTCTAGATATTAGCTCTTTGTCAGATGGACAGATTGCAAAAATTTTCTCCTATTCTGTAGGTTGCCTGTTCACTCTGATGATAATTTATTTTGCTGTGCAGAAGTCTTTAGTTTAATTAGACCCCATTTGTCAATTTTGGCTTTTGCTGCCATTGCTTTTGGTGTTTTAGTCATGAAGTCTTTGCCCATGCCTATGCTTGGACACCTTCTTACTCAGCAACCAGAAACATTTTATAGCTAGTGGCCATGAAGTACACAGAACAGACACACCTGTGGCTGTTCCTTTACTTTGGGAGTGCTCTTTCTTCAGAAAAGTAGGAGAATTTTGAATTTTTTAATAACTTAAAAATTTTTGCATTGTATTTCTCATACCTAGCAAACTATAGAAAAAGATTTCTTTGTAAAAGTAGACTTGCCACTGCAAAAAGATAAACCAGCATCTTTACACAGTCTTGCCTTTAAACTTTCACATGCTTCTGAAGCCTTCCTGAGCTGTGTATTTCATTCATCATCCTTATCAACAACAGGCATATTTACTGGGCATTCATTATGTGCTAGTCACTGTAGCAAATGCTAAAGATACAGAGATGGTTAAGATGAAGTTCCTGCCAGTGATAAATTCACAATCTCATGGGGCAGATAGAAACACAAACAAATAACCACCACATGGAGTGATAAGCGGTACGTAAGGGGGAGGTAGAAACCTATCCTCCCTTACGGAATATTTCTTGGAGAAGGTATGTGACTTAAGGAAAAAGGAAAAAGAGGATGAGAAAGGACATTCAGAGATAAGTATACAGTTCCCTGTGGCTAGAACATAAAGGGCAAGGTGAAGAGTGTACTTTCATTTATTCATTCAACAAATATATTTTGAGTGTAGATATTTGCCAGATCTGAGCCAAGTACTTTGATGAGCTCTTTTGATGCACCACAACAACTTTATGGGGTGAGTGGTATTATTATTCTCACTTCACAAAGGATAAAACTGAGAATCAAAAAAGCTTACGAAATTTTACTCAAGACAGCTCACTCTACCTTTGAACAGCTCTTCCTGAAAGTCCTTTCTTACACTGAGCTAAAAGTTTCTTACGTGGAGCTCTAATTCCTACCCACTGACTTTTCTCACAAAATATGCCCCCTTCTCCAATGATGATAATGATGGTGATGATGATGATTATTATTATTATCATTTTGACAGTCTGAGAAAGATAACATAAAAAAGCAATGGATAACTAAAATACTTACAAAAGGGCTGGAGAAAACTAGCTTAGGTCCCTTTTGGCCTTCCACCTCCTGCCATGTGAGGATGCTGCCTTAAGGTGCCATCTTGAAAGCGAAGACTGGGCCCTCACCAGACACCAAACCTGCCAGCATCCTCATCTTGGGCTTCTCAGCCTCCATGACTGTGAGCAATACATTTGTGCTGTTTAT
Organism: Papio anubis; assembly: GCF_008728515.1. NCBI lineage: Eukaryota > Metazoa > Chordata > Mammalia > Primates > Cercopithecidae > Papio > Papio anubis. The sequence continues at coordinate 51,283,350 of NC_044987.1, read as the reverse complement.
ATATTACCCTCTCTCAGGTTTTTTGCTATAGCAGCACTAGTGGACTAAGACAAACTCAAAGGCTTATGTTTAGGTCTTTTTCAACCCTCTCAGTTCTTTCAAGTTTTCCTGATTTCAAATAACCTAAATTTGGCACAGTTTCCTTAAACATCCTAAGCAGACTTATTTGCTTAACTATCATTTTGTAAGACTGAGCTGAAGAGTATAGTTTTGAAGAATCCTTTTGAGAACAAGGAACACAACGGAGGGAAATTAAACAAAAAGCAGTTTTAAGTTTTCCATTAAAGTGTCTTGCCTTATATTTGGGGAAAGGTATACTGCTGGGTGGAATACTATGTAGCCATAACAAGGAATGAGATCATGTCCTTTCCAGGGACATGGATGGAGCTGGAAGCCATTATCTTCAGCAAGCTAACGCAGGAACGGAAAACCAAACACTGCGTGTTCTCATTTTTAAGTGGGAGCTGAACAACAAGAACACACAGATACAGGGAGGGAAAAAACACACACTGGGGCCTGTCAGTGGATGGAGTTGGGGAAAGAGAGCATTAAGAAAAATAGCTAAGGCCGGGTGCAGTGGCTCACACCTGTAATCTCAGCACTTTGGGAGGCCGAGGCGGGTGGATCACCTGAGGTCAGGAGTTTGGGACCAGCCTGGCCAACATGGTGAAACTCCATCTCTACTAAAAATACAAAAATTAGCCAGGTGAGCTGTAGTCCCAGCTACTTGAGAAGCTGAGGCAAGAATAGCTTGAACCCAGGAGGCGGAGGTTGCAGTGAGCCAAAATTGTGCCATTGCACTCCAGCCTGCAGAAAAAGAGCAAAACTCCATCTCAAAAGAAAAAGAAAAATAGCTAATGCATGCTGGATTTAATATCTAGGTGATGGGTTGATAGGTGCAGCAAACCACCATGGCACACGTTTACCTAGGTAACAAACCTGCACATCCTGCACATGTACCCCAGAACTTAAAATAAAAACAAAAATTAAAAATTAAAAGAGAAAATAGAATGAGTCTAATGAGTCAGAGACCTTTTTTTGCAAAGTGGGCAGTGCTACCAGCCTAAACTCAGAGTCAACGTACAGGCAAACAGCTCTCCTCATCCCTAAAAACTTTTGACTACATGCCAAAGGCCAAATTTGACTCTTATTTAAAAGAATTTGTAGAGTACAGTGGTCGGAGAGGTACTGGCAGGAGCAGCAATGCTGCCAGGGGCCTGGGGCTGACCTGTCCGAGTTCCCATGTGCTGAGCCCACTTGAGCCACAGCCATGTCTGGGGATGAGACAGTTTTTGATCCTACTATGAGCAAGAAGAAAAAGAAAAAACCCTTTATGTTAGATGAGGAAGGGGATACACAAACAGAGAAAAACTAGCCCAAGAAGAGGAACCGGAGCCAGCTGAGGACAAAGATGTAGAAGCCAATGAAGATGACAGTAGGAAAAAAGACATTTCTGATGTTCTAGATGACCTGAATTTCTTTATTCAGAAGAAAAAGGAGGAAAAAAAAAAGGATATTTGATATTGATAAAGCTGAAGAAGTTGTAAAGGATCTTAAGATTGAAAGTGATGTTCAAGAACCAGATGAACCAGAGGAGGACCTTGACATTATGCTTGGCAATAAAAAGAAGAATGTCAAGTTCCCAGATGAGGATGGAATACTAAAGACATAGCTCTAGCCGGAAGTGGTGGCTCATGCCTGTAATCCCAGCACTTTGGGAGGCCGAGTCACGCGGCTCACGAGGTCAGGAGATCGAGACCATCCTGGCTAACATGGTTGAAACCCTGTCTCTACTAAACATACAAAAAATTACTTGGGAGTAATTTGGGAGGCTGAGGCAGGAGAATGGTGTGAACCTAGGAGGCGGAGGTTGCAGTGAGCCAAGATCGTGCCACTGCACTCCAGCCTGAGTGACAGAGCAAGACTCTGTCTCAAAAAAAAAAAAAAAAAAAGATACAGCTCTAGAAGATGAAGACAGCAAAAAGACGATGCTGTCTCATTCAGTAATCAGATAGGCCCTGCAAGGTAGGCTCAGAAAGAGACTGCACATATGAGGAGCTGCTGGATCATGTATTCAACATCATAAGGGGAAAGAATCCAGATACAGTTGCTTGAAAGAAAAGGAAATTCACCATGAAACCTCCACAGGTCATCCAAGTAGGAACGAAGAAAACTCCTTTCGTCAACTTTATGGATATCTGTAAACTATTACATAATCAGCCCAAACATTTCCTTGCATTTTTTTTAATTATTTTGTTTTGTTTTTATGTTTCTTGGTTTTTTTTGTTTTTGTTTTTGTTTTTTGAGACAATATCTGGCTCTATTGCCCAGGCTAGAGTGTAGTGGTGCAATCTCAGCTCACTATAACCTCCACCTCCTGGGCTCAAGCCATCCTCCCACCTCAGCCTCCCGAGTAGCTGAGACTGCAGGCTCGTGCCACCATGCCAACTAATTTTTATATATTTTCTAGAGATGGGGTTCACCATGTTGCCCAGACTGTTCTCGAACTCCTGGGCTCAAGTAAGCCATTTGCCTTGGCCTCCCAAAGTGCTGGGATTACAGGAGTGAGTCACTGCACCCAGCCTCCTTGCATTTTTGTTGGCTGAATTGGGTACAAGTGGTTCTATAGATGGTAATAACCAACTTGTAATCAAAGGGAGATTCCAACAGAAACAGAAAATGTCTTGAGGAGATACATCAAGGAATATGTCATTTCAGTTATGAGGCTCCACCCTTATGAACAGAGTAGTGCCTCATAAAAGGGCTGGAGGAAACTAGCCCTTGATACATCAAGGAATTGTCAAGGTGATGTCACACATGCTGATCACCAGACACAATCCCACAGAAGGGTACCCGACTCTGTTTCTTATAGTGCGAAAGTTGTCCTTCTCAATGTTCTGTTGCCAGTATCAACACCAGGCTGTCATGGGCAAATAAGCACAGCTGCATGCCAAAGCTAACCAATTTGCTAATCACTGATTTTGCAGTGTGTTGTAGAGATTTGGCTGGATAAGTATGCCATCAGAGTGGACCTACCATTGTATTAAAAACAAGATTAAAAAGCTGCCAAGTTCTTTGGTGAGTGGTTGGTTGGTCTGAAATCCTTGCAAGATGCCGATGCTCAAGCTGGTAATATACTCATTGCCTACTTTAACAACTGTCAGAGAAACGTGATATGGGGTAAGGAGGTACCTTTTAAAAATCATTCATAGACTTCTGTAAAATGCAAGATAAAGTTTTAACAGATTTTTTTCAAAGAGTAAAAATTAAAACAAATAAAAGAACTTGTAAAAGAATGACATTTACAATTTAAAAAATAGCTCTGGTTAACAGGTATGTAGTGGTATCTCCTATTTCTATATAGACTTGGGGAAATTCTTGAATAACTCGTTGCTATTTTAATAGCTGACAACCTAATGTTCAACTCAAAACATGGAAATTTTGAAGGCCCAGTCAGATACACATAGAGTCTGCTCAATTAACTCTGATGTGAACCAGTGGCAACTATGTGACTTCTTAAGGAGCAGTGTAATGTAGAAAAACAAACATGGAATTTGTAGTCAGGTCATAATAGAAAGCTGGCTTTATCACTTAGTAACTAAAACAAAGCTGGATGAGCTTTGGCAAGTGATTGAACACAGCAACTTTCAGTTTCCTTCACAGTGAAAAAGGGCCTAGAAGAACTACTTCACAGGGCTGTTGTGAGGATTTAACCAGGTAATTTATTTAAAGTGCCTCATTTAGTACTTGGAACAGAATGAAGTGGGCACTTCAAAAGTGTTGAATACTGAAATTTTTTATTATCATCAACAACAACATAACAATAATAAGACAAATTGAGAACAGCGGATGATGCTTTATTTTGTGCTGGAGAGTTTGTTTTTAATATTTTAAAAATTTTGTTGCTGTTGATTTTTAAGACTTTAATAAAGCACATTGGTAATAGAGCAAAAAATTCTATCTCTTCTCAGCATCCTATCTTTCAAGGCATAGGAAAACATGACGGTACCACTGTTGTATTCTATATTGTTCTATTGTCCAGGATTTTCCTGGTTCTATTTTTTCAGATATTCTACAAATGTTCCACCAACTGAAGTTTATCTTTGGACAGTAAAAACTCACCTGAAAACAATGTTTGTGTGTGAACTGATGTTTTTGCCTCCATACATAGTAGTGATCCAGGAGGGCCTTGGTCTCACACCCCACTGTTCAAAACACTCATCAGAAAGTTCCTTTAAGTTCCATGAGTGAGGTTCAAACATGTCATCGACACCATTAGTACAAAACGGCATGACTACTTCTGTGCAGGCCTAAAAAGCAAACCAAGAGAGAATCCAATTAGAAAAATGAGGCAAAAAGAGGTTAAATAAATAATACAAAGTCATAATGTTGGTAAGTAGTAAAGGCAGGGTTTGAACTCAGGCAAGGCCACTTCAAAACCCCGTTCTTTACTTCTGTGCCATATAATCTCTCATTATTCTTAAAAAGACTTGGTCAAGAAGCCACGGAAGTCAGGATTATATCCCTTCACTGCAAACTGCTTGATTTCACATTTATTATCATATTTAACCCTCAAAACAACTCTGGAAGGAAAGTATTATTATTATTACTGTCTTATTGTGCAGATGAAGGACAAATTAGACTCTCTTTCTCTTATATGTCTATAAAATGCTTCCTTTGTAGGACTTATCAAGATCTATTGAAATACTAATTACTTATTTTTTCACTATACTATATTTGATCATGTACTATTTATCTTTGTATCTTTGAAACCTAGAGGAGTGCCTGATGCATGGTAAGAACTCAATATATATTTGGTGATTATTAAATGAACAAATGAATGAACAAGCAAACTTGTCCATAGTATCACAGCATAAAGTAACAGAAGCCAAAACTGGATCCAGGTTAGGTGACAAAATCTTGTGTACCCTGATTTTTTCTTTACAGCACAGCTGTATCAGTGAAAAGTAAGTTCCACTTGGGGAAATTATACATATTTACCTGATAGCTCCAACCCAGTGTTCCCAGACTGCTAGTTGCTGTCTCTGAAATATTCAGGCATTTCACCTGGCCCGAATAATTGTAATATACATTCAGAGCTTGGAAAATATTCTGCAGCAGTAGTGAATCAGATACATTGGGATTTTTCAAATACTGGCACACTACCTGTCATTTTAGAAAGATAAATGGGGAAAGAGTCAGAATATGAATATAAAATTACAGTTTAATAACACAAAGAAGAAATATGATTTTGATCTGATCATAAAATATTCTTAAGCTACTAACTGCATTGTTTAACAATTTCTCTCTTGAGTTTAATCCCCTCCATAAATGACTAAATATCTTCAATTACTCCCTAGGCTATAAAAATAAACCAAAGTCATTTGCATCTACCATCTTAGCTTCCTCTTTGCTGCCTTTGCTCCAGCCTAGGAAAACCATTCCCCACCACACAGGCTCCTTCTTCCCCTTTGCCCTTGCTCACCCTAAAACACTGTTTTCCAACTCCTCTCCCACTCCACTAATGCCTTCAAACACCAACTCATCTTTTACAACACTCAGCTCAAATATCACCTCCTCTTTTCAAGGCTATCCTTGCCTATGTTTCCGAGTTGGGAAGAACTCAACCTCTCCCTTCTTGGTGCCTCCATTATACCCTGTACCTATTTTTATTAGAGCCTCTGTAATGCTCTACTTCACTCACTTGATTCCAGAATGTCTCCCTCAATACTTAGCAAGGTATCTGGTAAGTAAATGTTTGCTGAATGAATTACTATACTTTTATAAAAATGCAAAATTTATAAAATCTCATATGGAAAAACTATACCAAGGTCCAGCATCCATGGTGTGATAAAAAGCATATGCTGCAACTCCCCAGCTCCCAAATATTCCTATCACTATCCTACAAAACATGCCTGGAATCCTAGCTATAAAAATCAGACAATATTCAGGGTTAGGAGTAAAGGTGAGGACTGACTAAACAGAGCCAGTGCAAACTTTCTCGGGCACAGAAATATTCTATACCTTAATAGGGTTACATGAAAAATGATATAATTTGTGCATTTCATGGTATCTAGATTTTACCCCTCCACCACCGAAAGAACCATACACAAATATTGAACTCTCATTAATGATAATAAAGCTGAAGTATTTAAGAGGAAGATGTCTGCAATTTACTTTAAAATTCATTTTAAAATAAGATAAAAGATACATGAAGTGATGGATAGGTGAATATATATGTGACAAATCAAATATAATAAAATATTATTTATTGAATTTAGATGTTAGGTTTATGAGTGTTCACTATCCAATTATTTTAACTTTCCATATGTTTAAAATTTTTCATAATAAAATGTTGGAGAAAAATAACAGGCAATGGAATCATAGCTGAATAATACTAACAACAACAACAGCTAGTAATTATTAAGCCCTGGGTTTCCAACCAATACACCATGTAATCCTATCAGGTAGATGATTGTCCATTATTTTACAGGAAAAAAAACCCTGATTCTTAGGTTAAGTCATCTTCAAGGTCACTCAGTTAGTAAATAATAGGGCCTAGATTTGTCCCCAGCTGTCTCTGGTTATGAAATATTCATCTTATCCATTATGCCACATAGCTTAGGAAGTGTCCACCTGAAAAACCACAAATAGCCCCAGTGGCAAGGAAAACCCGGTAAGCTTGAATCTCTATTGACTCTGACATGAATTCAGTAACCTGGTCCTTTCCCATTTCATATGGAAAAGATTATATATATAATAGACTAGTCCTGACAAAAAAGAGACTAGTCCAGAGAAGAAGCCAGGAAAGGAGCCCAGTTACCCCACCTCAGGGAGAGAGATTCTGGGCAGCAGGCGTAACAAGGCCTGGGCTGGGGCATGCTCCCAGTCAGGAAAGGAGGGTATTGAGAAAGGATGCAACCAAACCCAGCCCTTCATCACAGTTCTGCCTGGCACCAGCTGCCAGTGAAAAAAAGAAAAAAAGGAAAATTGTAAACGAGAAAATGAATTTTCAGGAAAATTCAATGCCTCTCCCAGGTATATTCTGCACAACAATATTTCCATGGAATGTTAATTGGTACTTTGTGGAAAAATGTTTCCTAGTCCAATAGTTTTGAGAAACTGTATATTAGCAAATGTGAACAGTTTTCCTGACTGGTTGTTATTATTATATAATTTCAGAGGATTTCTCAGAACCTTTAACATGCTCAAATGTAATATGACTTTCCAAAGGAAGACGGAGTGTGCATCATTGCCAAAAGTTTTTAGAACTGCTGAATGTGAGAAAAGTCAGAAATTAAGATGTTCAAATAATTGCATGTACCCTTACAAAGTAACTGTGAGGTCATAAGAATAAGGAATACCAGGGTTTAGGATGTACATGAAGAGACAGAATTGAGCTAAACTGAGAGCTTCACAAACCTATGAAGACTAAAGCAATAAGGAAATGCAAACTGACGAAAAATTAAAAGTCAAAACAGTGTTTTATTATTCTGACAACTCTTGATTTTTCATGGTAAGTCAAAAAATACCTAACATTTGCATAGCACTTTTCTCAGAAAACATTCCTAGGAAATATGCCAATAAGATATAACTCAAGACAATATGGAAATCAAGAAACAATCATAAGATATATTAAACCATCTACTGCCAAAAGTTGATCAGCATTCTTTCCTGAACCTGGACACCAACAGCCGATTCAGCTCTTTCAAAATGCAGCACAAAAGTACAAAGTAGACACACGGAATGCAGAGAAGCACCTTATGTACAAGCACAGCATGGTAGATAGGGCAGGGTGACAATGCAAGCTGGGCAGGGGGAGAGGAGGTAGTGATGTGGAGCAACAAGTGGCCCAAAACTCTGGAAAAGAACAGTAGCGAGTGAGTGTGACTCACATGCTGGCATCAGAGCCCCTCTTAGAGCTTAGAACACTGGGCCTCTGTCAGGCAAAGAAAAGGAGTCCCTATGAATAGCCATCTCCACAAATAGCAGTTACTGTCACTTCTTAAAAGACACAAGCATGGCTGGAGACCGGCACTGGCTGACAATACTTGGGTTTCAGCAGCCCCAGTTACACAGAGAGAACACCATGGTCAGAGACTTGGCCTCTGTATGATGGGATTCCAAGTCCAGATTAAGGGCACTCCCGAGGCACTGTGTTCTGTGAGGTCAGATCACCCTTGGAGTACTGGATCCAGCTTTGTATACAAGTTATGAAGGGCACCGATCAACATTAGAAAATCTAGAAGACAGCAATCGGGATGGGGAGCTGAAAAACAGCTGAAGCAACCCTAAAACTGGGTCATTCCCAACCTTTCATCATTACAAATAAGGCTACAATAAATATCCTTGGGGCTAAATCTTTACATATATTCTTAATTGTTTTCTTGAGATATATTCTTAAATTACTGGCTCAAAAGAGATCAATATTTTTAAGGCCCTTGGTACATCATGTCAAACTGCCTTATAGAAAGGAAGTGCTGATTTTTAATTCTACTAGTATGCTAGACAGAAAGCCTGAAAAATGTCACTTAAAATTTTTTTGCAAAATATTTGTGAATTTACTATGGAAATTTTATTTTAGGTAACTCTGAAGTTCCTTTCTAACTCAAAGATTTTGTGAGTCCAAGCATCATCCTCTAGCATTAAAAAACAGAATCTCTAATATCTCTTTGCACTTCCTTAACAATTTTGGTAGCACAGTGAATGAAGTTTCAAAAAAATACTGAAGTCATATTAGCAAGACCTCGGCACTATTCGCATGCTTATTTAAAGACTATAGTAACTCAAGGCCAGGCACAGTGGTTCATGCCTGTAATCCCACCACTTTGGGAGGCCCAGGCAGTAGGATCGCTTGAGGCCAGGAGTGCAAGACCAGCCTGGGCAATATATCAGGACCTCATCTTTACAAAACATCAAAAAATTAGCCAGGCATGATGACACATGCCTGTAGTCCCAGCTACTCAGGAAGCTGAGGTGAGAGAATTGCTTCAGTCAGTAGGTCTAGGCTCCAGTGCTATGATCACACCACTGCACTCTAGCTTGGGTGACAGAGCAAGACTCCATCTCTTAAAAAAAAAAAAAAAAAAAAAAGACGAGTGCTTTAAAAGGAGATATTCACATACTTTTATCAAAGAACTGTAGGATGCACAAAATACATAAATATTAAATTGAACCATATGAAATTCTCACATGTATAAATCAAAAACAGTCAAATATCAACAATTTTGTCTCAACCTCATATAATACTTTAGCTTAACCCTGATAATTTGCAGATATTACCCACGTGATAAAAGCAAGCACTTGGCCTGTTGATTGTTTACATAGAGGCTGTGATATAATCAGACAACAAGGAAAGAGTCTTGGCCAACCATCTCTGTCCAAAATACTCAACACCCAGGTACCCCTGAACTATACTTTCAATTTATTTTGTGAGCCCTAGCAAACGGCTTCTTCTAAACAATTTCTACATAAGGCGTGTCATTCCTACACACACTGTAAATGCACTGAAACGTGAACAGCTGGGACTGAGGTTGCTCATACAACTCATATATTCTTTGAGGGTAGGTTCTTTCCTCACAGTAACCCAGAGAGCACCATATAATGATCATTCCCATTTCACAGAAGAAAAAACAAGCTCAGAGGTCTGGCTACAGAAATACAATTTTAAAACTATGAATGTAGAAAGCATATGTTTGGGTTTTCATGCTCACGTGTGAAATGGACCGCCCTCAAACCTGGTTATGCTGTCGGCACATTACCTATCTGATGTGGGCGAAAAAAAAAAGTACTATGAATATAGGTCTCAATCAAGATGTTGACCACAGAGTCCTGGTATAATCATCTGGTTTCCCAATATTACATAATAAAAATAGCTATTGTTATTACTTATAACTAGCATCAATTTAGTGCTTTTACTTTACACCAGATGCTATGAAATACTTATAACAACCCTAATAAGCATTACAATTGTTATTATACACATTTTGTAAATGAGGAAACTACAGCACAGAGAGGTTAAGAAACTTGCCCAAAACCACACAGCAAGGAAGTGGCAGAACTGGGATTCAAATACAGTAATCCCAGTTACTGAGGAGGCTTAAGTGGGAGGATCCCTTGAGCCCAGGAGTTCGAGGCTGCAGTGAGCTATAATCTTGCCATTGCACTCCAGCCTTGGTGACAGAATGAGACCTTCTCTCTTAAAAAAATAAATAAATAAAAGAAAGAAAGAGGCCAAGTGCGGTGGCTCACGCCTGTAATCCCAGCACTTTGGGAGGCCGAGGCGGGTGGATGACCTGAGATCAGGAGTTCGAAACCAGCCTGGCCAACAGAGTGAAACACCGTATCTACTAAAAATACAGAAATTGGGCACAGTGGTGGGCGCCTGTGATCCCAGCTACTCGGGAGGCTAAGGCAGGAGAATCACTTGAACCTGGGAGGCAAAGGTTGCAGTGAGCCAAGATCGTGCCATTGCACTCCAGCCTGGGAGACAGAGCGAGACTCCTTCTCAAAAAATAAAATAATAAAATAGAATAAAATGGAATAAAATAAAATAAAAGAAAGAAAGAAAAGAAAAAAACACAAATGCAGACTCTCTGGAGCTTCCAACCACTGTAACTATATTACACATATTCAACTAAAAGCTGAAAGAAAAATAACAACACATACAATGCTTAAATATACCTGCTGTCTCATGCTTAACTTTTTAAAACAATTTTTCTAATTCTTAGATCATCTTCATATTTTTCTAGGTTTATTTGTTTTGGCAAAAACTTAGAATGAATTTTGTGGCAATATGAAATCATAAAACCTTAAAAGTATGTAATAGTAAAAAAAAAAAAAAACTGTAAAATAGTAGAGTGATACGAGGCATTTCCTGGAATAAAGATGAACATTCAGGAAACAGAAAGAACATTAGAAAGTCCATTTTACTCATTCCAGTTTTAAAGTGTATAGAAATAGTTGAGAAAATAGAACATTCATGCAACCTTAGTACCAAACTAATCATATCTGCAACCAAATATTTCCGTTCTGCCCTTTAATCCCACATACACCAGACAAAGTAAAGATAATGATTTGTTTAAAAGTTTTAAGTGTTCCTACCTATGACAGTACACATTTAAATAAGAGAAGGAAAAGAGGGTCAAAGAAAAATTTTTAACAGAGGAAGGAAAGAAGACAAGTTGGGGGAAAAAAAAAAAAAAAAAGACCAATCTCCTCTCAGAGCATGGTCCATCCACATTAGAGAAAGGATTAAGCAGATACATTCAGCTTTTCTAACAGATTTTCTTTCTCTAAGGCTTCAATACCCCTCTCACACTCACTCAGATAATCACATTAGTTTTGTCATTAAAAGCTCCCTTTTCATAGAATGCACCTAAACCGCTTAAACCACCCAGAGAGGTCGCATACATTACCAAACACCAAGACAAACGGAAGAGATTTTTCCATCTTATGTCATTATTTCACTATATCTATCTACATTCACAGAAGCCTACGCTGAAATATTTGAGAAGCTATCAGCTGAAATGTGATTCCAAAATTAACAAATGACAGCATCCTTTAAAATTGCTCTTTAAGCTAAGAAGAGACCTAGTAGTTTTCATGCTGACAGAACAGTCAAATGACAGAGGGGTTTTCTGTTTCTCTTTTCTCTTCTTCCTTGTGTTCTACCAGCCAAGTCCATGATTATTTCTGCATGAATGTTGCAGCTTCTGTTAACAGTAAACAAAAGCAAATGGAGTCTGAGTGTGCAAAGCCCAAAGACAAATTAAAAGGAACGATACTTGAATTGACACGGAAAATGGCATTTAGTCGCTGCCCATGGATCCTTCAGAACTGTACAAGGTCCCAGAGAGAATTGGAAATCACCTGCTTTTTTTCATAACCCAACTGTTACATATTATCTCACCATCCTAAGCCTGAGTTACAGACTCAGAAAAGGACGCCTGTTTGTCAGCCCTTTAAAAAGGAGGAAGTGTATCAGAGGGAGGAGGAGTTCTGGTTAAATGGAACTATCCAAGTGAAAGAGCGGTCCCCAACTGGGTAGTGTTCCAGGGATTAGTGGGTTGGGAGAACACAGAGGGGGTCAAAAAAGGAGAAATAGAATGAACAGTGAAAGAAAGTGATCTGAAGCTACAAGTTTGGGAGGGAGACGTAGTGGAAAAATTCTGAAAATCAGATGGGTAACTAACTATAGGATGAAATTGGAAACAGAGGCAATGGAATTTCTCAAGCAAGGGGCAAGAGATAAGATTACTTCTGGTGGGGGTGCAGGCTGGAAACAGAATCATAAATACAAGCAATAAAGAATTCCTTGATCTGTCAAAAGAAAGGATAATGTCAGTAAGAAATAACTGAAGAGAATGACAAGAATTAATCCTGGATAAAAGAAGTAAAGCGTGATTGTGAGGGAAAGACCTAAAGATATCTTACCTTAAAAATAAACTTTTATATTGCATATATATAAAGGATAAAAGGATTGCAGTAAATCAAAAATAGATGATAAAATATTTGAGGTATACTCTGCTGGTTTTGAGTAATTATTTAGAAGAACAAAGGATAAAATATTTATTCACATGTAAGACTGAACAGCAAAATATCCCAGAATGAACATTAAAGAGGTAGGGAGAAAACCAGTTAGACTGCTCACTATTCCAAATTGTGCTACACCAACTAACATTAAACAGCTATATTTCTCCAGCCTTTTTCTAGATAAGCGGTTGGGAAAGTACAACTCCCAGGCCAAATCCAGCCCACTGCCTATTTTTATAAATAAGTTATTATTGGAGACAGCCATCCTCATTTGCTTATTTATTATCTATGGCTACTTTCATGCTACAGCGGCAGAGTTGAGTAATTGTGACAGAAACCATACGGCTTGCAAAGCCTAAAAATATAGCCCTTTAAATGGAGAAAGTTTGTCAACCTCTGTTCTAAATAATGAGAGAATTCCCCATATGTTTTTATCATCTGACAACTCATTCATTCTTCAAGTGAGAATAAAGATGCAAATGTAATTCTCACCTTGTACACAGATAGATATCGAGTTAAATCTGATAGATGTCTCACTGTGAGCAATGGCCCCCTCAACCCTCAGTCAAGTTTCCTCCTAATCCAGTGCAATGCAGTAGATGAGCACAGGCTCGGAACAGTGAAGACCCAAGTTCAAATCCTACTTCTACCACCTCTTAGTTGAGCTTTAATTTCCTCTCCAAAAATCTTGGATTATACCTCTTTTTCTATACAGTACTTTTATAAGAATTGAGACAGCATACATGAAAGTGCTTTGTAGATAGTAAATAATATGGACAGATAAGGCATTATTAGCACATAGATGTTTATGAAGATGAACTAGTTTAGATTTCGTTTTTCCTTGTCATTTTGATCCAGGTTTTCTTTTTTTCACTTTTCTTTTTTTGAGGCAGGATCCAGCTCTGTCACCCAGGCTGGAGTACAGTGGCATGATCACAGCTCACTGCAGCCCCAAGCAATCATCCTGCCTGAGCCTTCCAAGTAGCTGGAACTACAGGCAGGCACCACTATGCCCTGCTAATTTTTCTGATTTTTAGTAGAGATGAGGTCTCACTATGTTGCCCAGGTGGGTCTCAAACTTCTAGCCTCAAGCAATCCTCCCACTTCCACCTCCCAAAGTGCTGGATTTGATTTAGGTTTTCTAACATAAAACATGATCTGCTCTTTTCAACAACTTTGTATTATCAAAATTCAATCTAATTCAATATATATTTACCTCCAGCCTACTATATGCAAGACACTCACTGGTCATTCTACTTTTTAAATTAAGAAAAATAATAGCAAGTGAACTTGTTTTAGTTACAAAATTTTAAGCAAGGTATACATGTAATAATTCAAAGCGGTGGTTAAATTAAAAGGGAATTTGAAACCCGAATCTATATCACCAATTCTATTTTCACTTCCAACACTCATTCTAGCTGAAGAGTCAGTTATATTCTCTAAATTTAACCATCAAGTTGGCCAGCCTTTGTTTTTAAAACTAAGAGGAATGTTCTTTACAAAGAAATGCTTAAAATGAACATACACAATAAAGAATTTTGCCATGAAAAGAACCTTAAAATTTATACTGTAATGTGTCCTTATATTTCCAAAGTGTTTCACATCCAACATTTTATTTGATTCTCAGCACAATCCTATTTGGTATGTAAGTGCTGTTATTCCATTCCACAGAGGAAGACAGAGGATGAGGAGAGAAAAGCACCTTGCCCAGGATCACACAGGTGGTAAGTGAAGCGGCAGTTCTGGACCAAAACCTCACTTTCAGAGTCTAATTTGATGTTCTTTCCACTCTACTGTGATGCATAGGGGTCACTCTTCACACTGTGGGCAGCACTTACAATGCTTTCGCAGCTGACTAGATCATAGTACTATCATAATGACTGCCATTTATTAAGCATCAACCAGGTATTACATAGATGGAAGTTACACACGTATCACAGAGATTAAATAAATTGCACAGGCAAAGTATACAGCCTAGGATTTGGCACATAGTAATTATTCCATTAACAGCAACTTTTGGTATTATTTCTAATTCATACAACTCTATAATCAATGAATTTTATCTCCATTTTTCAAATGAGGAAATTGAGGCTCAAAAAAGCTAGGTAACATGTCCAAGCCCACATAATCAGAAAGTAGCAGAACCCAGGATTCCAGCTCAAGTTTGACCAACTCCAGAGCCCCTTTGTCACTGGGACTTTCTCTGATGCAGAAAGTCAGAGTATACACATTAAAAAAAAAAGAGAAGTATGTTATTAAAAATTATGAGAGGACATTTTCCTATTACCTTAATAGGCCAAGCAGGCAAAGGCTGTAAAAAGTTAGATGCATAAGGATAGTCCACCATTGCCAGATTCACCCAGGTTTCAGAGATCCAGTCTTTCAAATGTTGGATGTCCTGAGAAGTTAATGGGCTGCATAAGTGAAGGGCTCCAGTAAGCCACTGCAAACCACTGCCTGGGAATAGAATCACATTGTTGGAATCTAAAAAGTACTGGTCAACAGATGGCTTTACAGATAATGTATTCTTCACACAGTATTTTAGAAAACTCAATCTTTTATACCCCTTCTCCCAGGATATTTTTAGAGCAACTGGAGAATCCCATGACAGACAAGTTGCCTATCCTCATAGAGTTTACCAGAATTAGTATGCAGAATTATTCTCCCTTTTTAAGATACTACTAAAATGAATAAATAGGAACACCATAGAACAAGAATATATAAACTACAACTAAGTAAGACAAATGGATGTATCTATCAAACAGTGCTGAGCAAAAGACAGTAGACACAAAAAAAGACATGCTATGTAATTCCAATTACTAAAACATTTAAGAACAAGTAAAAATTAACCTATGGTTCTAGAAGTGAGGATGTTTTTGCTGGGCAGGTATGGAGGTCGTGACTGAAAAGGCACAAGGAGATTTCTGAGATGCTGGCAATGCCCTTTATTGATTTAAATGCTAATTACACTGTGTCCTTGTTTTGTGAAAATTCATCAAGCTATGCATTTTGATTTGCATAATTTTCTGTATGTACATTATACTTTAATAAAATGTTTACTTAAAAAGTGACAACTACTGAATTTAACAAATGAAAGGCTAAATAAACACACAATTCCATTCTCTTAATTAAAGCTTACCAGTATTTGAGAGTCGATTAATGGCATCCCAGGACCTGCGGATGCTCTCTGAACAATATGGACCACTTTTCCTAAAATCTGTAGTTACAATCTTCATAAATACACCACAAGGTACTAAATCCTCAAACTGCCAGATAGGGGCAGAAGCTGCAAGAGCTCTAAATGACAAGAAAATCAAAGAAGGAAGAAAGAAAAAAAAAAAAAATATATATATATATATATGTCATCTAAATCAAGTTTTAAAGTTGAAACTTATAATAAAAATAGTCAGAAAAATAACACAGCTGTTAATGAGACAGAAGCCAGAAATCTCAGTATAATAGAATGGAACATGTTTTATCTAACATGAATCTCTACGTTTGCCTTGATAATCATTAAGAAACACTCATGTCTGGTATAAATGCACTTACCCAACTGCCATATGAGGATATTTCATCCTAAACCAGGCTGCAAGCATGCCACCATAGGAGCCTCCTATAGCAATGACAGGTTGATTTTCAGCTCCTGGGATTGTTCTTTTCAAGTGTTTGATTAACTCTGCAAAATCAGCCAGAGCTTGTTCTGATGTCAGAAAATTCAAGTGTCTGGAATCCTAAAGAAAAATAACAAAGAACATGGGTATAAATGTGCACATAATAGCAGCTTAGGAATAGCATGGATCCAGAAGAGAGTCAGTGTCAGATAAGCTTTTCTCCAAATAGAATTTCTAGGCAATTGTACTAAAACGCCTAGTCAAAGCAATAGCTGTGCGGATTTAAACTCTGGAAAATTATTTTAAGTTTGTGGAAGAACATAATGTACTTCGCATGCAAGTGTAATTTCTATTAAATGCTATTTACCAAAGACTTTGTTTAAGGTTGTAGAAACAATAGAACGAATTGTAGGTAAAATTTAATAGCAAATATGATAGAATATAAACTAAGTTTAATAGATAACTGTTATAACTTTTGTTTTAAATCTTGGCACATTTAAAATGTCTACCACATAGGCAAATATAAACTAAATCTAGTGGACAATTGAGGGAAGAATCACCAGTAAAAATAAAACTCACCCTTTTTTATCGGAAAGATTATGTATGACCTCGGCCATATCAACAACTGAAACAAAGTAGCCTACCTATTTTAAACAACTATAAAATTGGAAAGAAAAAAACTATTTTCAGGTACTGGAAAACAGGCAACACAAGACACTGATCTTTGAGAAAAGGAAAACTCATAATGTTAAGTTTCATAATCGTCCTGCTCTCTACATGAAGACAATTTCCCTATTGCAGAAGGTGAAGCTTAGTGTCCTGCTGAGCTGAGAAGGCTAAGAAGGTCTTTTAAAATATGTCTGCAAATTTTTGACACTCCTTCCTTTAAAAGGTGAAGCTTAATTCCACTCCCTTTGAATTTGGATGGGATTTAATGACTTCCTTCTAATTAATAGAATGGGGCAGAAATAATGATACGTGACTATGAAGGTTAGGTCATTAAAAAAACACTGCAGCTTCCACCTTGCTCTCCTGCACTGCCAACTTTGAGGGAAATTAGTTGCCTTGTAATGAACTCAAGTAGGCCCTTAACTGCAGCCTCTTTTCAACATCCAGTACCAGTTTTATCTCTTATGTGAGTGATCCTCCATATGAGTAGAAAGGCTCTCCAGCCCCAGTCAAGCCTTCAGATGACTGCAGCATCAGCTGACATCCTAACCTCATGAGACCCCCTGAAGCAGAACCACCTAGCTAAACCACTCCTAATTCTTCACCCATGGGAACTATAAAGTAATAGATATTTATTGCTGTTTTAAGCCATGAGGTTTGAGGTACATCTTTACATAGCAACAGATAACTAATACAGCTACATACCTCTATTAGGCTACCCTGTTTGACTTTCATGCTTTGGTCTCACCATTCTGATTCCTTCCGTCATCTGGCATATTACTGAATCACACAGATCCCATCATTCCTATCTCCTATATATGCCTCCTACTCCTTTAGCTTTCCCCCCTCTTCCAAGATATATGCCTTCTTACCTACTCTCTCCCTGTCTGTCACTATCCTTTACTTCTAGTTTTTATGGCACTCTGTACAGTTGAGTGCATTTTTTTTTCTACTCCTGCATAATATCTGTAATATCCCTCATGCTACTGACATATTCTGTGAGCACACAAAGGGAAAGACGTATATCAAAAAGAGCCCCTGGCTCCATTTTGCTAACACAGTATCAATCACAGAAACCTAGGAGAAGAAGTTATGTTTCTGTCTACAACAAGCTAACTGCTTCCCAAGGTTTCAGGACCTGTCAAGTCCCCTAATCAGATATTTATGCAAAATATCAAGCTAAAGAATGAATTTCCCATACAGCCCAACAAATACCAGCAAATTATCCCACTTTCTATTTATAGCACAACACTTTTACTTGTTTTTACTCATGCATTTATTTATAATATGAGATAGTAAAACCTCCCTTTTAAAAATAAAAAACTCCTTTCAAAACAGGCAGCCTAGTAAAGGACTGGCCCCAAGTCCTTACAGCTGAGAGTTCCCAAAAGCATTTGTATATACTGGTGGTCTTAGGAAGCATACAAACACTTTTAATGGAACATTTATTGCTTTATTTTAGTGTAATTTGGAAAGAATAACCAGTACATAGAGCCCTTGGTTAAGATAATGCTAAGTTTAAAAAGTGAGTTGGTTAAAGAAAAACATTAAGTAAATAATAGTACATGTGGCAAATTAATGTAGCCAAAGTCACAAGGGTAGAAGTACATGAATGACTCCGTTGAAGAAAAAGTGTCCTGGTTTATTAGGTAGAGAGTCTGTGACAAAGGCCAAAGCTCCTGTGAGAACAGGAAACGTTCAAAGGGAATCCAACGGGCCAGTTGACCTTAATGCATCATACAGCTTATTTGTCCTTATTTTATTGATTTTATTTTATTAAAAACATCAGATAAATTTGTTATGCTCATTGTATTTTTTCCAGTGGCAGGCTCAATAATTTAAGTGTACAATTTATAAAGCGGAATTGTTTACTGATATTTTTGAAATAGTAAAAAGTTCCTTGTACTGTCTCTGCAGCCACAGAGTAAAATTTAACTTCCTGAGGCACACCAAGTTAAAAACTGATTAACATTAAGAATTATAATAAAATGGCTAAAAAAAAACCTCAATCTGTTCAAATTGTATCTAAAAAGAAACTACTAAATATAAACTATTGAGCTTTCAGGCATTTCAAATTAAAGTTGTCTCACAGTGGGACATGTAATTTAGAAACTATTCTAAATTGAAAAGAAAAAACTTGTAACTTAAAAGTAAAAAGTATCTTTACCTTGAATGAGTTGTCACCAAAGGGGAGAGACTCTCCATAGTATCGATGTTCAGCAAACACCAACATAGCTTTTAGTTCCTCAGCCACATCCCACATGAACCCCTAAGAAGAGTTTACAAAATCACAGGATAAAATCAGGATGTGAAAGTCACTGAACCGTTTGGCAAACCATATGAAATACATGTTAAGCCAGACTAAAAAGAGCACTCTAAAAAGTTGCACAATTTATGTTTGTGCTACAAATAAATGACATAATTGCTGTCTTATTGTTGCATATCAATCTCACACTTTATGAGTGAAACAATTAAAAATAATCCCAAGTTGCTCATCCGCTAGTCATCCATGTCTTTTTATCCTGACACTCTAGCCCTAGAATCAACATTATGTCTAAAATGGTCTTCATGTACAAAGAGCCAGTACAAATCCTACTGAAATTATTTTTAAATAAGGAGGAGGGACTCTTCCCTAACTCATTCTATGAAGCTAGCATCATTATGATACAAAACCTGGCAGGGACACAATGAAACAAGAAAACTTCAGGCCAATATCCCTGATGAAAATAGATGTAAAAACCCTCAACCAAAAACTAGCAAACAAAAATCCAGCAGCATCAAGAAGTTAATTTACCAGAATCATATAGGCTTTATTCCTGGATGCAAGGTTGGTTCAACATACACAAATCAATAAATGGAATTCACCACATAAACAGAATTAAAAAATAAAAACCATGTGATCATCTCAATAGATGCAGAAAAGGCCTTCGATAAAATTCAACATTCCTTCATGGTAAAAATTCTCAATAAACTAGGTATTGAAGGAACATACCGCAACACAAGAAGAGCCATTTACAACAAACCCATACTGAATGGGCGAAAGCTGGAAGCATTCCCCTTGAGAACTAAGACAAGGCAAGGATGCTCTGTCTTAGCACTCCTATTCAACATAGGACTGGAAGTTCTAGCCAGTGCAATCAGGCAAGAGAAAGAAATAAAAGGCACCCAAAGAGGAAAAGAGGACATCAAACTATCTTTTTTCACAGATGAGATGATGCTGCACCTAGAAAACCCCCACAGACTCCGCCAAAAGGCTTCTAGAAGTGACAAAACAACTTCAGTAAAGTTTCAGTATCAAATTCAGTGTATAAAAATCAGTAGCATGTCTATACACCAATAACAATCAAGCTAACAGCCAAATCAAAAACACAATCCCATTTACAATAGCCATAAAAAGAATGAAATATCCAGGAATACAGCTAACCAAGGAAGTGAAACATCTCTACAATGAGAATTACAAACCACTGCTGAAAGGCATCAGAGACAACACAAACAAATGGAAAGACATTCCATGTTCATACATAGGAAGAATCAAAATTGTTAAAATGGCTATACTCCCCAAAGTAATTTACAGATTCAATACTATTGCTATCAAACTACCAACATTTTTCACGGAGTTAGGAAAAAAAATAAATAAACTCTTGAAATCCATATACAACAACAACAAAAACTTGAATCGCCAAAGCAATCCTCAGCAAGAAAAACGAAGCCAGAGGCATCACACTACCTGACTTCAAACTATACTGCAAGGCTACAATAACCAAAACATCAGGTACTAGTACAAAAATAGGCATGCAGACCAATGTAACAGGATAGAGAATCCAGAAATAAAGCCACACACCTGCAACCACCTGATCTTAAATAAAGTCAACAATAACAAGCAATGGGAAAAGGACTCCCTATTCAATAAAATGGTGCTTGGATAACTGGCAAGCCATATGCAGAAGATTGAAACTGGACCCCTTCCTTTCACCATATACAAAAATCAACTCAAGATGGATAAAAGACTTAAATATAAAACTGGAAACTATAAAAAGCCCAAAAGCCCTAGAAGAAAACCTAGGAAATACCATTCTGGACATCAGCCTTGGCAAAGAATTTATGACTAAGTCCCAAAAAGCAACTGCAACAAAACCAAAAACTGACAAGTGGGACCTAATTAAACTAAAGAGCTCCTGCACGGCAAAGGACACTATCAACAGGGTAAACAGAAAACCTACAGAATAAGAGAAAATATTTGCAAACTATGCATCTGACAAAGGCCTAATGTCTAGAATCTATAAGGAACTTAAATTTACAATCAAAGGGCCGGGCGTGGTGTCTCATGCCTGTAATCCCAGCACTTCGGGAAGCTGAGGCAGGCGGATCACGAGGTCAGGAGATTGAGACCATTCTGGCTAACACGGTGAAACCCTGTCTCTACTAAAAATGCAAAAAAATTAGCCAGGCGTGGTGGCCGGCGCCTGTAGTCCCAGCTACTCGGAGGCTGAGGCAGGAGAATGGCGTGAACCCGGGAAGCGGAGCTTGCAGTGAGCCGAGATCCGGCCACTGCACTCCAGCCTGGGCGACAGAGCGAGACTCCGTCTCAAAAAAAAGAATAATAAAATCAATAAATTTACAAGAAAAAACAAATAACCCCATTAAAAAGTGGGCAAAAGACATGAACATACACTTTTCAAAAGAAGACATACACAAGGCCAACAAACATGAACAAATGCTCAACATCATTAATCATCAGAGAAATGCAAATAAAACCACAATGAGATACCATCTCATACCAGTTAGAATGGCTATTATTTAAAAAGAGTCAAAAAATAACAAGATATTGGTGAGGTTGTGGAGAAAAGGGAACGCTTACAAACTGTTAGTAGGATATAAATTAGTTCAGCCACTATGGAAAGCAGTTTGGAGATTTCCCAAAGAACTTGAAATAGAACTATCACTCAGCCCACCAATCCTCACTACTGGGTAAATAGAACTATCACTCAGCCCACCAATCCTCACTACCTGAAGAAAAATAGGCCAGGTGTGGTGGCTCATGCATGTAATCCCAGCACTTTGGGAGGCCAAGGCAGGTGGATCACTTGAGTCCAGGAGTTCGAGACCAGCCTGGGCAACATAGTGAAATCCTTTTCTCTACAAAAAATAAAATTAAAAAATAAATAAAAATTTAAAATAAACCATTCTACCAAAAAGACACATGCACTTGCATGTTCATCTTAGCACTGTTTGCAATATCAAAGACACAGAATCAACCTAGATACCCTTCAACAGTGGACTGGATAAAGACAATGTGGTCTATATACACCACAGAATACTACATAGCCATTAAAAAGAACAAAATCATATCCTTTGCAGTAACATGGATGTAGCTGGAAGTCATTATCCTAAGTGACCTAATAGAGCAACAGAAAACCAAACACTGCATGTTCTCACTTACAAGCAGGAGCTAAACACTGAATAAACATGGCCACAAAGATGGGAACAATAGACACTGCATGACTACTAGAGGGGCTGGGGGCTAACAGCGCAGGGGGTGTGGGTGTGGAGCATGAATTCAACAACTACATATCAGGTACTATGCTTACTACCTAGGTGATGGGATCATTCATACACCAAATCTCAGCACACACAATTTACCCAAGTTAACAAACCTGCACATGTACCCCCTAAACCTAAAATAAAAGTCAAGGAAAAAAAAAACTACAATGGAGAGAAAACGAATTAAATAAAAATAAAAAGTAACTTCAACTTTAAAAAAAAAATGATCTTCAAATTGCACTGTTTGCCAAATCTTCTAGGAAAGAGCTAAAGATATCGAAAGCAGCTGTCTACTCACAGGCATTGACAACATAAAAGAGAAAACAAAACAAACAAGCATACTAAACTCCCTAAGGGTTTTCAATTAATCTTATTTATTAGAAAATAAATAGTAGCTCACAATGGCTAAAATAACTCAGTGTTTATAACGTGTCAGGCACTGTTCTAAGCATTTTATATGTATTAATTCACTTAAATATTACAGCAATCTCCGAAATAGGCACTTTGATTAACCCCATTTTATAGACAAGAGCATTGAGGCACAAGAGTTTAAATAACCTTCAACATTCACACAGCTAGTAAGCAGCAGAGCCATGATTCAAACATAGGTGTCTGCCTCCAGAGCACCATCATCAAGAACTGTTAGATCTCCTTGCTAGAATCATCTATATCTGGTCATTAGCCAATCATTTCATTTTTTCACTTACTCAGTTGTGGCCTCAGAATCTTTTCTCAACAAAGCATTCTAGGTAATCAACATCAAAGGATTAGATTTAGATTTAGCACAGATTAAAACTATTTGTCAATCCTAGTGCACACTGTTGCTATTTAGTGAGTTCCTGCTGCCTAACAAAGACTAAGAACCTCAAGTGTTTTTGTTTGTTTTGATCAATAAATGAACAATTAGAAGAGTTATACACATGTAAGAATAGAGAATTTAACCAGATATTTGTGATGGTTTCAATAACCTCCACTTTCTCTCTTAAGAATCTACTCATCCCCTGCCATTTAACTACAAATCCTGCAAACACCCAGCTCAAGCATGCCCACCTCTGCCGGCCCCACCTTGGCAGTGCTGATCATTCCCCCTTCTCAACACCACTGTGCTAGGTATATGTCCCTGGTACTGTGCCGCAAATTTTGCTTACATGTAGGTCACACACACACCAGACCATGAGTATCTTAAGAGTAAAGATCATCCATTAAAATGTCCAGACCTCTGTGCAGTTGACTTCAGGCTTTGAGAGGAGGCAACTTCATTGAA
Source organism: Papio anubis (assembly GCF_008728515.1). Lineage (NCBI taxonomy): Eukaryota > Metazoa > Chordata > Mammalia > Primates > Cercopithecidae > Papio > Papio anubis. The sequence continues at coordinate 51,259,731 of NC_044987.1, read as the reverse complement.
CTAGTTCAAAAAGTAATAAGTGATCCATTTCAGGAGTATTCTTATTTTTCAAAAGTGGTTCATGTAATATATCAACATCTTTTAACATTATGTGCTTGCAAGTCCCTTAATCTTCTTTTAAGTCTTTACACAACTCCATGAAATATTATTACTGTATCCATTTAACAGATGAGACAACTGAGGCACAGAACAAGAAACTTACCCAAAGTCACACAGCAAAGTGGCAAAATCAGCATTCAAACCTTGCCAGTCTGGCTGAAGCCTTCACTCTTGACCACTGTGTGATTGCTGCCTCTGAACAAATTAATGTCCAGAAGTCAATGTGCACTGGAACGTTTTGGTATGTAAAGGAAGGTCTCTGGGCCTGGGGATGGGCCAGGATCTGCTCCTCTATGATCTGCCTCTAGTCAGTTCTTTGGAACTGTTCCTACACTGAATATCTCTTCCTTTCCACCACTTCTGAGAACAGAGATACCCCAGCAAACCTTAAGTTCTGCCACAGTGTCTGTCAGAGTAGTGCCTAGTGAAGGCAGGAACCGCTACCTACCTATAATAAAAGAGAATGGAAACTGGAAAAATCACTGGAGAGGAGAAGTTACCCTATGGCCTTCACATAAAACGAAAGTCACACCAAAAGGAGAAAAGAGACAAGGCAGCCTCTGTTATTTCACAGAATAACAGAACGGGAATCTGATGGAAAGGAGGTCCTGATTTCACTTGCCACTGATCTAAAAGAAATAGGTATCCTAGGATCTCATGTCTCTGGGAATTATTTTATTTCAACTAACTTACTTAGATTCTTAACATTCCTAAGGAAATAATCAGAAATAAGAAATGCAATAACAACGTAATTGGGTTCATATCTTTACTTTAAATTCATATACCAGTTCAACAAACATTTACTGAGACCTCCTGATACCAAGCATCATGCCAGATGTTGGCATTGGGGATAAGACATAATTCATTCCCCACTTTAAGGTAGTTCACAACTAGTTTTTTGGTAAAAAGTTGACATTTTCTCGTCACAGCACTGACACGTTGAAAAGGGGCATTTCTTCCTTTCACATATCTTTTGAAATTAAGTTTTGTTCATGGATTTCAGCATTATAAAAGGCGATAGAAAATATAGTCAGGGAAGCAAGCTAACAGGCTATATACTATTTTTAACCCTCACAAATAAAAGAAAATGGTAGAACAGGAAAGCTAAACTAAAATGTAGCTACAACTTTACCTTTTCCCATCCTTATTTGTATATTTTTTTCTCATTTGCATTGGCTTTGTTTAGGTTTTATTCATTCATTCATTTAACAGATGTTTATCATCTTCTATATGTCCTGGACACTGACAATATAACACTAAACATAGAAAAATTCCTGCCCTTGCTTTCACCTTCTAGAGACCATAATCAAAATAAACTGTACACAGTAACATTCTTATCCCTGTTTCCCTTATATCCTTGTTCACTCTAGAAATAAGTTGAGATTTTAAAAACAAAACAAAGCAAAACAAAAAACAAAAAACTTGCAAAATTCAATTCTCTGGGATGTTCAGGCAGTCTATGAAAAATAAAATAAAATAATTCAATTATCCAAAAATTGTACATTATCCTTTTCATTTGTAATTCTTGAAGGCTGAATATGCAGACTTATTGGATATCTGTATTTAATTCTTTTATGAACTTTCTATTCATGTACTTTTGCTATTTTTCTATTATTAGTGAGTTCATTTTTTTGTTATTTTTAATAGAACTTTACAATTAAGAACAGTAATGCTTGGTCATATATACTGCAAAACATTTCTTCCAAGTTATCATAATAAAAGTCAAATTGAGCACTGGAATTTCATGAATCTGCACATACCGTGTTATTACAAAACCAGATGATGTCCCCTTCATTACCAGTGTAGAAAAGTATCGATCCACCATTTTTCTTCCAGTATTTATCAGCTACTAGGTACCGCTGATTAAAAGTTTTCACAGTATTAAATCCAAAATGATCAACCTGTGATAAAAACAAAATAAACAAAACATATTTCAAAGGAAAGTAATAAAATGAGATCAACACAAAGGTAATTAATTCTTCCATTAAAATCAATCTATACTACAAAAATAATCAGAAGAAATTTTAAACTTCATTGTTTTATTATTAATAGTAATATTGATAATATTATTTTGAAATCATTTTCTTTGTATTATAAAATAAAGCAATGTTTGCTATTGGTAGTCAAGATTTTCAATGTGAAAGAAAAAATACAATTATAAAGTCAAGTAGCTACTTAAAAACATAATGTTAAAATTGAATCGTTAATACAATGTGAACCCTTTTTTAATTTTTAATGCATTTTTTAATTGGCAAATAAAATTTTACATATGGTGTATATAACATGATGTTCTGAAATATGTATACACTGTAGAATGGCCAAATTGAGCTAATTAACATAAGCATTACCTCACATATTTATCATTTTCTGTGGTAAGAACACCTAAAATCTACTCCCTTAACAATTTTTAAGTATATAATACATCCTATTATTTTTCAAAATACAGTTTTCCCCTACTATCTGAATTTTCATTATACACAGTTTCAATATTAAAAATTCATGAACTAAGTAGACTACTGAAAAGGTCCATAAACCTTGTCATCCCAGCACACCACAGACATTCTAAGTTATAAGATTTTCATGTCTATACCATTCCCACCAAAAGAAACTAGGGCTTATTAGTGAAGTGGCTGAGTGACATTTGAGACAAGAAAGCTGCAAGATAAGCCTATGCATTTTGCTGTGCAAGGAAGCAAGAAAGTGCTCAGAATTAATGGAGAGTTACATTTAAAGAACGTAGGAACCAACTACAAGGGACTATCACTGGCAATCATTTTAATAAATTGAATGTAAAAAAAAAATTAAACATAAAGAGAATAATCACTGTAGTTAATTGAAACATTCAATTCATGAAACTCCATTCATCCACAAAAATATTTTTAAAAAGGAAAGAAAGGAAAAAGTTCATTTGCCACCATTGAAGTTCTCTATTAAATCAACTCCTTACTTTGAAATTGGGAATTAAAAAGTAAAAAATTCAACATTTAACCTGCCTGTCCAACAGAACTGTATTTGATGGCAGCGAATAGTCCCAGTTAATAAAGAAGAGCTGTGTTTAGTCAAATGTCAGCTAATGTAGAAGGAATGACAGAGTTAGAATAATGACAGTTCTGTAAATTTACTGATTCAGGTAAGAATTACCAATTGGTGTTAAAAGCATTAGGAAAACGGATAATATGAAAATGAACATTCATATAGTATCAAAGTAATACCATAGAGAATACTCTCTTGTCACAAGGGGAAAACATAACTACAATGGAAGGATCAGGCTGTCATCACTTTAATCTAGTAATCAATTTTGTTAGCATCATCAATGGTAGAGCAGGCAAGGATTATGTATCTCCTCATGTGGCACAACTTGAAGCCCATATCACCTATGATGTGTTCCTGCCAAAAATGTTCCATTTTATCTTAATCCAGACTTTAGATCTAATTTCCAGGTTCCAGGAAATATAAAGGTAAAAGAGCAAGTTGAAGATACTTTAAACGGACAACAGATACTGAAGGCAGGACATTTTACAAGACAATTGACAAGGCAATATCATGAGAAAGCACTATTTTAGATTAAATGAATTTTAAGGAACATAATAACCAGACATAATACATGACCCTGGATTGGATCCTAGTTTGAACAAACAATATTAAATAAAGATGTAGGGACAAATGTGTAATTTTAATACGGACTAGTTATTAATGATACAGGTTGAGCATCCCTAATCCAAAACTCCAAAATCCAAATGCTCCAAATCTGAAACTTTTGAGCACCAACATGATACTCAAGGGAAAGGCTCATTAGAGCATTTCAAATTTTGGATTTTCAGATTAGTTATATTCAATCAGTAACTATAATATGACTATTACATAATCAAAAAAAAAATCCAAAATCTGAAATGCTTCTGGTCCTAAGCATTTCAGAGAACAAATACTCAATTTGTACTAAAGACTCGTTGATTTTGTCAAAAATGATCATATTGTTTTGGCTACATAAGAAAATGATTTCTTAAACTGAACTTTAAATATATTTTTGAGATTTTTTTTACCCTTTGAGATTTTTTAACTTAATATTTAAAATGTAATTATCAAATACTACAACATGGTAAGATTCATGTACAACTGTCTGAATTTACAGAGTTACCCTGCAGTACAGTCTCACTGAGCCTTTAGCATCATGGGGGCTGAATTCCTCAGTGCTTTGGAAGGACAGAAATGAGAATGCAGCACCAAGTCTGGATCAGACATATGCTGTTCCAGTGCTGCTCCAGTCTCCCAGGAACAGTGCTTAGTTCTGACCTAAACCAGACTGTAAACCCTGTAAGACTTGCCTAGGTCATTCTAAAACAGATGAGACATCCTGCACCCAGCTCTATCTACATACACAGTTACCATTCACACCACAGGTTCCAAAACGCAAGTGTCTCAAAACTTTACCTAACTGCATACTTCCTGGTATCTATGATCATCACCATATGTAGTCCTAAAACATAATGTTCTGATCTAAAGACTGTCTACTTTTCAGGAAAATAAGCAGTTTTGATGGACTAGGTATGTAATAATGATGTCCATGTGCTATAAACTCTTCCATTATACATGTTAATTTACTCAATCTTTCACTCAACAAGAATCTATTGAACTCCTATTCTGGGCCAAGTACTAAGCTAAGCAGTGGGATAAAGAGTTGGCTGAGCTACAGTCCCTGAATTTAACTTAAACTAACTCAACTATATCCACTCAGCCTAAAAATGAAAGGGCAAGAAAGGCAGACAGACAGTGAAAGGAAGACGGACAAGTGATTCCACCTGCTTCCATTCAGTTAGTACAGTAGTTCTCCATGTGAGGTCCCCGGACCAGCAGTATCAGCTTCACCTGGGAACTTGTTGGAAATGCAATCACAGAAACCGTGGGGGTAAAACCCAGTAAACTGTGCTTTAACAAGCCCTACAGGTGATTCTGTAAAGTTTTGAAAACGACTGAGTTAGCATAAGCACCAAAATAAGACATTAATTTGTTATTCCTTCTCTCGTTCTAGGTTTTAGAATAGCTAAAATACTGTAAGCATCTCACCATGCTGAATGAGACTCTGGTGTCTAAAGATTTGAATTACCACTGAACATACCCCCAAATATAAGCTAACTGTATCATTTAAAACTCAATATGAGAAACCACCACAGGATCACCTTTTGAAGCTCAGCAGGTTTCAACAGGGGAGGAAAAACTGACTGTGTTGGACTTAAAGAAAGGAAGCTCATGGCTCTCTAACAAGACGCCTTCCCATGAGATTCTTGAAGATAATTTTGCCCTAATGATTTTCACCTCACCCACTGACTACAGAACTGAGTCTTCATGTAAACTGAGATATTGCTGTAGCCTTTAAAAGCGTCCCACAAAGAAAAACATTAATAATCCAGTCTAAAATTTTCAAATTTGAAAACATGGGTGTCTGTGTATGTCATGCTAAATATAACTGATAAAAAGTTCTTGCCAGAGAAACACTTCCATCTAGAATCACAAGGGCCACAAGAACTTCAGAACCAGAGAAGGCCAAATTCCCTTGTGTGGCCGTGCCCAAGGTACTCCTGCTCCTAGCAATAGTCTTGATTGTTAAGACTGGGGAAAAGAGAGAGGAACCCTGGCAAGAAAGCAGACTTGGGAGTTAACAGACCTGAACTTGAATCTCTTCTAACTGTGAAGCCTCAAGCAAATCACTTAACCTCTCTGAACCTTAGTGTCTTCCTGTATAAAATAAGGATAACCACGTATAATTCAAAGGATTGCTGTGAGGATAGGGAAAATGTACCTAAAGTACTAGGCGTAGTTCCTGATATATACATGCTTAAAAGATGTTAGTTCTCTCCATCCCATCTGCACACCAATCCTAAGCACAGAGTACTTAGATGGGAGACAGATTAAGTTCTTCACAGAATTACAGGACCTTAGAATGTCAAAATCTCCCATTTTTTGAGTGCTTCACCTAGGTACTAAACAACTGGAAATATGTAGTGAAATGTCCTTTGCACAACATGAATTTACAGATTTTCCTTGGCTCCTTCCTATCATCAAGGATATCAACTTCTGGCTAGATAACTAGATAGTTTTCAATACCTAATGGCCAGGCACACTAGGGGCAGTATGCCCTCTGCTGTTGAGAAGTGGGACCCACATGCCACTTCCTGTTCTGGGCTCCTGAATAAAGATTTTATGAATCACAACACGAAAAGGTGACAAGGGCCTTAGAAACTATTCCATCTGTGTTTCTCAACTGAAGAAATTAGGCTCAACGAGGTCACGTGACTTGGCCATGGTCACAAGGTAGAGGCAGAGCTAGAACTTTATTTTTGCAATTTGGTTTATTGAGCCAATTAAAATAAATAATAGCACTGTAAAGACAACACAGTATGGCTTCAGAAAGGAAACAAACCTCTCTAGTCATGCACAGCAGTTCTTTCTAGCATATGGCTCAAGAAATTTCATTTTCTTCTTTTTTAAAATTTTTTTTTATGGTTCAAGAAATTTCAAAACATGCTTCCCCACTTTACCATATGGAGGAGAAATAGATCTGTGAGAATGGGTAGGCAAGAAGAAAAGAGACCATTCTTCAAATGATGTTTATTATACAAAAGTAATTATTTGGACTTTAAAACCATTCAAGAATAAAGTTCGCATACAGAAAAATCAGTAGCAACATTACATCTGTTAGTTTTGCTGGCAACTTGGGGACAGCATGTGTGGAAGAGGTGGGGATGGGAGGGAATAACACAGAGCACCTACCACGTGTCTGCCACAGCGCTGTTGCTTTACACATACCCCTTCACCATCTCGGCAGTTACCGTCTGGGGCACTTTCATCACCCAGTTTTAAAATAAGAAGGCTGATGCTCAGAGAGGTCAGATAGCTTGCCCAAGGGAATGTAACTAATAATTAGGAATCAAATGTAATTCTTTTCAGGTGCTTTTAACCCCTACCCAATCCCAAGAAAACCCAGATCTTTATACTCATTGCATTATAACATGCTAATGCAGATAAAGCTGACTTTAAACTTCAACCCTCAGTAGGGGACACTCGCAGTGAGTATCTTTCTCCTAAATTTGCAAAAAGAAGGACAAATCTCCCAGCCATTTACTAACAGTTACATTGCAGAATATGTAGAATGTTGGTCTTTTCACTGACCTGACAATAATTGTTACTACACTACTATTGCTAACTCCATTAGGCACTGATAAAACCAAAATCACATTGGCTCCTTCTCGGCAGCCTTCGGTTTTAGAAAATTCAGTATGCAGTTGGATTCATTCAGGCACCCAGATGTCTAATAACAGTTAACTAAAATTTTACTCAACATACAAAAAGTATACCCAGAGATATACATGACCAAAAAAATTAACTAATGCCTCCAATAAATCAAAGCACCTTAAAGGAGTTTTTCACGTGCTCTGGTTTTCAACTCTAATGCAGAGATGCTAAAATAAAATAAGACCTTCTTTCTCCCATTTGACGTGTGTGTCCTATATTAATTTGGGGATTGTGGGGTTACATTCCATTAGAGTTCTTAAATGGAGACTGACAACTTTCTGGGCATGCTTGATATCCCCTGAAAGGATAGACACCTTTATGTTAGAAGAACACAGGTTCCCAAAGAAGGACTAAAAGGTAGCAGGAAGGTGGAGTTTAGACAAGCCCTAGATCTACAGTTGGAGAAGGATGGATGTCTAGGAGTGGGTTCCTACTAAGTTGTCCCTCACACATGGGCACCCTAGAGCTAGGACAAGATCAGAGAGCAAGCCACATCCTATGATTCAGATCTCTGGCTCTTGGATGACTCCTGGTTTATTTCTTCTTTATTATGTCAAGGCCTTTCAAAAACCCTGCTTAAATATTCTAGCTTTACTCATCCATACAATGAGGATACCAGAAAGTACTGGAGATTAAATTTGACTTAAAGAATTAAAGGGGAAACAGTATCCCCCAGAAAGTGTGGTGGTGGCAAAGGAAATGCTAACAAGTCCCTCCAAGAGGGAGATGAGTCCAAGAAGGAACTGTCCTCCCTTCCCACAAAGATGCTCTCGTCATTGCCAACCTTAACGGGTCGAGCTTCCATCTTAACAAAAAGGGTGGAAGTCCTTGCCGAGATATCTTTCAAAGGCAATCATCTTTGTACGTAATAAGACACTGCTCCTCTTTACACGCCCTTCTATAAGTGTTAACCAGGAGAGAGAACTGCATTCCCTGACTCTTATGCTTTTTTTTTCCTAACATGCCTCTAATCTTAAAAATGAGACTCTTAGAAATAAATTTATTTAAAGAGAAAATGGTAAATGAGAAAGGGAAGAAAATAAATGATAATGGGAGAATCCATCATGGGGAAAATTTGGTGCCCCAGCCTCCTATACTCAGATAGTTTGAAAGGCAAAAACACAATAGCTACCGCAGTGCCCTTGTACATGGCAGATACTTTATAGATAATTGTTTTTATTTTATTTTATTTTTTGAGCCAGAGTCTTGCTCTGTCGTCCAGGCTGGAGTGCAGTGGCGTGATCTCAGCTCTCTGCAACCCCCGCCTCCTGGGTTCAAGTAATTCTCCTGCCTCAGCCTCACTAGTGGCTGGGATTACAGGTGTCCACCACCACACCCGGCTAATTTTTGTATGTTTAGCAGAGACAGGGTTTCACTATGTTGGCCAGGCTGGTCTCGAACTCCTGACCTCAAGTGATCCGCCTGCCTCAGCCTCCCAAAGTGCTGGGATTACAGGCATGAACCACTGTGCCCAGCCATAGATAATTGTTCAATTGATGCAGTTCAAACCTTCTAAGTAAGTGGTTCTTGTGTTTCTGATTATGAGGTTCCCTTGTTAATGTTAAAATTATCATAGATGTGTTATATATTAGTAACCAGTGCTTGAGAAAATATGAGAAACTATTATAAATTCAATAATGGTATAAATAAATATCACAACAGCATCTATCTACGTGGAAAAAAAAATGTGCTCGGTAACCAAATGGGGAGGGAAAACACCCTCTCGAAAAATTTTGCAGTGCTTAATAACCTTTCCTTCCTCAAACCAAGAACTCTGTGCCCCAGAGGCGGAATCGCTAAGTCATCAAAATGCTGTGAAACCAAAACACTCTTTGCTTTACTGCTAAAACAGAGGTGAAAATATCCTGCCCTTGAGAATACCTAAAATGCTCCAGTAAATCAAGAAATAGCATGTTGTATCAAATAACAGTTAAGTGTTTCATTAGAGGGAGATTCTATCTGTTGGCCAAACAGCTCTGTGAAAGTACCACATAATCAATGCCTTCCCATGGCTCAGGAAGCTTTGTACTAAGAGAATTAGCTGGCCACAGCTCAAGCTCCCAAATTAGAGAAAAAGTGCTGCTGTAATCAAGTACTGCATATAAATTGTAGGAAATGTTACACCACTAGAGGGCGCCCTTATATAAGTAGTAAAGTCGGAAAGCCCATTAGGGGTTTTTTGTTTGTTCTTTAAGAGACGGGGTCTCCCTCTGTGGCCCAGGCAAAGTGGAGTGGTCCGATCACAGCTCACTGCAGCCTCGAACTCCTGGGCTCAGGCGATCCTCCTTCCTAGGCTCAAGAGTGGCTGGAACTAAAGGCGCACACCACCACACTTGGTTCGTTATGTTTTAAATTAAGTTTCGTAAAATCTTAGGACAGAAAGGGAACTTAGATCTCAAGTCCAAACTCTTGGATAAAAAACAGACAAGGAGATGCCAGTTATTTTGAATCTTTCTTTTCTAAATAAATATATGTTCACATAATTGAAACATAGCAATCATCTCCCTTCTTTTTAAAGTCAGGATTCAAAATCTGTGCTGTCAGAAACCAGGATATTGGTTACCATTGCAGGGGAAAAGTGACTGTAAAAGAAAATAAGAGGATTCTGGAGTTAGGATAATGCATTGTTCTGTATGTATAATAAGATAATTCAAAAGCACATTGATAAACATTTAAAATCTCATTGAAGATATATATTATTTTACAAGGTACATGTTTATATTTCTATTTCACTATATAGTCATATGTAAATTATATTGCACTAAATCACATTAATATTAAATTTTTCTTTCATTTAAAAATACTTATTGAGTACTCACTAAAAGGCAGGTATTAAGAAAAAAAACTAAGATACAATTCCATTTCTCAAGTTCTGGGGAATCTAAGAGAAATGATTCATGTGCTAGTAAACAACCAAGCAGTGGTGTGGTTAAGTTCTGTATACAAAGCACTGTGGGAGCTCAGAAGCCAAAGCCACCACTCTGCCCGTGGAAATTACAGAGGGCTGCACCAAGGAAGTAATATCTGAGCTGAACTTTGACACAGAGAAGAATTTTTTTTTTCAGGTACAAAAGAGCATTTCAAGCAAAGGAAGAAAAACATGTGCTATGATGAGCTATACAGAATGAGCATAAATTAGGGGCTGCTGTTTTATGGCAAGACGTTTATGAGGGGAAGACATGGGAGATGAGATTAGACTCACTGGATGCCACGGTGGCTCACACCTGTAATCCCAGCGCTTTGGGAGGCTGAGGTGGGAGGATCAAATTGAGGCCAGGAGTTTGAGACCAGCCTGGCCAACATGCAAAACCTCTTCTCTATAAAAACACAAAAAAATTAGCCGGGTGTGCTGATGCATGCCTATAATCCCAGCTACTTGGGAGTCTGAGGCCTGAGAATCACTTGAACCTGGGAGGCAGAGGTTGCAGTAAGCCAAGATCACACCACTGCATTCCCACTTGGGTGACAGAGCAAGACTCTGTCTCAAAAAAAAAAAAAAAAAAAAAAAAGGAAAAAGAAAAACCTAGGCCAGGCTCACTGGCTCACACCTGTAATTCCAATACTTCAGGAGGCCAAGGCAGTAGGATCACTTGAGCCCAGGAGTTCAAGACCAGCCTGGGCAACATAGCAAGACCCTGTCTCTACAAAAAATAAAAATATTAGCTGGGTGTGGTGGTACATGCCTGTAGTCCTAGCTACTCAGGATGCTGAGATCAGAGGATCCCTTGAGCCCAGAAGTTTGAGGTTACAGTGAACTATGATCATGCCACTGCACTCCAGCCTGGGTGACAGAGCGAGACCCCATCTCAAAAAAAGAAGAAGAAGAAAGAAAAAGAAGAAGAAGAAGAGAAGAAGGAAAAAGAAGAAGAGAAAGAAGGAAGAAAGGAAGGAAGGAAAGAAAAAAAGCAGTATAGAGAGACAGAAGAAAGAGAAGGGAAGGGAAAGGAGGAAGGAAAGAAGGAAGAAAGAGAGGAAGGGAGGGAGAAAGGGAGGAAAGAAACCTAGCTGAAATCCAAGATTGTTTCTCTAAACCAACAGTGAATGAAAAACATCCATTGGAAATAGACTCAACTAGGCAGGGACTTTTTTCTGTTTTGTCCAGTGACTGGAATAAAGCCTGGCATGTAGTAGAAGACCAGTGAATATATAGAGAGTAAATGAATGCATGCATGTATCGTGGCTGTACAGTTGGTATACAAACAAAACTGAGAATGGAAAGCAAAGTTCCGAAGAAGGTCAAGTTTGTGCAGGTTCATTTATTGGGTGGGTCTGTTCCCAGCTTTGGAAGAGTTGCACAACACTGTAATTGGATGTGCCTTTTGCCCCATGGCAAATCACATGCCTAAGGGAGAACCCAAGCCTTAAATCTAAGGGCAATGCACAACAGTTTGGTCTGCTGAGGAAGTAGGAAATGCATGCCTACTGCTGGGTGGAGAAACAGTTATAAATAACTACAAATAATACAGACAGAAGGCCATCTTTGCAGGGGGTGCAAGAGAAGGGCTAATCAGCATTTTACCAAAGTATATTACCTAAAACATAATTAATCTTGGTGACAGGGTTATAAGTTAAAGTTTTTAAGACTGGAAAGGACTTTAAAGTCATGGCTGTCAGCCAGGACACAATAACTTTACCTGAGAAACAGCTTTCTGTAAAATGTACAACATAGTAGCTCGTTCAGCAGCATACTAGTGTTTGGTGAACCCACATGTGCTGCAAAATGTTGATTTGATCAATGTGTAAAATATGTGTTTCCAACAACAGAGTTTTAAGGAAGAAACAGGGGAGAGGTGTAATGCCCTAGGACAAAAAGTAACTGGAGGGAATAGTTGAGACTATAAGTAAGTGAGGGATATGTGATGCAGCCAGATCCCAAGGAGGGAATGGGGTCAATAGCACCAACAGAAGAATCTGACTTGGGCCGAACAAGGAACCGCTTCTCCACTGGGAAACAGATGGATGCAGGAGTTATCTTTCTAATTATCGAGTGAGGAAACTAAAAGGGTTCTAGTTAAAATGCCTGTCATATAACACCTTAGTTTTTAGTCAATGAAGTAAAGAGACAAGGTAATCTATTAAAAGAGATAGTAAAAGAGAGCCCAGGATGGCAATGATTTAAAGACAGGTAAAAGTGCAGCATGGAAGAAAAAACTGATGCCTAAGACTCCATAAAGTTCCTGAGGTTAGAGACTGAATTGGTAGGCACAATAATCTGCCTATGTATGGGCTTGCTTAGCAGATATTCACAACCCAGGAGCAGAAGCAGAGAAGTTTGATGGTTGGATAAAACCAGGATGAGAATGTCATAAAGGGGTTGTGAGAGAGGACAGGGGGCAAGAGAATTAAGGTCATTCCTGTCTTCATGCAGCCTGAATATACCCAGAGCTATGAGGTCCTGTCCACCACAGACAAATGCTGCCATAATCTGTTAGCTGATTTGCAAGGTAATCTAAACTATGCTGTATTTATTCTATTTTAAGGAGTAAATAATCTTGCCAGAACTCATATATATGATATATAAGCATTTCGATAATAATCTTATAAAAATAATGTAAGGCTGCATATCATCAAGGCCTTACAAGTTTATATTCTTCTGTTTTGCTAAACATAAGATGATGTGTTACTGTTTTTCTTCCTTTATAATCTACTGTTCTAAATCTTTTTCTTTTTTTTCTTTTTGAGACAGAATCTGACTCTGTCACCCAGGCTGGAGTGCCGTGGCATGATTTGGCTCCTGCAACCTTCACCTCCTGGGTTCAAGTGATTCTCCTGCCTCAGCCTCCCGAGTAGCTGGGACTATGGGTGTGCCCTGCCATGCCCAGCTACTTTTTGTATTTTTAGTAGACACGGGGTTTTGCCATGTTGCCCAGGCTGGTCTTGAACTCCTGACCTCAAGTGATCCACCCGCCTGGGCCTCCCAAAGTGCTGGGATTATAGGCATAAGCCATTGCACCTGGCCTGTTCTGAATGTTTCTTCTCTACATGCAAAATGTTCTCCTGATACCACTGATATAACTACATCACATCTTCTGAGAGATAGAGGCTGGTATCTGATAGTATAATGTAAAAGGACAAAGACCCTTCAACCTCCAAAAAAGGGCAAAAATCACATTTCTCATGAACAGGAGTTCAGACCTGTGATCTATGTAACTCACAATTCACTCTTGCATACTACCTCTCCTGCAAAGAGCTGTGATGACCTCACAAATCTTCTGTTCTCCAACTGAGCAACCCCAGTTCTTACTATTTCCCATATAACACTATATTCTAAAGTCCTCCTAACCCTGCTCACACTCTGGATTAATTAACATTCCCTCTTACAGATGGTGTGCCCAGAGCTGAGTACAATATGTAACATGTGGTCTAATAAAGTGCCTTGCTCATCACTTGCCAGGAATAAATAACCAGTGAGTGTGTTTATAGACCTTATCCATGGTTTTGCTTTCTGCAGTTTCAATTACCCGTGGTCAACCATCGTCAGAAAATAGGTGAGTACAGTACAACAAGATATTTTGAGAGAGAGAAAGAGACTGCGTGTTCCCATAATGTGTCATAATTGTTTATTATTCATTAAAATGAATCTCTTATTAATCTCTTATTGTGCCTAATTTATAAATAAAACTTTATCATAGGTATGTATGTATAGGAAAAAAACATAGTATATATAGTGTTCAGTACTAACCAACGTCTCTGGCATCCACTGGGGGTCTTGGAACTTATCCCCCATGAAGAAGGGAGGACTACTGTATAGCTCCAATAACACAGCCTACTTTTAATTGAAAGTCATGTAGGTATACTGGGTTGAATAGCATCCCCCCAAAATTTATGTCCTTCCTAGAACCTCAGAATGTGACTTTATTTAGAAATAGGATCATTGCAGATGTCATTAGTTAAGATGAGGTCATGCTGGAGAGGGGTGGGCCCTTAATCCAATATGACTGGTGTTCTTGTAAGAAAAGAAGAGACAAAGAGGCACAGAGAGAAGAATGCCATATTAAGACACAGATGCACAAAAGCAAGATGGCCCACGTGACAATGGAAGCAGAGATTGGAATCAAGCAGCTTCCAGCAAAAGAATGCCAAGGACTGCCAACAGCCAGCAGAAGCTTAGCAGAGGACACAGACCAGACTCTTCCTCGGAGCCCGGACCAGGCTCTCCCTCGGAGTCCCCAAGAAGTAACTAATCCTGCTGACACCCTGACTTTGGACTTCGGGTCTCTGGAAGTGAGAGGATAAATTTCTGTTGTTTTAAGCCTCATAGTTTGTGATACTCTGCAGCCCAAAGCAACTAATACAGAAGGTCTCTCTATGGAGGTGGCAATGGAACTGAAGCCTGAAGGAGGCAGACAAGGAAAGAACTCTAGAAAGAAGAAACAGAAAATACAAAGAGCTAGAGGCCAGAAAGAGCTTAATGTGGAAACAATAAGACCAGTGGTGAACAAGACAGAGAATGGTAGTGGATGAGGCTTAGAGCTAAGCGGGCTATGATAGGGAGTCTGAAAGTCTGAACTTAAGGGCAATACGAAGCCTTCAAGAGTTTTAAAACTTATTCTGATTTAAAAAAAAAAAAAAAAAAGATCAGTTTACCTGTTCTGTGGAAGATGGCCTAGAGGAAATTTTTTAAAAAGAAAAAAGAAAGAAAGTGAGAAGAAAGCAGAAGGCTATTGAAAGGTTCACATGGCACATGATTATGAGAACAAGTCAGGCTTCAAGCCAAGGTAGGTCGCTCTTAAATTGCTACATATTCAACATATATAATAATGTTTACTCTCCAAAGTCGTAATACACCCAAGAAAGATCTCAGTGAAGAAGGACTCAATATATGACATCAGCAGTATTCGTTTAACAACAATCAACAAAAGGAAGTCTTTTGAACAGTTGTAGTCACCACCATAGCCCATGTATAACAGATTCTGCACTGGTCCTGACTATGGGCATTGTAAACACTAAACAGCCCACTAAATTAGCAAAAGAGTTCCAAGGCCATCAGGCTCCCCCCAGCATTTAATAGAAGTCAATAAAGCATATTCTATTGCTACCCTTTTCTCCAAAACCTATTAAAGAAATTGATAGAAGGTAATAAACTAATTGTTCTCAAACGTTTCGGTCCTGTTCCACCCTGGTGAGATAAAAGACATCAACCAGCCACAATCTTCACTGGTTACCTCTGATGAATTAATAAACTACATTTTTTAAAAATAAAAAGCACATACAAACATAGTATTACAACATAATGCTAAAATACAACTCTTCCTCCTCCATGGAGAATCTTCTGTGAATGATACCGTGAGAACCACTGAAACAGAAAACTTACAACCTCTTTTCAGAGACTGCTTTAAAATATTTTTTTTATCACATTGAAAAATACATGATATTAAAGCACTCTGGAAAATTAAACTTTACAAAATCCCCACATGAATAGCATCCACAAAAGGAAGCAGCTGAGGAAAGTAATGTCTAAGTTTTTTCCTCCTGGAAACTCCAACATCAAATTTGCAGTCCTGATATCACTATAAAATGTCCTCCAGGGACTTTTTATCATTATCTTAAAGACACACTCTACAGACTACTCATTGTTTTGCACATTCATCCGGTCTAAATGATAATGGCGCTGTAAAAAAGATAAAGGAAGGGAAAAGGATATCCTCAGCAGAAACCAAAAAGCTCAGAACAATAACAGCAAGTTCAAATGTAACCAAGTGGCTTCCTTTGATTACTTTCAGGTGGTTTTGCCACCACATCACCAGATAATCAACAACTTCCCAGAGCTGGTAGGATGTGTAAGTATTTCTTGAGTGCCTACCATGGGATAAGTACTAGAGTTACAACAGTGAACAAGCTAGATATGGTCACTGCCCTCACAGAGCTTATAGTCTGGTGACAGACAACAAGAAACAGAAAACAAACAAGCAAACACACAAATAAGAACTTAGAAACTAATTGTACAGGTTTTACCTGGGTGTGGTGGCTCACACCTGTGATCCCAGGACTTTGGGAGGCCAAGGCTGGCAGATCACTTGAGCCAAGGAGTTCGAGACCAGCCTGGGAAACGTGGCAAAACCCCGTCTCTTCAAAAAATATAAAAATTAGCATGGCATAATGGCATGCACCTGTGCTACTAGGCACTCAGGAGGATGAAGTGGGAAGATCACCTGAGCCCAGGAGGTCGCGGCTGCAATGAGCTGTGATCACGCCACTGGGCTCCAGCCTGGGCAACAGAGTGAGATCCTGTTTCAAAAAAAAAAAAAAAGAAGAAAAGGAAACTAGTTGTACAGGTTTTATTTTGATAGAGAATAACAGAGGCAGATCGACTTTTAATAGAGTGGTCAGAAAAGAAGTCTTGGAGCAGGCAATAGTTAAGCCTTTAATCCACACAGCTGTCTACCCTGTGAAAGGTCCTGGGGGTTCTATTCAACGCCACTCCCTTCATGAAGCATTCCTGCCTTCTTCGTGCTTTCAGGGTATTTTAGATATATTATAATCTTTTCAAATGTAGCCTTGCACTGTAGTTATTTATACATGCATGTCTTATAACCTTCATACTACTATAAACTGTAAAACTGTAAAAAACCCAGATAAAAAAAGTTAGAATCTATTGAACACACCACGTATGTTATTTCCTCCTGCCCCTGTGAATAGTGTAAGGGCTGAACTAGGGCTATAGGTAAATAATCTCAACTGTTCTTCAGAGGAACCCTATGGAGTAGAGAGGCTGTGTTTTCCCCCCCATGCCCTACTGCCTCTCCCTTTCTGGCTAATCTCTGTACCCACAAAGCACAAAGCACAATGTGCACAGGCCTTGCTACATCAATGACTCCTGAGTTGAACTGGGAGAAGTGAGATGTGTGATGTGACACCTGAAGACTGAGTGACCTCACCCGAACTTAGACTACACCAGTTAACTCTGCTCTAGGCCTGTGGGGCTACCAGCAAGACTGTTTTCTTTCTATCAGAGGTGTGTTAGCCTCAGGAAATGTGAACAGATACTACAATTATCCAGTTCAAATCCAACTCAACCTTGAAAAGTAGAAAAGTTGTAAACACATAGGCGACTATAATTAATACTGAGACTCCTCAGCAAAGACAAGGCTCTTTCACTGTCCCACCATTTCCTGAGTGCTTACTCTGTGTGCCTGGCTACACTGGATACAAGGATAAAAGCCTTATTTTTTGCTCTCAAGGAGGCCACAGTCTACCAGAGGAGACAAGCAAGCAAAGAAATTATTTCCACACAAGGAATGCACATTATGAATGTGGGTGAGAACAAGGTGATTGTTACGGCAGCAAAGAGGAGACACCACCCAACTAACCAGTGGTACACAAGGCCATAGTGAAGGCAAGCTCAGAGAAGCTGATAATGTCCATCATGGCACCCTGCTCCCCTCTTTTCCAGCTTCATCTTCTACCACATGGCCCTCTCCCACTTCATATTCCAGAAATGCTCTGGACATATGCTTTCTCAAGTCTCCAGGCTTCTTTACATGGATTTCCTCCTGCCCGGAATGCCTTCCTGTCTCGCATCATTACAAAAAAAAACTACTACTTCATCCTCAAAATGTTCATTCAAGTGCTGCCCCCTCTGCAGAGTTTTCTAGGACAACCCCAAGCCCAAAGGAGAATGCTCTTTCTCTGATTCTATGACAGCTTCCAGAACAGTCACCACCACACTGTGCTATCACTGTTTTGAAGGTTGGCTCAGCACAGTGAAAACAGCCCAGCTCTATAACCTGAAAGTTCCACGTTGAAATGCTGACTGTGCCACTTTCCAGCTAGGTGATTTCCAGAAAACTCTTTCATATCTCAGTACCTCAGTTGCTTCATCTATAAAAGGGAAAACTAATAACTTACTTACAAGGTTGCAAGGATTCAAGGTGGTGTGTGTACAAGCCCCTGACCACAGCAAAGACTGAAAAAATAATCCCAATGACTGATAACCAACAACAATTTTATATTGTGGTATTAAACAAAAAACACACAAAAGCATATTACAACCATATGTGTATTTTTACATTTGGCACGTGATATGGTTTTGCTATGTCCCCACCCAAATCTCAACTTCAATTGTATCTCCTAGAATTCCCACGTGTTGTGGGAGACACCCAGGGGGAGGTTATTGAATCATGGGGGCCAGTCTTTCTTGTGCTAGTCTCATGATAGTGAATAAGTCTCACAAGATCTGATAGGTTTATCAAGGGTTTCCACTTTTGCTTCTTCCTCATTTTCTCTTGCCACCACCTTGTAAGAAGTGCCTTTCACCTCCTGCCATGATTCTGAGGGCCCCCAGCCCTGTAGATCTGTAAGTCCAATTAAACCTCTTCTTCTTCCCAGTCTTGGGTATGTCTCAATCAGTTGCATGAAAACGAACTAATACAGTAAATTGGTACGAGTAGAGTGGGGCATTGCTGAAAGGATACCTGAAAATGTGAAAGCAACTTTGGAACTGGGTAACAGACAGAGGTTGGAACAGTTTGGAGGGCTGAGGATAAGACAGGAAAATGTGGAAAAGTTTGGAACCTCCTAGAGACTTGTTCAGTGGCTCTGACAAAAATGTTGATAGTGATATGAACAACAAGGTCCAGGCTGAGGTACTCTCAGATGGAGATGAGGAACTTGTTGGGAACTGAAGCAAGGGTGACTCTTGTTATGTTTTAGCAAGAGACTGGTGGCATTTTGCTCCACCCTAGAGATTTGTGGAGCTTTGAACTTGAGAGAGATGATTTAGGGCATCTGGCGGAAGAAATTTCTAAGCAGCAAAGTATTCAAAATGTGACTTGGGTGCTGTTAAAACATTCCATTTTAAAAGGGAAACAGCATAAAAGTTCAGAAAATTTGTAGCCTGATGATGCAGTAGAAAAGAAAAACCTACTTTCTAAGGAGAAATTCAAGCTGACTGCAGAAATTTGCATAAGTAGCAAGGAGCCTGATGTTAATCCCCAAGGCCATGGGGAAAATGTCTCCAGGCCATGTCAGAGACCGCAGGGCAGCCCCTCCCATCACAGGCCTGGAGCCCCAGGAGGAAAAAGTGGTTTCATGGGCTGAGCCCAGGGTCCCCATGCTGTGTGCAGCCTAGGGACTGGGTGCCCCATGTCCCAGCCACTCTAGCCATGGCTTAAAGGGGCCAACATAGAGTTCAGGCTGTGACTTCAGAGGGTGGGAGCCCCAAGCCTTAGCAGCTTCCACATGGTGTTGAGCCTGCAGGTGCATAGAAGTCAAGAATTGAGGTTTGGGAACCTCTGTCTAGATTTCAGAAGATGTATGGAAATGCCTGGATGCCCAGGCAAAAGTTTGCTGCAGGGATTGAGCCCTCATGGAGAACCTCTGCTAGGACAGTCTGGAAGGGAATGTGAGGTCAGAGCTCCAACACAAGAGTCTCTACTGGGGCAATGCCTAGTAGAGCTGTGAGATGAGGGCCACCATCCTCCAGACCCCATAATAGTAGACCCATCGACAGCTTGTACTGTGAGCCTGGAAAAGCCACAGACACTCAATGCCAGCCACTGAAAGCAGCTGGGAGGGAGGCTGTAACCTGCAAAGCCACAGGGGTGGAGCTGCCTAAGACCATGGGAACCCACCTCTTGCATCAGTGTGACCTGGATGTGAGACCTGGAGTCAAAGGAGATAATTTGGACCTTTAAAATTTGACTGCCTGCTGGATTTCAGACTTGCATGGGGCCTGTAACCCCTTTGTTTTGGCCAATTTCTCCCATTTGGAATGGCTGTATTTACCCAATACCTGAACATACATTGTATCTAGGAAGTAACTAACTTGCTTTTGATTTTATAGGCTCATAAGCAGAAAGGACTTGCCTTGTCTCAGATGAGACTTTGGACTGTGGACTTTTGGGTTAATGCTGAAATGAGTTAAAACTTTGGGGGATTGCTAGGAAGGCATGATTGTTTTTGAAATGTGAGGACATGAAATTTGGTGGGGCCGGGGTGGTATGATATGGTTTGGCTGTGTCCCCACTCAAATCTCAACTTGAATTGTATCTCCCAGAATTCCTACATGTTGTGGGAGGGACCCATGGGGAGGTAATTGAATCATGGGGGTTGTTTACCGTGCTATTCTCATGATAGTGAATAAGTCTCAAGAGATCTGATGGGTTTATCAGGGATTTCCACTTTTGCTTCTTCCCCATTTTCTCTTGCTGCCCCCATGTAAGAAGTGCCTTTCACGTCCCACCACGATTCTGTGGCCTCCCCAGCCATGTGGAACTGTAAGTCCAATTAAACCCCCTTTTCTTCCTAGTCTCAGGTATGTTCTTTATCAGCTGCATGAAAACAGACTAATACAGCATGTGACCCTGAAGAATGTAAAAAGCTGTTTGATGATCCATTTTCCACAGGTACAATTCTGTCCTGATTTAAGCAATAAAAACAATTTCATACAGCCTTTAAATAAAGGATCTTCTACAAGGGAAAATTGCCACAAAGAATATAACTGAGAAAAGATTTACCACAAAGGCTCATTTCACTAAGAAAAAAAATAATCAGTGGAAAACCAAGCAGCACATTTGGAGAGAAACTGACTCAGGGGTAATAATTATAATCTGCCACTACTATTTACTACAGGACATTCCTTCCCTTTAAAACCATAATGTTAGCAGCCTACAATTAAAAGATAATTATAACCATTTGCAAGTGATGGTGTTTTCATCCCATAGCCTAGTACCTTCTAGAACTCCCTATTTTTAAATTGTTCTTTTTTGATCATCCCAAAATGGATGAATATTAAAGAAAAGATAAATCTCCTTTATGTTATCTCACTTTGCTCTTTTTTTTATTATTATTATACTTTAACTTCTAGGGCACATGTGCACAACATGCAGGTTACACATGTATACATGAGCCATGTTGGTGTGCTGCACCCGTTATCTCGTCATTTACATTAGTTATATCTCCTAATGCTATCCCTCCCCCTCCCCCCACCCCACGACAGGCCTGGGTGTGTGATGTTCCACACCCCATGTCCAAGTGTTCTCATTGTTCAGTTCCCACCTATGAGTGAGAATATGTGGTGTTTGGTTTTCTGTCCTTGCGATGATGGTTTGCTCAGAATTATGGTTTCCAGCTTCATCCATGTCCCTACAAAGGACATGAACTCATCCTTTTTTATGGCTGCGTAGAATTCCATGGTGTATATGTGCCACATTTTCTTAATCCAGTCTATCATTGATGGACATTTGGTTTGGTTCCAAGTCTTTGCTATTGTGAATAGTGCCACAATAAACATACGTGTGCCTGTGTCTTTATAGTAGCATGATTTATAATCCTTTGGGTATATACCCAGTAATGGGATGGCTGGGTCAAATGGTATTTCTAGTTCTAGATCCTTGAGGAATCACCACACTGTCTTCCACAATGGTTGAACTAGTTTACAGTCCCACCAACAGTGTAAAAGTGTTCCTATTTCTCCACATCCTCTCCAGTACCTGTTGTTTCCTGACTTTTTAATGATTGTGATTCTAACTCATGTAAGATGGTATCTCATTGTGGTTTTGATTTGCATTTCTCTGAGAGCCAGTGATGACGAGCATTTTTTAATGTGTCTGTTGGCTGCATAAATGTCTTCTTGGCCAGGCGTGGTGGCTCACGCCTGTAATCCCAGCACTTTGGGAGGCTGAGGCAGGTGGATCACAAGGTCAGGAGATCGAGACCATCCTGGCTAACACAGTGAAACCACGTCTCTACTAAAAAAATACAAAAAATCAGCCAGGCGTGGTGGCAGGTGCCTGTAGTCCCAGCTACTAGGGAGGCTGAGGCAGGAGAATGGTGTGCACCCAGGAGGCAGAGCTTGCAGTGAGCGAGATCATGCCACTGCACTGCAGCCTGGCGAAAGAGCAAGACTCTGCCTCAAAAAAAAAAAAAATCTTCTTTTAAGAAATGTCTGTTCATATCCCTTGCCCACTTTTTGATGGGGTTTTTTGATTTTTTTCTTGTAAATTTGTTTAAGTTCTTTGTAGATTCTGATTATTAGCCCTTTGTCAGACAGTTAGATTGCAAAAATTTTCTCCCATTCTATACGGTGCCTGTTCACTCTGATGGCAGTTTCTTTTGCCGTGCAGAAGGTCTTTAGTTTAATTAGATCCCATTTGTCTATTTTGGCTTTTGTTGCCATTGCTTTTAGTGTTTTAGTCATGAAGTCCTTGGCCATGCCTATATCCTGAATAGTATTGCCTAGGTTTTCTTCTAGGGTTTTTATGGTTTTATGGCTAACATTTAAATCTTTAATCCATCTTGAATTAATTTTTGTATAAGGTGTAAGGAAGGGATCTAGTTTCACCTTTCTACATATGGCTACCCAATTTTCCCAGCACCATTTATTAAATAGGGAATCCTTTCCCCATTGTTTGTTTTTCTCAGGTTTATCAAAGATCAGATGGTTGTAGATGTGTGGTATTATTTCTGAGGGCTCTGTTCTATTCCATTGGTCTATATCTCTATTTTGGTACAAGTACCATGCTGTTTTGATTACTGTAGCCTTGTAGTATAGTTGGAAGTCAGGTAGCATGATGCCTCCAGCTTTGTTCTTTTGGCTTAGGATTGTCTTGGCAATGCAGGCTCTTTTTTGGTTCCATATGAACTTTAAAGTAGTATTTTCCAATTCTGTGAAGAAAGTCATTGGTAGCTTGATGGGGATGGCATTGAATCTATAAATTACCTTGGGCAGTGTGGCCATTTTCACAATATTGATTCTTCCTATCGATGAGCATGGAATGTTCTTCCATTTGTTTGTGTCCTCTTTTATTTCATTGAGCAGTGGTTTGTAGTTCTCCCTGAAGAGGTCCTTCACATCCCTTGTAAGTTGAAGTCGTAGGTGTTTTATTCTTTTTGAAGCAATTGTGAATGGAAGTTCACTCATGATTTGGCTCTCTGTTTGTCTGTTATTGGTGTATATGAATGTTTGTGATTTTTGCACACTGATTTTGTATCCTGAGACTTTGCTGAAGTTGTTTATCAGCTTAAGGAGATTTTGGGCTGAGACAATTGGGTTTTCTAAATATACAATCTGCAAACAGGGACAATTTGACTTCCTCTTTTCCTAACTGAATATCTTTTATTTCTTTCTCCTGCCTGATTGCCCTGGCCAGAAATTCCAACACTATGTTGAATGGGAGTGGTGAGAGAGTGCACCCCTGTCTTGTGCCAGTTTTCAAAGGGAATGCCTCCGGTTTTTGCCCATTCAGTACGATATTGGCTGTGGGTTTGTCATAAATAGCTCTTATTATCTTGAGACATGTCCCATCAATACCTAGTTTATTGAGAATTTTTATCATGAAGGGCTGTTGAATTTTGTTGAAGGCCTTTTCTCCATCTATTGAGATAATCATGTGGTTTTTGTCTTTGGTTCTGTTTATATGTTGGATTACGTTTATTGATTTGCATATGTTGAACCAGCCTTGCATCCCAGGGACGAAGCCAACTTGATCGTGGTGGATAAGCTTTTTGATGTGCTGCTGGATTTGGTTTGCCAGTATTTTATTCAGGATTTTTGCATCGAGGTTCATCAGGAATATTGGTCTTAAATTCTCTTTTTTGTGTGTGTCTCTGCCAGGCTTTGATATCAGGATGATGCTGGCCTCATAAAATGAGTTAGGGAGGATTCCCTCTTCTTTTATTGATTGGAATAGTTTCAGAAGTAATGGTACCGGCTCCTCTTTGTACCTCTGGTAGAATTCGGCTGTGAATCCGTCTGGTCCTTGACTTTTTCGGCTGGTAGGCTATTAACT
The DNA here is from genome assembly GCF_008728515.1 of Papio anubis. NCBI lineage: Eukaryota > Metazoa > Chordata > Mammalia > Primates > Cercopithecidae > Papio > Papio anubis. The sequence continues at coordinate 51,235,615 of NC_044987.1, read as the reverse complement.
ATTGCCTCAATTTCAGAGCTGTTATTGGTCAATTCAGGGATTCAACTTCTTCCTGGTTTACTCTTGGGAGGGTGTATGTGTCCAGGAATTTATCCATTTCTTCCACATTTTCTAGTTTATTTGCGTAGAGGTGTTTATAGTATTCTCTGATGGTAGTTTGCATTTCTGTGGGATCGGTGGTGATATCCACTTTATCATTTTTTATGGCATCTATTTGATTCTTCTCTATTTTCTTCTTTATTAATCTTGCTAGTGGTCTATCAATTTTGTTGATCTTTTCAAAAAACCAGCTCCTGGATTCATTGATTTTTTGAAGGGTTTTTTGTGTCCCTATCTCCTTCAGTTCTGCTCTGATCTTACTTATTTCTTGCCTTCTGCTAGCTTCTGAAGGTGTTTGCTTTTGCTTCTCTAGTTCTTTTAATTGTGATGTTAGGGTGTCATTTTTGGATCTTTCCTGCTTTCTCTTGTGGACATTTAGTGCTATAAATTTCCCTCTAAACACTGCTTTGGCCTGTGTCCCAGAGATTCTGGTATGTTGTGTCTTTGTTCTCATTGGTTTCAAAGAACATCTTTATTTCTGCCTTCACTTCGTTATGTACCCAGGAGTCATTCAGGAGCAGGTTTTTCAGTTTCCATGTAGTTGAGCAGTTCTGAGTGAGTTTCTTAATCCTGAGCTCTAGTTTGATTGCACTGTGGTCTGAGAGACAGTTTGCTATAATTTCTGTTCTTTTACATTTGCTGAGGAGTGCTTTACTTCCAGTTATGTAGTCAGTTTTGGAATAAGTGTGATGTGGTGCTGAAAAGAATGTATATTCTGTTGATTTGTGGTGGAGAGTTCTGTAGATGTCTTAGGTGCGCTTGGTGCAGAGCTGAGTTCAATTCCTGGATATCCTTGTTAACTTCCTGTCTCGTTGATCTGTCTAATGTTGACAGTGGGGTGTTAAAGTCTCCCGTTATTATTGTGTGGGAGTCTAAGTCTCCTTGTAGGTCCCTAAGGACTTACTTTATGAATCTGGGTTCTCCGGTATTGGGTGCATATATATTTAGGACAGTTAGCTCTTCTTGTTGAATTGATCCCTTTACCATTATGTAATGGCCTTGTCTCTTTTGATCTTTGTTGGTTTAAAGTCTGTTTTATTAGAGACTAGGATTGCAACCCCAGCTTTTTTTTGTTTTGTTTTCCATTTGCTTGGTAGATCTTCCTCCATTCCTTTCTTTTGAACCTATGTGTGCCTCTGCACGTGACATGGGTGTCCTGAATACAGCAGACTGATGGGTCTTGACTCTTTATCCAATTTGCCAGTCTGTGTATTTTAATTGGAGCATTTAGCCCATTTACATTTAAGGTTAATATTGTTAAGTTTGAATTTGATCCTGTCTTTATGATATTAGCTGGTTATTTTGCTCATTAGTTGATGTAGTTTCTTCCTAGCATCGATGGTCTTTACAATTTGGCATGTTTCTGCAGTTGCGGGTCCAGTTGTTCCTTTCCATGTTTAGTGCTTCCTTTAGGAGCTCCTGTAAGGCAGGCCTGGTGGTGACAAAATCTCTCAGCATTTGCCTGTCTGTAAAGGATTTTATTTCTCCTTCACTTATGAAGCTTAGTTTCACTGGATATGAAATTCTGGGTTGAAAATTCTTTTCTTTAAGAATGTTGAATATTGGCCCCCACTCTTGCAGGGTTTCTGCTGAGAGATCCGCTGTTAGTCTGATGGGCTTCCCTTTGTGGGTTACCCAACCTTTCTCTCTTGCTGCCCTTAATACTTTTTCCTTCATTTCAACTTTGGTGAATCTGACAAGTATGTGTCTTGGAGTTGCTCTTCTCGAAGAGTATCTTTGTGGTGTTCTCTGTATTTCCTGAATTTGAATGTTGGCCTGCCTTGCTAGGTTGGAGAAGTTCTCCTGGATAATATCCTGAAGAGTGTTTTCCAACTTGGTCCCATTCTCCCCATCACTTTCAGGTACACCAATCAGACATAGATTTGGTCTTTTCACGTAGTCCCCTATTTCTTGGAGGCTTTGTTCACTTCTTTCTACTCTTTTTTCTCTAAACTTCTCACTTCATTCCATTCATTTGATCTTCGATCACTGATGCCCTTTCTTCCACTTGATCGACTCGGCTGCTGAAGCTTGTGCATGTGTCACATAGTTCTTGTGCCATCGTTTTCAGCTCCATCAGGTCATTTCAGGTCTTCTCTATGCTGTTTATCCTAGTTAGCCATTCATCTAATCTTTTTTCAAGGTTTTCAGCTTCTTTGCAATGGGTTTGAACATCCTCCTTTAGCTCAGAGAATTTTGTTATTACCCATCATCTGAAGCCTTCTTCTCTCAACTTGTCAAAGTCATTCTCCATCCAGTTTTGTTCCATTGCTGGCAAGGAGCTGCATTCCTTTGGATCAGAAGAGGCACTCTGATTTTTAGAATTTTCAGCTTTTCTGCTCTGGTTTCTCCCCATCTTTGTGGCTTTATCTACCTTTGGTCTTTGATGATGGTGACGTACAGATGGGGTTTTGGTGTGGATGTCCTTTCTGTTTGTTAGTTTTCCTTCTAACAGTCAGGACCCTCAGCTGCAGGTCTGTTGCAGTTTGCTGGAGGTCCACTCCAGACCCTGTTTGCCTGAGGCTGCAGAGGCTGCAGTACAGCAAATATTGCAGAACAGAAAATGTTGCTGCCTGATCCTTCCTCTGGAAGCTTCATCTCAAAGGGGCACCCAGTTGTATGAGATGTCAGTTGGTCCCTACTGGGAGGTGTCTCCCAGTTAGGCTACTCGGGTCAGGGACCCACTTGAGGAGGCATTCTGTCTATTCTCAGATCTCAAACTCCATGCTGGGAGAACCACTACTCTCTTCAAAGCTGTCAGACAGGGATGTTTAAGTCTGCAGAAGTTTCTGCTGCCTTTTGTTCAGCTATGCCCTGCCCCAAGAGGTGGAGTCTACAGAGGCAGGCAGGCCTCCTTGAGCTGCGGTGGGCTCCACCCAGTTCAAGTTTCCTGGTCACTTTGTTTACCTACTCAAGCCTCAGCAATGGTGGACGCCCCTCCCCCCACCTCGCTGGCACCTTGCAGTTCGATCTCAGACTGCTGTGCTAGCAGTGAGCAAGGCTCTGTGGGCGTGGGACCCTCCGAGCCAGGCACAGGATATAATCTCCTGGTGTACCGTTTGCTAAGACTGTTGGAAAAGCCCAGTATTAGGGTGGGAGTGTCCCAATTTTCCAGGTACCATCTGTCATGGCTTCCCTTGGCTAGGAAAGGGAATTCCCCAACCCTTTGCACTTCCCGGGTAAGGCCTGCTCCATGGGCTGCACCCACTGTCTGACAAGCCCCAGTGAGATGAACCTGGTACCTCAGTTGGAAATGCAGAAATTATCCATCTTCTGCATCACTTACGCTGGGAGCTGTAGACTGGAGTTGTTCCTATTTGGCCATCTTGGAACCTCCTCACTTTGCTCATTTTAGTGTTTAGAAACACAGTCCAAATCAGAAAATCTTACCAAGCCCTGCTATTAGGCAAGAGCAAAACTATTGAGAAGGAAAACAAAATGGTGAATAAATAAAAGCCTAAGGAAAACTAGAGAGGAGGAAATGCGTGTTTTTCCCATCTGCCCTTATGGAGGCAAAAAAAAAAAAAAACCCTCTGCAATGAATGACTTAATTTTCAAGGGAAAATCTATAAACTGCTAAGCCACTGCCAAGTCCCTTCTCCCACAAACAGAATCATCTTCCTACAATAGGAAGTCATTTTCACCGTGCAATTTTGCCTCCTCTAAACCTGCATACTTTATGCCTCTCTTGCAATACTTTATACTCATAGTAAAGGCTTTTGCTTCCAGGTCTTACCTTTCCATTATGAGAGAAACATTCTTCTTTTTAAGGCCTTTGTGGTCTAGATCAGGGTTTTATAAAATGGAGGTTGTGATCCATTTGTAGGTTACGAATTCATTTAGTGGGTCATAGTATTTTTCTTTTAACAAAATTTCATGCTATTCAGCAACCAAGCTACAGAATTTGAAATTATTTCTATTAAGAAATCTTAAAAATCTAAGTGGCCTGAACCATTATGCCCCGGTGAGTGTCTTAATTCTCACTTAACAGCAGTGTGTGTTCTCTACTTGAGAGACAACCACCTATTCAATGTCATTTGAAGATGTAATTACAGTTCAGGCAGTCTCACAAAGTAGAGCACAGTTAACATCCAAATGTGTGCTACAGACAGTAAGTACTAGGGCACCTGGGGGTAGGACAGCCCCTGCTGGGCTGAGTCAGCAGAGGAAGGTTTCTCTGAAGATGTGGGGTTTACGCAGGGCCCTGTAAAGCCTGGATTGGACAAAAGGAGAGGAGAAAAAAACCATGGTGCCAGCTGGCCTGGACTGAAGCTAAAAGAACAGAGGGACTGAAGGGGTATTATAATAAGTTAGCCTGGAATTATATGGTACAAACTGGTAACCCTGGGAAAGCAAAGAGGGGGCAGAAACTAGGAAGGAATCTTGGAAAGGTCTTGGCTACTGACTGGATTTTGGTTTGAATGTGAAGGTGAGAGAACCAGAAAATTCCAAAGTTTTCTATCCCATGTGAACAGGAGAGTACAACTGACCCTTGAACAATGGGGTGATTAGGGGCACTGACCCACCCTCCACAACCTACAAACAGTCAAAAACCTGCCTATATCCTTTGACTTCCAAAAACTTAGTAGAGCATACTATTGACCAGAAGCCTTACAGATAACATAAAGTCAATTAACACATATTTTGTATATGTATTATATTCTGTACTCTTACAATAAAATAAGCTAGGTAAAAATGTTATTAAGAAAATCTTAAGGCAGAGAAAATATATTTATTATTCATTAAAGTGGAAGTGGATCATCATAAAGGTCTTTATCCTCATCTTCACTTTGAGAAGGCTGAACAGGAGGAGGAGAAAGAGGAGGGGTTGGTCTTGCTGTCTCAGGGGTGGCAGAGGCAGACGAAGTGAAGGAGATTAAAGGGGAGACAGAAGAGATGTATTAAAAATAAAAATGTGTATAAGTGGACACGTGCAGTTCAAACCCACATTGTTCCAGGGTCAACTGTTGTACCATTAACAGTAATGGGAAAAATTTGGAGAAATTTTAAAAAGAAGTATTATGTAATAACATTAACATTTGCTGTAGAAGTTTAACCTGTTTTGGACACCTAAGTTGCATTGAGATATCCATATTAGGGACACTAAGCAGTACAGGCCGAATCCCATTCTTTAGGCACTCACTACCTGGGAGGACCAAAGCTGATATTGAGCCAGTTATTAAAATACTGAAATATTTCATACGAGTTGGAGAAAAACTACCTGTGCAACACCCCCATACACACACACACACACACACACACACACATACTCTGCCCTACTGCCCCAGACCCTTTTTTAGATCTCCAGACCTAAAGAACCATGGTACTTCAAAAGGCCTCAACTCCATGACTAGCTTCTGTTCTGACTGGCCAGTGTCTATGCCATATTGGTAGTACAACACTGGCAGACTATTGACAAAACCAAGTACTAATGATAGAAGAATAACTTGAGCTTGAGCCAGTTATTTGTCTGAAGAGCTGACGAAAGCACACACTGAGATACACTGATGGGTGTAGTCCCAGCACTCAGGCTGCTCACAGTCCCAACAGGATACCAACATATAAATAAAGCAATGCAATCCAGAGTAGCAGCATCGAAGTAGCTATAAAGTGCAGTAAGAGGCACAAAGAGGAAAGTAGTCAGTTACCTAGCCCATGGAAGGGAGGCAAAGCAGTTCCTAACAAGAAAAGGTGATACAAGACCTGAGCAGTGAAAGATGAACAGGAGTTTGCTAGGGAGAGAAAGGAGGAAGACAAACCATTCCAAGTTGACAGATAGCAGCACTATGTAAGCCACAACTCAATATACTGTGTACAAAATAATGAGATGACGAATGTATAATGTCTGGCACACAGTGTCAATAATAAATCACAATAAATAATAAATATTAGAGTTTTTCTGGCAGATTTATTTATCTGATGATGTTTTTAAAGGTTGATCCTAAAATATATTTGCATTGTCTAAGCCTACACTAGCTAAGCAAGGGATGGGCATTCAAGATATCCTGGGAGGCAGGGGTCAGTCAGTTTGGAATTTAAAACTAAAGCACGTAAAAATAAATTCACAACATCAGTGTTGACTGCACTTGTTAGATGTGCGTAAGCAAAGATGAGACTTGGTGCTGCTGCAGGCCTCTCAGATGCACAGATAAGTGTGACCCAAGGTTGCTTAATGAAATCACAGAAAGGCGGTTGGTAAGTATAAATTCCCACCTCTTTTAAAGGATTGTTGTTTTTTAGAAATTAGACTACATAAAAAGGCAAACCAACAGCCTGTTTTAGTCTGCACTGGTCACTGTCATCTAGAGCCAATTGTTCAAGAGGAAGGAACCACTCAACGCCAAGGAGAAGGGAGTCATCACCGCTGCTTTCCAAAATTGTTGTATGAGCTGCTCCCTCAAAGGAAGAGGCCATCAGTGCTCAGGAAGAGGCAGAGATTTCCGACAGTTTTAAAGGACAGTGTCTGCAGCGTGACCCACAGTTCAAACTGCATAAAAATATAAATTCACTGACAAATGATAACAAGTACTTCCTTACTTTCCTATCTGCTGAATCACAGCCATTGTTTGGGTTGTAGTTCCTGGTTTAAATTAGGTTATTCAATCACAATGATGCCGGCCAAACATGCTGGTCATATGCCATCAGGAAAACTTATCAAAAATGTCATTCGTGCTGGGAACGGTGGCTCAGGCCTGTAATCCCAGAACTTTGGAAAGCTGAGATAGGAGGATCACTTGAGCCCAGAAATTTGAGACCAACTGGGCAACCTGTAGAAACCTCATCTCTAGAAAAAAATACAAAAATTAGCCAGGCATGATGGGCATACCTGGAGTGAAACTACTCAGGAAGCTGAGATGGGAGAATTGATTGAGCCCGGGACGTCGAGGCTGCAGTGGGCCATGATCACACCACTGCACTCCCACCTGGGAGACACAGTGAGACCCTGTCTCAACAACAACTACAAAAAATCCAGTTGTATCAAGTCTTAAGCACATAAACACACAAACTTTTGCACTAATAAAATTTAATCTGTACCAAGGACACCTTTTAAAACCCTGTTTTTCCTCCTTCTGAAGATCACAAATGTTCTGATGTAGTGGGAAGAGAAGGGAATTTGCAGACAGATCTAACTTTCGGTGCCATCTTGGCCATTTATTAGCTACTTAACCAAGCTCATGGCTTTGGGCTTCCTTTCTCAAATGCAGAATGAAAAAATTAACACCTACCAGAGGAGTCTTGTAATGATTTAGTTGGAAAATACATATGTGCAAGTGCCCAGCAAGGGCCTGCAAGAAGTAAGGGCTTGATTTATTACTAATATATTTTGCAAGGTATTACTAGCACACACCTCCCAGTTCAAACAATGTATGTCATCAGTGCCCAATATTGTCATGTGAAAGAAAAAATATGATATAAAACTTCAGCAATTTGTTCTGAGTGGTCACTTAAGAAACTATGACTTGCAAAGTAAAATTACTTTTTTAATGGCGGCTATCTTAGAACAGATAACAGAAACAGGGTAGTGTCTTGGTGACAGTAAGAACCTCTTATACACCAAATATGATGTAGCCTGGTAAATGACATGCTTTTCTTTTTCCTTTCTGTTCAGTTACAGTCACCAATGCTGTGACATGTGTAATATATATTTAATACTGTGGGGAAAAGAGAGATCAGACTGTTACTTTGTCTATGTTGAAAGAAGTAGACATAAGAGACTCCATTTCATTCTGTACTAAGAATTCCTCTGCCTTGACATGCTGTTAATCTGTAACCCTACCCCCAACCCTGTCCTTGAAGAGACATGTGCTGTGTCTACTCAAGGTTTAATGGATTCAGGGCTGTGCAGCATGTGCTTTGTTAAACAAGTGCCTGAAGGCAGTATGCTTGTTATAGTTGGGTGCTGACGAGTTGATGGGTGCAGCACAGCAACATGGCACAAGTATACATATGTAACAAACCTGCATGTTATGCACATGTACTCTAGAACTTAAAGTATAATAATAATAAAAAATAAATAAATAAATAAAAGTCATCACCATTCTCTAATCTCAAGTATCCAGGGACACAAACACTGCGGAAGGCCACAGAGACCTCTGCCTAGGAAAGCTAGGTATTGTCCAAGGTTTCTCCCCATGTGATAGTCTGAAATATGGCCTCGTGGGAAAGGAAAGACCTGATCATCCCCTAGCCCGACACCCCTAAAGGGTCTGTGCTGAGGAGGATTAGTAAAAGAGGAAGGAAGGCTTCTTTGCAGTTGAGATAGAGGAAGGCATCTGTCTCCTGCCCATCTCTGGGCAATGGAATGTCTTGGTGTAAAACCCGATTGTATGTTCTATTTACTGAGATAGGAGAGGGAGGTGGGACATGCTAGCGGCAATTCAGCTCTTTATGCACTGAAAATGTTTATGGAGATGTTTGCATATATGTACATCAAAGCACAGCACTTTTCCTTAAACTTATTCATGACACAGAGATCTTTATTCATATGTCTTCTTGCTGACCTTCTCCCTACTATGACCCTATTGTCCTGCCACTTCCCCATCTCTGAGATGGTAAAGACAATGATCAATAAATACTGAGGGAACTCAGTGACCGGTGCTGACGCAGGTCCTCCGTATGCTGAGCGCCAGTCCCTGGGGCCCACTTTTCTTTCTCTATACTTTGTCTCTGTGTCTCTTTCTTTTCTCAAGTTTCTCATTTCACACCTGATGAGAAACGCCCACAGGTGTGGAGGGGCAGGCCACCCCTTCATATATACATTTATCATTGTATAAATAACTGAGCTATGAGGAATGGTACATATTGCAGAAATATAACATGAGTGCTTTGGATATTTTATTTTTTAAATAATGTGTGACATCACTTTCATTGTTCCATATTACTGAAGATTATAAATCCACTTCTCAAGGGACTATTTATTTCCCCTTAGATGGCAGAATAATACAACTACAATCATGGTCCAAACAGCCAGTCTTCTCATAAATGTGGTTAAGGAGACTAGCTTAAATTTTCAGTCTAATATCCCTTTAAATTATATACTTTATTAAATAGAATAATATATTTTTATTCTAAACAACATGCTAAAAATAAGACCAGTCTCCAGGCTTTTAAAGAAAATAAAATGCTTAGGTACAGTTTACTAGATTTGACTCCCTAATCTAAGAGCTGGTAGACTTTCAAAAGCAGAATGCAAGAGAGGGACATGCAAGGACCTTCCACTCTTCCAAGAGTGAAAGATGAATACATGTCAGTGACCAGTCCAGCAGCTTGAATTAGAGACTTTTACACAAACTCTACAACTTATTCCAAACCAAATTTCATACACAAACTGTTGGGAAAGCTTAAAATGGATAATTTGCTCATGGACTGAGCACCAAGCTTCAGGAGACAAAGTTCGATAGTAGTGACTTCACTCCTGCCTCACCAATGATGCATCCTCCTTTATTCCCTTGAATAGGACCTTTTTGTGATAGTCAATGGAGGTCTCTTAACATCCTTTACTCAATGAATTTATAGAGCTACCCAAAATAACTCATAGTGTTATTTTAGAAGTTTTCATAGTCCCTTCTGATGCTAACATAGTTCCCATTAATTTAAACCTCTTCTTTCTGTAACACAAAGTCAAAGTCAGAAGAAAGTTCTGTATAATTGAAATCTCCATTATATTTTTGCTGTCCAAAATTACCCAACCCGGTATTAGAAGAATTAAAATTCTGCTTATTCTTCAACTTTATTACTGTCTAATATGGGTTAATATCTCTAAATCAGCCATGAACTACCTGAATTTTTTTAATTCTTAAATTTTTTGACAGGGTCTCCTTCTGTCGCCCATGCTGGAGTATAGTGGTGCAATCAGCTCACTGCAGCCTTGACCTCCAAAGCTCAAGTGATCCTCCTGCCCCAGCCTCCCAAGTAGCTGAGACCACAGGTGCACACCACCATGCCTGGCTAATTTTTGTATTTTTTTTAAAGACAGGGTCTTGCTTTCTTCCTCATGCTAGTCTCAAACTCCTGGTCTCAAGTTATCCTCCTAGTTCAGCCTCTCAAAGTGCTGTAATTACAGGTGTGAACCATCACGCTTGGTTGAACTACATGAATTAAATATAAGCCATGAACTGTAAAACCTTCTATTTCTGAAATATAGAGGCAACATGGTACAAGGGCTGTGATGTTGACAGAGACAGGTTTAAATCCTGGCTCTATCACTTATCAGCTATGCAATCATGCATAAATCACTTCAGCCTCTGAGCCCTTTTTCCTCTATAAAATTGTAGTAACTCCCTACAGGGTAAAAGATAAACGTGCATTTATTCAGTGCCATCACAAGATGAATACAAAACAACCATACTCTGATCAACTGTGTTCTATCCCACACCATCTCAACACCAAGCTATGCTCTTAAAGTCAATGAAAGCTGCAGAGAAGGAATATCCACACCGCGTGTATGTAAATGAACATAATGACAATACTGACCTCACAGTGTTGGAAGCCCACCTCCAAGGTCATCATCTTTGACGCCCCCATCTCGGTCTTACTGATCTCTTTTCAGTTCCTCCAACACAGCCTGGTCTTTCCTACCTTAGGATCTTGTACATGATATACCTTCTACCTTGACAGAAATCTTTATCATCTCCCTTCTTCTAGTTCACTCCTAATCATCTTTATGGTCTCTTTTAACATCATTGCCATCTACAGGATTCCCTAATACTCCAGACTCAGGACCTCATTATAGACATCTCACTTATAATTACTTAAAGCATACATCACACTTATAATTACTTATGACTATCTTCTTTCTCAATAAACTGTAAGCCGCATGAGGCCTATGTTTGCTTTCCATTTATCCCTAGCTATTAACTCGGAGTATGGCACAAAGGAAGAGTTCAACAAATATTTTTAAATGAATGTATGACTGTGCTGTTTCACTGTGTAACTGTTATATCAACTATCATAGAGTAATACTTCATTGTTATGTGTTGGGGCTCAGAAAACAATACCCCAAAGTATTGATATTATGTCAACTATCATAGGGTGATACTTCATTGTTATCAAAGTATTGTTCCTTGGGAGTACTTTGAACTGAAGAACACTGGAAGAGTCTCAGAAGCAGTCTTCTTCTGGCCCTCTTCTGTCTTTCTCTCTCCTGCTCCTCTTTCTCCACCAAGGCAGGTAATGGAAACTAGGACCCTTCTTCCCGAAAGCCAGTCATGAAGCCTAGAAATATTAAATTTAACCTTCCCCTTCCTTTCTGTGTAAGAGCTAGCTAAAAAGAAATTATCTGACCTACCTTGTCTCATAGTTGATCTTAAGACCTTCATTCCAAAAGGGGTCTGACACTACATCCAGGGAGAAAGAATGCCACACAGAGAGACCAAGAAGAATCAGAACAGATAGACCTTGCTGAGTTTCCCCATTCAGACTATTACCACTAGGATCATTCCCTTTTTGTTCCATCACATTTCTACAGGACTGTCCATTCTTCATCAAACGTAAGCCTAAAAATGAAGATTTTTCCCTGAGTTTTTTGGGTCTTCATTTCTGAAGACTCCCATGTCACATAAAATTGTGCTTAAATAAACTTGTTATGCTTTTCTCTTGTTAACCTGTATTTTATTATAGGAATGTTGACTATGACCCTTATGATGGGTGAGAAAAAGTATTGCACCTTTCTGCCCATACATATCATACAACCAAAATTGCAGGGCTGCTCAGAGAAAGCTTCCAAGGAAATCTGCCTTTAACAAATCTGTTTTCTCCTAACCCATATGGGCAATCTGCACAACATGAGCAGCAGGGAAGATAGCATCGTGGGCTTGACAGAGACACAGCTGCTGCTTCTCTCCAGCCGCAGCACCACAGGGCAACTTGAACTAACATGTATGCCATAAAAGTAAGGATTTACAAATATACACAGTTAAGTGGCTTCCATTTGCAAATGAAAAACCGAAATCATAAAAAGCTAACTGTAATACTCTAATAATAAATACAGGTGGTACACAATTACCACAAAAGTGGCCTGTAAGGAACATTTTTCTCATTGTGTTCATTCTTCATCCCAGCCCTCACCCATACACAAAACAAAGAAAAAGCAAGATAGGCAGCATTCCCTCCCTTAATCCTGTCTCTGTATATATGTTGGAAGAAGGAAAAGCACAAACTTCTAGCCACAGCTTCCAGACCACCAAAATAAGAAAATTAAAACAGGTAGGTCTGTCTTTATCTGACATTCTATCGTGTTCTCCAAAGGATGTGAGACAGCTAGGATTCAAGTTTCCTTACCCTTCCCCTCCTCCATATACACATACCTTCCTTACCTCAGTGCGTAGAAAAGTGGGAGAGAAGGAGGGGGAAAGACAGAGATTAATCAGATTTGTGAAAACAATACTCTAGGAAAAACAATGTCACATGTGCTATGGAGAAGTATGGATGTTTACAAGACAGGATTCCTGCTTTAAATGTAGAATAAGAGAGGAGTATAAAAGATGATATATAACACAAGGCTAGAATAAGACCTGTGCCATAAAAGTATAAAAAAAAGATTTGACCTATCATACACTGTCCAGGAGATTTAAAAACGGGCTGGATGCAGTGGCTCCCACCTGTAATCCCAACACTTTGTGAGGTAGAGGTGGAAAGATCACTTGAGGCCGGAAGTTCAAGACCAGCCTGGGCAACATAGCAAGACCCCATTTCTTTAAAAAAAAAAAAAAAAAATAGCCAGGCATGGTGGCACATGCCTTTAGTCTCAGCTACTCAAGAGCCTGAGGCAGAAGGTTCACCTGAGCCCAGGAGTTTCAGGCCAAGTCTGCAATGAGCTATGATCACACCACTGCACTGCAGCCTGGGTGACAGAGCAAGACTCTGTCTCAAAAAAAAAAAAAAAGAGGAAGAAGGAGAGGGAGGAGGAGGGAAGGAGGAAGGACGGAGAGGAAGAGAAAGAAAGAAGAGGAAGTGAGAAGAAGAAGGAGGAGGAGGAGGAGAAGGAGAAGGAGAATGACGCCAGCTCCTGGAGGAGGCAGAGGCATAAGCAGAGGCAGAAGCAGCAGAGGAAGCTGCAGAAGCAGCCAAAGACGACGCAGCAGCAGGAGCAGCAGAAGCAGAAGAAAAAAAAAAAAAAACAGCTCCTGAAGGAGGCAGTGTTAGAGGCAGGGGTTAAAAAATGGAATGGGGTTGATAAAAGAGGTAAGACCCATGGGAGAGAGAGAGATTCCAGGCAAAGGGAACAATGTGGATTAACTCATAGACAGGAAAGAAATGGGCATATGTGGTGAATAGATTAGCAAAATGGAAAGGCAGTTAGGGCCATAGATTGAAAGGCCTTAAATGCTACAGTATTTTGTTCTTAATAAAGCAAACAATAAAAAGTTGTTGCAGTTTCTGAACAGAACAGTGATTCAACTGGAGGAGAGGTGATTTATGTGACAACCCATGGGAGCTGTACTGGAGGGGGAACTGCAGGAAGCTAGGAGGACCAACTGGTTTACTCTTCTAGCTGTCAGGGGAGGCAGTAACAGGGGCTACAACAAGGGGCTTTAATCACTCCCTTGCATGCAATTCTCACTATCCAGGCCTCTCTCACCTTGTTCTCCACTTGGCAAAAGTGAAATTCACCAACTCCACAACCATACCCAAGAAACTGAATGTAGCTAGAGAAACATACAGCCACATCAAATGGCCTTACTAACTTACATGACAGTTACATCAAATGGCCTTACAAAGTTACAAAAGCTGCCCTGCAATCAAACCGTATGTCCCTAGTGCATTTACTTTCCTTCTCTGCTAGAGGAGCATTTTTGTTCTCTCCCTTTCTCATTCTCGGCTGATGACCTTCCATCTTATTTCACTGGGAAAAGAGAAGCATTCTGAAAAACAGCACACAAGCTCTCACTACCATACCACTTTCTTACCTTCATCTGTGCATATATGATGTGCCTAACCCAGTTTGACTATGGTCAAACTGTTCATGCTCTTGTTTTTTCAACTAGATCCCATTTCCTCTTGCCTAAGATCTCCCACTAGCAATTCTTTCTTGTTCCATCACTTTCTCACTCTCTCGGCTCATTTCCCTTAGCATACATTCCATTATTTCTCCCATCTTAAAAATGGGAACCCTCTTCCCCTCCATCTACCACACCATATTTCTGCTCCCCTTCGCAGCAAAATTCCTCAAAAGATTACCACACCCGTGGTCTCAATACAGCTTCTCCCACTCTCTCTTGCATGCACTCCAATGAGGCTTTCGCCTCCACCCACCCTCCAAGGAAATTGCTGTCAAGGTCACCATAACCTCCACATTGCTAAATCAAGTGGCCAATTCCCAGTCATTTATTTAGGCACTATTGGTTACCTTCTTATTGAAATGCTCTCTTCATTAAGTAATCAGGGTATCATAGCCTCCTGGTTTTCCTCCTCCAACTGTTCCTTCTCAGTCTCCTTAACTGGTTCCCCATTTCCCTGACTTCTAAATATGCAGTGTTGAGAAGATCACCTTTAAAAGAAAAGACCATCTTCATTAACTCCTTTGTTGCTCTCTTCAATCTCATGGTTTTACATATCATCTGTATACTGACAGCTTCAAATTTATATTACTTGCCCCACCTTTTTTTTAAATTCTTCATTCAGTATCATTTCTGAAACCAAGTTCCTCTTCTCCTTGCTTCCCCAAACCTACTCCTTCTGCAGCCTTCCCCATCTTAGTAAATGACAACTCCAACCTTCTAACTGCTCAGGACAAAAACCTTGGAGTCATCTTCGACTCTTTATCTCACACCCTACATCTACTTCATCAACTACACCTCAGCTACACCTTCAAAAATATCCAGAATCTGAGCACTTCTCAGCCTCCACCGCTACCACACTAATCCAAACCACCATCGTCTCTAATCTGAACTTTTCCAACAACCTGGTCTTTCTGTTTTCCCCCTTTCTCCTCCATAGTCTAGTCTCAACACAATAGCCAAAGTTTCATAAGTTTCTTAAGACTTATTAATCAGAGTATGTCATTCTTCTGCCCCTAAAGCTCCAAAGGCTTCTCATCTCATTCTGATTTGTGGCCAAATTCCTTACAATGGCCCAGATGTCCTCGCATTATCTGGCTCCCTGAACCTCCTTTCTGTGCTCCTCTATTACTTTCTCCCTTGGGCATGTCCCTCCAGACATACCGTCCTCCCTACAGTTCCTCCCACTGGGCGCACACCTACCTCAGGGTTTTTGCACTTGATCTTCCCTGCCTAGACATTTCCTGTGCCTAGAATGTTTTTCCCCATGCCTAGAATGCTCTTTCCCCAATGCCTCGAATATAGTAGGCACCTAATAAAAAATTTGGTAAATGAATTTAGACACACATTGAACATTCATTTTCTATTTTGCTTTTTTCATTTATTATTAATGCATAAACATTTTATCACATTGTCAAAATACTTTAAGACCATAATTTTTTGGGCTAACAATATTCCATTTTACAGACATACCACAAGTTATTTACAGTTTGGGACTGAAAAACCAGGATATTTACAAATGGGTATTTTTGGATGTTTCTTCCTTTGATATTTCTGTAAGGATATACACCTCACAGGATTGCTGTAAAGGCTGAATATGAACTAATAAGTGGACACAGAGATATCAGTTTTGTTACTACTGCTTAGATTACAGAGGCATCATGATGTCAATGAAGATTATAGATCTTGAAAGTAACAGACAAAAACGTGACTCACAATATTGTTGTTTAATAGCTTAATTAAGACACTTAACCTCTATGAGCTTCAATTAAACCATCTATTTCAAAAAGCAATTATATTAATCATAATTTTAAAAAGATGTAAAAGAGTTTAGCATAATATTGAGCTCAGAGTAGATAATCAATAAATGCTCATTCATTCACTTCTCATAAACAATACCTAGGATTTTTTAAATTATGAACCAGAAAGAAAAAATATTTTTACAAAATTATAATTATAAATTATCCAATTACATACATATTTTTAAACAGATTTTAAATACATAATAAAAATTTTCAACATAGAATTATTCTTTTCAATTAACAATTACTCAACCCTTACCAAAATTTTCAGTGCTAGATGTAAGTTTGAGTATATGCAACTGGAATGGTCAACAAGTACAATTTGAGCTCCTTCAGGATATAGTCATCTCTGCCTGGCCAGGACCTAGCCCAGTGCCTGACATATAAAAGATGCTGGATTGGCACACTTACCAAAGCACACTTAAGATTACAAAAATCTCTAAATCAATTTTGTTTCTTTTATTATAATAAAGATAGGCAAAATAATTATTTTTAATTACTGAATGATGGTATTAATAAATAAGTTCCTTTTTATCATGTGCTTTAATGTATATACACAACAGGTCAGTAAACTATTATAATGATGATAAGTTAAGCAAGAAAACATTTTAAAAATTCACCTCACTTCAGGGCTATTTCTTGAAGCAATCTGTGTGTTGGAGTCAGATGAATGCTAAGACATTACAAAATCTTCAGTGCTAGATATAAGTTGGAGTATATGCGATTGGAATGGTCAACAGGTACAATTTGAGCTCCTTCAGGATATAGTCATCTCTGCCTGGCCAGGACCTAGCCCAGTGCCTGACATATAAAAGATACCGGATCAGCACTGAGTAGGTAGGTGGGTGGGTGGGTAGGTGGGTGGGTAAGTGACTGATTGAGTATGGTAGTCATTAGTCCTGTCTGTCTAGGCACTACAAAGCCAAGACTTTTTGTCTCCTTATCCTGTGATTGGGTACAGTCATTTAACCAGTTCTAGCCAAGGAATTGTGAGAAGTGACATAAGTAATTTAATTTCCATTTTGGAGCATTTATATGAGATCTTCCATGTTCTTTTTCCACTGTTAAATGTTCATGAAAGCATCTGCTAAAAAGGAAACCCTGAACAACCACTTAGTCCCTGAGTGAAAGCAGGAGCACAGCCCCTGCTCATTCAATTGGAAGTTTATGACAGTAAGGTTCATATACTTTGTTAGGTTAAGTGACCAAAATTCATACATTTTACTATAGCAGCAAAACCTAACCTATCCTGGATAATGCAAGCAAGGTAATGACATTCATTTCAGAACTAGAAATTCATCAGAGTTTAATTTCAGAAAAACAAAATGGTACAGATAAGCAGTATAGCTCAGTAAAATAATTTAACCTCTCTATATGATAGTTCTCTTGCTCACTGAATTTGATGGCACATGCCTGTAATCCTAGCACTTTGGGACACCAAGCTAGGAGGACAGCTTGAGAACAAGAGTTCAAGACCAGCCTGGGCAACATAACGAGATCCCATCTCTACAAAAAGATTCAAAAATTAGCCAGGCATTGCGGTGTACACCTGTAGTCCCAGCTACCCAGGATGCTGAAGTGGAAGGATCACTTGAGCCCAGAGGTTCAAGGCTGTAGTGAGCTATGATCGCATGGCTGCACTCCATCCTGAGTGACAGAGCAAGATCCTGTCTAAAAACAAATAAACAAAAAGGATAGTTCTCTTGCCTACAAAATGGAATAATAGCATCTACCTCACAGAACAGTAATAGGGATTAAATAAGTGAATGTCTATTAGGTACTTAGGATAATATTTAGGGTATTTGAAGCTTTCAATAAATTGTAGTAAATTATTATCATTAATAATGCATTAGACACATTTACACTACATATGTCATTTTACTTTCATCTCTTACTCCTTATTCATTTTAATTTACAGTCAATTTTTTCAATTCATAATATCTTTATTAAGAAGTACCATATTCTGTCAGAACCACATAAAAAAAAGTAAAAAGAAGTACCATCCAAGGCACTAGGAACGAAGACAAACAATATCTACCATCAAGGTATTCTCCTTACCTGTGATGCTCCTTTCTTCTCCAATAGACCCACAACCAAGCAAACTTCAAAATCATAAACACAATGTTCTATTATATTATAAAATAGATCAACTATGCAGTGTTATAAATATTGTAGCAATTTAAGAGGTGACTACTTTTTAATTTAAAAATACTTTATATGTTATGGGTCTGTGTCCTATTCAAAGTCAAGATAGTAAAGTTGTTTAGGTCCAATTCACCAAAGACAATTAATGTTCTGGCAAAAAACAAAACTTGTACCCGCATTGCCACTGCTCCTAATGCAGTGCCCAATAAACAGGAGGCACTCAGTGAACAGAATACTAGGTATATCAGAGATTAGCAGATCCAATCCATTTATCTTACAAATTAGTACAATGAGATCTAGAGGGTTAAGCAACTTGCCCAAGAGTATGATGTGAATTACTGGCAGGGCTGATCCTAGAACCCAAACTTTGAAAATGTTTTAAAAGTCTAAATTCTCTAAAGCACAAAGTCCTTGCAATGTGCTGACAGAGGAATATAAACAAGACAGTGAAAAACTTAAAGTTAATTTTTACTGAACTTAGATTTTAGCATTAGTTAGTAAGAAATTTAAAACTCAGCTATCGGAAAGACAGTGTTAGATTTACTATTATCATCAAGAGAAGAAGCTACTTCCAAAAACCTGAAAGGGTAAATTCATTACCACATTTCCCCCCAACACTTTATCAACACTTAAAATAGCATAGAAAGAAAGATTGAAATAGTTTCATGTGCTTCTTTTTATGTACAGAATTTTGTGTGAAAAGAATGATTTCAAGCAAGAAAAAAGGTTAATTCCTAGGCCACAAGTCTGTTAAAGTATTGATTATTTTAATCCTATTGATTTAAAAAAAGTGAAGGGGTTAATTAAAACCATGTACATTAGGAAACGGCAAGATAAAAATGTTTATCATTTATAGTTTACTAAGTGTTATGCACTGTGCTAAATAAGCACTTTACACATACCACCTCTTTTTACAACAAACTTATGGGATAGGTAATACAATTATCTCCATTTTGCTGATTATGAAAATAGGAGCTGCCTCTGAGTAACTTACTCAGGTAGTAGCAGAAACAGAACTTGTTCTCAAACCTGTTTGCCTCTAAGTGATATGCTTTGAATTTTGTTGTTGTTGTTTATTTTTTTGTAGAGATAGGGTCTCACTATGTTGCCCAACCTGGTCGCTAGCTCCTGGCCTCATGTGATCCTCCCAGCCTCTCAAAATGCTAGGATTTCAGGGGTGAGCCACCACACCCAACACTAAAAGCTGTGCTTTGAACCACCCTCCTATTCAAGCTCTATCAAGTTTCTGATGCTCTATAATTTAGATCAAGGTCAATCCATCATATCTAAGGGGGAGGCTACATGATCACCAAGTCCCCTTCTAAAAATGATTCTGTATCACCAAACACATAAATCGGTTCTGAATTCACATAATATTTCTGACAGGATACTCCAGGCCTAAGGGGAAGGCCATCAGTAGATGAACAGATACGAAGAGGAGAAACGGGAAGAAAAATTTAAAGAAGGAGGAACAAGATCTTTATCAACATGGCCTTCCAAGGTGCCTAACATAGCTAGACATAACATTTTACTAGACATCAGGACCACTGTGACAAAAGTGGGAAAGGGGAACCTAGAACAGGAATTGAAAGCAGAACTATAAAGGACGTATGTAAATTTAAATAGCTTAGCCCACTGATGTGATTCCCTCATAGCAGATGAGGAAGGAGCTGCAGGAGCCAGTGACCATGAGCTCAATGCTGGGCCAAAACACAGACTTCTAACAGAAACAATGATCAGCAGTTAAATAGGAATGGTGGGGTACTAAGTTTTCAGAAGAGCCTTTACCACTATCGCCATGCATTTGGATGAGAGTGAATTTTCAGGACAGAGTTGTAAAGGAACTAGCATTTGTTCCATTAAGTTGTTTAAATTCCTACCATGTTCTATGCACCATCCATGTGGCTTTCATGTGTTATCACACTGAACTCTGACAACAGCCTTGGTGGATGTGATGATTAATTTTACATGCCAACTTTATAGGCCATGGTGCCCGGCTATTTGGTCAACCATCATTCTAGATGTTTTAGTGAAGGTATGAGGATGAGATTAACATTTAAATCAGCGGACTTTAAATCAATGGACTTTACCCTCCATAATTTGAGTGGGCCTTATCTAATCAGTTTAAGGCTTTAACAGAACAAAGTTTGACTTCCCCTGACTTTGGGAGGCCAAGGCAGGTGGATCACTTGAGGTCAGAGGGTCAAGACCAGCCTGGCCAACATGGTAAAACCCTGTCTGTATTTTTAAAACTGCAAAAATTAGCCAGCCGTGGTGGCAAGCACCTGTAATCCTAGCTACTCGGGAGGCTAAGGCAGGAGAATTGCTTGAACCCGGGAGGCAGAGGCTGCAGTGAGCCGAGATCTCGCCACTGCACCCCAGCCTGGGCAACAGAGCAAAACTCCAACTCAAAGAAAAAAAAAGACTGACTTCTCCTAAGCAACAAGAAATTCTGCCAGCAGAATGCCTGTGCATCCAAACTGCAAACTCTCCCCTGGGTTTCCAGCCTACCAACCTTCCCTGAAGATTTTGGACTTACTAAGCCTCCACAACTGCATGAGCCAATTCCTTAATAAAAATCTCTCTTGTAGAGAGAGAAACACACAGACACACACCCTGACAATATAATAGATATTGCTCCCAATTTTACCACTGAGAAAAATGATGGCCTGACAAGGACCCATTCTCCCTCTTGACTATATCACACACTAAAATGTGTGATTCGGGACTCACATTCTAGCCTGAGGGACTCAGGTGGGAGGTACACGGTAATAAGCATGCAACACTGTAACCACAAGCCACACATTCCAGAGAGCCCTTTATGACACTGATACCACACATACTACACATGTACCCAGAGCCTTGATGTGCCCAAGTGATGTACTATCCTTTCTCTGGTCTCCTAATTCAGTTATTTCAGGTAAAAGAAATCAAATATTCCTACCTAAATCAATATTTGAAGGCTTTGAAAAAGGAGGAAAAAATAATTAATAAAGAACTAAAGTAAAAGATAAAAAGAAAAATAAAAAATGATTTGTGACAATTAAATGATGGTAGCCTTTGTTTAGGTTCTTTTTGGATAATCATGCATTCACTCTCTCAACAGCTATTTTGTGTTTTATACTTTTTTATAGGCTCTTCTAGGTATTGTAGAGTACTAACTAGCTAGAGGGACACGTACAATATAGAAATGAGCAGGATGAAAAAAGACCAAATAAATTGCCTTAAAAAAGTCAGATTCACAGAAGAGGTGACATTTCTGCAGGAATAGAAGTATGAGTTTAAATAGTGGAGAAGAGGGATGTTATTCCAGACAGAATTTCTGACACAGTAAAAGTCATCTGAGTCTGTTAGGTTGCTAAAAGTGGGAGCTGGGATGGGGGATTATGGCAGAATGTAAAGTTGGAACGACCAGCTAGGGTTTCATAGTAAGGAACAATGGATTCCCATGCCAAGGTGTTTGAATTGTATTTCTAAGGAGTGTAGTGGCCAAGAAAGGAATCTACAATAAAGGAACATAAAGTAGGAACTAAGGTACTAACAAATAATTTGTTCCCTTCCACCCTTTCACTCTTTCACTCTCTCCTTTTCTGCTGATAGTTCTCTTTTTCATCGATCCCAATGGGATTTTAGAGATCTTCCATTCCAATAGTCCTCTCCCCATTTTACTTTAGCAGTTGAGCTCTGCAAATAGTTGTATATAAAATCCCAGCATATAAAACAGATAAAAGCTGAAAGAGATCCAAGAGGGGGGTATTGGAGCACCTAATTTGGCCTCCACTTCAGCCTTCACCCACTTTCCCTCTGAAACAGCTCCCCAAAGAGCCCTTAATTTTCCTCAGTAAAGTGTGAAACACATTGGTCTTTGTCCCAACCCTCCCAATTTACAAATGAGGGAATTATGCCTAGAGAATTAATTTAAGGGAGTTGCCTGAGAAAAAAGACTATTTCCTGGTATCCCTGGTAAAATTAAAATGTTTTATCTTCCTCATAAACTTGAACTCAAATGTCTGAGTTAAAAATTGTTTCTTGGCTGCACACAGTGGCACACGCCTGCAATCCCAGCCCTTTGGGACATCGCTTGAGCCCAGGAGTTCAAGACCAGCCTAGGCAACATGGCAAAACCCCATCTCTATTTTTAAAAATAAAAAAAAATTTTAAATTATTTCTAAGTTATTCTGGAAGTCTATGACATCCCTCTACCACAAATTCCCATTCAAAATTCATATAAGGGCTGGGCTCAGTGGCTCAAGCCTGTAATCCCAACACTTTGGGAGGCTGATGCAGAAGGATTATTGAGTCCACAAGTTTAAGACTAGCCTGGGCAACATAGTGAGCCTTGTCTCTATACAATCAACAACAACAAAATTTCACGTAGGTCTATAACCACATATTATATGAGTGCCTACTTGAGGCCAGATACTCTGCTAGGAATACGTTATCTGCTCTCACTTAACCATCACCACAAACCCCAAGAGATCAAGAAACTAGGCTCAGAGAAGTACTGTAACCTGCCCAAGGTCATAGAGCTAGCAGGGTAGAATCTGGTTCTACCTGACTCCTAAAGCCAAGCTTCAGACCCTTGCACTCTTTCTAATCCCAACTCTTTCCAAATCTTTTCCTATTTTTACACAGGCTTTCAGAAATGCTGAACTGTAAGGATTCCTCGTCATTTCACAGAGGATGTACTTTTCCATCAAGACCTGTGGGGGAATGCCTCATGCTGTAGCCAAGCACAAAGGCATCAAGCCTAAAAAGCTCTAAAATGATGTTACAAACCATAGAAAGGCCAATCCCCAACCCCACCACAAGCTCCTACAACTCCTTTTACAACCATAGGCTACACACGTTCAGTCTTATGGGGAATAGGGATTTCAACAATTCTTAATAATAGGGCTACAAAATCAGCTCTGAGCTGACCCCTTATGAGAGGCTGGTTTTTAGGATGGATAACTATCCAATATTATCTAATAGGTAAAGATACTAGAATTTGTATTTAGGGCTGCCTTGGGGCAAAGGATGACTATCACCGCAGACTAGGTAGCAGAGCTGGTATTTAATAATTTGAATTTGAGGGAAGGTCAAGGGAGTTCGGATTGGGGCACCCTATGGGAGCAGGCGGAGTTGAAGTGACTGCCGTGTCCAATTGCAGAACAGCCTGAATAAAGAGTACGGAGCCAGAACTACTACCAAATTATTGGTAATGGGAGGAGAAAAATTAAACAAAACTGGGATTTGAGACCACCTTCTGGAAGACATGAGCCCAAGACCGAAGAGATCCCAGGCATCAAGGGGTGTGAATTTCGAGGTGGGCTCCGTTGCCCGGGCTCTGAGGGTTCCCGGCGGTTGGGCCGGGGACGGCGAAGCCCCCACTCCCCCTTACCTTCTGTTGGAAGTAGAGAACCGAATAGTTCTTGGCTACAGCCGGGAGGGATGTGGGGTTTGTTGGCAAGTGTAGGCTGCCGAGGGCCCTTAAGGCCGGCCGGAGGGCCTTGGTGGCCCAGGGCGCCAGAAAAGACAGAAGCAGGAGCAGGAGGGCTCGGCGGCCCATGGCTCAGGCTGGCGGCTGCAGTGCGGGTGGGAGGGCGAAAAGGAGGCCAGCAGCAGCGCACGGGCTAAGCCCTGCCCAGTCTGCAGCTCCGCCCGCCGCAAAACGGCTCCTCCCGGGGGAAACCCAAAGCCAGTCAGCTCCTCAGACACCGCCCAAACCAGGTCACCACAGCCACTCCGCCCCCATCCCCGAGGGCACCGCCTCCACTCCACTTTACTCTCGTGCCGTCTGCTTCTTAGCACTCACCTTCATTGCGGTCACATCCCAAGTCTGCTTTATCATGCTAGGGCCTCTTCCTACCTCATCGCTGTAGCCATGCTTTATCTATAGCACCCCCGAAGCCCACCTGTCCTTCAGGTCACCCTATATCCCCACCATTATAATCACCGCCAAACTCTGCCCTGGCTGCCTCAATTCCATTGCTACACCTCCTGCCCTCCGCAAATCCCACATAAAGGCAATAACAGCTTCCATGACAATTTATTGAAGGTTCACTACAGGCCAGTATATCAGGAGGCAGGGAGGCACAGGCATCATCTCCTCTAACTCAATCGTCACAGCAATCTTGTGCGTCGTATTCGATTGTTATTCCCATCTACAGATGTGGAAACGGAGGCTCAGAGAGGTGCGGGAACTTGCACTAGATCACTCAGCAGTAAGCGGAGCACGTCGTCGCAGACCGCTGGGTCCAGCTCCAAAGACTGTGCTCCTTGCACCCACCTCCATCATGGAGCCTAACCACTCCCTATGATACTCCGTTCTTTGGTAACCCCAAAACTGTGTTGCTTGCACAACCCATCCATTACAGAGGTCGCCCCGGGTCCACATCGTCCCTAAATCCCGCCAGGTCCCGGTCCCTTCTTTCAAGTAACGCCCCCTTTCTTCTTCGGCACCCGAAAACCCACTCCGCGCTCCACCTCCCTCCTGCATCCTGCCAAAGCCCCCTTCCCCTCTCCGCCCCTGGGTAGTGCTAGCCCCTAGGACAGCGCCGGGTCTGGCTTCCAAAGCTCCCTCAACCCTCTTCATCCGGCTTCCATTCCCTCTTTCAGTCACCCCGCCAGACCCCAGGTCGCCCAGGCCTGCTCCACACTTTCCGGGGATCCCTACGCCCAGGAGGCTCAGCGCAGCCAAAACCAACTTTACGGACTGTACTACTGATCCACCGACTCTACCCGCAGTTTGAAGAAAATGGTCGTTCCCACAAGCTTGTAGGATTTCTTGGCTAAGCGCCACCCTCTGCGGCGCTTTCTTCTGATTGGCTCTGAGTGAACCCAGCCAAAGCGTTACTTCCGGCGGAAAAGGACGCGGGAGATTCGATTGGAAGGCTCCCGGCGAACTACTGATCCGGCCGGTCTGAGTTACTGTGTGTCGCCTGGGCCCGCTACTGGTCTTCTCCCTCAGGTGAGCTGGGTAAAGGGGTTCTCGGGAAGCCTAAGGGCCGGAGACTCCCAAGGAGGCTCTTAACTTCATTATGAATGAGACCCACCCAGAGCCCGGCACTTGTTTTTTCACGAGTTATTCTCTGTAAATGGGCGGACATGAGGGTAAAAGATATAAACGTCAGTTATTTTATTTTAGACTCAGTGCAGTTGCAATCACCTAACGAACGTTTATTGAACGCTTACAGTGGCATCGAGCTAGACTCCGAGTGAGCTTTTAGAATCAGAGATAGAGTGGAAAAGGCGCGACTCTTGCTTCTGTGATGTGCAAATACGTATTCAGCGGGCCACTGTGCAGAGTAGTACGTGCTGAAAGGGGATCTGCCAAACTGGTATCATGGCTTAGAGGGAACATACTTTAACTGAGCCAGGTGCTTAAACCAGAACTTGAAAGTTTTCTTCCTTTTCGCATCCAGCCAGTCCCTAACAGCCTCTTGAATATCTCAGATCTGTTCACGTCTCTCCGTTTTTTACTGACATTATTTTGGTTCGACCCTATGACTGCTACATAGCTGTGGCAGTACCCCCACCTGCCCCAGCTGGTTCTCCTGCTTTCAATCTTGCCACATTCCAGTCCAGTCTCCACATTGCTGGGCTGATAAAGATAATTGCTGGAGGCACTCCCCATTGAAAACCTTTCAGTCCCTCCTATTTGCCCTCAGGTTTAAGCCCAAACTCTTTAACATGGCTTACAGGCTCTTTCCTGTCTGACTTTTGCCTGCCTCTTCAGCCCCAGTGGTTTTCCACCGCTCCAGCCATATAGAATGTCTTCTGTGTTCCTGAAGTGTACTATCCTCTTTCTCACCCCAAACCGTCTTCTGACCCTGTCCGTGACCTGGCTAATTCTTACCCAGTTTGCAAAGCCTTTTAAATCAGAAACCCTTTCCTGACCCCACAAGACTGGATCACAGAGCAACAAGTAATTATTTGTTTATTCTGCAGATAGTTAAGTGCTGCTTTGGTCTGTGCCAAGAACTGCTAGGTACTGAGATCCGATGATGAACAAGGTAGATTCCTGTTCTAATGGAACTTACCTTGTATGGATAGAATTAAGGAGAATTTACAAGGAAACTATGTGAATTAGACTGGTGTAAGACCTTTCCGAGGAGTTGATATTGATGCCTAAAAGATGAGCATGATCCAACTGTGCAAGAGAGGAAAAGAACAACATTCTAAACAGAGTGAACAGGTTGTGCAAAGGTCCTGAGGCAGGAAAGAGCTTGACATGTTAATGTTCAAGAATCTAAGGAAAGACCAGTATTGCTGGAATATATTCAGAAAGGACAGTTGTATGAGATGAATCTGGAAAGATGGGCAGAGACCGAATCATGATAAGGAGGTTAATCCAGCACTATAAACTGGAGATAATGGTGGTTTGGATTAAGATGATAGCAGAATATATAAGGGAAAGGTGAATGATGGTTTCTAAGTATGGAAGTAAATTCAAGTACCTTCTGATGAGTGTGATGTGGGATGTGAAAGAAAGGGAGGAATGACAAATGACTCCCAGGTACTGGCCTGAGTTACTGGTTAGTGAGTGGTACCATTTACTGAGATGGAGCAAAATTGCAAAAAAAGAGGTTTGAGAGGAAACTAAGAATTCAGGTTTTTTAACTATTAAACTGTGAGATCCCTATGAGACATCAAATACAGTTGGCTCTCAGGTAAGCAGTTAAGGTATAGAAGTCTGGAGCTTGCATATATTATTTCGTTGATAGTTATATATTGTCTGTCTTAGCCAATAGATTATAAATTCCTTGAACACAAGAGCCTGTTTTTTCTCTCTTTAACCCTATTACCTTCTCCATCCCTGTAATAAATATCCCATAAATGACAGTCAACGGAAAAACCGTATTGTACTAAAATTTTCCTGGTTCATGTTTTTAAAGTATTTTTCATCAGTATTTCTCCTTTCACTGGGTTTTGTCTCTTTGTTTTTTTGCTTACTTAATTTTCACTGTCCTGCCTGCCTCTCTTACTTTTCTAGAGTTTTCGTGTTAATGTCACTAAATTATGTTTTAGAGACTAATTATGACTGCCTTTAGAAAAATTAAACAAGTATGTGCCCTTGGAGGAAACCATTAGATAGTGTTAAGAAAACAGTTCAAAATAGCCACCCTTCCCATAACTGAGGCCTCTTGGCCTGTAAATTATGAAATAGAAAATTGGATAATTACAAGGTGACAAAGATTTTCATGCAAGGCAAGAACAGTTTGGAGAGGAATGAAGAAAGGGAGAAAAGTTAGTCATACTTTCTTTTCTTTATGCCATTAGAACTAAGACTAGTTTTTTAAAGGAGTAATTTCATCCTTTGGGCACAGTCTTGAAGCAAATACACATAGTTTCTTTCAAGTGTGAAGCTTGAACAAAGAGAGTGATGTACTAGAAAGACTAGTAAGCTACTCATCAGAAGGCATGAGTTCCAGACCTGATTTCTCCTAATTCCTATTCTTTAATTCGTTATTTAACTTCTCTAAGTGGATCAGATAATGATGCAAAAGCACTTTGCAAACTGTAAAGCAGTCAAATGAACTCAAACTGGATTATGAACTTTAAGATAGGATTCATATCTTATACTTTTATGTTCTCTTCAGCCCCATCCCCAGATGCCAATTTACACTAAATACTTCACTGAACTTTTTCTCTAGGATCTAACATAGAATAAGATTTAGTTTAGATTTTCTAATCTAACCCAGTTATTCTAGATCTTCTAGTCTAGCCCAAAGAAGAAAAAAAGTTGTGTTGGTATGTGCATGTATGGGCACAGTTTTCCATAAATGATTAAGATGCCTTCTGAGAACTTGATTATGAAGTAGTTAAGCTGAAAGGTCACCAAATAATGGATTAGAGCAAAGAATTGCAAAATAATTTAAACGAGACTGAGATGCTGTCAGGCCTTGGGAATTTAACTATAACCATATTTATCACAAGTGTTATTCACCATGAGATAGTCTCAATGACTAAGCTACTGGTTTTCCAGTGTGGACAATTTGGCCATTACCTGGGAACTTATGAAAATGCAGATTCTCAGACACTTATCCCAGACTTACTGAATCAAACTCTGGAGTTGGAGTCCAGCAATCTGTTTTATCAAGCCTTCTGGGTGATTTTGATGTATGATAAAGGTTGAGAAATACTTGTCTAGTATGAAAATGGGATGCAGAGGTTGTAATCAGTGAGTTTATATATCTGGTACCACTGAAAAAATCATCTCTAGAATGAAAGATGCATCAGGCATTAGCTTGATTCCATTAAATAGTCGATTCACCACACAGCTCTTCTTCAAGCAACTTTCTGTTTGTAATTTGAGTATAATATGTAGTTATACCAAATATTTAAATACAGGCTTCTGATATGTCCCTTCCCTGTGATGGTAATTTTTCATGGTAAATTAGTAAAACATCTTTG
This sequence comes from Papio anubis, assembly GCF_008728515.1. Taxonomy (NCBI): domain Eukaryota; kingdom Metazoa; phylum Chordata; class Mammalia; order Primates; family Cercopithecidae; genus Papio; species Papio anubis. Next base: position 51,207,174 of record NC_044987.1, on the reverse strand, counting down.
GATTACGGTTCAGCTCCCCATAATGGCTTGTCTAAAAGGAGAGAAAGTATTCCAGAATATTCCATGGTAAATTAGATATGTACTATAGTGTGTCCACATGGACCCCACATATTTTAATAAGCATAAGTCTATCAGAGCCTTCATTCCTGGACATTGACCTGGGTTATCCCTGGGCTTTCAAAACAAAGGCCAACTGAGGCCTTAATTAGTTCTGCCCCAACACTTATACTTTTGTCCCTTTCTACCCTCCTTATTTCTACTTTTATGTGTGAGAGATTTAAAGAAAGCAAGCTTTTCTTTGTATATTATTGCTAATGTCCCTCTCCAGTATTTTTATTGTATTTATTGATTTTTTCTAATTATGAAAGCCATACACTTAGAAAATATCTTAAATATATAAAGGAAATAAAAATCGCTCTTAACACTACTACCCTGAGAAAATACTTTTTAAAAATAAGATTATGTATTTTCCTAAGTATCCTCTTCTCTTTCCCCATTCCTCCCATCAAAAACTAAATTAGTCCCCCTGTTATATCTTCTCATGGCACTATGCATTTCCGAAATAGAATTTGCCAGAATTGCAGGTAAATTTTTTGTGTGATTATTTAATGTCTGTCTTTTACACTAGACAGTAAGTCTACTGACTAGGTAGGGACCTTGTCTGTTTGTCCATCAGTCACGCTCTTCCCCCCAGCATTTAGCAGCTGCACAATTAATAACTGATGAATAAATAAATATGTTAGCATATTAAATTGGGATATGGTTTGCTGTGATGGAGCTGAAAGAAATGTAATACGATATCACCATCCTTCCCAATAAATATTAGAAGAAAGATAAACTCCAAAAGATACCACATATGAAATTGTTCCCAAGTGTGTCATCCTGTCTTCCTAATTTTAGTGTTTACTTATTCCTGGTGTTTCATTCAATTATTCATCAGACATGCATCCACTATACTGCAAGTCATGCAGTAGAGAGAGACAGAAAAATAAAACAAACTCTAAAAACACCCCAGAGCCTAGGCAAATAAATAAATAAATAAATACAATAATAAACTAGGTGGCAAGTATGAAGGAAATACTATGAAAACACCAAAGGAAATTAATTAATATTAACTGTCTGAAAGAATCTTATTCTGTTATTGTCCAACAGACAATAAATGGGAAGCCTTTTCGCCAATTTCTGGGGTTCACCAGGTGAAATACAAATAGTAAAAATACTAATGACCCCTTTCATTACAGTTCTCAAATTTGCTGTTTTTATAGATTTTTAGACTTACTCATTTGATCCACTAGAGGGCAATAAACCCTTAAATAAAAACAATGTAACCAACCTTCCTTTAAAAGTATAGTAATAAGTGCTGGCACAATTAATTTAGAAATGAATCCAAAATTTCCTGCTTATTTAAGTTTTTCACTTATTGATGAGTTGTCTGCCCAGTTAACAAATTTTTTTAGGACAGACAGTATGTTATTTTCACTTAGCCCAGTGTACGAGTCATATTACAAGTTTATTCCATTTCCTAAAGTTTGAATAGCAATTGTGTAAAGAATATGATTTGATGAATGCCCATATTGTTGTGGTACCATATATAATTCTGTTTTAGAGCCCTAAAGAAAATAGTCTCTGCTCACAATATGAACACAAGTAAAAATATTAGAAGTGAGGAGAAGACATAAGTAATGATTAAAATAAGTATTAAATAAGGTACTATATATGAAACTAGTCTGTGTACTTCGTATACAAATATAAGATAATTTTATGATTTGGTAAAATTGTGTTTTTAACGCTAAGTGACAAAATTGTGGCTTAGGAAGAGGAACTGCAACTCATGAAGAAGATTAATATCTGAAGTTCAGATTAACAATTTCTGAGCTTGGCACTGAAGATATAAACAGATAGTCCTTCTAAGATCTTACTCTGGGTCCAGGAAAAACAAACCATATTGAACAGATAAATTTAATATAATGTGGCATGTGATGAATTAAAGAGTAATTTAACTTCTGGGAAAACGTTCTAGAAAAGAAGACTTCTAAGAAGGATCTTAAAGAAGAATAAGCATTACCAGGAGAATGAAAGAGCATTTTAAAGAGAAGAATGGAAAAAAACAAAGGCATAGAAATGTGAAACATACTGTGGGAGTGGGGAAGCAAGGAACACAACTCAGATTGTTTCCCTTGGCATAAATTACTAGCACATAAAGAGCAAAAAGAAAGTTAAGAGAATAGGCATTAGGGAGAATAAAACCAAATAGACAATACACTACAATAGACAAAACAAATGGTAGGACTACAGAGGTACAATAGTATATGGTGTAGAAAAAAAGAAAAGCCATTCTCTTTGTTAATAAAGAAAGATTTTTTAGGGGAACTTCAAATGAAATAGGAAGAAAATTATGGTATCATATGGCATATGCCTACTCTGTTATAAAAATTTTCTTGAATTGCAAAATTCTGCTTATAGTTCTTCATTCATGCAATAAATTTTGTTTTAAGACTAGTCTCTGTTGCTCAGGCTGGAGTGCAGTGGCACAATCACTGTGCACTGCAGCCTCAATCTCCCAGGCTCAAGTGACCCTCCCACCTCCGCCTCCTGAGTAGCTGGAATACAAGAGTGCACCACCATGCCCAGCTAATATTTTTTATTACTTGCAGAGTTCTTACCGTGTTGCCCAGGCTGGTCTCAAACTGGTGGGCTCAAGCAATCCTCCCAGCTTGGCCTCCCAAAGTGCTGGAATTATAGGCCTGATCCACCACACCTGGCCCTATTCAATAAATATTTATTGTGAACTTACTGTGTGCTGAGCACTGTTCTAAGCACTGGGGTTACAGTAGAAAACAGGGTAGACTAGGTCCCCATCTTTATGAAACTTAGGCTAGTGATGGGTAGAACGAACAAAAATAAGTAAGCAAAGACATATACAGGATGACTATCCAGCACGATTAGTACCATGAAGGATAAAACAGGTGATGCCATAGAAACTAAGAGGAAGGAGGATTCTACTTGAGCTAAAGTGGGGCTCTCTGAGGGGATAACAGAGTTATAGATTGAAGGACGACTATTCCAAGACCTAAGGGAAGAATATCCTAGCCAAAGAGAACAGTAAGCACAAAAGCCTGAGAAGGGAATTGTTTGGTATGCTTGAGGAGCAGAAAGAAGGCCAGCATGGCTTGAAATACAGTGATTAAGAAGGAGAGTGGTATTAAGTGAGGTCAGGGATTGGCAAGATCTAGCTAACCCAGGGCTGCACAGACCATTGTGAGATATTGAGGCTTCATTCTAAATAACAGGATTTTAAGCAGGTAAGAGACAGCATGTTCAGGAGTGAGCTTTATGCTATTTTAGCTCCTCTAACTCACAGGTAGGTATACCTCTATACTAAACCCTACGCTAAATTGGATTTTAGAATGTGGAGGGATGATGCCCTTGTTGACATTACACCATTGTTGTGTTAACTAAAAGTTATAGGAGGCCTTTGTTTTGGACTAAGCTCGTGCACTAGGCCCCAGTAGACCTGACTAAAAATCAAAATAGAGACATTTATACTTAAAGTTCCACCTCACCAAATCAAAACTACATTGTTATCTGATCTTCCTAGAACTCAGTAGAGAGAAATAACCAAATTTCCCACACATGCCAGTTTCAGTTGTCATGACAATGAAGTTCGCTCTGCCTTTGATGCTTACAACAAAAAGTAGGCTTATGTCAACCAATTATTCCTGTATTTTTCTGTCCCTCTGTTCCCACTTTAGGAGGAAAGTACCTCTGAAATGACTAAGCTGCTTTTTGTTCTTTGTTTCTACTTTCTTCAGCCCTTCTCTGTCTATAAAACCAAACTTCTCTGTTCTGCCCCTTGGGACACTTACTGTATTTTATGGAATAAAGTATTTCCCGATTCTAGAACTGTTACAGGAAAGAGGTCCCAATCCAGACCCCCAGAGAGGGTTCTTCAATCTCGCGCAAGAAAGAATTCAGGGCGAGTCCATAAAGTGAGAGCAAGTTTACTAGGAAAGTAAAGGAATAAAAGACATAGAACAGTCCCGAGGGCTGCTGGCTGCCCATTTTTATGGTTATTTCTTGATGGTATGCTAAACAAGATGGGATTATTTGTGCCTCCTCCTTTTAGACCATATATGGTAACTTCCTGATGTTGCCATGGTGTTTGTGAACTGTCATGGCGCTGGTGGCTGTGTAGCAATGAGGACAACCAGAGGTCACCCTCGTCACCATCTTGGTTTTGGTGGGTTTTAGCTGGCTTCTTTACTGCAACCTGTTTTACCGGCAAGGTCTTTATAACCTGTATTTTGTGTCGACCTCATATCTCATCCTATGACTTAGAATGCCTTAAGCGTCTGGGAATTCAGCCCAGTGTGTCTCAGCTTCCCGCCCTCTAGACAAGATGGAGTTGCTTTTGTTCAAACACCTCTGACAGAATCATAAATAAAGCCAATTAAGATCTTTCGCAAAATTGTTGTAATTTTGTCTTTTGACAGTTGCAATGGCAAGGAATTTGAGATTTTAGCATTCATAATGGCACTTTTCTTTGACCTTTCTTTCTGCCTTTCATTTGTATCCTATATTCCCTACCCTACCGTGTCCTTTGAGATTGCCATGTAGCCTAAGGTGATAACCAAATCTAGGAATACATAATCGGCTTTTGGCAGAACCTTACTAATGTATACCTAAGAATCCCAACAAGGATAGCAAAAAATTAGGATTAGCCTTCTCTTTTCTACGCTCGCTTTAATTTATACAGATCAGTGACTTATGTAAATTATTTATCTTTCATCTTTGCAAATTTCCATCTTATTATCTTAGGTGGCAAGATTTTATTTTTATAGACATGTTATTTTGATTGACTAACAGGATTAGTATCACTTTAACATCTCCCTTACATAGTCACCACATTTCTATGTTTGTGATCATCTTTATGGAGTACTATACCAAAAAGATTCTACTCTTTTAAAACGAGTGACCTCCACTTTGTCAGTTTGCTGATGCCAGTGTCAAAAACAGTATCACCCATTTCAGAATTGAAAGTTTTTGCCATGTGCTTAAAAATGAAAGTTTCTTAATACAGCTTTATCTCAAACAGTTACAAAGACCTTTGTTGTAAGGCATGTATTTTATGTTATAAATAAGCTAATCCATTTAAAAAATTAGTAAACCAACCAACCTTTTTTTTTTTTTTTTTGAGACAGAGCCTCAAAGAGATCTATCGCCCAGGCTGGAGTGCAGTGGCATGATCTTGGCTCACTACAACCTCCGCCTCCCAGGTTCAAGCAATTCTGCCTCAGCCTCCTGAGTAGCTGGGATTACAGGTGCACACCACCACACCGGGCTAATTTTTTATATTTTTGGTAGAAACGGGGTTTCACCATTTTGGCGAGGCTGGCTCAAACTCTTGACCTCAGTTGATGTGCCCACCTTGGCCTCCCAAAGTGCTGGGATTATAAGCGTGAGCCACCACACTCTGCCACATATCAACCTTTTAATTTTTTTTTTCTTTTTTTCTTTTTCTTTTTTTTGAGGAAAAGTCTCACTATGTCACTCAGACTGGAGTGCAATGCCATGAATACAGCTCACTGCAGTCTTCACCTCCTGGGCTCAAGCGATCCTCCCAGCTCAGCCTCCCAAGTAGCAGGGACCCCAAGCTCATACCACCATGCCCGACTAACCTTTTTTTTGTTTTTTGGAGAGATGAGGTCTCACCATGTTGCCCAGGCTGAATTTTTAAAAAGAAAGTATAAAGAGAACATCGCTACAGGCATACCTCGGAGATATTGTGGGTTGGGTTTCTGACCCCTGCAATAAAGCAAATATTGCAGTAAAGTGAGTCACAAATTTTTTGGTTTCCCAGTGCATATATTAATAAAAGTTATGTTTACACTATACTATAAGTATGCGATAGCATTATGTCTAAAAAATACATATCTTAATTTAAAAACACTTTATTATTGAAAAATGTTAATGATCATCTGAGCCTTCAATGAGTCATAATTTTTTGTGGTGGAGGGTCTTGCCTCAGTGTTGATGGTTGCTGACTGCTTGGGGTGGTGGTTGCTGAAGGTTGGGGTTGCAGAGGCAATTTCTTAAAATAAGACAACATTGAAGTTTGCTGCATTGACTCTTCCTTTCACAAAAGAGTTTTCTATACCATGTAGTGCTGTTTGATAGCGTTTTAACCACAGTAGAACTTCTTTCAGAATTGGAGTCAGTCTTCTCAAACCCTGCCACTGCTTATCAACTAAGCTTATGGAATATTCTAAATCCTTTGTTGTCATTTCAACAATGTTCACAGCACCCTCACCAGGAGTAGGTTCCATATCAAGAAACTACTCTCTTGTTTATCCATAAAAAGCAACTCCTCATAAGTTCATGCCTTATCATGAGATTGCAGCAATTAAGTCACATCTTCAGGCTCCACTTTTTAATTCTAGATTTCTTGCTGTTCCACCACATCTATAGTCACTTCCTCCATTGAAAGCTTGAACCCCTCAAAGTCATCCATGAGGACTGGAATCAGCTTCTTCCAAACTCCAATTAGTGTTGATATTTTGACTTCCTCCCATAAATCATGAATGTTCTTATTAGCATCTAGCATAGTGAAACCTTTCCAGAAGATTTTCAACTTACTTTGCCCAGATCCATCAGAAGAAGCATTATCTATGGCAGCTATGGCCTTAGGAAATGTATTTCTGAAATAATAAGACTTGAAAGTCAAAATGACTCCTTGATCCATGGGTAGAGAATGGATGTGTTAATAGGCATGAAAATAATATCAGTCTCCTTGTGCATCTCCATCAGAGCTCTTGGGTGACCAGGTGCGTTGTCAATGAGCATTAATATTTTGAAAGAAATCTTTTTTTCTGAGCAATAGGTCTCAACAGTGGGCTTAAAATATTCAGTAAATCATGCTATAAACAGATGTGCTGTCATCCAGGCTTTATTCTTCCATTTCTAGAGCACAAGCAGGGTAGATTCAGCATAATCCTTAAGGGCTGCAGGATTTTTGGAATGGCAAATGAGCACTGGCATCAATATCAGGTCACCAGCTGCATTTGCCCCTAACAAGAGAGTTAGCCTGTTCTTTGAAGCCTTGCAGCCAGGTGCTGACAAGCCTTGAAGCCAGGCGCTGACTTCTCTAGCTATGAAAGTCCTAGATGTCATTTTCCTCCCATATAAGGCTGTTGTGTCTACATTTAAAATCTGTTGTTTAGTGTAGCCGCCATCATCAACTAGTTAAGATCTAGTTATCTTAGCTAGATCTTTTGGATAACTTTCTGCAGCTTCTACATCAGCGCTTGCTGCTTTACCTTGCAGCAAGTTATGTTTTATGTTTTGGAGATGGCTTCTTTTCCTAAACTTCAAGAGCCAGCCTCTGCTAGCTTCAAGCATTTTTTTCTGCAGCTTCCTCACCTCTCTCAGCCTTCATAGAATTGAAGAGCATTAGATTATTACTCTGGATTAGGCTTTCATTTAAGGGAACGTTGTGGCTCGTTTGATCTTCTATCCAGACCACTAAAATTTTCTCCATATCAACAAAAAGGCTATTTTACATTCTTACTTATGTGTTCACTGGAGTAGCACTTTTAATTTCCTTCAGTAACATTTCCTTTGCATTCCCAACTTGGCTGTTTGGCACAAGAAACCTAACTTTTGGTCTATCTCGGCTATCAACATGCTTTCCTCACTAACCTTAATTTTTATTTCTGTCTTTTGTTTTAAAGTGAGAGACATGTGACTCTTCCTTTCACCTAAACACTTAGAGGTCATTGTAGGGTTAATAATTGGCCTAATTTCAATATTGTTGTATCTCAGAATAGGGAGACCCAACAAGAGGGAGAGAGACGGTGGGGCAGTCGGATACACATTTATAGATTAAATTCGTCTTATACAGGTGCAGTTTGTAGTGCCCCAAAACAATTACAGTAGTAGCATCAAAGATCACTGATCACAAGTCACCATCAGATACAATAAAAATGAAAACTTTTGAAATATTGTGAGAATTACCAAAATGTGACAGGTGGAAAGTGAGCACATGCCGCTGGAAAAATTGACTTGCTTGAGACAGGGTTACCATAAACCTTCAATTTGTAAAAAAAAAAAAAAAAAAAAAAAAGAAATGCAATATCTGTGAAGCTTAATAAAGTGAAGCATAATAAAATGAGGTATGTCTGTATTTTATTATTTTACTCCTCTGATTTTTTTGTTTGTTTATTTGGAGATAGGGTCTTGCTCTGTCACCCAGGCTGGAGTGCCATAGCATCATCATAGCTCACTATGGCCTTGATCCTCCTGCCTTAGCCTCCCAAGCAGCTGGTACTACAGGTATGTGCCACCACACTCAGCTAATTCTCTTATATTTTTTGTAGAGACAGTGTCTCCCTATGTTTCCCAGGCTGGTCTCAAACTCCTGGGCTCAAGTGATCCCCCCACCTCAATCTCCCAAAGTGCTGAGATTGCAGACATGAGCCACCACCCTTGGCCTTCTTGGTGTGTTTTATACAAGGATATTAAAACACTTTGAGCTATCGTTTGACATGTAACATTTTACTTTTTCTGTTTACAAAATCTGAAGTCTTCTTTTCTCTTCAAGATGTATAAAATGAGCACACTGGAATCTAATAAAACGATATTTCAGCTAAAAAAGAACCATTTCCACCAATTTAGGTTCTTTAAAAGATTCATGTAAGTTCGTGTACAGATTGAATATACCTTATCTGAAATGTTTGGGTCCAGAAGTCTTGTGAATTTTGCATTTTTTAATATTTGCATACAATTAATGAGATACAGGAATGAGACCCAAGTCTAAACATAAAATTTGTTTATGTTTTATATACATCTTTTACACATAGCCTGAAGGTAATTTTATACAATACTTTTTTTTTTTTTTTTAAGATGGAGTTTTGCTCTTGTCGCACAGGCTGGAGTGCCATGATGCAATCTCGGCTCACTGCAACCTCCGCCTCCTAGGTTCAAGCAATTCTCCTGCTGCAACCTCCTGAGTAGCTGGGATTACAGGCACTCACCACCATGCCCGGCTAATTTTTTTATTTTTCGTAGAGAAAACATGTTGGCCAGGCTGGTCTCGAACTCCTGACCTCCAGTGATCCACCCGCCTCGGCCTCCCAAAGTGCTGGGATTATAGGCATGAGCCACCGCGCAGCCACAATTATTTTAATAATTTAGTGCATGAAACAAAGTTTGTGTTAAGTACTTACATGTGGAATTTTGATTTGTGCCATCATGGTGGCACTCAAAACATTTCAGATTTTGGGTTTTGGACTTTCAGATTCAAGATGCTCAACCTGTAGTTTCCTTTGTATTGATGGCAGACACAAGTTTTGTATCTTCTTGTAAAGCTGTGAAGAAGCTAAATGATATCTTTCCTGAATTACTGGGATAGAGCATTTATTAAGAAACAGGATACAAGAATTTGCTTAAACCACACTGTTTTAAATCTGATTTTCTTCCTGTTAATATTTTAAGTAGAAAAAGAATTAATTTTCCAATACATTGACACTACCTTCACTTTGAAAGTGAAACACATGACATCTATTAGCTTTGCAATAGAGGTTGTGATTTTCCTAAGAAATGAATTTGCACTGTAATGAAAGATTTGCCAGTCATCCCAATGGCTATTTTGTTTTGCAGGCCACGGTGTGAACACATGAATAGAAGAAGAAAATTTCTTCTAGCCTCAGTACTTGCTCTCCAGAATTCGAGTTTTATATATCCATCATGTCAGAAGTGCTTCTCTAGGATAATCCTGGTCTCCAAAAGGTAAAAGTAAAGTCTGTACGGGTGAGAGAGGAAATACAAGTGCACACTGTAGATTTCCTATGGCTCAAGGGCAAGGACCAGATTTACCAAACCAGGACAACTCTCAGGAGTTGGTTCTTCTGTAAATCCCAGAACAGATTTTACTGCTAATCATCTATTACTAGAGAAAAGTTTTAAGTTACTGTCAAGTCCTTTGCTAAATGCTTGCCTCATTGAAGAAAAATAACTTCTCAGTAAGTCCCAATACTGGGTACAAAACTTAACCCATTTCTGGGATATCCCCGGGAATAATACAGGAGGCTTTTGTTTATTGTTTGTTTATTTTTGCATGATCCTTAGAATAGTTTATAATGTAAATAAATAAACTCCTTGAGACCAGGGACTATGTTATAGTAATTTCTATCCTTTAGCAACTAGAAAGGTGTTTGGCATATAATTCTTTATTATGTGCTCAGATGCAAGCCAACTATACCTGAGAGCCTAAGGTCCTCCTCTGATCTTTATAGAGTAGAAATGAGAGGTTAGGTTTGAAGTTTCTCCAGAACACTGTCTCTCTGCATGGAAGAGAGGATGAGAATTACTAGTAAGTAGCTAGAACTATGTAAGAAAGAGTAGTGTGCCAGCAATATTCTTAACTAGTCTTTTTGTCTAGTTAGCATTGAATGGGGAGGCACAAAGGGAGATGGGCAGTTCTAACTCATATCTAGACTCTAAGTAATCCTTGAAGTAGTTATCACACTGTTCCTTTATTAAGCCAGTCTCTCAAGTACTCGTTTGTAAACTCTGAGAGAAAGACCCTGTTTGTGTTATTCATCATTAAATCCTTGGCATCCATCTTCAGGCTTAGTTCATAGAAAATGTTCAACAAGTGTTCGTTAGATGAATGAATAAGTGATAGCATGATAGTGTTTAGATTGTCTTAGGGTCACCCATTTTCAGGTTCCTGCCTGTCATTTGAAACAACTAAAACCCATGGGCTATTTGCCTTTCATCAGAATCTATACTTAGAAGCAGTGTGGTATACAGTCCTTACTTAATGTTGTCGGATTCTAAGACACCGCAACTTTAAGCAAAATGATGTATAGTGAAACAGATTTTTTTCTCATCAACATTATAATGATGTTATTTGAGAACCTGCTATAAGTAGTTTTGCTTAAAGTCATAGTATCCAAGAACCTATCACTAACGTTAAATGAGGACTTACTGTAATGGAACAATTTCAAGCTTCAGAGAACACAACAGAGTTGCATGTAGGCTCTGGCTCTCATTAACTATGTGACCTAGGGCAAGATATTTAACTTCTGTGAGTCTAATTACTCATTTGTAAGGTGGGATCATGGTACCCACAATATGGGATCATTGTAAATTAGAGATAATGCACAGAAATGTTCTAGTAGAATACATAACATATTAGAATTTCCAAAGTGGTAGCTATTATTATTATAATCTATTATAAGTATACTTTACCTTATTGCAGTATGTTATCATGATTAAAAGCATAATTCTCTGGAGCTGACTGCCTGGATTCAAATCACAACCCTGCCGTTACAGCTGTGTGGCCTTGGGCAAGTCACTGTAATTATCTGAGCCTCAAAATGGGGAAAGTGATATCTGCCTCATAAGGTTCTTGTAAGGATCAAATAGGTTAATATACATAACATGCCTAGAACATTGTCTGATACATTATCAGTAATATATAGATATAAAATATTTTTAAAAGTCTTTCCAGTCATTTATTTTAAAGATAATCTGCAACAAAAATTTAGGTTGAACAATAATGCCATTGTTACTTATTTAGACTGGTAATACCAATAGATAACATTAGTGAGTGTTTACTGTACAGTAGGCACTGTGCTAGGAGCTTTGTGGGCATTATATCTTTTAATACAACAGCCCTATGAAGTGAATGCTGTTGTTAATGCCAGCCTTTAAAGGAGACAACTGAAGCTTGGAAAAGTTAAGTAACCTACCGCAAATCATCACACAGCCAGCTAGTTAGGGGCAGAAACATATTCAAGCCTACACAATCTGAATTCTGTCTATCTTCATAATCACCATATTACTTCCAAATTGGCAGCGAAATTTGTATTCAGAATGACATCTTCCTCTCTCTTTCTTAGAGCTTAAAATGCCCTGGGAACGGACTTGTGACGGGACTCTTTTGGAGAGTCCTTGCACATAGTCCTTGCCTGTGGAAACATAGTCCATGGAAATATAACCTGTTTTCTGCATATACTACATTGACACAAAAATTTTTTTAAACTATATCCATAATTTCTGGTGCTTATCTTTTTTTCCCCATAGGTTATTGGGGTACAGGTGGTATTTGGCTACATGAGTAAGTTCTTCAGTGGTGCTTTGTGAGATTTTGGTGCACCCATCACCCGAGCAGTATACACTGCACCCTATTTGTAGTCTTTTATCCCTCACCCCCTCCCACCCTTTCCCCCAAGTCCCCAAAGTCCATTGTATCATTCTTATGCTTTTGTGTCCTCATAGCGTAGCTCCCACATATCAGTGAGAACATATGGTGTTTGGTTTTCCATTCCTGAGTTACTTCATTTAGAATAATAGTGTCTAGTCTCATCCAGGTCACTGCAAATGCCATTAATTCATTCCTTTTTATGACTGAGTAGTAGTTCATCATATATACACACACACACACACACACACACACACACACACCCCACAGTTTCTTTATCTACTCATTGATTGATGGACATTTGGGTTGGTTCCACGATTTTGCAATTCTGAACTGTGCTGCTATAAACATGCATGTGCAAGTATCTTCTTCACATAATGACTTATTTTCCTCTGGGTAGATACCCAGTAATGGGATTGCTGGATCAAATGATAGTTCTACTTTTAGTTCTTTAAGGAATCTCCACAGTGTTTGCCATAGTGGCTGTACTAGTTTACATTTCTGCCAGCAATGTAGAAGTGTTCCCTGATTGCTGCATCCACACCAGCATCTACTGTTTTTTGATTTTTTGATTATGGCCATTCTTGCAGGAATAGGCAGTATTGCATTGTGATTTTGATTTGCATTTCCCTGGTCATTAGTGATGTTGAGCATTTTTTCATGTTTTGTTGGCCATTTGAGAATTGTCTATTTATGTCCTTAGCCCACTGTTTGATGGGATTGTTTGTTTTTTTCTTACTGATTTGTTTGAGTTCATTGTAGATTCTGGATATTAGTCCTTTGTCAGACGTATAGATTGTGAAGATTTTCTCCCACTCTGTGGGTTGTCTGTTTACTCTGCTGACTGTTCTTTGGCCATGCAAAAGCTCTTTAGTTTAATTAAGTCCCAGCTATTTATCTTTGTTTTTATTGCGTTTGCTTTTGGATATGCCAGTGTCTAGAAGGGTTTTTAGAATGTTATCTTCTGGAATTTCTATAGTTTCAGGTCTTAGATTTAAGTCCTTAATCCATCTTGAGTTGCTTTTGTATAAGGTTCATTCTCCTACATGTGGCTAACCAATGATCCCAGCACCATTTGTTGAAAAGGGTGTCCTTTCCCCACTATTGTTTGCTTTGTCAAAGATCAGTTGGCTGTAAGTATTTGAGTTTATTTCTGGGTTCTCTATTCTGTTCCATTGGCCTGTGTGCCTATTTTTATACCAGTACCATGGTGTTTTGGTGACTATGGCCTTATAGTATAGTTTGAAATCAGGTAATGTGATGCCTCCAGGTTTGTTCTTTTTGCTTAGTCTTTCTTTGGCTATGCCGGCTATGTCTTGGTTCCATATGCATTTTAAAATTGTTTTTTTCTAATTCTTTGAAGAATAGTGGTGGTAGGAATTGCACTGAATTTGTAGATTGCTTTTGGCAGCATGGTCATTTTCACAATATTGATTCTACCTATCCACAAGCTGGGATGTGTTTCCATTCGTTTGTGCTGTCCATGATTTCTTTCAGCAGTGTTTTGCAGTTTTTCTTGTAGAGGTCTTTTGCCTCCTTGGTTAGGTATATTCCTAAATTTGTTTATTTGTCTGGTTTTTTGTCTTTGTTTTTGTTTTTTTGCAGCTATTGTAAAAGGAGTTAAATTCTTGATTTGACTCTCTGCTTGGTCGCTGTTGGTGTATAGAAGAGCTGCTGATTTGTGTACATTAATCTTGTATCCAGAAACTTTGCTGAATTCTTTTATCAGTTCTAGCAGCTTTCTGGAGGACTCTTCAGGGTTTTCAAGGTAAACAATCATATCGTCAGCAAACAGTGACAGTTTGACTTCCTCTTTACTGATTTAGATGCCCTTTCTTTCTTTCTCTTGTCTGATTGCATTGGCTAGGACTTCCAGTAGTATGTTGAAGAAGAATGGTGAGAGTGAGCATCCTTGTCTCGTTCCAGTTCTCAGAGGGAATGCTTTCCATTTTTCCCCGTTCATTGTTATGTTTGCTGTGGGTTTGTTATAGATGGCTTTTATTACATTGAGGTATGTCCCTTGTATGCCACTTTTGCTAAGAGTTTTAATCATAAAGGGATGCTGGCTTTTGTTGAATGCTTTTTCTGCATCTATTTAGATGATCATGTGATTTTCGTTTTTAAAATTCTGTTTATGTGGTATATCAAATTTATTGACTTATGTATGCTAAACTGTCCCTGCATCCCTGGTATGAAACCCACTTAATCATGGTGGATTATCTTTTTGATATGTTGTTTGATTCAGTTAACTAGTATTTTGTTAAGAATTTTAGCGTCTGTGTTCATCAAGGATATCGGGCAGTAGTTTTCTTTTTTGCTTATGTCCTTTCCTGATTTGGGTATTAGGGTGATGCTGCCTTCATAGAATGAATTAGGGAGGATTCCCTCTTTATCTCGTGGAATAGCGTCAAAAGGATTGGTACCAATTCTTTGAATGTCTGGTAGAATTCTGCTGTGAATCCATCTGGTCCTGGACTTTTTTTTGTTGGTAATTTTTTTTTTTTTTTTTTTTGAGACGGAGTCTCACTCTGTCGCCCAGGCTGGAGTGCAGTGGCACGATCTCGGCTCACTGCAAGCTCCACCTCCCTTGCCATTCTCCCGCCTCAGCCTCCTGAGTAGCTGGTACTACAGGTGCCCGCCACCATGCCCGGCTAATTTTGTTTTTGTATTTTTAGTAGAGACAGGATTTCACAGTGTCAGCCAGGATGGTCTCGATCTCCTGACCTCGTGATCCACCCACCTCAGCCTCCCAAAGTGCTGGGATTACAGGCATGAGGCACCGCGCCCAGCCTTTTGTTGGTAATTTTTTAATTGCCATTTCAGTCTTGCTGCTTATTATTGGTCTGTTCAGGGTATCTGATTCTTCCTGATTTAAGCTAGAAGGGTTGTATTTTTCCAGGAATTTATCCATCTCTTCTAGGTTTTCTAGCTTGTGTAAAGGTGTTTATAGTAGTCTTGAATGATCTTTTGTATCTCAGTGGTGTCAGTTGTAATATCTCCCGTTTTGTTTCTTAATGAGGTTATTTGGATTTTCTCTATTCTTGGTTAATCTTGCTAATTGTCTATCAACTTTATTTATCTTTTCAAAGAGCCAGCTTTTGGTTTCATATATCTTTTGTATTTGTTTTTGTTTCAATTTCATTTAGTTCTGCTTTAATCTTGGTTATTTCCTTTCTTCTGCTGGGTTTCGGTTTGGTTTGTTCTTGTTTCTCTAGTTCCTTGAGGTGTGACCTTAGAATGTCAGTTTGTGTTCTTTCAGTCTATTTGATGTAGGCATTTGGGACTATAAACTTCCTTTTAGCATTGCCTTTGCTGTATCCCAGAGGTTTTGATAGGTTGTGTCATTATTGCCATTCAGTTAGAAGAATTTTTTAATTTCCATCTTGATTTCATTTTTGATCCAATGATCATTCAGGAGCAGGTTATTTAATTTCTGTGTATTGGCATGGTTTTTGAAAGGTTCCTTTTGGAGTTGATTTCCAGTTTATTCCACTGTGGCCTGAGAGAGTACTTGATATGATTTCAATTTTCTTAAATTTATTGAGGCTCATTTTGTGGCCTATCATATGGTCTATCTTGGAGAAAGTTCCATGTGCTGTTGAATAGAATGTGTAATCTGCAGTTGTTGGATGAAATGTTCTGTATATATCTGTTAAGTTCATTTGTTCCAAGGCATAGTTTAAATCCATTTTTTCTTTGTTGACTTTCTATCTTGATGACCTGTCTAGTGCTATCAGTGTAGTATTGAAGTCCTCCACTATTATTGTGTTGCTGTCTATCTCATTTCTTAAGTCTATTAGTAATTGTTTTATAAATTTGGGAGCTCCAGTGTTAGGTGCATAAATGTTTAGGATTGTGATATTTTTCTGTTGGACAATGCCTTTTATCATTATATAATGTCCTTTGTCTCTTTTAACTGCTGTTGCTTTAAAGTTTGTTTTTGTCTGATATAAAAATAGCTACCCCTGCTTGCTTTTGGTGTCCATTTGCATGAACTGCCTTTTTCCACTCCTTTACTTGAAGTTTATGTGAGTCCTTATGTGTTAGGTGAGTCTTCTGAAGGCAGCAGATAGTTGGTTGGTGAGTTCTTATCCATTCTGCTATTCTTTATCTTTTAAGTGGAACATTTATGCCATTTACATTCCATGTTAGTATTAAGATTTGAGGTAGCATTGCATTCATCGTGGTATTTGTTGCCTGTGTATCTTGGGTTTTTTTTGTTTTTGCTTTTTAAATTGTATTTTTGTTTTATAGGCCCCTCATGATTTATGCTTTAAAGAGATTCTGTTTTTGATGTGTTTTCAGGATTTGTTTCAAGATTTAGAGCTCCTTTTCACAGTTTTTCTTTTTCTTTTTTTTTTTTTTTGAGACAGAGTTTCGCTCTTTGCCTGGGCTGGAGTGAAATGACGCAATCTCGGCTCATTGCACCCTCCGTCCCCCGGGGTCAGGCAATTCTCCTATCTCAGCCTCCCGAGTAGCTGGGATTACAGGCACCCGCCACGACATCTGGCTAATTTTTATATTTTTAGTAGAGGTGAGGTTTTGCCATGTTGGCCAGGCTGGTCTCAAACTCCTGACCTCAGATGATCCACCCACCTCGGCCTTCCAAAGGGCTAGGATTACAGGCGTGAGCCACTGTGCCCGGCCTAGCAGTTCTTGTGATGGTGGCTTGGTAGTAGCAAATTCTCTCAGCATTTGTTTGTCTGAGAAAGATTGTTATGTTTCCTTCGCATATGATGTTTAGTTTCACTGGGTACAAAATTCTTGGCTGATAATTGCTTTGTTTGAGGAGGCTTAAGATAGGACCCTTATCCCTTCTAGCTTGCAGGGTTTCTGCTGAGAAATCTGCTATTAATCTGATAGGTTTTCCTTTACAGATTACCTGGTGCTTCTGTCTCACAACTCTTAAAGATTCTTTCCTTTGTCTTTACTTTAGATAACCTGATGACAGTGTGCCTAGGTGATGATCTTTTTGTGATGAATTTCCCAGATGCTCTTGTGCTTCTTATATTTAGATGCCTAGGTCTCTAGCAAAGCCAGGGAAGTTTTCCTCAATTATTCACCCAAATATGTTTTCTAAACTTTTAGATTTCTCTCCTTCCTCAGGAACACTGATTATTCTTAGGTTTGGCTGTTTAACATAATCCCAGACTTCTTGGAGGCTTAGTTCGTAATTTCTTATTCCTTTGTCTTTGTGTTTGTTGGATTGGGTTAATTCGAAGACCTCGTCTTCAAGCTCTGAATTTCTTTTTTTTTTTTTTTTTTTTTTTTGAGACGGAGTCTTGCTCTGTCGCCCAGGCTGGAGTGCAGTGGCCGGATCTCAGCTCACTGCAAGCTCCGCCTCCCGGGTTTATGCCATTCTCCTGCCTCAGCCTCCCGAGTAGCTGGGACTACAGGCGCCCACCACCTCGCCCGGCTAGTTTTTTGTACTTTTTAGTAGAGACGGGGTTTCACCGTGTTAGCCAGGATGGTCTCGATCTCATGACCTTGTGATCCGCCCGTCTCGGCCTCTCAAAGTGCTGGGATTACAGGCTTGAGCCACCGCGACCAGCCCCAAGCTCTGAATTTCTTTCTTCTGCTTGTTCAATTCTATTGCTGAGACTTTCCAGAGCATTTTGCATTTCTGTAAGTGTGTCCAATGTTTCCTCAAGTTTTTATTGTTTTTCTTTATGCTCTCTATTTCCTTGAATGTTTCTCCCTTCGATTCTTGTATTGTTTTTTGGATTTCCTTCCACTGGGCTTCGCTTTTCTCTGGTGCCTCGCTGAATTCTTTTTCAGGTAAATCATGGATTTCTTATTGGTTTGGATCCATTGCTGGTGAGCTAGTGTGATTTTTTTTTTTTGGAGGTGTTAAAGAGCCTTGTTTTGTCATATTACCAGAGTTGGTTTTCTGGTTCCTTCTCATTTGGGTAGGCTCTGTCAGAGGCAAAGTCTAGGGCTGAAGGCTGTTGTTCAGATTCTTTTGTCCCACAGGATGTTTCCTTGATGTAATACTCTCCGCCTTTTCCTATGGATGTGGCTTCCTGTGAGCCGAGCTGCAGTGATTGTCTCTTTTCTGGGTCTAGCCATCCAGCAAGTCTATCTGGCTCCAGGGTGGGACTCAGGGTTTGTCTGCACAGAGTCCTGTGATGTGAATTGTCTATGGGTCTCTCAGCCACGAATACCACGCAGTATTTGGGGTGTCTCCCAGGTCCTGCAGGAGCAGTCCACTTCCTTCAGAGGGTCTGTGGGTCCTCTTGGGATTCCTGTTTGTTCTTGCAGTTGTTCTGGAGCTAAAATTCATGACGCGAGCCCCTACATGCTGCTCTGTCCGTCCGAGTTGGGCTGCAATCTAATCCTGCCTCCCATTCGCCATGATGATCTAAATCCTGGTACTTATCTTTTCTACTGTTGTTTTTGCTTTCCCCTTTTCTTACTTGAAATCAGTTGTACGCCAACATAGGAAATAGAAATTCTTCATGTTCATTTCCCCATTGCTATAGCACAGCAAGTATATGACAGAGGAGTTCCATGCTCTTGCCTTTGCAGAAGATCTTAGAGATGCTGAAGAACAGAGAGGCCTCCCTAAATATTTTCTTCGAACCTGAAATTTTTAGTGACTGTAATCATAATAAGTATTTTGTGCTTTATGGAATTAACTTTTTTCTTTTCTTAACCTCCAAGATAAGATCAGTAGATTGAAAGTAGTTTTCAATCTATAGGTATTCTGCAGAGCCTTGGCGCTCCATGGAAGTGCTTCTGGAGGGAGATGGGATTAGAGTAGTAATAGTGCGTAGTGCTGAGTAGTAGGAAGGACTCCAGGCCCCCAGGTTAGTTTCAACAAGATCTCTATTCTCATACTTATATTAGTGTTCCAAGTTAAATTTCATTCAAAAGGGGGTGTCATTATATAAATATACAAACATAGACATACATCTATAAAAAAAAGTGTACAAAGTTAGTTCGGTCCTTCATGAGAAGCAGTAACTACACATACACACACAACAGTGTATGTCTATACTCTCCCCAAAATTATAAGCTGGAGAAGGGATTTGTTTATCCAGGCAAGCTATCCATCCAGCCCAAACAGAGAGAAATTGCCCTTCTGGGTGACTAATGGGACCCATAATCCCTTTTAGCCTAGAAATCCGTCTCTAACACTAATAACTTTTTTTTCCTGTCTTAAAATAGGACTCATCGCTCAGAGACTACTATCCTCTCCCCCATTCCCAAGTACCCAAAGAGCTTATATCATTTACTTAAGCAAGTCAAATTTAATTTCACACATATAGATCATAGTTTTCTTATTTTGTGGGAGAAGTGATATGTGGAAGCATTAAGAGATATGTTTTTTAAAATATGTCTCATTACTTTGTGTATATTTAATCTGGGTCTATAAACTTGGAAAAGGATATTATATAATCATATAGTCAGGATATTCTTAAACTGGAATCTGTGGATACATTATAGGTGTGTATGACTCCTCCAGTCCCTAAAATATGTAGAATATTGTGTTCATATATGTTTTTTTGGGGGGAGAGAGTGAGTCCATTGCTTTCATCTGATTTTTTAAGGTTTTCAAGACTAAGAAAACATTAATCCAGTTCTTCTACATCTGGGCTAAATATCAGGACACTAGAAAAATAAATCAGGCTGGGCGTAGTAGCTCATGCCTGTAATCCCAGCATTTGGGAGGCCAAGATGGGAGGATTGCTTGAGTCCAGGAGTTTGAGACCAGTCTGGGCAATGTAGTGAGACCCCATCTCTACAAAAAAAAAAAAAATTAAAATTAGGCTGGGCTCAGTGTCTCACAACTATAATCCCAGCACTTTGGGAGGCCAAGATAGGCTTGAGTCCAGGATTTTGAGACCAGCCTAGTCAACATAGTGAGACCTTTCCTCTACCAAAAATAAACAAAATTAACCAGACATCATGGCATGTGCCTGTAGTCCCAGCTGCTCAGGATTCTGAGGTGGGAGGATCACTTGAGCCTGAGGGGTCAAGGCTGCAGTGAGCTGAGATCATACCATTGCACTCCAGCCTGGGCAACAAAGCAAGACCCTGTCTCAAAAATGAATAAAAATAAAAAATAAACAAATGAAACTCAGTGTTTTAACTGGGATCAAACAAAAAAGATAGCAAATTACAGCCATTATTTCAGATAGATCCTTTCAGAGGCTCCTTGAACTCAAATCTGTTTTCGTAATTCTAAGGCATTATTTGCCTTTTCACTCTCAGTCTCTCATGAGTGCATAATGGAGTTTCCCAGAGGCTACATAACATGTACTATCACAACAGATTGAGCAGAGAAGCAGATATGAGAATCCAGCTGTCTTTTTATGAAACCAGACATTAAAGAGATTTGCAAAATGTGAAAAAATGCTGGTCTCTTCTTACTAATTTTTAAAATTTGAAAAACGTAACTTTTTCATAAAAGTATGTTTTCTGTGTTAACCATGTAATGGGTCTGTTTTTAATGAATTAATATTTTTTTGATTTCTCAGTTTTAATTTCTCACTTTCATTTAATTTCTCATTTCATGAGAAATATAAATAGAGGCCAGGTGTGATGGCTCACGCCTGTAATCCCAACACTCTGGGAGGCTGAGACAAGAGAATCACTTAAGCCTAGGAGTTCAAGAGTAGTCTGGGCAACACAGTGAGACCCCCCCATCTCTAAAAAAAATTTTAAATTAGCCACACATGGTGGCATGTGCCTGTGGTCCCAGCTACTCAGAAGACTGAGGCAGGAGGATCTCTTGAGCCCAGGAGTTTGAGGTTACAGTAAGCCATGATAGTACCACTGCACTCCAGCCTGGGCAGCAGAGTGAGACCCTGTCTCAAAACAAACCAAAAAAGAAATATAGACAGATACAAGATGAACAAGTTCTGTGGATCTAATGTACAGCATGAGTGGTAATGTATGATGTGTTAAATAATTTGACTATAGTAGCCGGGTGCAGTGGCTCACTCCCAAAATCCCAGCACTTTGGGAGGCTGAGGCAGGCAGATCATGAGGTCAGGAGAGTGAGACCATCCTGGCTAACACGGTGAAACCCTGTCTCTACTAAAAATACAAAAAATTAGCTGGGTGTGGTGGCGGGCGCCTGTAGTCTCAGCTACTCGGGAGGCTGAGGCAGGAGAATCACTTGAACCCAAGAGGCGGAGGCTGCAGTGAGCCGAGATCACACCACTGCACTCCAGCCTGACCAATAGCAAGACTCTGTCTCAGAAAAAAAAAAAAAAAAATTGACTATGGTAATCATTATACAGTGTATACATATTTCAAATCGTCATGTTGTATACCTTGAATATATTCAATCTTTGGCAAGTAAATTATTTTATTTTATTTTATTTTATTTTATTTTTTTGAGACAAGGTCTGACACTCTCACCTCCAGACTGGAGTTCAGTGGCACAATCTCAGCTCACCACAACCTCTGCCTCCTTAGCTCAAGCAATCCCAAGTAGCTGGGGCTACAGGCGCATGCCACCACGCTCGTTAATTTTTGTATTTTTTGTAGAGACGCAGTTTTGCCATGTTTCCCAGACTGGACTCGAGCTCCTGAGCTTGAGCAGTCTGCCCGCCACAGCCTCCCAAAGTGCTGGGATTACAGGTGTGAGCCATCACACCTGGCCCAAGTAAATATTTTTGAATAAAAAAAGATAGCTATTATTCACATAAACAAAAGCTCTTTGATATTCTCTATAATTTTTTAAGAGTATAAAGGAGTGCGAAATCAGAAAGTTTGAAAACTGCTATTCTGTATCAAATGACATTTTAGAAATAGGGGTGCCTCTAGGAGTTAGGGGACAGTGATGTGAATATGTTGTCTATGTCCTTGTTTCTCGAAGTATGGCCTAAGGTACATCTGCATCAGCATCACCTGGGAGCTTATTAAAAATGCAGGATCTTGGGCCTCATCCCAGACTTCCTGAATCAGAATCTTCATTTTAACAAGGTCTCTGGATGATTTGTATACATATTAATGTTTGAGAAGCTCTAATCTATATTACATCCCACTAACATTTATTTCAATCCAGCATCGTTCCTAAAAGGATGAAAGGAAACTATATAAATAAATATCTTCATTATACATATGTACTTTATAAAAAAATATATAGTTTAATATGTAAATGCATTAACACTAATAGACATAGTCTTTTGAGGCTATTATTGATATTGTCATTGCAAGCAATTCTTTATTTTAACCATTTGGTCCCACTGTTATCATATCATAATATCAGAACTTCATGATATGAGTTCGCAGCCTTGGGTTTGGGTCATATATTTACCAACTTTGTCATCTCAGATAAAAATTCAAACTAATTTCTCTATTTGTAAATTTTACCTATAAAAATGAAATAATGTATGTTGAAAACATTTGTAAGCTTAATGCTAATGCATATTAATTAGTCTAAGTTTTGCTAGGAATTTTACATTAGACATGTATGCGTTATTATTGCATAGCCTTTAAAGAAATTCCAATAAATATTTTAAACAGTTCATTTCACTAGAGTTTGGTACTAATGGAGTTTTTTCCCCTAGTGAGTCAATTACCTTTAATTCATTCTATGGCTAACCTACAGCACAAACTCCAGCAGATTTGTGTAGGATTATATGAATGGGTTGGTATAGATCCATCCTCAGTATGGCAGAAGAATCATAGCACAGATCTAATAATGGTGAGTCACATTGAGAGCTACAGATTTTAGACTCCCCCTAGTGGCTATCTGGCAACAATCAAATTTATACAACCATCTTTCACCTTGCTTTCTGTTTGCCTTTTGCCACTCTTTTTTAAGATCTTTAGCAACCTGAAGAAAAAACAAAATTCTAGTATTAGCCATTACCGTAAAATGTTTTTAGGTGCTTGTTGTATTTCAAAAAAATTTTTAGACTATTCTGTCTATTAAATAAAGTTAACATAACTGAGGGGGTGGAAATTAACATGAAAGATAGAAAGCAGAGTTATAATACATTACAAACTAGAAAAGAAGGAAACAGTACAAGTGACAGTAATTATCACAATACTTAATATAATTATGAGGGCGAAGCAGACTAACACTAATTTCACAGTATTTGCACTAGACCCTTTATTTGTCTATTTTAATCCTTCTTCAGCCCTGGACTTTATAGATGAGGAACTCAAGAATTTAGTAACTGTCAGACAATGAGTACATGGCAATAGAGTTACACTGCCATGTAGATGTGTACTTTTTCTACTAGAAAGCCTTTAGCCACCATTACATATTGTCTTTAAAAAAACAAGTTAAATTGCATGGTTTTCATATCCAGTTTTATAATCTGGTAAGTTATCAACATATTCTAATGAATTAAAGAAAGTAATTTTCATTATGGTGAGAAAAATGCAATTAAGTGCTTTGTGTATAAATAGATATTAAATATTTTGAGATTATTTATTGTTTGTCCTCTCTCTTTTTTTTTTTTTTTTTTTGAGATGGAGTGGAACTGTTCCCCAGGCTGGAGTGCAGTGGTGCGATCTTGGCTCACTGCAAGATCCGCCTCCCAGGTTCACATCATTCTTCTGCCTCAGCCTCCTGAGTAGCTGGGATTACAGGCGCCCACCACCACGCCTGGCTAATTTTTTTGTATTTTTAGTAGAGACGGGGTTTTACCGTGTTAGCCAGGATGGTCTAAATCTCCTATCCTCATGATCCACCCACCTCGGCCTCCCAAAGTGCTGGAATTACAGGCATGAGCCACCGCGCCCGGCCTTTTTGTCCTCTCTTTCATGCACAGTTCTCCTTTAGTTTTCTATCAATTTGGTATGTATTTCTATCAACTTGGGGCTATTTAATTTAAATCAGTAAAGCTGACTATTCTGAATAGAGAAATTTAAAAGAAGTTGATCTGAAAGAGTTTAAGAAGAATTTGAGTTGTGTAGGAGCGTTTATACACAAAATATTATTTTAAATTTTTACTCTTCTGGAGTTTTCATCATATGAAAAACATTTAATGAACATCTCCACACTTTTTCCCACCACTTTTCTAGGTCTAAGTGTCCGAAATGTGGCTGTACTGGTGAATCTGGAAATGCCAATTACAGATACAAACTTTCCTTAAAAGTTGCAGAATCAAACAAATTGTCTGTTATTACTGTATTTGGAAGTTGCTTAGATACATTTTTTGGTCTTACTGCCTCTGGTTTGTACAGGTAAGAATACTTAAAACATCCTTTTTTCCTGACTGCCCTTAGAATTTGAAGATACAAGTTTATAAGGCAATATGCATTTTTGTAAAAAGATGATCATTCAACCCCAGATCGTCAATTCCTTTAAAGGACAAGCAAGTAAGAAAGATGTTTATTCCCTGAATACATATTATGATGATGTTAAAACAGTCTCCTTTTATTTAGGGTAATTAATCTGTAATTACAATATTAAATTATAAATCTCTAATCCAAGTTACAGAAATAGAGGCTAAGAAAGTAACATAATTTCAGATTGAAGGATTATCCAAATTGAGGTTAGCATTCAAACAGTTAAGTTCCCCCTAAGGCAGGAGAATCTATTTGAGGGAATATTTGCATATCAGAAATTGAAGTTTTGTTATTTTTTTATCTGTATTGCAACTTTATTTGCATAGTTTGACCCTTTATGACATTGTCCTGAGAATATAAGGATAAACAATTAAAGCTTTTCTTCCCCTTCAATCTTCTGCCCTCCTCCCCTAATCACTTACAAGAAATCTATGTCCACGTTTTTGTGCTTGAGACAATAAAGGGACCACAACCAGGATTATCAGAGAAAAGGGAAGACTTTTTCCTGCTTTGAAGTGAAGGACTAGAGATCCCACCACTATTTGCACTGCCACTTTTATTTTTCCCTATAATTATTGCTGGGCCTGATGGTTAGTCAGGTAACTACTTTACTCACACTTGATCAATTGGTTTTCTTGGTTTTTCTGTGCTGTGAGAAACTAGAGAGAACAAACTGCCTGACTCTTAAAGTCACTTTTTTTTCCTCTATAAAAGATTCATGCTGCATTTTCAAATTAATCGTGTCTCTGACTTTATGGCAAGTTAAAATTTCAAAGTTTATTTCTTCACATTTTTTTTTTTTTTCCCAATCAAGGTACATTCAGGATCCTAATAAAATTCCAGAAACACTCGACAATGATACAACTCAGAATCTATTAACTAAAGCAGTTGAAACTTGCTTTGTTGGACAAAGCTTTATTTTTGGAGTGACGGTAATTGAGACTAACTTTCTTTTTAATAATCTGTTAACATTTCCATTATAATGAATTATGTGAATTTTCTAAATAGTTGTTAGGAGTTCTATAAATGTGAAGGCCTGTGGAAACACTTTAAACTACTTAAAAATAGCCTATAGGTGGTCTGTTAAAACACCATGTGTAACAACTTCCTCTTTCAAAAGTCAGGGGAGCCTACTTCAAATGCTTTCAGAGCTTAAAAATATACATTTATTATATCGCGGTGGCTCAAGCCTGTAATCCCAGCACTTTGGGAGGCGGAGACGGGCGGATCACGAGGTCAGGAGATCGAGACCATCCTGGCTAACACGGTGAAACCTCGTCTCTACTAAATAGTACAAAAAAATACTAGCTGGGCGAGGTGGCGGGCGCCTGTAGTCCCAGCTACTCGGGAGGCTGAGGCAGGAGAATGGCGTAAACCCGGGAGGCGGAGCTTGCAGTGAGCTGAGATCCGGCCACTGCGCTCCAGTGTGGGCGGCAGAGCAAGACTCCGTCTCAAAAAAAAAAAAAAAAGAAATGTTAGATATTTGTTTTTGGTTGTTAGTATTTATTTTGCCCTCCAGATTTTGTTCAAATTATATAGTAAAACTTCCATCGATTCTCTAGCTTTTTAATTCTGTCATCTATAAAAAGAGAATAATGGAACACTGAAGGCAAATTATCTGAGTATTGATAGGAATACTAAAACTAGATTAAGAAATATGGTCTTAAATAATTATAAAAGTGACTGTAGAAGAAGTTAAAAAATGTATTGACTTTGAAGGAGTAACAGTTTTCTGTCTCATCTATGCTAAAGGGAACAAAGAGACATTTTTTTCCACACTGAAATCAGGGTTTTAAAAGAGGAAATAGAGCACTCCACAACAGAAGAGTGAGAAAAATCCAAAGGGAAAGTAGAATCAGCGGCTACAGAGCTTTACTTTGTGAAAATCATAGACAATCCTTTTCTCTCCTCTCTTCTTCTTCCCCCTCCCCTTTTTTCCCCTCCTCTCCCTTCCTCTCTTTCCTTATTTAATGAGAACTATGATCGTTGCCATTTATTGAGCCACTACTATTTTCTAGGCACTGTGCAGTTTTCCATTTTATTACTAAACAGTAATCTGCATTTTTATTTTTATTTTATAAATGAGAAAACTAAGACCCCGAGAGGTTAAATAAATTGTCCAGTCTCAACACTATTAGTAAATGCTGGAACTAGGATTTCTTCAAATCAGTTTAAACAAGCTCTTTACTCTAAGGTTTATATTCTCTTACATACGCTACTTTGCCTATAACTCTAACAGAATCAGAATTGGAATTGGGGGGTGGGGGTAATAGTTGTGTCTGTTTTAACCTTTTAAATCTGTTTGTTTATTTTATTTTTGAGACAGGGTCGCACTCTGTCACCCAGGGTGGAGTGCAGTAGCAAGATCATGGCTCACTGCAGCCTTGACCTCCCTAGGCTCTGGAGATCCTGCCACCTCCGCCTCCTGAGTAGCATGGCATACACCACCATGCCCAGCTAATTTTTGTGGGGGTATTTTTTTGTGGAGACGGGGTTTTACCATGTTGCCCAGTCTGGTCTCAAATTCCTAAGGCTCAAGTGATCTGCCTGCCTCGGCCTCTCAAAGTGCTGGGATTACAGGCATGAACCACTGTGCCTGGCTAAATCTCTGTTTCATGTTTTAAGTAAAAGGAAGACAATTTTATTCTTACTTAAATTTCTTTACTTCTTTCACAGAATTTTGAAAGCCACCCTGGACAAGGTGCAGATGCCAGTAACTTCTTACAGCAATGCTCTGACCACAAAAGAAAAGCCAGATCACTAGTGGCTTGCCAGATTGTTCTACCGGACCCAGGTGTTGCAGGCTTTACTGTCATTGACTACTTCTGTCAACTTTTGCAGACTTTTAATTTCAGGAAACTTCAGTGTGACTCTCACGCACCTAACAATCACTTACTTTCTTTAGATCACTCAAATAGTGATCTCAGCAGCATATATACTTCTGACAGCACTTCTTATTTTTTCAAGTCCTGCAGCAAGGATACTTTTTCAAAATTCTGGCAGCCATCACTTGAGTTCACTTCCATTGTTTCAAAGCTAACAGATAATGATGATTTTTCAGCTTCAGAACAAAGTAAGGCCTTTGGTACTCTTCAGCAGAACAGAAATTCCATCTCCATTGCAGAGGCCACTGGTTCCAGTAGCTGCCATGATCCCATTCAGCATTCATGGAGCCTTGTTTCATATATGGATAAAAAGAGTACAGCAGAAAAGTTGGGTAAAGAACTTGGCTTACAAGCTAAGGAGCTGAGTGCAGTTCACAGCAGTCATCATGAAATTGGAGTTAATGACTCTAATTTATTCTCTTTGGAAATGCGAGAGCCCCTTGAGTCAAGTAATACAAAATCCTTCCACAGTGCAGTGGAAATTAAAAATAGGTCCCAGCATGAGCCACCATGTTTCCAGCATCATGGTATAGATACCCCCACTAGCCTTCAAAAGAGGTCTACATGTTGTCCACCTTCGTTAGTCAGACTTGAAGTGACAGCCAGCAATTCCCAGGATGGCGACCCTCAAATTTGGGATGATCTGCCATTCTCTGAAAGCTTGAACAAGTTTCTGGCAGTTCTTGAAAGTGAGATTGCTATAACCCAGGCAGATGTCAGTAGTAGGAAGCATCATGTAGATAACGACATTGATACATTTCATGCAGACCACAGCAGGTTATCTGTGACTCCCCAGAGAACTACTGGAGCCCTGCATACACCACCTATAGCTTTAAGATCATCACAAGCAATAGTCAAAGCAAACTGTAGCAAAGATGACTTCCTTTTCAACTGTAAAGTAAATCTAAGTCCTAGTGTTGAAAAGGAGTCACAACCAGATAACAAAGTAGAGGCTGTCTCTGTAAATCATAGTGGAAGAGGTATGTCAGAGTATTTTCTACCAAATCCTTGCCTGTCAGCTCTGTTTTCATCTTCAAAAGATTCAGAAACAATAGTTACTCTTAAGAAGACTATCAGAATCTCACCACCCAGGGATGAAATTCTGTTTAGGCCCAGTACTTCAGAGAGTGACCATTTTAGTCTAAATAACAAATATTTGAATGGATGTGGAGAAAAATCACTTTCAGTAATGAATGAAAAGTTGACAACTCTATGTTCTAGGAAGTACAATGATGTCTCTGATCTTTGCAAATTAGAAAATAAACAATATTATAGGTGGTCCAAGAACCAAGATGACAGTTTTACAATCTGCAGGAAACTTACATATCCTTTAGAAACTCTTTGCAATAGTCCAAATAGAAGTACAAATACATTGAAAGAAATGCCTTGGGGACATATCAATAACAACTTAACGCAGAGCTATTCTATTGGTTATGAAGGTAGCTATGATGCCTCTGCTGATCTCTTTGATGATATTGCTAAAGAAATGGACATTGCAACAGAGATTACCAAAAAATCACAGGAAATTTTGTTACAACAGGGAACGTCTTTGGCAGAAAGTCATCCTTCGGAGTCTGATTTTTCACTGAGATCACTTTCTGAAGACTTCATCCAGCCTTCACAAAAATTATCCTTGCAAAGCATTTCTGGCTCTAGGCGTTCAAGAACATGCTCTCCAACACCTCAATTTCAATCAGATTCAGAATATAATGTTGAAAATAGTCAAGACTTTGTTCCATGTTCACAGTCAACTCCAATTTCAGGATTCCACCAAACAAGAATTCATGGGATAAACAGAGCTTTTAAAAAACCTGTATTTTATTCAGATCTTGATGCTAACTATGAAAAAATAAGGATTTTCCCGGAAAATGACAAACAGCAAGCTAGCCCAAGCTGTCCAAAAAATATAAAAACACCTAGCCAGAAAATCAGAAGCCCTATTGTATCTGGTATTTCACAACCAGAAGTTTTCAATCCCTCTCCTTTTGCTGAGTGCCATGAAACTGATAGTGATGAATGGGTCCCTCCTACCACACAAAAAATATTTCCTTCAGATATGCTTGGATTCCAAGTCATAGGTCTAGGGAAATGCCTTGCTGCCCATCATTTCCCTGATCAAGAGTTACCAAGAAAGAAACTGAAACATATTAGACAAGGAACCAATAAAGGTTTAATTAAGAAGAAATTAAAGAATATGCTTACAGCAGTTGTTATGAAAGAGAAAACTCCTAAATATAACTGTAAAAGTTCAGGCTGGATTTCCAAATGTCCAGACATTCAAGTCTTAGCAGCACCTCAGCTGCACCCTATTCTTGGACCTGATTCTTGTTTAGAATGTTGCCTTCCATTTTCAGAAAAAGGCCCACCTTCAGTGTGTGATACTCAAAGTGCTTGGTCACCTGAATTGTTTTAACAAAAAGTCACCTGAACCCAATTCCTGAACTTTTAAATCTGTTTGGAAATGTTTGCCTTCAGGGGTATGGAAAGCATTCCTTACATTTTGAACACTTGGAGAGAAGCAAATTGAAAAAGAGGACTGTGCTGGGTGCTACTGTGCCTTTTAAAATATAAAGCCATTGTTTTCCCCAGGTTTTATCTAGAATACTATGATTAGGTAATTGAGCACTTTATCTTATACTGTTTATTTTACTTTAATAATATTGTTAAGATTGTTTTTGAAAGTATTAATATTTGTTAAAATCACCTATACATCCAGAAATAAAGCCTTTGCAAACCAAAACTTAATCTTTTTTAATTGTTCAGCTCAGACCAGAAAATGCCTGTTATATTATAGGCCAATAAGTGTGCTGAGTTTGGGATAGAAAGCTACAAGATCACTGATCTCAAAATATTTTAGTCTGCTGGAGAAGACAGACAGATAAACAGGTAATTTCATACAGTGCAGAAAATGCAATGATATGGGTTTGTAATGGGCATGACAAACATTTATGTTGCTGTGGGAGCATGGAAGAAAAGCAGCTAACCCATCAGTGAGCTGAGGGTAAGAAGAAACGTTTAAAAAAAAAAAAAAAAAAAAAGATTTACAAGTTATGTGTGAAACTCTTGCTATTTTATTTAATATGTATACATTGAATGCCTACTCTACATGCCAAGGGCTGTGCTTAGTGCTGGAAACTGAAGATAAAAATCAAGCTCCTTCCCTCAAACTCATGATCTATTGGAGTAATCAGGCAATTAGAATCTGGTGGGTTCTATGATAGGCGCTAAGCTTGGTATGCTAATAGGAACAAAAATGAGAAGCAATTTTCAGACACTCAAGTCTTAGCAGCAGCTCTGCTGCACCCTGTGAAATCTTTCGCATATCCCTGGTCAGCTTCCTTTGCCATTCCCCACAGCAACCATTCCAAAACAATACTTTCTTCATGCCACAAAGCAACTGCTACTCTCCTTGCCTCCTGTCTCTTGAAGAATATTGAGATCACTTGATATTTTCTCAAATTCCCACACCCATACCTACCCACATGACTACCTGTACTCCTCTAGTCTCAGAAAATGATACACACCATCTAAGTGCTAATCTTTCCATTTAGACTATTGATCTATTACACCCATCTTTGAAGTCTTATACCAAATATTCCCCCTATATTTTTACCTGTCTTCCCCTCTCTCCAATTTTTTATTTTGAAAATTTGCAAACAGAAAAGTTGAAAGCAGCCAGACGTGGTGTCTCACGCCTGTAATCCCAACACTTTGGGAGGCCGAGGTGGGCAAATTACCTAAGGTCAGTAGTTCAAGACCAACCTGGCCAACATGGTGAAATTCTGTCTCTACTAAAAATACAAAAATTAGCCAGGCATAGTGGTGCATGCCTGTAATCCCAGCTACCCAGGAAGCTGAGACACGAGAATCACTTGAACCCTGGAGGCGGAAGTTGCAGTGAGTCAAGATTGCGCCACTCCACTCCAGCCTGGGCGACAGATCAAGGCTCTGTCTCAAAAAAAAAAAAAAAAGTTGAAAGAATAGCACAATGATACGGTATCTGTACATACCATTTAGATTCAGTCATTTTAAAGATTTTGCCTTGTGTGTGTGTGTTTGGTTTCTGTGTGTCTATATAGATACAGTTTTGCTTTGCTAAACCATTTTAAAAGCTGCAGACAGGACATTTCACCCCTAAATTCTTCAGTGTAAATTTTCTTAAAAGCTTCTTTCTACATAGCCACAGTGTCATCACACCAAGGAAAAATAACAGTAATTCCCCAATATCATCTAATATTCAGCCCATAATCAATTTTTTCTACTTGTCCCCAAATTATAATTGTTATTTAACCAGAATTTCATCATGGTTCATCCACAGTGTTTGCTTGTCTCTTTTTCTAGAACCTCACCTCTTATTTCACATAATAGTAACTTTATGAGAAAAAAAATCAAACCAGTGTTCTGTAGAATGTCCCACATTCTTGACTGGTATGTTTGCTTCCTTATACTATCAGTACCTTGTTCCTCTACCCCACCCCAGTCCCCACATTTCCTGAAAATTAGGCCTAAAGACTAGATGCGATTCAGGTTTTGGCAGGGATATTGCATGGCTCATGTTGTGTACTTTATGTTGTAACACGAGGAGACACAATATCAAGTTATTCCACTACTAGTAATGCTAAGTTAGATTGCTTGGTTAAAATGTTGCCCACCAGATCTCGATGTTAAATATACTTTATTTTTCTTTTTTTTCTTTTTTTTTTTTTTTTGAGACGGAGTCTCGCTCTGTCGCCCAGGCTGGAGTGCAGTGGCCGGATCTCAGCTCACTGCAAGCTCCGCCTCCCGGGTTTACGCCATTCTCCTGCCTCAGCTTCCCGAGTAGCTGGGACTACAGGCGCCCGCCACCTCGCCCAGCTAGTTCCTTGTATTTTTTTTAGTAGAGACGGGGTTTCACCGTGTTAGCCAGGATGGTCTCGATCTACTGACCTCGTGATCCTCCCGTCTCAGCCTCCCAAAGTGCTGGAATTACAAGCTTGAGCCACCGCGCCCGGCCTATTTTTCATTTTTAAGAATAAAGAGTCAGTGATGGTAAATGAGTTTGCTTTTCCTTCTATCACTACAGACTCAAGAATGTTTATTTTTCCTATGAAAAGAACAATCAGCCAAACCCAGTAGCTTGTGCCTGTAATCCCAGCACTTTGGGAGGCCAAGGCAGGAGGCTTCCTTGAGTCTAGGAATTCAAGACCAGCCTGGGCAACATGGCAAAATCTCACCTCTACAAAAAAGTAGCCAAGTGTAGTGGCACAGCCTGTAGTCCCAGCTACTTGGGAGGCTAAGGTGCACCCAGGAGGTGCAGCTTGCAGTGAACTGAGATTGTGCCACTGCATTGCAGCCTGGGTGACCCTGTCTCAAAAAAACTGGTGCATATTTATTGTCCAATCAGTTCATACAAAGATTCTTAATTCTTTCTAGACTCTTCCCTAGTCTTTGGGACTAGGAAATAGTCTGTGTTCTTTTTGTCAGATGTGCTATTCCTGGCTAATTTCTTATCTCCCTCTGTGATAAAAGAGTAATGATGCTGTTAGGATTTACAATGTCATGACTTCAGAAACTGTTTTGTGTTGAGCTGTATAGATCTTGCCTCAGCAGTTCCCTAATGTCATTTGTTTAATGCTACTTCCTCCTTTATGATGCAGCATTCGTTGTGCTACTGTGAATACTGGTTTCCAATGATCTCTCAAAGGTTGTTACCGTACTTCACTGGCGATTACCGAAAAGCAAGCAAATCCTACCCAGAGTGTACAGGAAAATAAATAACAATCCATTTTTTGGTCCTATTTACCATTTGGACTAAATATTGCTTTCCAACCATGCAGTCTTTTGAACATTTTAGGCTGCAGTTACTGCATTCCTATACTGTGATCTCTTTCAATGTTGGCTGCACCCTGGAAGGATAGGCAAGAGCCTATCCTTGCTCCGTGGTTGGAGCAAGAAGAGCGGTTCCATTTGTGCAAAGAATGTCTATTCCTCCATCAGTATGGCTTAATGCCTGATCTGGAAAGCACAGTGTAACTATCAATTGGAAATGAGAGGACATTGATTGGAATTGCCCACTGGCATTGGGGACCAACAGTCTTAAAGGCCTCAGAGGAGATAGGCATGGCCTGCAGAAGTGGGAAAGGTAACCTTCCTGGTGTCAGTGGCTGGAGGCAGGCAGGGTAAATAACAGCTGCCACTACCCTCGCAGACCAGGGAGACCCACTGCATGGGCCTACACACACAACTCAGTCCCGAGGACCAGTGGTGACCTTTGGTAGCCACAACCCTGAACTTGTGAGAGTCACCTAAATGAATATGAGAGTCACCTAAAAATATGTCAGCACCATTCTGGCAACCCAATCTTGTACTATCTTATGAAAGCACTCTTGCCTCAGCCAATGGGAATGACCCATTCTCTTAAGACCCAGGTTTGATTTCATAGGTGCAAGTCCCAAGCTCCTCAGGACATTTGGTACACACCAAACACGATGTAGAGGGTTGGTTAAATGGCACTGTCACAAGCACAAAAGTGAGACTTAGAAAATTTCAAGGGAGGCACTTCTGGCAACTAGCTCCCACATGGGACCAGGTCCAGGCTCAGGGTGCACCTCTACCAGGCGCTAAAGCATTTAGAAGGAACCTTGAGGGAGGCATTCCAAAGCCTTAGTCTCCCTGAAGCGTAGGGGCTGTGACAGGATCCCCACTCACCCAGGCCTCAGAGGTACTTTCTTATCATCCCTCCTTATTGTCCTTTTGTGCCTCCTTATTTGCCTGTTTTAAAAAAATAGTGCCTCTTTTTTTTTAGGCAGGATCTCGCTCTGTTACCCAGGCTGGAGTGCAGTGGTGCGGTCCTGGCTTACTGCAACCTCCACCTCCCCGGCTCAAGCAATCCTCCCACCTCAGCCTCTTGAGTAGCTGGGACTACAAGCGTGCACCACCATACCCAACTAATTTTTTTTTATTATTTGTAGAGACAGAGTCTCACTGTATTGCCCAGGCTGGTCTCAAACTCCTGAGCTCAAGTGATCTCCCCGCCTCGGCCACCCAAAGTGCTGAGATTACAGGCATGAGCCACCGTTCCTGGCCAATTTTAAAAATATTTTGTTGGAGCCAGGGTCTCCCTATGTTGTCTAGGCTGCTCTCGAACTCCTGGGCTCAAGTAAGCCTCCCACCGCAACCTCCCAACATGCCAGGATTAGAGGGCCAAGCTGCCATGCCCAGTCCAATGATGGTGCCTCTTATAGAGTGAATGGATAGAGAAACAAGGGCTAACTACAGGAAACCCACTTCACCTATAAAGACATATGTAGATTAAAAGTGAATGGGTGGAAAAAGATATTCCATGCAACTGAAAGCCAAAAAAAGAACAAGAGTAGCTGTATTTACATCAGATAAAATAGAATACAAATCAAGGAATGTGAAAAGAGACCCAAAAAAGTCACTATAAAACAATGAATAGGTCAATTCAGCCAGAGGATATAACCTTTAAAAATATGTATGCACCCAACACCAGAACTTTCAAGTATATAAAGCAAACACTAATACAGCTAAAGGAAAGATAAACTGTAATGCAATAATAGTAGGGGGCTGGGCACAGTGGCTTATGCCTACAATCTCAGTGCTTTGGGAGGCTGAAGTAGAGGATCACCTGAAGCCAGGAGTTCATGACCAGCCTGGTCAACATAAGAAGACCCCATCTCCACAAAAAAATTGTAAAAGTTAGCTGGGCATGGTGGTGTGCACCTGTAGGATAAGGTGGGAGGATCACTTGAGCCCAGGAGTTCATGGTTACAATGAGCTACCACTGGAGTTCACGGTTACTGTGAGCTACCACACCACTGCACTCCAGCCTGGGCAACAGAGTGAAACCCTGTCTCTAAAAATAATAATAGTAGAGGACTTTAATGCCCCATTCTCAGGAATGAACAGATCATCTAGACAGAAAACACCTAATAAGGCCTATCTGACACATACTGAACATTTCACCCAGGTGCTGCAGAATACACATACTTTTCAACATCACATAAAACATTTTCAAGAACAGACCATATCTTAAGCCACAAAACAAGTCTGAACAAATTCAAAAGAAGGTAAAAACCATATTAAGTATCTTTTCTCACCACTATGGAATAAAACAAGAAACCAGTATCAGAGGAACCTCAGAAACTTTACAAAATTAATTTCCATGGAAATTAAACATTCTCCTGAACAGCCAACAGGTCAATAAAGAAATTAAGAAAGAAGCTTTAGGCCAGGCATGGTGGCTCATGCCTGTAATTTCCCAGCACTTTGGGAGACCAAGGTGGGCAGATCACGAGGTCAGGAGTTCAAGACCAGCCTGGCCAACACGGTGAAACGTTGTCTCTACTAAAAATACAAAAATTAGCCAGGTGTGGTGGCACATGCCTGTAATCCCAGCTACTCAGGAGGCTGAGGCAGGAGAATTGCTTGGACCCGGGAGGCAGAGGTTGCAGCGAGCCAAGATCATGCCATTGCACTCCATCCTGGGCAATAGAGTAAGACTCTGTCTCAAAAAAAAAAAAAAAAAGAAGAAAGAAACTTAAAAATTTTTTTAAACAAATGGAAGTGGGTATACAATATATGAAAATCTATGGGACATAGCAAAAGCAGTACTAAAAAGTTCATAGCAATAAACACCTGTATAAAAAAAAGTCAAAAGACTTCAAATAAATGACCCAATGATGTACCTCAAGGAACTAGGAAAGCAAGAACAAACCCGAAATTAGTAGAAGAAAGAAATAATAAAGATCAGAGCAGAAATAAATGAAATTGAGACTTAAAGAAAGCCCAAAAGATCAATGAAAAAAAATTGGTTTGTTGAAAAGAAACAAAACTGACAAACCTTTAGCTAGACTAATTGTATTAGTCCGTTCTTACACTGCTGTAAAGAAATACCTGAGCCTGGGTAATTTGTAAGAAAAGAGGCTTAATTGGCTCATGGTTCTCAGACTTTACAGGAAGCATGGCAGCATCTGCTTCTAGGGAGGCCTTAGGGAGCTTTTGCTTATGGCAGAAGGCAGACACGGTGGAAGCAGGAGCAAGAGTAGGGGGCAGGAGTGCTACACACTTTTAAACAACCAGATCTCATGATAACTCACCATCATGAGAACAGCACCAAGCGGATGCTGGTAAACCACTCATGAAGGATCCACCCCCATGATCCAATCACCTTCCAGCAGTCCCTATCTCCAATACTGGAGATTACAATTCAACATGAGATTTGGTGGGACATGGATCCATATCATATCACTAACAACAAAAAAGAGAGAGAAAGAAGAACCAGACAAATAATATTAGAAACAGAAGACAACGGAGACCACAGAAATACAGAGGATCAGACTATTATGAACAACTACACACTAACAAACTGAAAAACCAAGAAGAAATGGGTAAATTCCTGGACATATATAACCTACCAAGACTGAGTCATGAAAAAATAGAAAACCTCAACAAACCAATAAAAAGTAATGAGATCAAAGCTGTAATAAAAAGTCTACCATCAAAGAAAAGCCCAGAACCAAGAGCTTCATTGCTGAATTCTACCAAGCATTTTAAAAAGAACAAATACAAATTCTACTCAAACTCTTCAAAAAAAATAAAGATTGAAGAAAAGGAAATACTTCCAAAGTCATTCTACAAGGCCAGTGTTACCCCAATACCAAACCAGATAAGGACACAAAGATAAAACTCCAGGCCAATATCACTGATGAACATAGATGCAAAACTCCTCAACAAAATACTAGCAAACCTAATTTAAGAATACATTTGAAAGATCATTCACCACATTTGAAAGATCATTCACCATTCAAGTAGAATTTATCACAGGGATTTAAGTATGGCTCAATATACACAAATCAATAAACATAACACATCACATTAATAGAACCAAGAACAAAAACCATGATTATTTCAATAGATGTCAAAAAGCATTTGATAAAATTCATGTCCTTTATGATAAAAAAAATCCTCATCAAACTGAGTATAGAAGGAACATACCTCAAAATAAAGGCCACATATGACAAACCCACAGCTAACATTGTACTAAAAGGGGGAAAAGTAAAGGCCTTTCCTCTAAAGTCTATAACAAGAAGAGGATGCCAATTTTCACCATTTTCACTCAACATAGTACTGGAAGTCCTGACCACAACACTAAGGCAACAGAAAGAAATAAAACCTAAAGACTTACC
This sequence comes from Papio anubis, assembly GCF_008728515.1. NCBI lineage: Eukaryota > Metazoa > Chordata > Mammalia > Primates > Cercopithecidae > Papio > Papio anubis. The sequence goes on along the minus strand of NC_044987.1, from coordinate 51,169,633 downwards.
AAAAAAAAAAAAAAAAAAAAAACAACAACTATTCGAGCTGATAAACATTCAGTAAAGTTGCAGGATACAAAATCAATATACAAAAATCAATAGGATTTATGTATGTCAAGAGCAAACAATCTGAAATAGAAATCAAGAAAGCAATCCCTTTTACAGTAGCTACAAGGAATAGAAAATACCTAGGAATCAATTTAAACAAAGAAGCTAACAATCCATACAAGGAAAACTATAAAACATTGATGAAAAAAATTGAAGAGACCACAAAAAAAAGGAAAGATATTCCATGCTCATGGGTTGGAAGAATTAATGTTGTTAAACTGACAATACTGCCCAATGCAATTTACAGATTCAATGCAATCCCTATCAAAATACCAATGACATTCTTCAAAGAAATAGAAAAAAAATCCTAAAATTTATATGGAACCATGGAAGACCCCAAATAGCCAAAGCAATACTGAACCAAAAAAAAAAAAAAAAAAAAAAACTTTTCAGCTTATCACACTTCCTGACTTCAAAATTTACTGCAAAGCTATAGTAACCAAATCAGCATGGTACTCGTATGGGATCCTTGGGGTGTTGCTTCACCAACCAGAAACCTCTGTGGCCAATGGTGCCTTTACCAGAGTTTTTCTCAGGCCCACTGGGCCCACTCAGCTTGGCAGACTGCACTTGGTTCACGCTACCCAGCCTGGATCCCATGCCTGTCAAGGGTGAAAGGAGCAGCAGGGGCTGTGTGAGTGAGCGAGTGAGCATGAGGTCCAGCCACTGCGCACAGCCAGGCATGCTAACTGCAGCAGGATGGGCAGCTCCAGGAACCAGCAAAAGCACCAGCTCCCTGCAAGGCTGTGGCTGGACCAGGCATCCCACAAGCTACTTCCACAGCTGACATTGGGGAATGTGGTGGGGCCCAGAAGCTTGGAGATGCCAGGAACCGCAGAGCCCCAAAGAGGATGTCACAGCCCTGGTTGAAGGAGCTACTAGGTCTGGGATCCCCAAAGGGCTGCAGCTTTTCTTTCCTTTTTGATGCCTGCAATATGCTGAGCAAAGGGCATGTATCAGCCCTGTTTGTGTTAGAGCTCTTTCATCCCCGCCATTTGGTGGGTCCTGAGTTCTTGTCCTGCGCCCAGGAAGAACAAGGTACACAGACAAGCAGAGGGTGGGCAAGGTGAATAGGAGCTTTACTGAGTGATAGAACAGCCCAGAAGTGACTCACAGTAGATAGCTTCTCTCCACAGCCATGGTGTCCTGATGAGTGTTCGGCTCTCAGCAGAGAGGAGACCCTGGAATGGGTAGTTCCTCTCTGCAATTGGTTGCCCCAACGTCTGCTCAGCTCTCAGCAGAGAGGAGATCCTGGAGTGGGTAGCTATGTTAGTCTGTTCTCACACTGCTGATAAAGGCATACCCAAGACTGGGTAATTTATACAGAAAAAGAGATTTAATGGAATCACAGTTCCACATGGCTGGGGAGGCCTCACAATCATGGTGGAAGGCTAAAGGCATGTCTTACATGGCAGCAGCAAGACAGAATGAGAGTCAGGTGAAAGGGATTTTCCCTTATAAAACCATGAGAGAACAGTATGGGGAAACTGCCCCCATTATTCAATTATCTCCCACCAAGTCCCTCCCACAATATGTGGGAATTCTGGGAGATACAATTAAAGATGACATTTGGGTGGGGACACACCCAAACCATATCATTCCATACCTGGCCCTTTCCAAATCTCATGTTATCACATTTCGAAACCAATCATACCTTCCCAACAGTACCCCAAAGTCTTAACTCATTTCAGCATTAATCTAAAAGTCCATAGTCCAAAGTTTGATCTGAGACAAGGCAAGTCCCTTCCACCTATGAGCCTATAAAATCCCAAAGCATGTTACTTCCTAGATACAATGAGAGTACAGGCATTGGGTAAATACAGCCATTCCAAATGGGAGAAATTGGCAAAAACAAAGGGCTACAGGCCCCATGCAAGTCCAAAATTCAATGGGGCAGTCAAATCTTAAAGCTCTGAAATGATCACCTTTGACTCCATGTCTCACATTCAGGTCATGCTAATGCAAGAGGTGGGTTCCATGGTGTTGAGCAGCTCCACCCCTGTGGCTTTTCAGGGTACAGCAGGCCTCCTGGCTGCTTTCACAGGCTTGTGCTGAGTGTCTGTGACCCTTCCAGGCACACAGTGCAAGCTATTGGTGGATCCACAATTCTGGGGTCTGGAGGATGGTAGCCCTCTTCTCACAGCTCCACTAGGAAGTGCCCCAGTGAGGACTCTGTGTGGGGACTTCAACCCCACATTTCCCTTCTGCACTGCCGTAGCAGAGGTTCCCCATGAGGGCTCCACCCTGCAGCACACCTCTGGCCTGGACATCCAAGCGTTTCCATACATCCTCTGAAATTTAAGTGGAAGTTCTCAAACCACGATTATGACTTCTGTGCACCCACAGGCTCAACACCACATGGAAGCTGCCAAGGCTTGGGGTTTGCACTGTCTGAAGCCATGGCCCAAGCTGTACCTTCATCACTTTTAGCCATGGCTAGAGTAGCTGTAACACAGGGCACTGTCCACAAAACTATTTTTTCCCTCCTAGGCCTCCGATTCTGTGATGGGAGGGGCTGCCGTGAAGACCTCGGACATGCCTTAGAGATATTTTTCCCATTGTCTTGGGGATTAACATTTGGCTCCTTGTTAATTTTGCAAATTTCTGGAGCCAGCTTGACTTTATCCTCAGAAAATGGGTTTTTCTTTTCTATCGCATTGTCAGGCTGCAAATTTTCTGAACTTCTATGCTTTGTTTCTCTTTTAAAACTGAATGCTTTTAACAACACCCAAATCACCACTTGAGTGCTTTGCTGCTTAGAAATTTATTCTTCCAGATACCCTAAATCATCTCTCTCAAGTTCAAAGTTCCACAAATCTCTAGGGCAGGGGCAAAATGCTGCCAGTCTCTTTGCTAAAACATAGCAAGAGTCACCTCTACTCCAGTTCCCAAAAAGTTCCTCATCTCTGTCTGAGACCACCCCAGCCTGGATTTCATTGTCTATATCATTATCAGCATTTTGGACAAAGCCATTCAACAAGTCTCTAGGAGGTTCCAAACTTTCCCACATTTTCCTGTCTTCTTCTGAGCCCTCCAAACTGTTCCAACCTCTGCCTGTTACCCAGTTCCAAAGTCGCTTCCACATTTTGGGATATCTTTACAGCAGCACCCCACTCCCAGTACCAACTTACTGTATTCATCTGTTCTCACATTACTGATAAAGACATACCCCAGACTGAGTAATTTATAAAGTAATTTATAAAGAAAAAATAGGTTTAATGGACTCACAGTTCCACGTGGCTGGGGAGGCCTCACAATCATGGTGGGAAGATGGTGGTGGCAAGACAGAATGAGAGCCAAGTGAAAGGGGTTTCCCCTTATAAAACCATCAGATCTCATGAGACGTATTCACTGCCACAAAAACAGTATGTTGCCACAAAAACAGTATGATTCACTAATCTCCCACTGGGTCCTTCCCACAGTATGAGAGCTACAATTCAAGATGAGATTTGGGTGGGGACACAACCAAACCTTATCATAGCTCCTCTCTACAGCTGGTTGTCCTGACGAGTCTTCAGCTGTCAGCAGAGAGGAGCCCCCGGGGTGGGTAACTCCTCTCTGTGACTAGTCATCCTGTCATCTCCCTGAGGCTGCTGACTACAGGGATTTTATGGACTTCAGAGAGGAGAAAGTGCATGCTGAATAGTCCATAGGCGGCCATGGGAAGGTCTGGAAAAAGCACCGTAAGTTCCCACTTTGGTCTGTGGGACTGGCAGCCTGACCCCCAGGCTTCAGGCCTTCCCCAGCTCGAAAGTGAGGCTTCACTGGGGACCCATCCCTTTCTGCCCCAGGCCCTGTCTGCCTCCTGCCACTGTTCATGGCACCCAGGCTGTTCAGGCCAGGGGGTACCTGCAAATCAGTGCTGAGCTGCCCTCAGCTCCCCCTCAGCCTCCCTCCCATGCTCATTGGTGCCCAAAGTCCAGAGGGGGCCAAGGTGGCAGGGAGCTAGCAGGTCGGCACTGCCCCAAGTATGCAAATACCCAGCTGGGTTATGACAGCCCCTGGGCTTAGCTTTAACTTTGCTCCAAAATTTGAGCAGGCACCAGGAGCAGGGAGAGGCCAGGCAGCAGAAGCAGGATTTCTGAGCTTTCAGGGACAGGGGGACTTTCCTGGGCCCCCAAGAGCACAGGGATGCCCAGGTGCACAGCTGCAGTTTGGGTGGCTGCAGCTGCACCTGGGAGGGCAGGGTTCCTGCCTGCTTCTAGCCCCCAAAAGCACAGGGATGCCTGGGTCCATAGCTACAGCTGGGCAGCTGCAGCTGCACCCTGGGAGCATGAAGCTCCTGCCCTGTCAACTCAGAAGTGGGTGGGGCTTCTGCCTATTCCCAGCTCCTGCAGCTCCATGGAGCATGCAGCTCCAGCCGTGCCTCCCTCACTGCAGCCAGTGTCATGGCAGTGGTCACTCTAGACAGGCCACCACTGTCATCAGTACTGACATAAAAACAGACATGTAGACCAATAGAACAGAATAGAGAATCCAGATATAAATCTATGCATTTACAGTAGCTCATTTTCAACAAAGACACCAAGAACATACAATTGGAAAAGGGCAGTCTCATCAATATATGGTGCTGGGAAAACTGGATAACAGATGCAGAAGAAAGAAATTAGACACCTAATTTCTCACCATACCACAAAAATATAAAAATGGATTAAAGACATAAACTTAAGACCTCAAACTATGAAAATACTAGAAGAAAACATTGGAGAAATGCTCCAGAAAATTGGTCTTGGCAAAGATTTTTGGGGTAAGACCTCAAAATCACAGGCAGCCAAAGCAAAAATAGATTAATGGGATTACATCAAGCTGAAAAGCTTCCACAGAGCAAAACAAAAACAAAAACAAAAAAACAATTAACAAAGTGAAGAGACAATCCACAGAATAGGAAAAAAATTTTTGCAAACTACCCATCTGACAAGGGATTAGTAATCAGATTATATAAGGAGCTCAAACAACTCAGCAAAAAAAAAAAAAAAAAAAAAAAAGGCAAAAGATCTGAGTAGACTACTCAAAAGAAGACCTATAAATGGCTAACAGGTATATGAAAACATGCTCAACATCACTAATCTTAGAGAAATGCAAATTAAAACTATAAGGAGATAGCTCACCCCAGTTAAAATGGCTTTTATCTAAAAGACAGGCAATAACAGGTGCCAGCAAGGATCTGGAGAAAGGGGAGCCCTCATACACTGTTGGTGGGAATGTAAATCAGTACCACAGCTATGGAGAACACTATAGAGGTGCCTCAAAAAACTGAAAATACAACTACCATATGATCCAGCAATACCACTACTTGCTATATAGCCAAAAATAAATAAATAAATAAGAAATCAGTGTGTCCAAAAGACATCTGCACTCCCATGTTTGCAGCACTATTCACGGTAGCCAAAATATGGAATGAACCTAAGGGCCCATCAATGGATGAATGGATAAAGAAAATGTGGTACATATACATAATGGACTACTATTCAGCTATAAAAAAAAGAATGAAATGATGTCATTTGCAGCAACATGGATGGAATTGAAGGCCATTATGTTCAGTGAAATAACCCAAGCACAGAAAGACAAATATCTCATCCATATGTAATAGCTTAAAAAGTGGATCTCATGAAAATGGAGAATAGATTGGTGGTTACCAGAGGCTGAGAGGGGTAAGGGGGAAGGAGGATGAATAGAAGTTAGTTAATGGGTACAAATATACAGCTTGATAGAAGAAGTAAGACCTAGTGTTAGATCAGCAGAGTGACTATAGTTTATAGTAATCCATTGTATATTTCAAAACAGCTAGAAGAGAAGGATTGGAATTGTTCTAGCATAAAGAAAAGACAAATATTTAAGGTGATGGATATCCCAAGTATATTAATTTGATCTTTACAAATTATATGAATGTATTAAATTGCCACATGTTGCCCAAAAAAGTACATCTATTATGCATCAATTTTAAAGAAAGAGAAGTAAAAGATGGTGCCTTTTAATGTTCTAGAATTGGCCTTTTTCTACAAGTACTCGCTGGTTGAATTCATCTGCTTATTTACAGTTACCACCTGTAGGCTGTTTAATCCAAAGTCTGTCTTCTATCGAAATTTTTTTCTGAGACCAAACTTGTATGTTAATTTGTTTATTTTCATTCAGTTCAAAATGTTTTATAATTTTCCTGTGGTTTCTTTGACACATGAATTATTTAAAAATGTGTTTCTTAATTTCTAAACAGAAAGGATTTTTTTCTAGTTATGTTTTTGGGAACGCTTTGTACCTAAATTACATTATGGCCAGAGTATTTTTTTGGCATATGTTAGATATATTAATTATACTGTTCAAATCATCTATGTCTGTACTGATTTTTCCCCTTGTTCTATCAATTACTGAAAGATGTTAAAATCTCCGTCTCTAGGCAACAATTGTTCTGCAAACACACACACACACACATCAAATAAACTCTCTCTCTATGACTGTGAATGTGTTTATTTATCCTTTTAGTTCTGTCCATTTTAATTTATTTTGAGGTTATATTATTAGGCACAGATTCAATCTTATGTCTTCCTGATTTCATCATAAAAGTTCTTTTCCATCACTACTAATGCTTTTTGTCCTAAAATCTAATTATTATGACTGTACTAGAGGACTGAGTACAGGGTTTTTATGGACTTCAGAGAGGAGAAAGTGCTTTATTTTAGTTAGTGTTTGTAAGAGGTCCCACTACTCTTTTTTCAATCTTTCTATATCTTTATGTCTTCAATGTTTATTTTGTAAACCTATAGTTGGGCTTTGTTTTATTGTCCAGTTTGACAATCTTTGTCCTCTAACTGGAACATTTAGTCCATTAACAATGTAATAATTAAAATATATTTGTGTTTATGTTTATTATCTTATTTCATTTTTTTTTTTTTTTTTTGACACAGAGTCTCGCTCTGTCACCCAGGCTGGAGTACAGTGGCGCGATCTCGGTTCACTGCAAGCTCCGCCTCCCGGGTTCACGCCATTCTTCTACCTCAGCCTCAAGAGTAGCTGGGACTACAGGCACCCACCACCATGCCCGGCTAAACTTCTTTGTATTTTTAGTAGAGACGGGGTTTCACCATGTTAGCCAGGATGGTCTCGATCTCCTGACCTCGTGATCCGCCCGCCTCGGCCTCCCAAAGTGCTGGGATTACAGGCATGAGCCACCGCGCCCAGCCTTATTTCATATTTTCTATTTGTCCTGCCTATTCAATGTTTCTTCTTTCTTCTTTTCTTTTTCTGTTACTTTTATTATTTATTATTGGTTTTTCTCCTAGGTTGAAAAGTCAAATGCTATTTCTTTTGGTTTTACCTTAGGAATTACAACATGTAAACTTAGCTTATCAAGGTATAAAGCTAATCAATACTTACAGTCTTTTCCCAAAGACCTTAAATTATTTTATTCCATTTACTCTTCTCTTGAATTATGTTTGTCATGTAATTCTATATTTTTTTAGCTTCAAAGAATACCAATTTCTACCATTTTTCTTTTTCTCTCTTTTAGATTTACCCACATATTTACTATTTTCTTTACTCTTTAATGTATCTTTCATTTCAGACCTTATATCATTTTCCTTTGGCCTGAAATATATCTTTTAGAATTTCTTTTGTTGAAGTTCTCTTAGTGACAAACTCAATTTTTGTTTCTTTGCTTGCTTGCTTATTCATTTGTCTGAAAATATTTTTATTTGGCCTTCAGTCTTAAAATATATTTTATCTGGATGCGGAAGTCTAGGTTGGGAGTTATCTTCTTTCCAACCACAATGCCAATCCCCTGTCCTCTGACTCTCATTGCTGTTAGGAAGCCAGCTTTCTATCTAACTGCTTTTTGCTTTTGAAAGTGAGCTGAATTTTTTTTAGTGTTCCTTAGTTCTACTAATCAAGTGTTGTGATATGGATTTCTTTTCATTCATCTTTCTTGAAATTCATTGTTTACTGAATTTGTAGATTAGCACCTTTCATCAATTCTGAAAAATTCTTATCCATAATCTTTAAAAATATTGCATCTACCCCATTCTCTCTTTTCTCTCATTCTAGAATTACAAGTAAATATTATACGTTTTCACTCTATCTTTCATGTCTCTTTAGCATTCCCTTGATATTTTTCATCTTTATATCTGTTTATGCTTCATTCTATGTGATTTCTTTTCATCTCTTCAGGTATGTCTAATTTACTTTTCTACCTATACATTGAGTTTTTGTTTTAAATATTTTCTTGTATTTTTTATTTTATATGTAAAATTATATGTCTTAGGTCAGGTGCATTGGCTCATGCCTGTAATCCCAGCAGTTTGGGGGGCTGAGGCAGGTGGATTGCTTGACCCCAGGAGCTTCAGACTAGCCTGGGCAAAATGGTGAAACCCAGTCTCTACAAAAAATACAAAAATTAGCTAGGCATGGAGATGCATGCCTGTGGTCCCAACTACATGAGAGGCTGAGGTGGGAGGATGACTTGAGCCTAGGAGGCAGAAGTTGCAGTGAGTTAAGATTGCGCCACTGTCCTCCAGCCTGGGCAACAGAGCAAATCTCTTTTTCAAAAGAAATTATATATGTAATTTCTATATATTTGATTTTTCATTGTGTATATTTTAAAAATTATATATTTTATTTCTAAAAGTTGGATATATTCTTTTTCAAATCTGCTGTATCTTAAAGTTTGCTATTTCATGCAGACATTTTCAAGTTTATCTGTTACTGCTTTAAGCAAAGTAAACATAGCTGTTTTATACTTGTGTATGACAATTCTAGTAATTAAAGTCTTGGCAGGTTTCTATTTTTTTCTTTTTTAAATTATTATCATACTTTAAGCTCTAGGGTACATGTGCACAATGTACAGGTTTGTTACATATGTATACATGAGCCATGTTGGTTTGCTGCACCCATCAACTCGTCGTTTACATTAGGTATTTCTCCTAATGCTATTCCTCCCCCAGGCCCCCACCCCCTAACAGGACCCACTGTATGATGTTCCCCTCTATGTGTCCATGTGTTCTCATTTTTCAACTCCCACTTATGAGTGAGAACATGTGGTGTTTGATTTTCTGTTTTTGTGGTATTTTGCTGACAATGATGGTTTCCAGCTTCATCCATGTCCCTGCAAAGGACACAAACTCATCCTTTTTTATGGCTGCATAGTATTCCATGGTGTATATGTGCCACATTTTCTTTATCCAGTCTATTATTGATGGACATTTCAATTGGTTCCAAGCCTTTGCTATTGTGAGTAGTGCCGCAATAAACACACGTGTGCGTGTGTCTTTATAATAGAATGATTTATAATCCTTTGGGCATATACCCAGTAATGGGATTGCTGGGTCAAATGGCATTTCTAGTTCTAGATCCTTGAGGAATCACCACACTGTCTTCCACAGTGGTTGAACTAATGTACACTCCCACCAACAGTGTAAAAGCATTCCTATTTCTCCACATCCTCTCCAGCATCTGTTGTTTCCTGACTTTTTAATGATCACCATTCTAACTGACATGAGACAGTATCTCATTGTGGTTTCGATTTGCATTTATCTGATAACCAGTCATGATGACCATTTTTTCGTATGTCTGTTGGCTGCATAAATGTCTTCTTTTGAGAAGTGTCTGTTCATATCCTTCACCCACTTTTTGATGGGTTTTTTTTTTTTTTTCTTGTAAAGGAGAATGCTGCATGAACCCTCATCTCTCAATCTAGGCATTTCTCTGTGAAACACCTTCCTTCCTGTTGATCAATGTCTGCCACTACTTGAATAACTTAAGGTCAAGCATAGGTTAGGTATTCTGCAATGGTTTTCTCTGATCCACCACTTGCTTTTCAGCCTAAAGTAATTTGTGATGTGATTAAAGAAAGTTGCCTCCAAGAGAGAAACATAAATTCACCTGTAAAAATATCACACCTTTCCTCTAATAGGACCCAGTTTATTTCCTGCAGTTCCCTTTATGTGCCAAGCCAAAGTGCATGACCACTTGGCCCTTCCGCACAGCTTCTTCACAGTCTGAAGCATTTTCTGCTAACTAGAGGCATCAGCTGTGCCAAGACAAGTGTTTGTCCCTCCCTTGCCTGCCTTGAGTGGGAAATGATAACATGATATTGTAAAACACAGGGCTGACCAGCAGCCTTTCATTTGGTGAAAGTAACTGCAAGGGCTCAGAGCTGGGTTAATAGATACAACAGTGCCTGTAAGCAGATCCAGGTGCTGTATATACTTGTTATTGATTATGACTTCAATAATTGCAAAATCAACCAACCAAAATAATCATGAAAAAAAAATTACTCAAGATGTCTAAACAGAGGCCCCATAACCAGCAGTTGCTAGAGAAGTGTTTATCACCCTTTTCAAGATCTAAGCTTAGGGTATTGTATGTTTGGCAAAATAGCTATATTTCAGCAGGCCTTAAAGAGATAACTTGTCTCAGGATTTTCAGTTTGGCTGGTAACAGATGAAGGCAGATTGATCGAAAGCATTTGAACAAATATTAATTCAAACAAGCTGAATGGACATGATTAAGTTAATTAGAGTTGATAAATGCCATTGACAATATGTTATAACTCTTCCTTTATCTTAGAGTATTTCTTTCTTATATAACACAGGGAAAGTGGATATGGTGACTCTAATATTAAACCTGTAACTGAGTAGCCATTTGGGCTAATTAACTAGACACCATCTCTCAATGGCCTGCTAGATAATTAATGTTTTATTTTATACATGTAATATTACTCATCATTTACTGTATGTCTATCATGTTCCAGACGCTATGGCATTTACCCTGTATTTTTTTAATTTAACTTTTATTTTAAGTTCAGGGTCACATGTGCAGGTTCTTTACATAGGTAAACTTGTGTCATGGGGGTTTGCTGTACAGATTATTTTGTCACCCAGGTATTAAGCCTAATATCCATCAGTTATTTTTCCTGATCCTCTCCCTCCTCCCACCTTCCATCCTCCAATAGGCCCCAGTATGTGTTGTTAACCTCTGTGAGTCCATGTGTTCTTATCATTTAGCTCCCACTTACAAGTGGGAACATGCCATATTTGGTTTACTGTTCCTGAATTAGTTTGTTAAGTATAATGGCCTCCAGCTCCATCCATGTTCCTGCAAAGGACGTGATACAATCTTTGATCTTTGTTGGTTTAAAGTCTGTTTTGTGAGAAACTAGGATTGCAACCCCTGCTTTTTTCTGTTTTTCATTTGCTTAGTAGATTTTTCTCCATCCCTATAATGTGCATCATTGCATGTGAGATGCATCTCTTGAAGACAGCACAGCAATGGGTCTTGGTTCATTATCTAGCTTGCCACTCTGTGCCTTTTAACTGGGGCATTTAGCCCATTTACATTCAAAGTTAGTATTGAAATATGTGGATTTGATCTTGGCATCATGATGCTAGCTGGTTATTTTGCAGACTTGTTTATGAGGTTGCTTTATAGGGTCACTGGTCTGTGTACTTCATTGTGTTTTTGTAGTGGCTGGTAAGGTTCTTTCCTTTCCATATCTAGTGCTTACTTAAGGAGCTCTTGCAAGGCAAGTCTAGTAGTAACAAATTCCCTTGGCATTTGCTTGACTGAAAAGGAACTTCTTTCTCCTTTGCTTATGAAGCTTAGTATGGCCAGATAGGAAATTTTGGGTTAAATATCTTTTCCTTAAGATGGTCAAATATTGGCCCCTAATCTCTTCTGGCTTGTAGGGTTTCTGCTGAGAGTTCCACTCTTAGTCTGATGGGCTTCCTTTTGTGGGTGACTTGGCCTTTCTCTCTATCTGCCTTTAACATTATTTTCTTTTATTTTGACCCTGAAGAATCTGATGATTATGTGTCTTCAGAATGATCTTCTTGTAAAGTATCTTACTAGGGTTCTCTGCGTTTTCTGAATTTTAGTGTTGGCACCAGTGGTGCATGGCCATGGGGGCTGCCCTGCTGGGGATCTCCACTGGTCAGGCACAGTCTGCCAGTGCAGAAGCTATGGTGCAGGCCCCCAGGGCACCTGAGAATGCCCTATAAGTAGGTATGGCCAGTCTAAGGCCTCAGGAGAGGTCAACAGACCAAGGGGTGCTCAGGTCAGACCAGCCACATCTGATAAACAAGACAACCCTGCAGAGATCAGGTCCAACAGTCTCCCTAGAGATAAAGTCTCCTGTGAGAAAAAGTTAAGCCTAGGGGAATGGGTGTCCCTGGATGTCCTCTGCTACAGACCATCTGGCACTAAACTCTCTGGGCTCCACATCAGCTGGCTTGCTGCTCCTACTACCTCTCTAAGCAGCTCTTTCTGCCAACTCAAGTGTCCATGGTGGTTGAGGGGTCTCCTCCTGCCAGGGTTCCAGAGGCCTGTAGTGAGGGTGTGAGTTGCTCCTTATCAATTCAACTCACCCATTCCTCTGGAGCCATTGTGGGCCAGGAACAAGTTCCAGTGCACAGTAGACCATGCAGGGTTCCCACCATTCTCCTCCTTCAGCTCAGCTTCTGTGTCTTCCCAAAGTTCACTCTTGGTGCCTTCCCTCTGAAGATCTGTTAGGAGCATGCCAGTCATCTCAGTCCCTCAGTGGGAGCTGTTCCACCTAGCTGTGTCTAGTCAGCCATCTTGCCCACCCCTAAAGATGATTTTGCATGTACAAATATTGACACTCAGTGGCTGGGCAGAAATTCTGTCATTTTAAACATCAATTTGAATGGCTAGCTGAAGTTTAAGTAAGAATTTACTTTATAACTGTTCGCTGGTGCTGCGTGCCTCTGTGCGGCACAGCTGGACCATACCCTACAGGCTTCCCACTTCCACTGCACACACTGGGAATGCCCTGTATCATTTCATTTAATCCTCTGAACACTGCATGGTCAGTGGTATTAGCTCAATCTTACAGGAGAAAAAACTGAGGGACAGAGGCAAAATAACTTGTTCAAGGTCACAATCAGTATATGGTCGAATTAGAATTCAGTCTTGTCTATAAAACCATGTTCTTCCCACAAATGTTAAGGCAAAAATTGTTAACTGCCTACTCAAATATTCATTCTCTGCTTCCTTCTCTGTAAAAAACACCTATTTTACTTAGGGTAGCATTATTCCCTATTGAAAGAATATATTTTCCATGCTCCCTTGCAGGCCAAGTCCTGGCCAGAGAGATAAAAATGGAAATGTTGAGTGGACAATATCATGAAACCACAATACTAGTCCCAGGCTACCAACCTCTAGACTTTCACATGATGACAAAAAACAAGCAAACAAACAAAAACCGTATTTTGTTGTCTCAGGTTTCAAAAATTATATATAGCCAAATAATCCTAACCAACATTCCACCACATTTTGTTTTCGAGATAGGATCTTGCTCTGTTGCTCAGGTTGAAGCACAGTAGCACAATCATAGCTCACTACAGGTAAAAACTTCTGGGCTCAAGTGATCCTCCTACCTTAGCCTTCCAAGTAGCTGGGACTACAGGCACATGCTGCCATTCCTGGTTAATTAAAAAGTTGTGGGGTTTTTTATTTTGTAGAGATGGGGCCCCACTATGTAGCCCAGTCTGGTCTTCTGGTCTTGAACTCTTGGTCTCAAGTGACCCTCCCGACTCGGCCTCCCAAAGTGCTGGGATTATAGGCACACGCCACCATGCCTAGCCCTCACCATGTGTTTTTTGTTGTTGTTTTTGAGACAATTTCACTCTATTGCCCAGGCTGTAGTGCAGTAGTGCAATCACAGTTCACTGCAGCCTTGACTTCCCAGGCTCAAGTGATCCTCCCACCACAGCCTCTTGAGTAGCTGGGACAATAGGCGCACACCACCATGCCAGGCTCTTTTTTTTGTTTTTTTGTTTTTTTTTTTAAGAAATGGAGTTCCACCATGTGACCCAGGCTGGTTTCAAACTCCTGGGCTCAAGAGATCCGCCTGCCTCGGCCTCCCAAAATGCTGAGATGACAGGCATGTGCCACTGTGCCCAGCCACCACATGGTTGGGTGTTTGTTTTTGTTTTTGCCTTGCACGATTTTCTTTTTCTTTTTTTTTTTTTTTTTTGAGAGGGAGTCTGGCTCTGTCGCCCGGGCTGGAGTGCAGTGGCCGGATCTGAGCTCACTGCAAGCTCCGCCTCCCGGGTTTACGCCATTCTCCTGCCTCAGCCTCCCGAGTAGCTGGGACCACAGGCGCCCGCCACTTCGCCCGGCTAGTTTTTTGTATTTTTTAGTAGAGACGGGGTTTCACCGTGTTAGCCAGGATGGTCTTGATCTCCTGACCTCGTGATCCGCCCGTCTCGGCCTCCCAAAGTGCTGTCCTTGCACGATTTTCTAAAGCCAAATAATTCTGCTCTTAATGACACATTGATTAGTAAAACAGCTGTCAGTGTCCAAATTATTAGCATTATCTTAGAAAAAAATAAGCCCAGGCCTGGCACAGTACCTCATGTCTGTAATCCCAGCACTTCAGGAGGCTGAGGTAGCAGAATTGCTTGAGCGTAGGAGTTCAGGGCTGCAGTGAGCTGTGATTGCACCACCGCATTCCAACCTGGGCAACAGAGAGACATCCTGTTTCTAAAAAAAAAATAAATAAATAGACCTATAGGTTCTATCTTTTTTAAAAATGCAGAATCCATGCTTGAGGATATCAAAGATATATTCAAAACTTTTCAGATACAATAATGATATTATGGTTGTTTTTAAAACTCTTGTCCTTTAATGATATATACTGAAATATTTCTGGATGAAATCGTGTGATGAGCCAGGTGCAGGGGCTCACATTTTTAATCCCAGCACTTTTGGAGACCAAGGTGGGAGGATTGCTTGAAGCCAGGAGTTCTAGACCAGCCTGGGCAACAAAGCAAGACCCCCATCTCTAAAAAAAAGTTATTAAATTAAATTGAAATTTAAAAATTAAGAAACAAATTGTATGATGTATGGGCCTTGCTTCAAAATAGTACAGAATGGAGAAAATGGAGGGAATATAGATAGAATAAAATTGACCATGAGTTGATAATTATGTGTACATAAAGTATCATTACACTATTTTGCTTTTATTTATGTTGACATTTTCTGTAATATAATACAAAGTTAAATAAGATATAGCCAGGATCATGAGCACTTTCTACAATCTCCACACTTACTCCTATAGTACAAGTCACCTTTCCTCACCTGCATTGTAGCAGCAGTCTCCCTAGATGGTTTCATTTCTTCTGCCTTTGGCCCTTTATAATCTATCCTCACAGGACAGCAGAGTGACCATGCTAAAATATAAATCCAAATTGCTCTTCTACTCAAAACCCTCCAAGGGCTGCCATTTTACTCTAAGTGAAAACCAAAGTCCTTGCAATGGCCTCCAAGGTGCTGTGATCTATGCCAGTATCCCTCTCAAATCTCATCTATCCTTGCCCCTACTCATTGATTTTATTTCACCCATACCAGAATCACTGATGCTCCTAGAGATCCAGGAATTCTTTTGCCTTAATGCCTGTGCACATTCTGTTCCCTCTGCCTAGAACACATTTCCTCAAGATGTGTATACTATTCCCTCCCTCACTTCTTTCAGGTCTATTTTCAAATGACACATTATCAATGAAGCCTTCCCTTGACCACCCTACATAAATTAGCAACACTCCACCATCATGGCCTTTCCCTGGTTTGTTTATTCTTTCTTACCCTCACTTAGGCTGGAGTGCCATGGCACGATCACAGCTCACTGCAGCCTAGACCTCCTCCTGAAGCGATCCTTCCACCTCAGCCTCCTGAGTAGCTGGGACTGCAGGTGTACACCAGCATGCCATCTAATTTTTTGTATTTTGTATAGAAGGGATTTCACCATGTTGCCCAAGCTGGTCTCGAACTCCTGGGCCCAAGCAATCGGCCTACCTTGGCCTCCAAAAATGCTGGGATTATAGGTGTGAGCCACCATGCCTGGCCTTATTTTCTTCATAGTAATGATCACCACTTGATGCACTACACATTTCTTTATTTTCTACCCCTCCCATGCTATGATGCAAATTCCACAAAAGTACCTTTTTAAAATTTTGTTCACTGCTGTAGTTCCAGTGACTAGAACACTACCTGGCACATGACAGGTAACTGACAAATAAATGAAGACAAGCATTGAGATCCTCATTTAATAAATGAGGAAACCGAGGTGAAAACAGGTTAAATAACTTGTCCAAAGTAATATAGGTTCTTTGGCCTAAAGCCTTTGTACTCTTCATTCCTTTTGCCCAGAATATTTCCATGTTCAAAGCAGCGTCTTAATCTTTGCCTTGCCTCAAAATCTGTATGCCTTGTACTTCAGGAACTGAAAGTACTTCACAGGGTTACAATGAAGATTAAATATAAATATGAGCATCAGTAAACTTTGTAGAATGTTAGGCCTCATACAGTTGTTAATTCTTGTGGGTTCATCTCTAAGAACAAAGTCAGAAAGACTGTGTCTTCAAGCTTATTTTGATCTAGATGTGAAAATGCAACCATTCTATGGCCAGAATAAAGTCCAGGCATGAAAATACAGATAAGATGTCTTATATTATTAAACATGTGGTTTCTTGCAAGTAATAGAAATAAGGTATTTCAGTTCCTGAAATGTACTACAGGTCTTGAAATATTCAGATGTGAGCACCTGGCCGAAAGTACACCCATGTGGTTATGGTTTAACTATAGCTCCAGGTTTCATCTCTCAGTTACAGATACATTTTGAGGTATATAGACAGTATATGTCAATTATAGTCTGCCAGGTAACAGACATGGAATAATCGAGTCAATTAATAATACTGATCCTCAATGGTTTTTAAAATACTGATTTCCAATTTGCCAAAGAATTGTGTATCTGTATCATTACACTGCCCATGTGAGAAGCACAATGATCTAAACATTTTGATATTTTAGGAATAAACTGTATTTATGTTTTTCTTCAGTGATCTGTAATGATTTTTATATGAATGAGCATTTTAAAATTCTATGCAAGTTTGCAATTTGTCCCATTTAACTAGTGGAAAAACCAACGTGCAAGGCGAACTAACTTGTCTAAATTCCCTTAGTGGTAAAAACAAAGCAGAATGAAAAAACTTAAGAGTTTTAATTTTTTTCTACAGCTAGTGGCATTTGCCTGCCAGTCTTTGCTGCTATGACTTACAAGATCATATGAGAATGATATAAAATTGCCAATATCTGGCTGGTTTTGACTTACAAGAATACCAATTCCATGTGGCTCAAACTAATATTAATAATAGAACGCTTAAAAACCATGACACATGCAAATTTAGAAAAGAAATTTCTGCAAACATATCCTTTTAGTGAAGGTGGTAAAATAGCAAAATTAAGAGCCTCTTACCAACTGCAGATAAGCTGCCACAGGACAATAACATAAAATTATAGCAGATGGTTTTCAAAGCTCAATACTTTATAAATATTAAATAATAGTGGCAGAAAGGGTTACAGATTGTCTGTGTTCAATCAACTAAAGAACACTATGCTAGAGAGCCCAAGGTCAAAGGTTTGACACCTTTGTCATCCTGTTAACTCTATCATGTTCCATGACCTCCTGTACTCTTAATCTAGGACATTCAACTCTGAAATGCACGCTCAAGGCAGAGGGTGAGAGGCAAGGATTGGAGTGGAAATGAATTTCAGGAAAAGGTGCAAATCTATGACTTCTACAGTGGAGATGGGGGCATCTAAAAGGCAGACTCTTGTGCCTGCCCTATGGTAGATGTTCAATAAATGGTGAATAAATGAATGGGTGAAGGAATGGATGTCCTACTAGTGATGAGTAGTCTTATTACTAATTGTGTAGAAAATCTCAAGTGGTATCATATAATGTGTTTTAGCTGGAAGGGATCTTGAAACTATCTAATCTAGTGTCCATATTTTGTAGTTGGGAAAAATAAAGTTTAAAATGAAGTGATTAACCTGAAGTCACACTGACTGGGACTAGAATTTATGGCTTCTCGGTGTCAGAACTGGGACTAGAATTTGTGATTCCTAGTTCTCAGTGTAAATACTCCTTCCAATATATATGATAGGATAAAGGATCTTTCTCACCAATAGAAATAATTAGCATACAATTTTCATATCCTGAATATAGCAGAGTAGTCTCATTTAGTGTTTATAATCAGAGGACGCCTTAAAGATGATCTAATCTAGCCCTTTGTTTTATAAAGGAGAAAACCATAGTGCAAAATGTTAAATGACTTGTCCAAAGTTAGCCAGTTAGAAAATCAACATTTAAACTCAGATCTCCAGATCCCCCAGATCCAGGGCACATTTTGCACCATGCTGAAAGACATTAGTACACTTAAAGTTTGTTTGCTTTTTACATATTTTGATGGCATACGATTATCCAAATGTGGGCAACAGGAAATGTTTATTTATATACAAGTACATGGGAAAGCAATTTCCATTTAGTTTTTTTAAAAAATTGTTACAAATAAAAAGTTTTTAATACATTCATCCTTTGCACACAAAATACATTCTTTTTCTTTTACTCTCAGTATGAATTATTTCTGAATAATAAAAACATAAGCTACAATGAATGGACAGTCATATGGTTTGGCAATTTGACAAACTTTTTTTCAAGAAGTAAAGTCCAAACTTTAAAAGACAGACAATATACAAAATAACTTACATATTTAAAATGCTACTTCATTGAATCCTAAAAGATTGAATGAGCACTCTTATCCAGCATGATTTGTAGTTGTCCTTTAAACAATGCAGAGGACAAGAAATCCTCTACGTGATGGCAACTCAATTTCTACAAGACTGAAACAGTCTTCATGAAATTGATTGATTATCACATCTAAATGACAGGCTCATAGAAAAATTCTTATGGATATATTGGGGAGTTAGACTTTATTCAGGGGTCTCCTAATTGATCAGTTAAACTAAGATCATAAGTTGCACTCACCAAATAGGATTGCAAGAGGTTCTGCTTAAACATAAATGATTTGATTTGTTAGACTAATTGTTTTTAAGAGAGATGTGAAAACATACACCCATACAAAAAACTTTTACATAAATGTTCATAGCAGCATTATTATAATCAAAAAGTGGAAACAACCCAAATGTCCATCAAATGATAAATGGACAAATAAAATGTGGCATACACATACAATGAAATATTATTTAACCATGAAAACAATGTACTGATTTATGCTACAACATGGATGAGCTTTGAAAACATTATGCTTAGAGAAGCCAGACACAAAAGGCCACATATTGTTTGACTATATGAAATGTCCAGGACAGGCAAATTCTTAGAGACAGAAAGTAGATTAGTGGTTGCCAGATACTGGGGGAAGGAGGAGGAGGAGTGATTGCAAATGGTATGGGGTTTCTTTTGGAGGTAATGAAAATGTTTTGAAGTTAGGCAGTGGTGATGTTGCACAACTTAGTGAATATGTTTACAAACATTGACGTTTACACCTTAATAGGGTAAACTGTATGGTGCACGAATTATATCTTAATTTTAAAAAGAGATGCAACTTCATTTAAGAATATTTTGTTCAAGTTTGTGTTCCCTCTCCCCTTCCCTTTTTTAATGTTGATTGAATTTTTCATACAATCATCTTTCTACAGAATGTTTTCAGCTAATTGGACTCAGGTCATCAGTGGGTTATATTTCTAACAGGCTTTTTGTTAAGTAAAAAGATCAATATATGAACACATAAAATATGATGTAGTATACTGTTAATATTTGCATATTAACATTTAAAATCAAGTACTATTCTTATACTGAAGTTGGTTAGATTTTATATATTGCTGTATACAAATAATACTGATATCCTATGCTTAAAACCAATAGCCAAATATCAAGAATCGAGTTCATAAAACTCAGTGATTAACTTGTTTATTAGTTAAAACTATGTGTGTATTAATATTAAAGATCCATGTCTTAATGGAGTGATAGGAAAGGTGGGGGAGAACAAGGATTCTCTAAGTTTTCATAAAGCAGCTTCTCTAAATATTTTAACTAGCTGCTGAGATCTCCAGAATTATATATTTTGCATTTTATTTCATCTCTATACTAAAAGTCATGCATTAAAAGTGTGTACAAGATATATGGGGCACACTTTTTCCCTTCAGATTATCAAAAACCTCTTTTTACTCCTGTATTATCTGAAATTTGGAGCAGAGTTTGTTTCTTCTTTTTCCTTTTTTTTTTTTTTTTTTTTGCTGAAAACAGAAATTTTGTTCACGAGTTAGTTCAAATACATTTATGTAGCTCCCTTATATACTATCAAAGGAGCTCCAACCATCTGGTATGTCTGGAAGACACTTCAGTGAGTAGAAATTAGAAGCCAGCATTTGAAATTTTCTACCACAGGGACATGAAAGCCTAAACCGGCCTTAAAGGGATAAGAGGATTTTACATTTTTAAAAAATAAATCAATTAACATTCATTGTCAAATAGCCTACAAGAAAGTTCCACTAGCATTCTGCAATTGTATAGAATAAGAGAATATTTGTTGCTAATGATTACATTCCAGAAAGCAATATGTTTAGCAGCTGTTTTTCAAAAGACTTGTCAGGTTTTACTATTGTTATTTAATCCAGGCATAACTGTGTAACCTTAAACAAAAACTGTGCATTATTCAACCAGCTAGTGACAAATTATCTTAACAAACTAGATTATCTTTTGCTTTTCTGTACATGAATGTTTGCTTTTTTAGGCATTTTGTATTCCAATTTTTGTTTTAGAATTTAGTGCACATGTAGAAAGGGGAAGAAACCCTTTTGGATGTTGGTAATTATGTACATCAAATAATGTCATATATGAAATTAAAAGCAGATCACAAAACTGAGATTCAAGACTCCATTTTTACCAAGGGGAGGAAACAAGAACCATACAGCCAGAATAATTCTTCAGAAGCACACTTTGTTATCAATTATATAACTAAAGAATCAAAGTATATATATATAACTGAAGAGTTAATCAACAGTAAGACTGTGATCTACATCTGATACCAGTAAGAAGCTAAGAGTAATAAATACCTATCCTGACATTCACTAAGTAAATAATGATTATCATTTTAATGATTATCATTTCAATGATAATCATTATTTTTTTTCTGACTGTTATTGTTTTAAATAGGCAAAAGAGCAATAATAAATGGCATATGTGGCTCCTTAAAAAGAAGAGGGATCAACCCAATTTTCTTCCCATGAAGAATAGGATCAAGAAGAAAGAGGTTTAAATTGCTCTGTGAGGTATTTCAGTTCTAAGATTAAGCTTCCTGATAATGAGTTTACAACCCTGGAATTGCCTATTGGGAGAGAGAGAGACCACCTTGCCTGAAGTTTGTAAAGAAATGGAGGGTGACAGCAATGCCCAAAGGCAAAAGGATGGATCAGATAAATGACTTCCTTTTAAGGCATCCTTTCAGAAATGGAGTTCTTTTCTTTGAAGCCAGGAAAGTTTCTTTGTTTTGTCTCTTAAGGATCTACACTTGGCATCAGACCATTCAGTCTGCTCTTAATTAAGGAGAAAAGGAACTAATATTTGAGTGCTGTTTACCAAGCACTGTACTTTCAACTTATCTAATTTTCACAATAATCCTGACAGGTCTGTCTCATAGATGAGAAGATTGATGCTCAAGACATTGTGCTTCGCCTAAAGTCTCAGCTAATTTGTGGCATACTAGGACTCCTCACACCTAAACTAGTGTTTCCCCTTCTATATAACTCCCCACATCACTCTCTGAAGTATCAAAGTCACCAACCACCAAAGATTCCATCAGGAACTAGAACACAGCATCTCCAAAAATTCTGCTTTAAATCAATGGAAAAGTAAAATTTTGGCTCATACCTCAAGAAGTCAAAGAAGTGGTGACTAGCCTTTGTGCTCTGACCTCTTGTCCAAAGGAGTCCAAGAAAGTCTCAATCAAACTCAAATAGATTTGTCACCATACTGATTTAAGACCAATGACTTAAAAAACAAACAAACAAACAAACAAACACCAGTGAAGAGCTATCTATCAGCCTTGCAATGGTGAAAGTTATTTTGCAAGTGGAATAATTTGGGTCATAGGCTTCATTAGCAAAAATTGCTTACAGTTACCTCTAATTTTCAAGTCAAAAATACTTATTTTTATTGCTTTCCACATAAAGCAATTTGACCTCAGTTCTTTTAAACTTATGTATTCTCAAGTGAATCAAACCAACAAAGGAAATGTCATTGAGACTTCTCTAAAATAGATCTTGGGGACTGCTTTATGTCAGTGACCCACCAGCCCATCTCTCTTGGGAGCTGCAAAACTTCTTGTTGGTCTGTTTGTAAGAACTTTAACAAAAGATTCTGCTCTGTTAAAAAGGCATATCCTAAAATCTTGAAGGAGACACCCATTATTTATTAAACAGAGCAAGGCCTATGTTTGGCAAGTGATAAATGAATAATTTCATGTAACTTCTACTAAAACAATACCTTTTGATTTTTAACTCAAGAACCAATTTGTGATTTCAACAGGACATCAACGAATGGACTGATAAAGCAAGTCCAGCATAGGGCATAATGGAGGGTCAGTCTCTTGGCCTAACAACGTGCAACCAACCTCTTCCCTGAAAGATGAAGGTGGGATGCACTGTGGCAGAAGAACGAGGGCCCATTAAAAAAATCATTAGCTATGAATTAACAGATATTTAATTGAACATATTATGAGGGGCAAAGTACTACATACAACATGGGAATTTAGGTTAATAGGTCACCTGCTCCAATCTCCAACCAATGGGATTCTCTCCACATCTTTGCCTCTTGACAGAGGCTATCACCTGAGGCAGCCTGTCCCATAGTGAACCAACTTTTTGAGAATGGTCTCCCTGACATGGAACCCAAATCTGTGTCCCTACGGCCTCATTCAGTGGGCCTCATTCCACCCCTCTGAACCACAGATCATCTTGTTCTAATGCGCTAATTGTAATCCCCTCTTTTTCCTAACCTAAGTCTCCCCAAATCCTTCAGGTATTCTTTAAATATCTTGCATTTAAAATTCCTTCACCAGTCGGGTAATGCCTCCATTTGTTTTTAATTTCAAAGTATGGCTCCTGGAAATGATAATAACATTCCAACATCAAGGGACTGAGGAGAGGAGATGATATACCATCTCCCTTACTCTAACGTTGCTATATTAATATGTGTTTTGAAGGGATGATAATTTCTTGATTCAGTATGAAAAATTTGCCAGTGTGAAGAATGTAAAGGAAGGCATCTTTCCTTCCAAACACAAATTGGCTTATGTCACAGAAATAAAATCCAAAAAGAAAGTAAAGAAAACATATCCCTCCCTTATCCCAAAATTAGTGTTTAACCATGCTGCTTAAATGGAACACATTTTGTCTGAAGGATGAGAAGCAAATGTTGTTTCACAGCTTTTAATTCTTTAGTGAAGTCTCAAAAGTATCATAGTATAAACATGTCAGGACCATGGTTGAGAAAAGTAACCAGTTGCAGTTAAAACAACAGCAACAAAAAAAAATTATAGAAAAAAAGTAATGGCAAACCCTAGAAGATCTCTCCCAGAGGCTAACAGAGCAATGATCCCTAAGTACTCGTTACTGGGAAATACAGAGTTCTACAGGATTAAGAAATAAAAAAGACATTAGATTTTTGCCCTAAATGACAGGTAATAAATCTAAACTTAGGAACATTTCTTCACAGTTCAAAAAGTTCGGCCCACCTCGATTAACTTGTTTTCTGAATATCTTTAGTTGCTGGCTTAGTGGAGAAGGCCATTAGTTTGATATGCAAAAAAAAAAAAAAAAAAAGAAAGAAAGAAACAATTTTTCTGATTGTGCTATTTCATTCATGTGGCTTGATTTAAAAGAAGATGTTTCACTTTAGTAGGAAGACCAATTCAAAATCATTTACAACTGCTATTTATTCAGTATGAGTCATGAACTGAAACTTGGTGCGGGATCTGATAGAATTATGGGCTAACTTAAAGGGTAATGTGGCAAATCATTGGCCTAATTCTGTGGGAATCACCAGTGTCCTCCCAAGGCATATATTCATGAATGAAAGAAGATAAGAACCCAGTCCTTTGTTAAATCTGGCGTCTCTGGCCAAATCTAAACGGCTTAAATAATCCTGATCCAAATATCTTATTTTGGTCAATTGTTTCTACCTTCCTTATTAACTCTAAATCAGAACTTGACACATTGTCAAATCAACCCATTTAACTTTCATTTTTAGTTTTCTTGCCACTTTACTCAGGGAGAGATAAAAACGTGAAATGATTAAAAGACCGAGAAAAAGAAAGGTCAGGAAGAGCCCATGGCCTAATCTAAGTAACCCACCAAAAAGATCATTGGCCCTGTAAATTCAAAAAATATTAATATAATTCAACAGATTTAATAAAAGCATACAAAGGGAGAAAAAGCCTTCTATGGGCAAAGAAGCACAAACTCCTTTGAGGATGTAGTCTACACAAAGCCATAATAAAATATCATTATCAGCAAACTATTATTTCATAGATTTTCCCAAGCCTGACTCCATGACATGAGTACCATGCATTTTCATTGGAAACGAAAATGTTTTGCCATATATTTAATAACTTTATTGAAAGAAAAAAAGATCACACCAAAAATGGAGGAATACATGAACCCTGGTAGTCCAAGCCAAATTAAACTATGATAAAGCAATTTCTCTTTTTTCATCCACCATTAGATGAGAGTTCATTTTTATGTAAAGGCTCATCTTAGCAAACAGTGCCATGACAATAAGACTGTTAGGCAAACCAATAAATTTAGGTTCTGGCCTGGGTTAAGATGACTGTAATTAGTGTCCTTTCTCAAGTTCTACTTGAAGGAATTTCTGTTTAATCAAAAAAAGCTCCTCCCCCCACCCCTCCTTCTTGGCACTTAAATGTTTATTTGACTAATATTTATTGCACCTACAAAATTGTCAGGGATTGTTTTCAAACTTGAGATATATTAGTAGACAAGCATCTGTAAGGCCTAATCTGGAATTCACACAACTAAGAAAAAAAGAAACAAAGTCCCACATTCTCATGTGTTCCTGCTGATGGGCTGTGCATGGGTAAGTTATGGAAAGGCTGGGAGGAGCAACAAGGAAGAAAGAGGCCAAGATCAGAGCTTTTTAATCCCCTTCTGAGTCTGGCCAAGGGTATATAGAGAAGGCTAAACCCTAGGGAATAATACAAGTGTGACCCTAAAGGGTGTTATTTTGCAACTAAATCAGTCCAATCTAACACAGCCATTTCCTCTAAGTTCACAAAGCAACTTTATTTTCAACACACTTGCTACTGTGAGACAAAGTTGGGTCGTCATGTGCTGGGGACACTGGATTTTTGCCCTAAATGACAGGTAATAAATCTAAACTTAGGAACATTTCCTTACAGTTTAAAAAAAGTTCTTCTGCCCTCCTTGATTAACTTGTTTTCTGAATACCTTTAGTTGCTGGCTTAGTGGAGAGGATGGGGAGGGAAAGGCAACAATTATTATAAATTATTTTGGTTTTTATTAAAATGACTTTTCTTTCCTGCAGAGACAGATTCTAAAAGAAAAACAAGTCAAACTTCTGGGATCCCTTTCTCTTTCCCATAGGATCAGGAAAAACACAGTGAGGCCAATCAAAAGTATCAGTCCCTTAAAAAATATGCATAATCTCATGTGCAAGAGACTGGTCAATCTGGAATCAGCTAGAGAAATGCCAGAAATGCTTTATCCACATCGTGTCTTTACATGACTCGATTCTTTACAATTAAATAGCTTTCAAACATCAACATATCAGGACTGAGATTGTCACCATCTACAGCAACAGTGGAATTAAACATCATATCCTTATTCCATTACTCCTCCCTCAGTTATGCTAAGCAGCAAGCTACAGAAACATCTGACAGCATCAACAGCATACAGGTTTAATTAGTTTCCCAATTTGCATTTATATCAGTGAACAAATTGGAAGCTATCAAAGTATGGCACTGAAGAAACAGAAACACATATTCAGCAGCACATCTCCCATTTTGAGTCCTGTTTTTAAATTGGCTAAGTAAAGGCATATACACCTCCATTTGAATTGGAGATTTGCAGTAACACATGCATATAAGGATGGGAGGGAAGGAGGGAGGGAGGGAAGAAGAAAAGGAGAGACCAGAAAAACAGAGAGGAAAGGAGAAAGAAAAAAGAAAGAACGTAGGGTTAAGCGTCTGAAGGTAACATTATTACAAGAAGGAGGGGATAAATGACAGTTCAATCTGCTTCCACAAGCAGAATTTTTCTAAGGTTATCACAGAAGATATAAAAACGGGTTGTGAGACTTTTCATCTGTTGCTATTCTCACTTACCATACTAAAAAATCTACAAAATCCTAAGCCTTGGTCTGTCCAAGATGGAGAGTACCAGGAAGTAAAAGATGTGACCTACTATCGAGGACTGTGCTCTGCTTGGAGCCCTGCACTACAGTCCATTCATCCACAGTATTTTGGTCATATCTGGTCTGTTTCCTCATACTACTCAAAATGTCTTAGAGCTAAGTTTTTATATTAGAATGTCATCAACCATTTATTTATTTATTTTTTTCATTTTGCAAACTTTTTCATTTACATAAAGGGCCGGAGACACAAGAGAAGAAAGTGGTAGAGATTCAGAGAAGAACATAAAAGGAAAACTATTCTCTTTTCCCAAAAATCCACCTTTAAAAAGGTAGTAATGAGACTTTGAGAAAGAGTATTGATTCATGGACTTCCCCCATTTTTTTTTTTTATTTCTTTATAATACATTTAAGGACATTAACGTACTAAAACGTTTGGTCTGTGAAATAGCGGAATCATTAGCACCAAAAGGAGTCATGGAGTTTGTATATATTATTAAAACAATGATTGTTACTGTTGGTCATGGGTAAAGGTTTCATTTCATTTTTACATCCCAAAGTTCTTGAAAGTGCCTGTGGACAAGAGAAATAACACTTTTCAAAATCTCCATGGGGTCGTCAATACGCACCACAGAGACTGTACTTGGCCTTCCCAGTTTTGGTTTATCTGGTAGACAAGAAAATCAGGGCCCCAAGATGATTACCACCGAAGCCCTAAAGAACAGCTCCCACATGCACCCACTGATGTGCAGGAGGGATCCCTACAGTACATTTCCCCCTGGACTCTGTTCAGGAATGCGCTTTTACTTGCTTTTTAAAAAAACAAAAGCAACATGCTCTGCAGATCATGGAGTGCCTAGTGCAATTTTCTCCTTGCTCCAACTCCAGACTGCAAAAGGGTGAAACCATTATATGTTCTGCTAATGCTGGCCTGTGGTCGAGGCCCTTGGCCTGCCATGCTTTGTAAGCTCAGGAGCCCACAGGAGTCCGAAGGTCCGAGAGCGGGAGCCACAGTCATCGCCAGATCTCCCCAGCATCTCATGGCCCATCAGGGCAGTTGCTGATTCCTTTTGCTTCTCCGTGCCTCAGCCTTTAGTTGAAATTACAACAAGTCAAATAGCTGATGCTTTTCCCTTCTCCAGGTAAGGGTGAAGATACATTGTTCACAAGTGTGTTCTGTCTGGCTTCACTGATGAGTCGGCATGCTAAGTCAAGGAAGAGTTTCTCCACATTATCAGATTCCTTGGCTGAGGTCTCCAGATAATACATGTCCTGAGCTTCTGAGAATTCTTCAGCTCGCTGCTGGGAAACCTCTCTCCTTTCAGCCAGGTCAATCTTGTTGCCTATAACAGTAGTAAAATCAAATAAAGAATCAGTATTTGACTTTTTGCAGGCTGAGAAGCATCAAAATTCAACTCCAGATCTGAAGTCAAACCAGACAGATGGGCAAGTAAAGCAAAACAAATGTGACTGTGATTACTGAAATGTTTACTTTAAAATATGAGTGCCAGCTGTGTACAGTGGCTCACACCTGTAATCCCAGCACTTTGGGAGGCCAAGGCGGGCGGATCACAAGGTCAGGAGTTCGAGACCAGCCTGGCCAATATGGTGAAACCCTGTCTCTACTAAAAATACAAAAATTAGCTGGGTGTGGTGACACGTGCCTGTAGTCCCAGCTACTTGGGAGGCTGAGGCAGAAGAATCACTTGAACCCTGGAGGCGGAGGTTTCAGTGAGTCGAGATCACACCACTGCACTCCAGCTTTGGTAACAGAGTGAGACTCCATCTCAAAAAAAAAAAAAAAAAGAGTGCCATTCATAATGGCAAGAACTAGAGACAACCCAAATGTCCATCAGTAGGGCACTGACTGAATAAACTATGGTACATCCACACAATGGAGTATTTGCTGCTGTAAAAATCAATTAGGAGTATTTCTATATACTGCCATGTAATGGAAACATTGGGATACGCTGTTAAGAAAAAAAAAAAGCAAAGCAGAAAAAACAAGTATATACAATATGCAACTGTCTACCCAAGAAAAAGGGAAGGCTATGAATACATATATTACACACGTATTTTAGTTCTTTATTTTTTAATAGAAGAATAAATCAAAATCTTAATTTAAAAGAAAATGGTTACCTATGAAAAGAACAGGGTTGAGGTGAAAGGAATAGAAACCCGATCTCTCTGAATATACTTTGTTTTGTAGATTTTACTTTAGGAACTTAAAAATGCTTTATATAATTATACAATTAATTTCAAAATTAAATTTAAAAACCAATCCCTAAAAACTGAAAGCAAAATTAAGCAAATGAACATGTTCATCATGTGTGGAATAACCACACAGAGTATAACCCTTTTTTTCTTTTAATTGAGACAAAGTCTGGCTCTACTGCCCAGACTGGAGCGCAGTGGCGCGATCTTGACTTGCTGCAACCTCCGTCCCCTGGGCTCCAGCCATCCCGTCTCACCTCAGCCTCCCCGGTAGCTGGGACTACAGGCGTGCACTACCATGACCAGCTAATTTTTTTTTTTTTTTTTGCAGAGACGGGGTTTCGCCACGTCCAGGCTGGTCTTGAACTTGTGAGCTTAAGCGATCCACCTGCCTCGGCCTCCGGAGTGCTGGGATTATAGACTATTGAGCCACTAAGCCAGGCCAACAGAGTAACTATTTCAAGGTGTTTAAAATACAGTAATTCCATGCAACCCCAGTGGTATACAGCCTAAGGACAAAAAGAATTGAAGAAACAATCTTGAACTGTTTCAGTAATCATTCTTGGTGGTGGTGCTGTTGGTATTATTATTCTGAGGTTGCTATCTGTGTATTATGGGATAAAGCAAATTAGTAGTTATGCTGGTATCTTTGGAAACTGGGACTTTTGGCATAGGAAAAATGAAATATAAACATAAGATTAATGAGGTTAAGTAAAATTTCTGCAGTCCTGAATTATAAATAGAAGTATCAGTATGAATAATTCATGATGTATTTTATCTTTAAAAAGTTTTCTACCTACCTCAAATTCTCCAGGAAACCTGACAAAGGTGTGTCAATTGTATTATCTGGCAACACCACTTATGGTAAAAATGACCCCTCATTGATAAATTACTTCTGGCCTGGGAATTCTATCTACGAATTATAAACACCTAATGGAAAGCCATAGCTCTGAGCTTCCCTGAATGTGGTGACTTCACTTGAAGAGACCCTGAAAGTTATGATTGTGGAGTTGCTATGATAGATTTAGGCTCCTATGGGGTATTGAGGCTGCTAGGCCAAGGCAGATCCTCCATTTGTTTGACATGAACCTTGCTCCCTCACACTAGAATTGTCTGGGGTGTGGGGACCGGGTAGGAGGTCCTGGAAAGTTACATGGACTGCTACTAGGATTACTTCCACTGAAGAGGGAAGCTGGATGCTGATCTGCTGTTAAGCTGTGT
Source organism: Papio anubis (assembly GCF_008728515.1). Classification (NCBI taxonomy): domain Eukaryota; kingdom Metazoa; phylum Chordata; class Mammalia; order Primates; family Cercopithecidae; genus Papio; species Papio anubis. The sequence goes on along the minus strand of NC_044987.1, from coordinate 51,139,848 downwards.
TTCCTGTCCTGCGTCCTTCTAAGTGAACACGATGCCATGCGTGGTCTATGGTAGTCTTGTGAGTCGGAACGCTAGCAGAACATAATAGGAAAACCCTCCTGAGGATACTACAGAATCCACCACACACATGCACACATACAAACAAGCTCTGTCCGCTGAAAGGCCTAAAAACAATGGCTAAACAGGAGGGCTCCTAACACCTAGGTTGTGGCCTCTAAATATGACTCCCTATTGAAAATAAAGCACTTCTTGAACAAATGGCTAATTCCAGGTCTGGGGCAGGAAATGCACAAGATGTGACTGAAACACTTGTTATACCAGAAAGCAAAAAAATTATCCAACATTCCTGGGGTCATATCAAAAGGACTCAGGAGCCCATTTGAAGAAGCTCCCACTGGTAAAGTTGGAATAATGGGAGCATCAGTAATAATAATTGCAAGGGACTGAAATACATCAAATTTAGTTAGTTAGTTAGTTTTTGAGACAGAGTCTAGCTCTGTCACCCAGGCTGGAGTGCAGTGGTGCAATCTCGGCTCACTGTAACCTCTGCCTCCCAGGTTCAAGAGATTCTCCTGCCTCAGCCTCCCGCTGGGATTACAGGCACACGCCATCATGCTTGGCTAATATTTTGTATATTTTAGTAGAGATGGGGTTTCACCATGTTGCCCAGGCTGGTCTCAAACTCTTGACCTCAAGTGATCCACCTGCCTCGGCCCCTCAAAGTGCCGGGATTACAGGCGTGAGCCATCGCGCCCAGCCCATCAAATTTATTTAAATCTATAAATTTATAATAATATTAAAAATATAAACAGATGTCAATAGTTACTTTTAGAAGATACTGGAGAACCAGCTCATTACCTTGAAAAGTGGTGAATAAAAAAGAATCAAGCATTCTTCTTGCCTGTCCTATGAGAACTACCCCTCAGAGTATCATATATGTAGCATTTTGTCTAAAAAGAAAACCAAAAAAACCCTGACTGTCATCAGGCCTCTAGACTTACCTACAAATCTGCAAGAAATACAGGTGATGGAGGTGATATCAAATGATACCTCAGGGGCTATAAAACAAAATTTAGACTTGTAAAGCCTATAGGACAAACAAATGCATTAGCAATAAATTCTAATAGAAAAAAAAAATGGGAGTGGAAACTTCAGAAAAAAGAATGAAAAGATGTAGCTGTCAATCACAACGTATGGGCCTTAGATGGTGTTCTTTTTTTTTTTTTTTTGAGACAGAGTCTGGTTCTGTCACCCAGGCTGAATGCAGTGGTGTGATCATAGCTCACTGCAGCCTTCAACTTCTGGGCTCAGGTGATCCTCCTGCTTCAGCTTCCTGAGTAGTTGGGACCACAGGTACAAGCCATCATGCCTGGCTAATCTCGCTATATTGCCCAGGCTGGTCAGAACTGCTGGGCTCAAGCAAGCCTCCTGCCTCAGCTTCCCAAAACAGGTGTGAGCCACCGTGCCCGGCTTCTGGACCTTATTTGGATCTTAATTTGAACAAACAAACAAAAAATTCATGAGTTGATCAGGGAAATGTGAACTCTGTTTAAGTTTTTAAGGCTACTAAGGAATTGTTAACATATTTTAGGTGTAAAAATGCCACTGAGGTTAGGTTTTCTTTTAAAAAATCTATTAGAGATATACACAGATATTGAAACATGAATTAATACAACAGCTGAGATCTGCTTCAAAATAATCTGAGGGAGAAGGTGGAGGCATTGCTAGGGAAGAGAAAATAAGATTGGTCATGAGTTAGTAACTGTGAAAGCCGGGAGATGTGTAGAAGGGGATTCACTATACTGTTTCTCTACTTTTTGCTTATGTTTGAAATTTTCCATAGTAAAATTGTTTTTTAAGCCAATTCCTCTTTCATATTGTACTAATTATCTCTCCTCAAATTTTCATTTAACTTCCTTAGATAAAATCCCAAGTAGTAATGCTTTGACTCAAGTTCCTGAAGGCTTTCTGTAAAACAGAAGGTACAAATGTAGACCTCTCAAATGCTTCATGGCAAAGGTTCAATATTGTCCAAAAGGGTTTTACAGGGAGCACTAGCTCATAGAAACACAGATGCTTCACCCAGCAGCTTGAAGGAAGAGTCTAGCAATTTGTTACAACGTAACATATTACACAGCTGGACAACTACAGGGCTTGGAGTTGATTTTACATGCTGTGTGACCTTGGGAAAAGAACTTCACCTCTTTGAGTCGTGGTTTCCTGATCTGTAAATCAGGGATCATGATACATAAAGTTCCTTGTATCATTCCTGGCACACATATACCAATTATAACACTATTCTAAAGTGTTTACTGAGCTTATTATTAACCATAATTTGTAACTTAACAATGCTTCTAAGGCTCTCTACTCAAATTTCCCAAATTCAGGTATTGCTAGACTATATAGGAACGTTCCTTTCTAGGAAGAAAATATGTTAATGATCAAATGGTTACTGACACTTTTCCACTACAGACAGAGAAGTTTTTAATGACCTGGTCCATTTCAATGCATGTATCAGTCATGATAGAAAATCAAGGGTTGTTTTATGCTTTCCTCGACACTAAATAGAGGTTTTATTCTCCTACAAAATGAAACAAACTATAGCATTGCCCTTAGCAGATTCTTCTGAAACATAGAGTTTCTCAAATCAGGCTATATGTTAGGAAGGGAAAAAAATTTACCAAAATCCATTTTTAAGGCAATAAACAATTGCTTCAACAATGAATTCCTAATCAACTTAAAAGATACATTTTTCTTCTAGAACAGCCATTTCTTTCATCTTGTAATTAGACTTTTTAAATTTTTAGCAGCTCACATAACTTTCATGGCCATCCAACTTCTTCCCTGGAGCTTACATTGATAGAAAATGTTTTCTACTTTATTTTTCTAAACCGTCACCATGGGATGGCACCTATTTCATTTTCTCTTCAATTGCAGAAGAACTAAAGGTTGACTGCATGAATTATTAGCTATAGACTATATTCTTGGAAGGTAGCAATGTATGAGCTTTATGTGATTATAAATCCTCTAATGCCCACAAATCAATTTCCCTCCTGGTTAGCCCTTACTTACCCACTAACACAGTGATGACTTTGTTGCTGGCATATTGTTCTATCTCCCGCAGCCACTCAGGAAGGCAACGGAAGGATTCCTCACAGGTAATGTCATAGGTGAGGATCAAGGCATTGGCGCTTCGGTAATAACTCTGGGTAATGGACCGAAATCTCTCTTGACCTGCTGTGTCCCAGATCTGTAGCTGTAAAGGCATAACAGAAGAATCAGGTGGAGAAGGATCAGGTTGGAGAAAAAAAGAAAAAAAAGCTTTGCCTTGCTTTAGTTTGGAAATGTGAACACTTTTAATGGTTTAAATGTGTTTAGTGGGAACACAAATAATTTAACGGTTACTTTCTGCCCTAAAGAAAAAAAAAAGCACTGAAAATTAAAAAAAAAAAAAATTGTTGGGTGTGTTTCTGGTTCGGAAGAGGGGCTTATTTTGTTTTCTGTGTGTGTTTTTTTTTTCTTTGTTAAGAGTTTCCTTTTCATTCTTAAAAAATACACAAAGAAAATTCATCAAGCATTTATTATGTGCCAAGCTCTATTCTAAGCATTTTACTTGTGGCAACTCACTTATTCCTCACAATAACCCTATGAGGTGGATACTATTACAATACTCATTTCTTGCATGAAGAATCTGAGGCACAGTGAGATTAATTAACTTGTTCAGCATCTCATAGCCAGTATGTCCCAGAACCAATTCAACCAGGCATTGTGGTCCCAGAGTCCACTTTCTTAAACACAATGCCATATTACAAAAGGCATGATACACGGCAAGCTGTTATCCTGTGACTGCTGGCATTTAATCAGCAACTGGAGGGACAGCCAACCTCACCACTTTTCCAGTTCGAAATTCAAATGAATGTATTAAGGTATTAGCTTTGTTAAAGAAAACAAGAACCATGCCATGGCAGACAACAATATAATTTCCCTTCAGGTCTCTTAAGCTCTATGACCTTGGTCAAGTCACTTAATCTCATTGGGCTTCGAGTATTTTTTTACAAAAAGTGGTTAATACACAACCTGATGAAGGTTCACTTTTTCTGCAGTTATCAACCAGTTCTAAGTCCTAATAACTAATAATTCTAATAACAAAGAAGGCAGTACTTCTCAATTTCCCTGAATTTCCCTGCACAGAGTAGACAACTACTGAAAACAAACTATCCTCCAGAGTATAAATCACAAGCCCTTGAGAAATAAGAACATCAACGAAAATACTAATCTTTCCTTCTAATTGCACAAATTTTGCAGGTCACAGGTGTATTCATGTCCAGTAAATAAGACTGCTTCCTCAGGAAGGCTTTCCAGAACCTTCAGATTAGGTTAGGTTCCCACTAGGCCACCCCTCCACCCCACACAGTCTCTCTTGCAATACATCCTGCCATTCTCCCTCATGGCACCTGACATGCCTGAAGCACTTACTTGTAATAATTTGTTTAATAGCCATCTTTCCCACTAAACTGAAATCTTCATGAGGGAGACGTCAGGGTCCATTTAGAGCAAATAGAGAACTTGGCAAACAGGAGGTGCTCAAATATTTATTGATGGTCTCATTTAATCTTTACAGCAACCCAGTGAGGTAGGCAAGTGTATACCTCCCCATATTAATGGAAACTGTCCCCTAACTAACTGGTTACCCGCGAAGCTAGGACTTGGCATCCAGGCCTTCTATTTCCAGTTGAGAACTCATTTCATGCTCCCATGCTGTTGTTGCCACCAAAGACTAACTAAAATGTGCATCTGTATCCAAAGAGGATGAATCCACTGGTGTCACTCTCTGCTCATACCAGGTTAGCTAAAGAGACTGCTGAGTGACCCGTAGTCCCTGCCATGAATCAGCAGCACACAAAGGCTCTCCTTTGATCTGCAGTTGCAGCTGCTCTTCGATGATACACATGAAAGCCTGTGTATGCTAAAGGCTGCTGTACAGATGTTACGGTTTTTGCTGGGACAAAGGCTATTTCTCTTCTCTGCCTCAAACCTAGGGACACGGTTCCTCTCTGCCAGGATGTGTCTTAGAATAACGGGCTATTGTTTTAAAGCTGCACTCAGTGCAGCTTTAAAACACTTGTGATTGTGATTTAGGTACTGTTCAGCATTAGAAATCAGTATGTTCTCACATCTTGAGAACAGCTTCGAGGGTTAAAGCCACTGAAATATTTTCTAGAACAGCGATAGTGTGAGCATGCCAAGATATGTTACCTTCTCATAGGGGGCTGCCTGTTTCTAGCTGAGAGTTGATTATTGAGAATATTCATATTCTACTGCCTTTGTTACTCAACTTGGTTTCACCATTCTCTGCAATTCATTTGCACCTTTCAGCATCTATAGGACATTAACATATGCAAGGCACTGTGCTAGGCGCATGGAGTATATAAAGATGAGTAAAACACAGGGAGGATATAAAGATGAAGAAAATCATCCCTAATTTCAAACAGCTCACAGTCTATAGGAAGGACACACACAGTTAATTAACTATAGTAGAATACAAGATGTTCTATTAAAAAGGAAGAGAGCGTCTCTTGCTGTTAGTCTCATGTCTGTCAATATGTTTTCAATACTGCAGCCACAGGCTTTCCAACCACTCTCACCTGCAGCATGTGGCTACATTGTTTGTCTACTCTCTTCTTTGCACCACTACTTAACCTCCATTGCCTCACCGTCACAATAATGTACTGCAATCATTGGTTTACTACTCTACTACTGAGTTCTTTGAGGGCAAAGGCTGTCTTCTATTTGACCTTACAGCCCCAGTACCTTCCTAACACAGTACATAGTATGTGGTGGAAACATTTGAATGATGGCTAACTGAATGAACAAAGGATTGTGGAATCACAAGGGAGGAATTGGTCAATTCTACTTAACAGATTAGTAGGGTATTAAAGAAGATTTCACAGATGGAGCTGGATGACAGTAAGTTGCTAAGGGGTAGTGATGCTTTACCACCACAGTGCTTGGCACAAAACATTTACTATAACACAGGATGGAGGAATGAATGGATGGACAGATGGTTGAAGAAACAAATACATACAAATATTTTGATGACTCGCCTATCAATCAACATAGACCTGATTGGAAGGAGATACAGCAAATCTTCTATTTCTATTATGATTAATCTCCTAAGGCTAAAATGGTTTAAATTGAGCTTAGAATTTTGCTTATTACTCATTAATTTATAATAGACTAAAAATTATATAAGAAAGTTCTGTGTTTTTTCCAATTTTTTATTCTGCTAAAACATACATACAATTTATCATTTTAACCACTTTTAAACATACAGTTCAGTGGTCTATATATGTTTTAATTATATTTTCTACCAGAGGTCACTTTCATAATGCAGACTATTTTAAGAGAAGCGCCTCTTCATTAATTTTGTTTTTACTGATTTGGTGCTTACTTGGCCTTAATAGCTACAAGAATCTTTCTAATACCTTGGATTCCCTGCCTTCAATCCTGGGAGCCATCCTGGAAAGAATGATACTTGTAGAGGACACTGACGAGGGTGTCAGGAGAGTGGTCCTGCCACTCACCAAGCGGATGATGCCATACAAATCACTGGTGGATTCTCTTATCCACTGACTTTATGAGGCTCTGGGAAAGCCTGCAAACTACTAGCAAAAAGACACTTAAACATCACTGAGAAAAGATATTCGGTAAATGTTAAAGAAGAAGGATGACAGGCTGGATGTGGTGTCTCACGCCTGTAATCCCAGCACTTTGGGAGGCTGAGGCAGAAGGATTACTTGAGCCCAGGAGTGATCAATATGGCAACATAGTGAGACCCCATCTCTACAAAAAATAAAAATAAAAATGAATAGCTGGGCATGGTGGCACACACCTGCGGTCCCAGCTACTTGGGAGGCCAAGGTGAGAGGATCACTTGAGCCTAGGAGATCGAGGCTGCAGTGAGCTGTGATTGCACCACTGCACTCAAGCCTGGGCAACTGAGCAAGACCCTGCCTCAAAAAAAAAAAAAAAAAAAAAAAAGGATGACAGTAAGACAACAACTATGCAGTTCTGCCCTCTTCTAAGGAAGGATTAAAGAAGTTATTCCTCATATGCCTACATGTTAATGAGACCCTTAAATTAATGTGATTGAAGAGGGTCACTCTGTATCTTTATTTTATATATTGGGCGTGAAAGAATCACAGGCAAGTTGATTTGGACTAGATGTGGGAGATGAGCCAACTGTCACTTTTTATAAAGTTCTAGAAGCCTGAAAAGGTACTAGGGACAGAAAGTGTGCTGTGAATACAAATATGAGTAAAACACAAACCTTGCTCTTGGGGAGCCTGTGGCCTTATGGTGGAGTCAGATGTTATAAAAATATCAATTTTTGCAGAGTGTAATAAGCACTTTAAAATAAGGTTTGCAGAAAGAATAAATGGAATATTTATGCCTGGGAATTTAGGAAAGGAAAATAAGCCTGTTCTTTAACACCAGGGACCATTCCTTATTCACCCTTATTTATGGCCAGTGCCTGGAAGGTAGTAGGCACCAACATTTCTGATCAAATAAATGAACTCATATATATATATATATACACACACATACATATATTCATATATATTCATATATATATATATATATATATATATATATATATATATATATATGAATGAATGGAAAATCCAAATATCTGGAAGTAAAATGCATGAAACAGTAGTTATCTTTACCCAACTCCTTGGGTAACTACCTCCCCTCCGCTAGGACAACAGAAAGCTACAAAAGGCTCTTCCCATCAATGCCTCCTGAGCACACTCCTGTCTCTCTTTCCTGTCCCCATAGCCTAACTCCTTCTCCCCATCCCCTACACTATTTTTGTTCACTTTTTAGTTAGCATTTATGTGGATTTCATACCCTGCTTTCCTCTTCCAGTGCTCCAGCTCCCCATTCACTGCTGTATTTGGTGTGAATGTCTCTGCAATACAAGCTATTTTAGTAGTCAGGGCTGGAAGAGACACTGAGAGAGCTTCTGGCCTCCACTCAAAGACCTCCTCCTAAACACTTCTCTGTGATGGCAAGTATCTAGAAAATGCTGAAGAGCATTACGGAGCTTCTCTGCTCTTCCCAAGGCACTCAAAGGAAAGAGAGCATGTACATATGGGAGAAGGATGCAAATGAACGGACCCAAACATAGGATGCTTAGGTTGGGAATCAAGGTAGAACTCTAAAATGCCAGTTTTCATTGCGCTGCTGATGGCTGGGCTCTCCTTCCTTTCCTTCCCTCTTTCCATCCCTCCCCCACACCCCCCTGACTCCATCTGTCTGTCTTTCTCTCTCTCTCTCACACACACACACGGTCTCGTTCTGTCAACCAGGCTGGAGTGCAATGGCACAATCATGGCTCACTGTAGACTCAATTTCCCAGGCTCAAACAATGCTCTCACCTCAGCCTCCTGAGTAGCTGGGACTACAGGTGCATGCCACCATGACCAGACAACTTTTTATCTTTTGAAAACACGGAGTCTCACTATGTCTCCAACTCCTGGCCTCCCAAAGTGTTGGGATTACAGGCGGGAGTCACTGTACCCGGCCTTGGCTATCACTTCTTTCCATAAGGCCCAGCTCTGAAGAGCCAATTGTGGAACTTCAGTAACTCTGACGGCAGGTAGAGCACAGTGCCAAACATCAGTATATCTACCCTCCTTCCAGGTGATTTAGTCTCACTTCACATTTCTTTCCATCACCTCCCTCCTTTCCTTGCTCCAGGTGATAGGCCTAGTGTGCCTTTCTTCCCCTCTTCTTTCATGGCAGGGGAGACCCCAGAAAGGCAGTGGTGTATTGGTTGGTTAAATGGGTTCAAATCCTGCCTGTCCCCTTTCCTATACTTATCTATGTGTAGCCATGGATAAGTTATTTAACCTCTCTGAAGCCAGTAAAATGAGGATAATACCACTTACCCCATGGGTTTACAGTAAGGACTAAACTAAATATAACATATGTAAAAGCACCCAGCAGAGGCACTGGCAGATTGTAGGTACTCAATAAACATTCTCTCCTTCGTCCTGTTCCTGGACACACCATAAGTCTTCCAGGTACCAAACCATCCAGAAGCCACAAAGGCTGGAGCAGAAGGAAGCAGGCGGTAGAGAGCATGTATCCTTTCCCATACTCCTCATTTAGTGTCTTTCCTTTTTAGAGACAAGGATATGATAGGAGAGAGGATAATTTAAATAAGTGATTCATAATGAAACATAGAAATCAGGAGCCTCTTTCATGGGGCTGCTGTTTAGAGGAGGTAGAACCTGCTTATTGGCCCAGCTCAAGAGATTCAAAAAGAAATTTCTTCCTTGTCTTTATGTCACTTGTGACATGACAGGAGACAGGACACACTTGCCTTAGCCATTTTCTGTCTTCTAATCTGTAAACACATCATCCAAAATTCCTTCCTGCCCCCATAAAAAAGACTAGAAGAACTCTGGAAATAAGCTGCTATGGCTGAGTGCATTGTTTCAATGTGGGTTTCAATTTGGAGATTTAATAAATGTTATGAAAGCACTACTTCCCCTAACCTCTCACATAGCACATGACAACCTTAGTGAATATTTAACACCTTACCTTTACTTTTTCACCATTAATCTCCACTGTCTTAATCATAAAATCAACTCCAATTGTGGCTCCTTGACCTGGGGGGAAAAGACCCTGAAGAAGAAATAATGGAAAAGAACAGCTAAGCAAATATTTCCATTAAATGAAATTCTTTCTCCTCTCCCCCAGTAACACCCATCACCAGGTCCTTCCTTCAGCTGAGTTGACTGGTAGAAAAGAGAACTCTGGTTACCCTCAAGGGAGCCCTGTGCAACTCTGTATGCATGTCTTAAGGAAAAGAGAAAAGAGGGAGAAAGTGTGAGAGAGAAATGCTGAAACAAGAGGAAAGAGATAGGAGGACAGAGAAAAGGAGATAAGACAGGTGAAGGAGAAAACTGAGAAAGGGCAGGGGAACCTGATTTTAAGAATGAAACAGAAAAATCAGACATGAAGATAAGATTGAAGGGCATGCAACCACAGGGATGATATCAGAATCGGAAAGGTCAGGGCAAAACGGATAGGTTCTTTCTAAGAGGTAAAATCAAGGGTACTTAAAACTAGTTGTCAGTCTTGAGCATGGACAGCCATGCGAGTGGGCAACAATATGAAAAAACAAATAAAAACTCAGCATGAGAAGCAGGAATAAGAGAGTTTTGGATCTCCAGAAGCTTCTGAATTTTCCTTTGCCCCAGGGTGATCACTGTTTTCCTCAGTGCAATGTACCATGCATATGTAATTACATGGATCAAAGCCAATGACACTGGGAAGATAATCTAAGAAAATTAAGTCATCAGGGAGACAGTAGGGTAGAAACAGCATTAAACCAGGAGGCAGCAGCCTTAGAATCTCTGTGTAACCTCAAACAAACCACTCACCCTCTCTGGGCCTCAAATTCAATAAGTTTGAGGCTGATGTAAGCCATTTTAAAACAAACAAACAAAATGCTTTACTTCAAACTGGAAACTTAACCAGAAAGATGAGATTTTAACAAAGGCACAAGTATAATTTATGCAATTTACTATTACATACTGTTTCCTATAAGCTTAGGGAGGGAGTTGGGGGTAGCAAGAAATTCTGTCAAGAAAGAACTCTTCACCCAGTTTTTCTTCCCTCTTTACTTATATTCCAGAACTTCCAGAAATTAAAGTAAAATTGACTTTATTCGTTCTGGCAACTATGACGCAGATATCTTTAATTAAGAATTATTTAATTAAAGTTTTAGCTTAAAAGATTGAACTTCAAACCAAAAGAAAATGTTCTACTGCATGTCTGCAAAAGATGTAAATATAAACATTCATAACTTTACTTTCAAATATTGAATCAATTTTCTTTTGTTTTGGTTTGGCTCAGAAACAAAAGCTGCCAAGCTTCAAGTTTATAGCTCCAGATGTTTGCACCTCAACAAATGCCAAAAAGTTAAACAAATTCTTCCCAATGTTTCACCTATCATTTTGTTCCCCAACCCCTGTGCCTAAAAAACAGCTAGATCCAATTCATTTTAACTGTCTGCTAAATAATAAAAACAAACATAATCTTGCCTCTGAAATATGAGTTTATGGTGGAGTTGAGGGGCTGGGAGGGGTAAAATGTAGACACAAAAGACAAATAAGAAAGAAGAAAAATGTGCTTGTTGGCAAAAAATTACTGTTGAAAATGGAGACATTTTCACATCTAATGACAGAGTTTGTGCTTTTAAAGAGAATGGTCTCAGAAGTTAGAATGTATAGGAGGTAGAAATTATCAGGCTTAGAACCTGGAACCCGGGTTCTAATCCTAGCCTTGCCACTCTATCTAATCTCACAATATAAGATCCTAAGCAAGGCATTTAGCCCCTCTAGATCTGACCTTTCATCTATAAAGTGAGAGAGGGGGGTTGAACAATGTCCTAAGTGACCTTTCAATACTAAGACAAGGTCAAGGAAACTTTTGATAAAGGGACTGAAACTTTGCTACATCTCTGTGTCTTATCCTTTTGTCAAAAGCAGAAAATATGACTAATGTTAGGTAGAAGTAAAACCAGTTGGAGTTTCCCATATATCTCCATGGCGGCTGACTGAGCCCAGATGCCTATTAGCTTGCTACTTTTGGTTTCAGCAGGCCACGGCTTAAAAAGCATGGGTTCTATTCACTTATCATGGGAAAAACCCTGACATTGCCAAAGTGACTCTGGCCCCCCTAGCTGTTTGTTATTCAATCTGCCTCTCTCGTTCTCCACAAAACCACAGACTGTCAGAGCTGGAAGGGGCCTTGGAGCTCACCCAGCCCCTAACGCGCAACAGGCAGCCCCAGGAAAGGGAGGTAACTTACCCAGGCTCATAGAGCAAGCCAGGGGCAGAACCAGGACTAGGACCCATGTCTCAACTCCCAAGCCAGTGCTCTTTCCACAGCGCCAGGTTATCCTATGCCTTAGATAGGGGCGCAGGCGCCAACTTGCTGAACAAATACTTTATGAAAATTCAAGATATGTATGTAATGGTCCTACGAAGGGTACCATTCATATTTTTAGGGGAAAACACATAAAAAAGGTCAACTTCGGAATGAGTTCTCACTCGTTTCCATATGAAAGCAGTATATAATCTCCAGCAGTGATTCTCAAAAGGGTAGTCTCAAAGGGAACTTGTACTTAGATCATATGTGATAAGAATCGAATCCAACCCAGAGGGACCATTCAATTCAGTTCAGATAATTCTTCACTATTTTCATGTCGTTCCCACTGAAGAGATTTAGAAAATTGGCCTATTTGCTCCTAAATGAAAACGATTCATTCAAGTTTCCTGGGAGGATTAAAGGGGGCCTAGGCAGAATTTGACTGGTTTAATTTGTATTAGAGTTTTAAAAAATTTAGGTTCAGTTTGATGTCTAGATTCATTTGTTTCCACCTGGGGATTATTAACTAGTAACTTACTTTTATCCAATAATTTAGTTTTGATACTGCACACTGACAGCAAAACCACTTGCCTTTGTCATTAAAGGAAGCAAGAAGAGGCGTGGGAGGGTTGGTGGAGACTCCCAGGGCCATGCTCCCAGGAGGTGGTTTAAAACACATGTCTCGGATAGATTGTTGGTGCATGCTACAAAAAGAGCGGAATATGAGCCAAGGAAATAGCTTGTTTTTCCAGAAGGTCCCCTTTGGGAAGACTTATTGTTGTGACCTGAAAATGTTAATTTGAAGATGTGGGGCAGGGACAGTGACATTTCTGTAGTCCTAGATGCACAGAATTATGGGAAAGAATGTTGATTTCTATACAGTGTGGCGCACTTTTTTAATAATCATTTAATCTTGGGAAAATTGAAAAAAAAAAAATCCCTTGTCTAGGCTACAAAGCAGATGCAGCTTTCAAAGGGTGCATCAGGAACCCACAGCTAAGCCCCTGGCATTGAAACTGGTCATCCATCTCGACAGATTCCCCCAACCCCTCAGGCTAGACTGACAAACCCAACCCTGGGCTTACGAGTTCCCTTACCTGAGTGAATCTTCGGACGAGGCACGTCTTCCCCACACCAGCGTTGCCAATTAAAACAATTTTGAACAGGAAATCATAATCTTCCATACTCATTTACACAGCTGCAAGGCAAACACAGGCAAAAGTGAGAAGGGCCCAGTCAGACTTGCCCACAGAGCTCAAGCTGCACCAGCCTCGTCTCCGGGGGAACAGGTCTGACTCATTTAAAGAGCAATTTAAAGCTCCCCTCTGGTGACCCTGCCAGCGAGACAGAAACACAGGTGTTTGGTCACAGACGGACTTTATTCCTTCTCAGCTACCTCATGCCACAGAGAATAAATGACGCAGATGTCCTTTCACCTGGTAACCTTTATTCCTCCAAGCTATCATGTCACAGTTTCCTCCTGCAATAAATCTGTTTTCTTTCAGCATGAAAAGGAGATGACAAATCCATGTGCAGGCAAGCTGGGGTGCAAAAAAGCAAGGACAATAGAGAGCCCATCCAGAGCTTAAAGGACATTTGTGGAATGTATATGACTGGAAAGAAGTGCTAGTGACGGGGAGACTGAATGAAGGGGAAGGAACTATAAAGGGCCGTTTTAGTCTCCTGCTTCTGGAAGTCTTAGGGTCCTACCAACGGTAGTCATAGCCATCTTTCCCCTCTACCTCCTATACGTCTCCTGCCAGCCATGCTGATGCTACAGGGCCTCCCAAAGTGCTTTTCCCAAAGTTCACTCCTCTGGGCTTTGGTATGTGCCATTTCTTCTGCCTGGGATGCCCTCCCTTCCACCCATTCTGCCCCTTGAAGTCCTTGAAGGTCCAATGCCAGCATCTCTTTCTCTTTGAATCTTTCACTGATCTTCCCCAAATAAAGCTAAACACTTTCACCACTCCTCTGTCCTAAAACTTCACTTGTTGTATACAATTCTTTGTTCAAATATCTGCCTCATCCTTAAGGGATGGGATTATGCCTTTCAGTTCTATTTCCTAGCCCCTGGACAGAGTTACACTTTGTAAATGTCTATCCTATTGAAATAAAAAATTAGTTAACGGGCATGTTGCTTATGTGTAGGCCTTAGTTTCTCCAACTGCACTAGAAAGACTGTGACTAAAAGGGCATACTAAAAGAATGCTCTGTCTACTTCAGTGGACTGCCATTAAGATTTTTAAAAACTTACAAAAGAACCTTATACAAAAATTACCCAGGTGTGGTGGCGCGCTCCTGTAATCCCAGCTACTCAGGAGGCTGAGGCACAAGAATTGCTTGAACCCAGGAGGCAGAGGTTGCAGTGAGCCGAGATCACACCACCGCCCTCTAGCCTGGGTGACAGAGTAAGACTCTGCCAAAAAAAAAAAAAAAAAAAAAAAAACCAACCTTGATACACATAAAGCGCTATCCTGGTAAAAGCAATTGTAATCTACTGGGTGCCTACTACAGTACTACAGGAAATACAGAGAAGAGACAATGTCTGCCCTCAAGACCAACATGAGAAAAGTTAAATAATGAAAAAAAAAAAGCTAAATAACAATTTGCGCCAACAGTGGAGCTCTTTTCCTAAGGTGTAGGCAGAACAGACCCAGTAGACTCTGGAGAGACAGGAAATGGACAATAAGGGAGCTCAGGAGGGGAAAGGTGCTCGGGAGAGTAGGGAAGCCTCAGGGTCACTCCTACCAGCAGACCTGGAGCTCAAATGCCTGTAGCCTTGTAGGGCAGAGAGCAGAGCCCAATTAGCTGAACCTGTCAACTAGCCAGGGGAGAAAATTCCATGTGTGCAAAGATGATGCCTGTGTAGATTTCAATTAATCCTTGGAAAAATAACTGACAACCAAGCCAACATGTAGGTGGCAGCTCATGGGGTTCCATCCCAGTTCACTGGGACTGTGAAGGAAAAACATTTCTCTGTACAAGAATCTGGGTCCATGAGCAGTGGTAGCATTATACTTGGCTCTTTATGTGTATTTCCATTTGTTTCTACAAGTATACGAGGTTTGTATTTACTAACACATTATCTATTTTACAGGTCAGTGAACTAAGGTTAAAGGAAATTAAGAGGGTGGCCTGAAATCATAAAGCTAAGAGCCAGACTTCATGTTCCAAAGGCATATAGTATCGTAAAAAATGGAGCCAGAGAGACCGAGGTTCATACCTGGCTGCACTGACCTTCTAAATCTGTGCCTTTGGGCAAATGACAATTTTTCAAAACCTCAGCTTCCCCATCAACAAAATGGGGCTAATAACACCTATACCACAGAATTGTGATGCTTGAAAGAACGCATGGGAGCCCCTAAGGACAGTACCTGGCTCTTTGTCACCCAAACTCCTTAAAATGATTCTCAAATTTTCCATTATCTGGTTCCTGCTGTCACTGCCATCTCTGTCTCCTACCACTCTCCTCACAATCCACATTCTAGGCTCACTGGATTTCCTCAGTTGCTTAAATACCATGGGACTGCCTTTCTCCTCAGACCTTCACATATATTGTTCCATCTGCCTAGAACACAAAACACAACTGAACCTCGCACCCTCGCCCACCACCCCAAGCCTCCTCTAGATCTCAGCTTCAACATGACTTCCTCCAGTCTGCTCCTCTAACCTACGAAGGGCCTGGGCCTCCCCGCTCCAGGCTCCCACAATGCCCTCCTCCTCTCCTGCTGTAAACTCACCATGCTACCTGTAATTAATTATTCACATATCTCACACTCCGGCCCCATCCCTCAGCACTTCAGCCCTACACACGTGTACACTCATGACTGTGAGCAGCATGAGAGCAATGAGGTGTCTGGTTGAGTCCCTAACTGTGAGCAGCATGAGAGCAATGAGGTGTCTGGTAGAGTCCTAACCCCTCCCCATCATCATCGTCTCATTCTATATTCCTAAGTCATTTAATCCTCAAAACAACCCTATGAGGGGGATGCTATACTATTAGTATCCTAATTTGGTAGAGGGGGCTGCTGAGACACAAGAGAAGTTAAATAAGCAGTCATAAGGTCCCACAGCTGATAACTAGTGGAGCTGAGATTCATACCCAGATAATCTGGTTCTCGCATTCATGTCCTTGAACCACTACCCAAGTGACTTTCACAATGCTGGCTCAGAGCAAAAGCTGAAGAAAGATGGATGAATTACATGATGAAGGACAGGCACTTAATCAATGTGATCGCTCTTTCCTCTTCCCCTCTGGCTTCAAATATAAAACTCTACCACCCTGTAGAAGTTAAACAAGAATCAAAGTCAAACTCCTGATAAACACTCAGGGACATGATATGTAAACTAAAATTCAATAAAGCTATTAGAAAGAGAAATCATAAAACTCACGGAAAGGCACACGGGCAGCAGGAAGGCATGAGGCTCTGTGGACCACAACTCTCTGCTTTCATAAGCCCATAAGAAACAGGAAACACAGGACTGGACTGCATTCTTTTTCTGTGCCTAGATTGTTTGACACACACTCATTTCTACATCTTTGCTGGAGGTCAAAGAACCAAAGCAGGAAATCCAGAGGAGAATGTCAAAAATAAAGACTTTAGAAATAGGGCTCTTAAAGAAGGTTCACAGTGCCCCAGTGATGCACCTTTAGAAAAAGAAGGTGAAAAAAAGGCTTTGTCATAGTGAACATTATCTCATGTGGTTACCACCTGGAGCAGGCTACAGAATAAGTTAAGACACTACCTCTTTCTATAAGAAATTAATGCTCTGTTGAATGTGTTTTTGTTTGTTTTGCTTTCTTTTGTTTTTGAGGCAGGATCTTGCTCTGTTGCCTATGCTGGAGTGCAGCAGCACGATCACGGATCAAAGGACCCTCCTGCCTCAGCCTCCCAAGTAGCTGGGATTACAGACACAAGCCACTGGGCCCAGCTAATTTTTTAAATTTTTTTGTAGAGACGGGGTCTCACTATGTTGCCCAGGCTTGTCTTGAACTCCTGGCCTCCATCAATCTTTCCACCTCAGCCTTCCAAAGTGCTG
This sequence comes from Papio anubis, assembly GCF_008728515.1. Lineage (NCBI taxonomy): Eukaryota > Metazoa > Chordata > Mammalia > Primates > Cercopithecidae > Papio > Papio anubis. The sequence goes on along the minus strand of NC_044987.1, from coordinate 51,122,856 downwards.
GGATTACAGGCATGAGCCACCATGCCAAAATGTTGGATGTTTTTAAAATGGACCTCTGGGTAAAAATTGGTCTTTAATAATGCAGGCTGTCTATGGGTAAAGCTGGACTGTAAACTCCAGGTTATCTGTTGTAGTTACTGTTTTGCTTCTAATGGAAAACACATTACTGAACGAAAAGATCACAAGATTATCTGCAAACTTCTACTCTTTGAGGAAGCCCTTCTGTTTGGTACATAAAGTAACAGCCCAGGCATCACCAATCCACATGTGATGAGATAGCATTTCCCCCTGAATAAGGGAAACCCATTCAGAAGCATTTACACCCAGCCCTAAATTGACAACAAAAGTCATGCCTCATCTGGGGAGCAGACATGCCACAAGATATGCTACTAACCAAACACTACTGCCGTATTTTATATTCTATTATTGTTAACATTGATAACCGCTTAACATTGATAACATTAATATTCGGCGCTTTTTATGTCTTGGGTACTCTTCTACATGTATTTGCTCATTTAATCCTCATAACTCTATGATGTAAGTACTCGTATTATCCCTACCTTGCAGAAGAGGAAGCTGAGACAGAGATATCATCCTAAAATCACACAGCTAGTTAGTCTCAGGACCAGGATTCAAACCTAGATCCATCTGACCCCAAAGCCTAGTTCTTTCTGCAACAGGATGCTGCTACCCTCTGTCTTGTAATTAACATTATCTCTCTGTCATGAGAGCTAGAGGCTCAGCTGAATGAGGCCCCAGGCCCTTTGAACTGCAGTGTTCTAGAATCTTCCTGCTCTGGAAGCAACACACCCACACTGATGGAGCCACACACTGAACTTCAGATTACACAAGCGCTGCTCCTCACCTTGCCCTCCAGCCCAGGATTCTTTCAGGACCTGAAGTCACACTTCAGCTGCATCACTCTCCCAATTCAGTCATCATTCATCCCTGTAAGTAAGTACCAGGCACAGGGAATACAAACAGGAGCATAGATGAGCAAGCAAAATCCCCAGTATCATCATCACCACAACAGTTGTAAATAAATGGATACATGGATAAGATTCAAACTGGAAAAACAGATGAGCAAGATAAAAAAAATGAATTTTAAAAAGGTACAGGAAATGAAATCTAGTATGAAAAGCTTGAAAAGAAAAACAAAAACCATTCTAAGCAACGTGAATTTGGCAACATTTAAACCATTCTTTAAAAGTGGCCTTTACCAGGCATGGTGGCTCACGCCTGTAACTCTAGCATTTTGGAAGGCTGAGGCAGGAGGATCATTTGAGCCCAGGAGTTCAAGGTTGCAGTGACCCATGATCACACCACTGCATTCCACCCTGAGCAACACAGTGGGACTCTATCAATAAATCAGTGAATAAGTGGCCTTAAAAAAAGCCTGTATTCACTGTTGCACACCTGTGCATTTTTCCTCTTTCCCTTTAGGGCTCAATATAACAGATAAAGTCAGAGGCCAGGTCTTCTCCCCAACTTTCTGACACACCTCCAACCCCAGTCCCCTAAAATATTTTGGCGACTTGTCCTTATTCAAAAACTGTGTGTCTCAGGCAGGTCCTTTGGGCCTTGACTTGGTCTGTAAAGGGAGGGGCTGGGTAAACAGGCAACAAGGCCCCTTCCCATGGCAGCAAGTGTGGTTACTCTTTCATACCAAAGAGGCAGCGTAGGCAATGAAGCCAGAGGGCCTGGGTCTGTTAAAGAGCACTGTGTAGTTTCCTTATCCACAAAATGGGGATGATATTAGAACCTATACCACTGAGTTGCATGACAGGCAAATAAGATAATATATGGACAGGTACTCCTTTCAAAAATATATAAATAGTTTTTCCCAGCATTCTGACAAAAATCATACATACTGATTGCAGAAAATACAGACAAGCAAAAAGGAAAAGAAAATTATCTATCATCTCCTTCCCTACCCAGACCTTCTCCGGGGAATAATTAGTTAGCATTCTGGTATACATCCTTCTAGTCTTTTTCTTTTTTCTTTTTAGACAGAATTTCACTCCTACTGCCCAGGATGGAGTGCAATGGCGCGATCTCGGCTCACTGCAACCTCTGCCTCCTGGGTTCAAGTGATTCTCCTACCTCAGCCTCCCCAGTAGCGGGGATTACAGGCATGTGCCACCATGCCTGGCTAATTTGTATTTTTAGTAGAGACAGGGTTTCTCCACGTTGGTCATACTGGTCTCGAACTCCCAACCTCAGGTGATCCGCCCACCTCAGCCTCCCAAAGTGCTGGGATTATAGGCGTGAGCTACTGCACCTGGCTCTAGTCTTTTTCTTTATATATACTCGTGTCTATGTGTATATTTTATTACAAATTTATTAATTTAAAAAACAAAAACAACATCATAGAATTATATAAATTTTTTTCGATAGAATGGTATTTTCCCAAAACCCAAAATCAGAACTCATGGTCTGCAAATAGAACCGATTACCAGAGACCCTCAAAATTCATTCAACGTTTGGTCATATGACCCTAGATACTCAGTAAGTGGGGGGTGTAGAGGATAGCTTCACAGTAACACAACTCTGAGAAATACTATTATCACCCAATCTTGGAGGTTTAAAATGTTCTGAAACTTCCCATAATGAAGGCTAGTTAACTTCATTTAATCCAGGATTTACCAAACATGATTTTAGCTGAGAATTCTTTTCTCATATAAAACATCTTTTTTTTTTTTGAGACGGAGTCTCGCTCTGTCACCCAGGCTGGAGTGCAGTGGCCCGATCTCCCTCACTGCAAGCTCTGCCTCCTGGGTTCACGTCATTCTCCTGCCTCAGCTAGGGCGCCTGCTACCGCGCCCAGCTAATTTTTTGTATTTTTAGTAGAGACGGGGTTTCACCGTGTTAGCCAGGATGGTCTGGATCTCCTGACCTTGTGATCCGCCCACCTCGGCCTCCCAAAGTGCTAGGATTACAGGCGTGAGCCACCTAGCCGGGCATAAAACACCTTTTATATATGCCTTGCTACTAGGGCTCCATGAAACAGTGTAGTAAACACTATTATATTTTATAGCATTTGAAATAAGAGCTGCCCAGGTAGGGTTGCCAGACACAGTTTAAAAAAAAAAAAAATAAGAAATCCAGGTCATGTCACCCTGACCATGTCAAATTTCAGTTTCAGATGGTCAGATGGCAACAAATACATTTTAATATAAATTTGTTCCAAATATTGCATGAGACATATTTTAAAGTTTGTTGTTTATCTGAACTTCAAAATGAACTGGACATCCTATCTCAGTACTCAGATCGCAGTAGAAATAGAGGCCCTAGGCATAACACCATGCTTGCCCAGAAGCTATGGAGGGTGATGGGCAGGGCATGAGAAACAAGATATCCCTGATAAATCCAAAACAGCCAGAGGAATAAAAAAGGGCAAGTAAAATTTCAAGAAGGCATCATAGGGGTTCTTTAGAATCTGGGCCAGACTCTGGAGGGTGGGTTCAGACTGGCACAGAGGGCTCAGCAGGTGAGTCTCACCCTCTTTGATGATCCCAGAGCACTGTGGACCTTCCTCCAAGTATGTCCCCACGTGTGCATCTGGCCCGTGGAAGGAGCCATGCTATATGTGTCTCTCACCCTTACTATCCTTAAGGACAAGGACTGTACCTCAACAAGACACCTGTCTCTTCTTATCCCACTGTTGTGTTCAGTAAGTGTACGTTGAATTGAAAGCCTTTGATCCATCTTTCCACCTAACAAGATTCTGTCCCTGGAAGCTCATTATTGCTTAATCACTAGGAGGCAATTACTAACTATTACTATAATCAACTGCTGCAAGCTCACTTGCTTTACATCAGCTGCTAATTTCATGTTATTGCAAGTTAATTATTCTCCTTGGCCACAAATGTCAAACACCCACCTGTGCTGTGGCTGCTCCTTATTCACCAGACTGTAAACTCCAGCATTTTTACATGGCCCTTTATAGTTTACAAAATTCTTTCACAGACATTATCTAATCCGGACCTCCCAACAACTTCAAGAGAAAGCTCTCATCATTTTGCAAATGAGGAAACTGAGGGTTTAGGTGATGAAGTTACTGACTTACTCTGACACACTAGTGAGTCACAAGGTGGCCTCGGTATCCTGGCCATCTAGAATTTCTCCTCTGCCCGAACATACTATGTGTTCCCAGGTTCCTGGCCATTTGGACCATGATTTGAACACAATGTGTGCTAGGAATGGTGCTAAATGTTTTCCACACGTAATCTTATTTAATCTTTTCAGTAGTCCATCAAATGGGTGTTACTATTCCCATTATACAGATAAAAAAATTGAGGTTCAGAGAGATTAATTAGTTCAAAAATCAAACAGCTAATGAGTAAAAGTGCCTGGATTCAAAACCCAGGTCTTTTGGAAAAAAATTAAGTTGGAGGTTTGTCTCACTCCTTATACTAAAACAAATTCTGGATGGATTCAAAGTTTGGATCTAAAAAACCGAAGGCATAAAAGTACTAGAAGAAAACATTATATACACACACACACACACACACACACACACACACACACACACACAAAATCTTAAAGTAGAGAAGGCTTTTTAAGAATTACTCAAAATCAAGGCTATAAAGTAAAAAGACTGAGAAATTTCATTAAATGTTTCAAAATTCTAAATGGCAAAACAGTAAAAATGAAGAACTGACTAAATATCTGCAATATATATTATTGAGGTCTAACTGATTACATGCACAGAAAGTTCCTATAAAATGAATATGAAAAATTCAATAACCCCCTAGAAAAAACAGGCTAAGGACATGAGCAGATAATTCACAAGAAAGGAATAAAAATAGCACTTACATTTTTTTTTTAACTGATCAAATTTACTCACAAAAGTAAATTCAAACTATAGTAAATTTATAATTATAAATTATAATTTTAACTATATATAGTTATAACAAGAGGCCATTCATCTCAGATTGCCCAAGTTTATCCTGTACTGGTGACAGTATAGAGAAATGGGGCACTTGTATACTACTGGTGGGAGGTAAATCAATGCAACCTCTATGGAGAGCACTATTGATTTAAAGCTAAAAACGCTATTACAAACCCTCTGACCCAGCAATTGCACTTCTAGGAATCTATCACATTTATACTCACAAAGGCACATGTAGTGGGATATTTATTACAACAGTATTTGGAATAGCAATTACAAAAACAACCTAAAAGTCCATCAGCAGAAAATGGTTATATAGATTAAGGTAGCCATACAACAATGGACCACCACACAGCCTGCTATGGATATCTGCAAGATATATTAAATGAAAGAAGCAAGGCAAAGAATGGTGTGTTTATAGTATGAAGAAATGGTGGGGGCATGTGAGTCTATATCTGTATAGGCACAAGATATTTTTGGAATGATACAAAAAAACTGGCAACAGTAGTTGCCCCTGGGGAGGCTATAATATTTAGCTCTTTCTAGGAAAGAAGATAACCTCCAACTCTTAAAATATACTCTGCCCTTTTATTCAGTCTATAGTAGTGATTCAAAAGAAAGAAAGTTTTCCTAATACAGGGGGAGGCCCTTTTTTATAAAAAAAGATCTATTTGGGGTGCTCTGTTTTAATCTTTCTGTCTTTCTCTTTGTCTGCCTAGCTGCACCCCTTCATGGGACAGAGACCCCAAGAAGGAATGTCCCACCCAGACTCTGGAGTTGCTTTTCCAGTTCACCGTGTGTATTACTGCCTTCTCTAAACCATGTCTCAGCATAGTGAGTCTCTACAAGGAGGATTCATTTTTTCACACCGACTTCCCTCAAAACCAAGTATCCACAGTATGGCAGCCAAAACCAATGGATCAAACAATAGCTTGCTTGTGTCATGAATAAAAACAAAACTCTCACACATTCATACAGCTTAGAAATTACTCTCACTTCACTCTGACACAGAACATTTCTGAGGAAGCAGAAGGAGCTCATCTTTTTCTCCCCATTTTACAGAGATGAGATTTGAAACCAAGATAGTGACTTGCCTCAGGCCACGCAGCTTGTAAGCAACAGAGCCAGAAGAGCAAACACAGGTCCGCTGACTCCAAATCAGAGCTGCTGCCAGGACAAATAAGATCTGCAAATATAAATCCCTATTGGGCAAGGCCACAGACAAAACCATCAGGGGGGCTGGCATGAACACATGCCATGGTGTGGGGGTGGAGTTAGGAGGAAGGAACTCAGAAGCAGCCCTTGGAATACTTTTTAAGATATGCAAAAAGTAAAAATGAAAATGAAAAATAAAGCAGGCCTGAGACCTCCACAATACTATTTTCAAAAATCAAGACAATCAAATATTCGATTTTATTCTTTGTATATTATGTTTGATATTTTCCTCATTCCTAGAAATACAAAACAGATTTGGGATTCCAAACATGAGAATGATTCCACAAAGCAGCATTTTGTCAGCATTAACCCAAGCAAACACCTGAATTATCTTCTGGTGCTCTTTCTGCCATAGTGAGAAGCTGGCCATAGGGAGCATCCCTGCACTAAGCACAGATTTGGTTTTCCACAGACGGGTGAGAGCAGAAGGGAGGAGGCCACCACTTAGGACCCACTCAGTTAACTCCCCAGGCGGGGCTAATTTGTTTTGTATCACAGCACCTGGGAGCAGGTGTTTGACAAAGAGGCTCAGATGTGCCTGGAAATGCTCCTGCTTTGTTTCCTGGGGGAAGAAAAAGGATACCCCTCCCACTCATCAACCCCTTTCCAAGTTGGAGAACTTCTGTCTGCAAAACATGTTTGTTAAACGGCCCTAAAAAAGGACCTTGCAGACCCAACTCGCTGTTTCTGTCTTCTGCACAAGCAGGTGGGGCTCCCTCTGTTGTCCTCCAACAATAAACAATACCACTGCAAAGAGCTCTGGGCTTTGCCCCATTGCCCTCCCAGTTGTATTCTCTAAATCAGGGACCGTGTCTAATCTTTCCTCTGCAGAAGCTTCCCTGCGCCTGCTTGGCTGGACAGGAAGAACCTTCTTATCGGCTTATTCAGTCTCCTCCCCCCCGACTGAACACACAAAGCAGCCTGGCCAGGCAGCCAGAGGTCAGAGCCATGGCTCAGAACTGGGCTCAAGTCTTTCCCCTGATGGTCCTCTGCCCTGGAGATCAGAGGCGTACCAGGAACAGAGATGTCTTCTCCCCGATGGAAGACTGTCATACCAGGCTGGACCCCTCCCTCAGCTGTTCAGACTCCCTCCTCACTGGAAGCAGGAGAAAAAGTGATAGGGAAGCAAGTGTCCACATGCTCAGCAACCCGAATAGATGAAGACAAAAAAAGAACTCTCCCAAGTTTGTCTCTCAAGTTTGTGACAGGTCCTGTGTCAAGCAGAAGAATGACTACTTGTCTAGAGCTTTACACACAGCAGACCATTATTGCATCCTTGAATCAGCCCCATTGAGCAGAATTTCTTACATACTGTCACTATCAATATGTTTTTACATCTATAGAGCACTTTTAGTTTCCGAAGTGTTTTCCAGTGCATTATCTTGGCAAATTCCTGCATCATGGCCAATTCTTATGCAGAAGATAGAGTACAAATTTTCCGTCAACAGGGACGGACACACACACATGCGCGCGCGCGCGCACACACACACACACACACACACAGCATACCATAACCACCTATCTGTCACCAAGGCCTGCTTGAATACACCCCTGCTTAACCCCTGTCCCTACTGCACCAACATGGCTCAGGGCCTCATCCAGCTCTCCCCCATCCAGCCTCCTGTGAACTTCTAACCAGGTTCCCTGCGGCCAGTCTACGAAGTGTTTTCCCAAAAGTGCCAACTAATTATCAGCCTTGAGGATGCAGTTAAACTCCTTAGGTAGGTTGGTGTAACAAGGCTTTTCATAATCTGGCCGAAATTCACCTCTCTTCAATTCCCATATACCTTAGACTCCATCACGTAACAATGAACTCTGGGCTCCTTAAACTTGAATTCAACAAGTATGTATTAAAGAAACGGCCAAAAAGCAGGAACCTTTTTTTTTTTTTTTTTTTTTTTTTTAGCAGAGTTTCTTGTCATCCAGGCTGAAGTGCAATGGCGAGATCCCAGCTCACTGCAATCTCCACCTCCCAGGTTCAAGCAATTCTCCTGTCTCAGCCTCCCGAGTAGCTGGGATTACAGGCACCCACCACCATGCCCGGCTAATTTTCGTATTTTTAGCACAGACAGTTTCATCATGTTGGTCAGGCTGTTCTCAAACTTCTGACCTCAGGCAATCCGCCCGCCTCGGCCTCCCAAAGTGCTGGAATTACAGGCATGAGCCACCACGCTCGGCCAAAAATGGGAAATTTTTAAGCCAAAATAAGTAGTCTCTTTCAAAGAGTTCTAGATTTCAAAAAGTCTATGAAATCAATAATTCTGTAACCATGCTGCAGGGTACAGTTTGAGGGCTGGGTGGAAGATGTGGATGTGTGAAACTTACCAACAGATGGAACATGAGGGAAATCCTAAATAAAATATAAATTCTGGGATTTTAATTCCAGGAACAACATGCCCAGGGATCCAAAAACACCAAAAATAAACAAACAAACAAACAAACAAATAAATAAATACAAAGAACAGAAGACTAGAGAGGTCCAAACTTATTTCAAGATAAACAGATAAATAAATGGCCACTGGTGTTAACTTATTGAAGGCAGGAATGGCATCCAAACATTAACAGGTGAAGTAGAAAGAGGCACAACTTTCCTCACTAGCAACTTTTCAGTACTCATTAATACTCATCAAAAGCCTTTCAATACTCATCAAAAGTCTTCACAAGGTCCACACACTTCAACCCAGCAAGAGGAAAATTCTGCTTCTGGGAATTTTCCTACAGAATGCTTCCTAAATGTGCACAAAGATTTACTTATTTACTTACTTTTACTTTTTGTAGTGATATGTTCTCACTATGTTGTCCAGGCTGGTCTTGAACTCCTGCTCTCAAGTGATCCTCCTACCTTGGACTTTCAAAGTGCTGGGATTATAGGTTTGGGCCACCACATCTGGCCAAGAGGACCCCCAAGATGGAGGGAGAAGTAAAACCTCTATACAGCAATAGAGAAGGGCTAATAGAGAAGCCACATGACACAACATTATGAAATAAATATTTGGACTGGGTGTGGTGGCTTGTGCCTATTATCCCAGTGCTTTGGGATGGCAAGAAGGAAGGATCACTTGAGGCCAGGAGTTTGAGACCAGCCTAGGCAACATAGCAAGACCCAACCTCTACAAGAAATTTAAAAATTAGCCAGGTGTGGTGTCATATGATGTTCCTAGCTACTCAGGAGGCTGATGTGGGAAGATCTCTTGAGCCTAGAAGTTAGGCATTACAGTGAACTGTGATCATGCCATTGCACTCCAGACAGAGTGAAATCCTGTCTCTAAAAAACAAAAACAAAAATAAATAAATAAATACTTAGAAGGAAATATATTTTTAAAATTCTTACCTCTGGGTGGTGAGATTATGAATAGCTTCTTTCCTTTTTAAAAATATTTATGTCTTTTCCAATGCACATTATTGAAATATCTTAGGGGCTCAATAGTGGGGAGAGAAACATGGGACAGGTACACATATATGAAGCCAGTGACCATCCACATTCAATGGGCTCTTTTAGAAGGCAGGGTCTTACTTGGCACATACCAAAAGCCATAAAAGAATTCAAACCTTTCATGCAGTTAGTTCACTGCTAAGAATTCACGTTAGGGAAATAACTGAATGAACCCAAAATGCCAAATGAACAAAAATATTCATTACCTCTTATCTAAAAGAGTGAAGAACTAGAAACAATCAAAATGTCCAAAGGAAAGTTCCATATAGAACATCAACACCATGGAATGCAAGGCAGCCATTAGAAATGCCAATTATGAAAACTATGTAGAAAAATGAAATAGTGTTGACAATAGGCTGTAAAATAAAAAGAATTCACAAAGCTGCATTTGTCAGGACTGCAGCTATGAAAAATACGCATGTATATCAACAAGAGCATTTCAAAAGTAAAAATGTGTTATGCTAGAATTATGAGATTACAGAGAGCTTTTATTTTTGAAGTCTGTTATTTTTTAAAAAACAAGTTGTTAACATTTTGCATGTACCATAGACACATTTTCAGAACTTTGGAAACACAGAAAAGGGAAAAATGAAATTGCCAATATGAATGCAATCACTGTCAGCATTTTGATGTGTTTCTCCTAGTTTCTTTTTCCTATGTACCGGCTGGTTTTGTTTTGTTTTGATCGTTGTTGTAATCGTATCAACAATTCTTTAAAGCAGTTACAAAATCATTTCAATTTTGAGAAACCAGAGAACTTAATATAAATCTTGTACTATAACATAGTGGCGGCTATCAAGAGACCTCATATAATGTCAGTTTGTAAGTAATAAAACAGAATAATGTACCACTATGACAAAATAGATGGACCAATCAAGGTTCCTAACACCTGTAGATGACTTTTAGGCCTATTTCAGTAGCCATAAGCCAAGAGCATGGCGAGTACTGTGTATTAAAGCTGGAGAGTGCATAACCTAGTTGGAATTAGAAAGGCGTTTAACAGACTGAAAACAAAAAGATACAATGAGGTACTAAGTTTTCAGATCAGAAGAAAGCTGAAGGAAACCAATTCAATTGATCATTAGGTCCAGAATATTTAACTTCCTTCACATTTCTCACACCTTTACTCTCCTGGCCTCCTGCCCTTCCCTTCACCAAGGCCAGACTCTGGTAGCTGGGCAGCAGCTGCTGTGTTCTGCTTGTTTTCCCTGCCTTCCTCCTGCCTCCCCACATGCAGGCTGTCCTTCTTCCATTCTGCTGCCAAATGCAATGCAGACCATCACAGGCCTAATGCGCACCCATATCACTATGGACTAGAGAGAGAAACAAGGGCAGGGAAAAACACTATCCAAGCAATGCACAGGCTTGGCCATGCACTAAATGAAGGGAGGCTCAGTCTGTTGTCACCACTGAGGGGCTCAGTTTCTGCAGGAGTGTGATGCTTTTGTGCTTCTCAAACGACAGGGTCCCTCAACACAAACTGATGATTCATCTATTATATGCAGGTCTTCCAAAGACTCTGCCCTCTGTCCTAAGGATGGAGGAAAAAAGCTGCTGTGTTGGACTGTCTAAGATGTGGTATGCCACCACTAGCATAGCAAACCTCACTCAGAGGCAAGAAGAAATAGAACTTGGCATTTTTTGCCTTCAATGCTTTTAGAAATGAACACTTGTACAAGATGCAATGCGACTCCACTGCAGTCTCTCCAAAGAACTAATCTAATCATGTCATTCCCACACTTAAAACTCTTCCAGGGCTCTGGCTGCCCCCACAAAGTTGTCCGTAAGAAGTAGTACAGTGCCCTGGTTAAGAGGGCAAACTTTGGAGCCACACTGCCTGAGTCTGAATCCTCAGAATGCTCTTTCTGAATGCTCTGAATGCTCTTGATGAGTTGGGTGACCTTGGGCAAGTTCCTTGTCCTCTCGGTGCCTATATTTATTTATTATTATTTTTAAGAACAAATTCAATACCTATCTTATGTGTATTTATTTACAAATAGGGATAATAACAGTATTTACCTTATAGGACTGTTGTGCAGATTAAAGGAATTAATACAATAAAGTACAAAGAAGAGGGCCTGGCAAAGAGGAAGTGCTCAATAAATGTTAGGTGCTGCTACTGTTATTGTTACTGTTGGCGAAAGTTCAAATTCTCCCTCAGGGCATGCAGAGCCCTCCACAGCCCAGCACCTCATATCTTTCAGACTTTGCTTCTCATAACCTGTTACCACTATGACTACTGTTACGATCACACAGTCTTGCCAAGTTCCCAGAGCATGGGCCCCTAGACACCTTTACTCACAGGGCTCATCTCTCTTTACTGGGTGGTAAACAACCAATTATCTCTCAAACCGTACCCACCCTCCCTGTGAACTGGTCACTCTCTACTTTGTGCCTCCTCTATGTTCTGCAGACTTTCTCCATAGACAATTTTTTTTTTAATTTTTTTTTTTTGAGACGGAGTCTCGCTCTGTCACCCAGGCTGGAGTGCAGTGGCCAGATCTCAGCTCACTGCAAGCTCTGCCTCCCGGGTTCACGCCATACTCCTGCCTCAGCCTCCCAAGTAGCTGGGACTACAGGTGCCCGCCACCTCACCCGGCTAGTTTTTTGTATTTTTTAGTAGAGACGGGGTTTCACCGTGTTAGCCAGGATGGTCTCGATCTCCTGACCTCGTGATCAACCCGTCTCGGCCTCCCAAAGTGCTGGGATTACAGGCTTGAGCCATCGCGCCCGGCCTATTTTTTAATTTTAATTTTTATTGTTTTGAGACAGAGTTTCACTCTGTTGCCCAGGCTGGAGTGCAATGGTGTGACTTTGGCTCACTGCAACCTCCGCCTCCTGGGTTCAAGAAATTCTCCTGCCTCAGCCTCCCTAGTAGTTGGGATTACAGGCATGCACCACCACACCTGGCTAATTTTTGTATTTTTAGTAGAGACAGGGGTTTTGCCATGTTGGCCAGGCTGGTCTCAAACTCCTGACCTCAAGTGATCCGCCTGCCTCAGCCTCCCAAAGTGCTGGAATTACAGGCATGAGCCACTGCGCCTGGCCAGACACTTTATTATTCTTGTTGGTTTATGTATCCTGTTTCCTCCACTAGGCCTTAAGGACAGAGGCTCCTGCAAATTCCTATCTGTATTCTCCTTGCCTGACATTTCAGTAGACTAAATATTAAATAAATGCAAAAGAAAAACTGATCAGTACACACAAAAGCTGAGAGTGCTTTTCAGAGAAACTAAACACTAGGATGAGGAAATCAAACCCCAAAGCACTTTGATCTTAAGGAGAGTTAATTGGCAAAGATCATATAACCAAAGAGAAGAAAACTATAATTTCCCAAGAGAAAGTCAAACCTTGCTACAATGCAGTGTCCCTGTGTGTGTTGGGGGACCCAAAGTGCAGGTCAATTAATTATAAAATACTGCAGGTGATCCAGACTGCAGGAAATAAAGAAAGAGAACTAACCTTTGTCGAACGTCTACAATAAGCCAGATACTTAGAAAATAATACTTTCTATAAACACAATGTGCTAGACACAGACCTGTCCACTTTACCTGTTTATCAAATTAGATAATTCAAGTCCTCAACAACTCTGAGACTTGGCCTTTCTATCTTACAGGTGAGAAAAACATTCACTCATTTCATACATTTGTCCTGAGCATCTACTATGTGCAAGTCACATATCCAGAAGCAGGGGATACCATGATGAACAAGAAGACAAGGTCCCCCTCTCATACAGCATAATAATAGAGCAATGAATGAATGAATGGGAAAATAAGCATATACATAAATAAACAAGAAAAGTACCAGACAGTGATAAGTGCTAGCAGAGAATTAAAATAGGAGGAAAAGACTGGATAGCTATCACAGAAGTTCTCTCTGAAGTGGGTATATTTAAGATGAGAACTGAATAAGAAAGAGCCAGGCCAGGCTTAGTGGTTCACATCTGTAATCCCAGCACTCTGGGAGGCTGAGGCTGGAGGATCACTTAAGCCCAGGAGTTTAAGACCAGACTGGACAACACGGTGAGACCTCATCTCTACAAAAAATTAAAAAATTAGCTGGATGTGGTGGTACACACCTGTAGTCCCAGCTACTCAGGAGGCTGATGCAGAGGGGTCCCCTGTGCCCAGGAGGTCAAGGCTGCAGTGAGCTTTGATGATGCCAGTGTACTCCAACCAAAGCAACAGACCAAGACCTCTTTCCTCTTGAAAGGAAAGAGAGAGCGAGGGAGAGAAAGAAAAGGAAAGGAAAGGAAAGGAAGAAAAGAAAGAGGAAAGAAGGAAGGGGTGAGTCAAGCACATGAAGAATGGAAGAAGTACATTTCAGGCATAGAGATCATCAAGTACAGGGGCCCTATGTGACAATGAGCTTGGTATGTTCAAGGAACTGAAAGAAGGGACACTGAGGCTGAGCACATGGTCAACAAGAAGAGAACTGGGAGACTGCCGTGGGACAGGTCACACAGAGCTTGGAAAGCCAGGGCAAGGAGTTTGGATTTCATTCTGAGTTCAATGTAAGGCCACGTAGAGGCTTTTAAGAAATGTGACACAAACCAATTGTCATTTTAAAAATTTTTTCTAGGCTCTGTAATGGAGGGTATTATGGTGTGGACACCAGTAGAAACAAACAGACAGTTAGGAGGCTACTGCAAATAGTCTAGGTGAGAGATCATATGGCTTGGACCAGGGTGTTAGTAGTGGAGACAGAGAGAAGGGTATAAATTTTGGAGTGTTTTTGAAGATAGAGAAGATAGAACTTGGTAAAGGATTGGAAAGAGGATGGGAAAGAAAGAAAGAAATCAAAAGTAATACCTAGATATTTGACTTGCGCACATGGGGGGATAATGGCACCACTTTGTGAAGTTGGGAAAACAGCGAGATTGGAGTGGAGCTGAATCAAGAGTCCTCTTTTGGCCATGTTAAATTTGAAAGGACTCTTAGACATCTATGTGGACATGAATCTGAAGTTCCAGAGAGAGAATTTGAGACTAAAGATACAAACCTAACAGTCACTAGCAAATGGATGTTATTTAAAGCCATTGAATCATCAGAGGATATCTATGGAGAGTGGATAAATAGAGAAGAGGGCCATTTCAGAAACTGGGCATATCACCATTTAGAGATTGAGGGAAGAAGGTGACTAAAGAAAGCTTAGAGAGGTAGGAAGAGAATCAAGAAGTAGAGTGTCAAAGAAAATGGTGATCAGTCTTGTCAAATGCTGTTAAGAGAATAACTAAGGTTAAAACAAAGACAAGGGCTGGGCATGGTAGCTCATGCCTGTAATCTCAACACTTTGGGAGAATGAGGCAGGCAGATCCCGTGAGACCAGCAGTTTGAGACTAGCTTGGGCAACATGACGAAACCCTATCTCTAAAAAAAATACAAAAATTAGCTGGGCATGTTGGCGCACGCTACTAGTCCCAGCTACTAGAGAGGGTGAAGTGGGAATATCATCTGAGCCTGGGAAGTAGAGGGTGCAGTGAGCTGAGATAGTGCTGGTGCACTCCAGCCTGGGCAACAGGAGTGAGACCCTGTATCAAAATAATAATAATAATGTAACAAAGAGATTTTTATTTCCTTTTTAACTTTTTTTAATTTAAATACTTTGTGGGGAACAGGTGGTTTTTTTATTACATGGCTAAGTTCTTTAGTGATAATTTCTGAGATTTTGGTGCACCAGTCACCCAGGCAGTGTACACTGTACCCAATGTGTAGTCTTTTATCCCTCACCTCCCTCCCACCTTTCCCTCCAAGTCCCCAAAGTCCATGTCATTTTTATGCCTTTACATCCTCATAGCTTAGCTCCCACTTATAAGTGAGAACATACGATATTTAATTTTCCATTCCTGAGTTATTTCACTTAGAATAATGATCTCCAACTCCACGCAGCTTGCTGCAAATGCCATTATTTCATTGCTTTTTATGACTGAGTTATATATCATGGTGTCTATATACCACATTTTCTTTATCTGCTCATTTGTTGATGGGCATTTAAGCTGGTTCCATATTTTTTCAATTGTGAATTGTGCTGCTATAAACATGTGTGTGCAAGGTTCTTTTTTCTATATAATGATTCTTTTATTTGGGGATACTCAGTAGTGGGATTGCTGGACTGGAAATGGTGGGGTTCTACTTTAGTTCTTTTAATATGGGATCCTGCATGAAGCCTTCACAGTGGCTGTAATTTAGTTTACTCCTCACCAGCAGTGTAGAAGTGTTCTATTTATCAGTGTGTGGTTCCTACACCTGTAATCCCTGTGAACTTGAGGTCGAGGTGAGTGGATCAAGGTCAGGGAGATCGAGACTATCCTGGCCAGCATGGTAGAAACCCCATCTCTACTAAAATACAAAAATTAGCTGCATGCGGTCGCTACTGCAGTCCTCAGCTACTGTGGCTGGAGACAGGAGAATCAGCTTTGAACCCGGGAGGCATGAGGCTGCAGTGAGCCGAGATTGCACCACTGCACTCCAGCCCGGCAGCAGAGGGTGATTCTATTTCTAGGGTAGAGTTTTTTGCATTTTATATTCGCACCAACATCTATTATTTTGATTTTTCAATTCATGGCCATTCTATGGAGTAAGGTATCTCATTGTGGTTTTAATTTGCATTTCTCTGATAATTCATTGATGTTGAGAGCATTTGTTCATGCTTTCATTTAATTTTATTTCTGTATATCTTCTTTTGAGAATTGTCTATTCATGTACTTTGACCACTTTTTGATAAGATTGTTTTTTTCTTGCTGATTTGTTTGAGTTCCTTGTAGATTCTGGATATTAGTCTTTTGTCAGATGCATAGTTTGTGAATATTTTCTCCCACTCTGTGGGTTGTTTGTTTACTCTGCTGATTATTTCTTTCACTGTGCAGAAGCTTTTTAGTTTAATTAGGTCTCATCTATTTATTTTTGTTTTTGTTACATTTGCTTTTGGGTTCTTGGCTATGAATTCTTTGCCCAAGCCAACATCTAGAAGAGTTTTACTGATGATATTGTCTAGAATTTTAATGATTTCAGGCCTTAGATTTAAGTCTTTCAATCCACCTTGAGTTGGTTCTTGTACAAGATCCAGTTTCATTCTTCTACATGTCGCTTGCCAATTATCCCAGCACCATTTGTCAAGGTGTCCTTTCCCCACTTTATATTTTTGTTTGCGTTGTTGAAGATCAGTTGGCTGTAAGTATTTGGCTTTATTTGAGTGTAAAAAGTTTTTTTTTTTGTTTTGTGTTTTGTTTTGAGACAGAGTCTCACTCTATCACCCAGGCTGGAGTGCAGTGGTACGATCTCGGCTCACTGCAACCTCCACCTCCCACGTTCAAGTGATTCTCATGCCTCAGCCTCCTGAGTAGTTGGAATTACAGGCATGTGCCACCATGCCTGCTAATTTTTGTATTTTTAGTAGAGATAGGGGTTTTGCCCATTGGCCAGGCTGGTCTCGAACTCCTGACCTCAAGTGATCCGTCCACCTCAGCCTCCCAAAGTGCCGGGATTACAGGCATGAGCCACCATGCTAGGCCAAAAGGTTTTCTTAAAAAATAACAATTATGTATTTATGTTCAGCAAAAGTGAAGATGGAAATTAAGGTACAGATCATTTTGTTTCTTTCCTCTTTGCCTGGCTATCTCAGAAAGCAAGTGGCTAGGAAGTGGCCTCTTGTCACCTGTTTTCCATGCCTACCCTGTTTTACCATGCGGCAACACAAACCCCCACTCCCCTGCCCCATGTTTCTCTCACCTAGCTTCCCATTAACTGTTCTAGTTTGCTTCTTCCTTCAGGGCAGCAGAGATGCCATCTCCCCCAGGAAGTCCTCCCTGATCTCTCCATCTCTGAATCTTTGTAACACTAAGTTACTAGTACACACAAATTTAGCTCTTGATCATATTTGGTCTTATAATCATTCTCTGATTCAAATATCAGAGTGGGAGCAAGAGTACTTTTTTTCAGTAGGAAATTCAATACAATTGTTGGCTATTGTTACTGTGAGAGGTAGCTTAATGCAATGATTCAGATAGATTTGGGTTAAAATTATGACTCTGTTCCATCTCTTACAGGCTGAATGATTTTGGGCAAGTCATTCCCTGAGACTCAGTTCCCCTAACTAGAAAATGGGAATAATACTGCCTACTGATGACAGTGGTGAGCTGTCTGGAGCAGCCGCTGCCATCACGTTGCCTACAGGTGGAAGGCGTGGCCAGGACTGCATGTTCCATGGAGCCAGCGAGTGCCAGGGACAAGCAGGAGCTCTACCCCTTCTGAACTGGGGAGGGAGCTACTCAGGTGCCACTGCAACTACCCAAACCATGGCTGCAGACCCAGGCCTCCTGCTCCACACAGCAGGCAGAAGCCCCACCCTCCCGGGCACAGCTACAGCCACTCAAATCACGACTGCAGATCCAGGCATCCCTGTACTCTTGAGGGTCCAGGAAGGTCCTCGCTTGCCTGTGCAGGCTCAGAGGTGCCTGCTCCCACTGCCTGGCCTCTCCCTCCTCCTTATGCCTGCTCTAATCTTAGAGCAGGGTTGGGGCCAAGCTCGGGCACTGTCACAGCCTTGCTGGGTGTGCTCACGCTAGGACTCTGTTGCCTCAGCCCCCTCCAGACTTTAGGCACTGACAAACATGGGGAAAAGCCGAGGTGGGGGCTGAGGGCGGCTCTGCGCTGGCCTGCACTTGCCTGTTGGCACGAGCAGCCTGGATACCATGACTGAGGCAGGAGGCAGAAAAGCTCCTGGACAGAAGGGGGCGGGTCCCTGTTGAGACCCCACCTTCAGGCCTGGGAGCTGGGCTGTGAGTCCCACAAACCAGGGTGGAGATTTGTGGTGCCTTTTTCAGCCTGCCCATGGCCACCCATGGACCAACTGCATGCACTTCTTCCCCTCTGAGACCCATAAAAGCCCTGGGCTCAGTCAGACCACAGAACAGAGGGAGGATGCAACAACCAGCTGTAGAGAGGAGCTACCCTCTCTGCTGAGAGCTGCAGACAATGGGACAACCTGCTTGCAGAGTGGAGCCACCAACTCTAGGGCCTCCTCTCTGCTGAGAGCTGCAGAGACAATGGGATGACCTGCCCGCAGAGAGGAGCCACTTCCTCTTTGCCAAGAGCTGCAGATGACAGGATGACCAGCTGCAGAGAGGAGTTACCTTCTCTGCTGATAGCAGGAGCTACTCTCTCTGCTGAGAACTGAACACTTGTTGGGACAACCTGCCTGCAGAGAGGAGCTATCTTCTCTGCTAGGAGTTAAACACTCATCAGGACATCCTGGCCATGGAGAGAAGCTGCTCACTGCGGGTCTTCTCTGAACTGTTCTATTGCTCAATAAAGTTCCTCTTTGTCTTGCTTACCCCTCCGCCTGTCTGTGTACCTCATTCTTCCTGGTCATAGGACAAGAACTTGAGACTCACTGAATGGCGAAGCTAAAAGAGTTCCTGTAACACAAACAGGATTGAAACATGTCCCTTGCTCACCAGGTTATGAATGAAGAGGAGAGATGAGCTGTGGCCCTTCAGGAAGCCCAGACCTGGGAGCTCCCTGATCCAGGGTGTGACTCCCTCTTTGGGGCCCCGTGGTTCCTGGTGCCTCCAAGCTTCCAGGCGCCGCCTCATTCCCCAGTACCAGCTGGGAAAGCTGCTTGTGGTGCACCTGGTCCAGCTGCAGCCTCATAGAGAGCTAGCACCTATGCAAGCACCTTGAGCTACCCACCTGGCAGCAGCAGCTGACATATCTGGCTGTGCAGAGGCCAGGCTCCATGCTCACTCACACAACCCTCTCGCTCCACGCCTGACTCCAGTCTCTCTTGGAGGCATGGTATCCAGCCCGGTAGCATGAGCTGAGCACAGCCTGCCAGGCCGAGTGGGCGGAACAAGCCCAGAAGGCCTCAGCAAAACTGGGGCAAAGGCCCCACCGGCCACAGGTTTCCAGCCAGAAAAGCGACACCCCAAGATCCCATGTCACTACCTCAAGGGCTGTTGTGAGATTTAAATGAGATATTTTTGTAAAGCATCTGTCACAGTACCTGGCATTGGAAATGCTCTATAAATATTAATTCCCTTCCTCCTAATGACTTTGTGAATGTCAGTTTTATCTCTCCAACAAGATGTTCTTGAAGACAGATCATATATTTTACGTATTTCATTAGATCTTCCACATTCTTAGAACATAACTCAATGCATCATAGGCACTTAATTAAGTACTTCTTGGTTTGATCACAAGTAAAAATCATGGCTGTAGGTATGCCTTACAATAGACCAGTGTTTCCTAAATGCTGGTACCAGGTGAACTACATTAAACTCATCCAAAGAGCTTCTTTTTATTGGGGGTGGGGATGAAGGGGGTGGGGGAGATAGGGAACAGGGCCTTGCTCTGTAGCCCAGGCTGGAATCCAGTGGCATGATAACATGGTCAGTGAGGCCTGGACCTGCCAGGCTCAGGTGATTGTCCCACCTCAGCCTCCCTTGTAGCTGGGACTATAGGCACATGCCACCACACTCAGCTAATTTTAAATTTTTCTAGAGATAAGGTCTTGCTATACTGCCCAGGCTGGTCTTGAACTCCTGGCCTCAAGTGATCCTCCTGCCTCAGCTTCCCAAAGTGTTGGTATTACAGGTGTGAGCCACCGCACTTGGCCCAAAGAGCTTCTTAAAACTAAAATTGCTAGATCCCTTCCCTAGATATTCTTATTAAGAAAATCTGTTCCATTAACTTCCAATAACTGAGAAAGGTCTTCCAATTTTTACTTTAGATATTTTTATTAGATATTTTTGCACTGCTTGAATTTTTAAATAAGTATCCTTTATTTTATAATTTTAAAATAAAGACAACTTTTAAATAAAAAAAAGAAAAACTGACCAGAATCAGAAGTGAAATCTAGAGTACCACAAAACATTTCTTTCATAAGTAACGGGCAAGTAAAAAAAAAAATAATAATGAAGTAAAAATATCCCCTGGCCACAACTGGGGAAATATGAGCATGGCCTGATATCAGATGATCATTTTGATTTTTGTTTTAGATAAAATTTTATGTTGCATCAAATGTCTTTATTCTTAGAACACACATGCTGAAATGAGAATTTCAGGTGAAGTGTTATAACATCTGCAACTTTCAAATGGTCCAGCATATATGTATATATGCATATGTATGTATGTGTGTGTGTATATATGTATATATATATACACACACACACACATACATACACGAGAAATAAGGCAAAATGTTAACAATTGTTTAATTTAGTTGGTGGGTATTTGGGTGTTCAATTTATTACTCTTTCAAATTCTCAGTATGATTAAAATTTTTCATAATAATAGTTGGGGGAAAATATTCTCAGTTGATTCTGGTGATAACCTAGCTTGGGAACCACTGTTTTACCCAATAGATTCATTCCTGAAGTTAGAAAAATAAGAATTCTGAGATATACAACATATAAATGCTCTGAAGGCAATAGTATTTAAAGAAATCTCAAGTCACAATCTCTCTGTAAAACACTGTCTCCTAATTAATTGTTCATAAACCTACATTTCACATAGGATTTGCTTAAGGTCAGCGCTCAGATAAGGGCAGACTTGAAATGTTGGTTAAGGGAAGAAGAGGCATGTACAAGCACAAAGCCTGAGGGTTGTACTTGACTTCTGTCTGCTCCCTAACTCCTGTCTTGCTGATTTAGCTATTGAATATTTATCAAACCAGTCCCCTCCTCTCCTCCACTCCTGTTACTGCCTTGGGTCAGACTTCATCCTATCTCCCCTGCACCAGTGCTGAGAGTTCCAGCTGATGGCCCTGCCTTGGGTCCTACCCAGCTCAGATTCACTTCCTCCTTGGCTAATACATATCCAAAACATATGCTGGCTCGTTGCTCTTCTACTGAAAACCCTACAATGGCTTCCCACTTCAAAATCAAGTCTAGAACTCTTCAACCTGTTTATAATATCCTCTCAACTTTGCCAGCCTCAACTCTCACCAAACTCACATTTTATAGCCCAGTAACAGTGAATTCCCCATGATACGTCTCACCTCCATGCTTCAGCCCATGCATTCTTATTCCACCTTGCTCAGGCATCACTCTCTTTCTGAAAGCTTTCTTGGATTTACCACCTGCCATGCCTTCCCTCCCATCTCCCATACAGAGGTTAGAGTCTCCTATTTGGTTCTCCCACAATACCTCGACAGAGTTTGATCTGTGCAGTTAACCAACTGCTCACAATTATTTACTTATAAGACTATTTACTCCATATCCTGGGACTTCTTGGGGAAGGACTGGATTTTATTCATCTTTATAGCCCCAGTACTTATTTCTGCTTTGCCTTTCTGATGCCCCATTTTCTCCTCTAGAGAATCAGAAGAATATCACCAACTTGAAAGGCTGGCATTAATTAAGTATTCAAAGCTTACCACAGGCATACAATAGGCCTTCAGCACATTTGATTTATATGCTCAGCATCTCTTGTTTTTCGCTTTCCAATTCTGCCCTTCAGGACCAGCCTCTTACACTGGCCCTGTTTCCAGCAAGGACACAGCAAGTAAGCTCCCCATCCATCTACATGCCAAAATAGTGAGGGTCTCAAACTCCAGATCTGCCTCAGGCTTCCCCACACAGCCAGTGCCCTCTGGACTCTAGGATGACTCAACTAAGGAACCAATGCCGTACTGCAAACATTTCTTGAGCAGTTTTATGCAAGGCAATGTCCCTGATGCAGTGGAAAGTGATACAACACGTACAAAAAATGTATGACCTCTTATAGGGTAGGGGAAGGGTGAGGAGACAATTAGACAAGTGAAGGCAGTAAAATTCAAAGAAGAAAAACGTTGTACGTCTCTGGGGGTAGACAGAAATGCCTTAGAGGAGGTGGCATTTGAACTAGACCACAAAGGATGGATTAAAGCTAAGAGGCTGTTTCCAGAATTATGTGTGTTCCATAAAACACAACACCGAAATGCTACTGTTACTCAGATGAAAAGTAAAGTAAATTTAGAAAATGCTGCCTACTATGTACCCCTCTAGGAGATCTGCAATGCACAGTAACAAGCGTGAAATAAGGAACCCTACTTAACTGTGTTGAACCCAGCATCCTAAGTTTGTTTGACTACTAGTTAATTCCCTATTTCTTTCCTCCTGGGAGGAGAGAGTTATAGCATCTTTCAAGCTCTGAGGTGTCTTGAAGTAGGGAACCCTAAATAACTCTGTTTAACCCAGCATCCCAAGTTTGTTTGAACACTAGTAAGTTCCCTATTTCTTTTCCCCTGGAGTTAGATGTATAGCAACTTGGAGAATACACTTTAAGAAACAACAGGTGAAATGTTACCCTTTCAAAGCTATCCATTTGCATTTTACCAGGACTTCACATTGATAATACCTTCATATCTGATTTTTTAACAACACAACCAGCAATTTTTAAAATTCTCCTGACATTTTGTCAGAAGAGAAAAAGCAATGGAAGATGCTGCAGAACCAAGAAGTTTCTCATTGTGAAACACAGTGTAGACCATAAGCCTTTTTATCAAGCGAAGGGAACACCACATCTCTGACTGAGTCCATTCATTCTTTGTTAGGATGTTTACACTCTTATAGCTGCCCTCACTCCCTCTGCAACCTGCTGACTGGGTAAACAACACCAGACTTGAAAGCAAAGGGAACAACATTGCATAACAACAAGCCCACAGGGCATGTTTTGCTCCTTTATATTTACCAAACAGTTGTGCTTGTAAAAGACAAGAAGGAAAGGGGCACTGCAGCTCATCTGTCCCCACTCCTGAAATTACAATGCTGAATTATTCAGTCTGAGAGTTAACATGCTTACCGGGAGTGAGGCACTGTGCTCATGATACAAAGAAAAATAAGGTATAGTCGTTACTTCACAAGCCAGGGCAGACAGGCAAACAAAATGTAATGCAGCAAAGTGCAAGCAAACACTTCTACAATAAGAGGGGAGTACACAGCAGCCAGGACTCCTTACCTTTGCCTGGGCTTAAGGTCAAAAGAAAGTATGTTAAAATAAGGAAAAACTCCTCTTCATTCTTAAAGAATTGAAAAAGAGTTTTCCAGGCAAATACAATATATGGAGAGATATAGATATACAGATGTAGATAGATGATATAGATATAGATACAAGGCCAGGCATGGTGACTCACATCTATTAATCCCAGCACTTTGGGAAGCCAAGGTGGGGGGACTGCTTGAGCCCAGGAGTTTGAGACCAGCCTAGGCAACATAATGAGACCCCCATCTCTTCAAAAAGATTAAAAAATAAGCCAGGCATGGTGGTGTGCACCTGTAGCCCTAGGTACAAGGGAGACTGAGATGGGAGGATCACTTGAGCCTGGAAGGTTGAGGCTGCAGTGACCTCTGATCATGCCACTGCCCTCCCACCTAAGCTACACAGCAAGACCCTGTCTCAAAAAAAAAAAAAAAAAAAAAAAAAAAAGACATAGATATAGATACACATACACACATTTAAAAAAAAAATAAGGCCATAGGGCTGAGTAGAATAGGATACGTGATATGATTTGGATATCTGTCCCCTTCAAATCTCATGTTGCAATGTAATCCTCAGTGTTGGAGGTGGGGCCTGGTGTGAGGTGTTCATGAATGGTTAGCACCATCCCCTTGGTGATGAGTAAATTCTGGCTCCAGTAGTTCATGTGAGATCTGGTTAAGAGTGTGGCACCTCTGTCCTCACTCTCTCTTGCTCCCACTCTTGCATGTAACATTCTGGCTCCCAGTCACCTTCTATCCTGACTGTAAGCTTTCTGAGGTTTCACCAGAAGCAGATGCCAGCACCATGCTTCCTGTAAAGCCTGTAAAACTGTGAGCCAATTAAATCTCTTTTCTTTATAATTTTCCCAGCTTCAAGTATTTCTTTGTAGTAATGCAAAAATGAACTAACAATAGGATAGGACAAGATTGAAAAGAAAAAAAGAGCAGCCAGTCTGGAGAAGGTGTCAAACTGAACTACTGCATCTAATTTCACTTATTCCAAAAATCCCACAAAAATTCAGTAAAGTGCTTTCTTCTTATTAACAAAACCTTACAAGTGCAGAGAAGACAAGAGAAGACAATGGTGTCAAATTTTGGAAGCTTGGGAAGCAGATGAACAAGTAGTAACGGACTTAGCATACTCAGAATATCCAGAATTCAGCTGATTTAAACCACAGAATCCTTAAAAAGTACAGGAACTGACAGTACCTTGTACTCCTAGAGCAGGTGTATAGGATGCTAGAATAAAGAACACAAGAGAGAAGGCTAATCAAGGAGTTAGATACCTAGACTCCCCCTCCTCATTAACAAAACTCCAAAGGCTTGTCTCTGCAGAGCGCAAAACAGAAATATCCAGTATTTGCTTGAAATAATCTGAGGAAGGGGATTGGGGGATACAGAGCAAACTAAAATATCCATCAACTGAAAACTAGTGAACCTGAATGATGGGTAGATGGGGATTCACTGTATTGCCGTCCCTACTTTTGTAATCTTTAGCATTCCCCATAATAAAAAGTAAGAGTGTCTTTGGCCTGGCAGTATCCAGCATGGTTGAGGGGGAAACACATCATAGATAAGGTACTATGTCTACAGAAGGTAGAGTGCAAATGTTCCCACATTCCTTCTGAGTACCAAGGCACAGTCAGATAGAACCCCACCATCCGAAGAAGAGTGAAAGACTCTTTGCTGGTGAATGTACCCAAGGGAAAACCTGAAGATGCTAACATCAGGGGAGCCCAACAAACAGCCCATCCAGATCACCCTACTGTGAGGCTCAGAGCTAATTATCTCCATTCTGTATTCAGAGTTTCCTGATGGTACTTTTTAAAAAGAGCTTTATGTCATATAGCATATAATTCACCCTTTTAAAATACACAATTTTGCTCTAGGAACTACATGAAAAATAAAATGTATATTTCAGTGGTTTTTAGCATATTCACAGAGTTATACAACCATCACCACAATCAATTTTAGAACATTTTCCATTCCCCCAATGAAAATCCTACACACATTAGTAGTCACTGCATTCCCCCGACTCCCGCAAGTAACTACTAATCTATTTTTTTGCCTCTATAGATTTGTCCATTCTGGCCATTTCATATACATGAAATCTTACACTGTGTGGTCTTTTGTGAGTGACTTCTTTCACTTAGCATAATGTTAAGGTCTTGACAGCTTTTTTTCCTCCTCCTCTTAATCAGGAGCAACACAGTCAAGGATCACATTTTAGAGTGACATCTTGGGAAAGCCTCTATTAAAGATACAGACCACGGCAAACACACAACAAAGAGACTTGAAGGAAACAGATAATATGCAAGGACAGAAATACCATTAATATTCTCACAAATTGAAATAAAACTACATCCATGAAACAAAAATAGGAGGCTATATAAAGGAAACACAGAGAACAAAAAGAGCTCTTAGACATTGACAACATAATAGCAGAAATTTTTAAAAATCTTCAATGAAAGGATTGAAAGATAAAATCGCAATCTTCTAAAGAATAAAATCAAAAGACAAAGATATGGAAACAGCAGAGAGAAGTTAAGAATATTCTAAAGGCTCAGTACAGGAGGTCCTATATCCAAGTAAGAAATTCCCAGGAAAGAACAGAAAAAAGAAAAATCATAACAATATAATTCAATAAAATTTCAGAGAACTGAAGGATGCAGGTTGCCAGCTCGAAAGGGCCCAGCACACCAAGCACACTGTGAAATTTCAGAAAGTTGCAGACAAAGAGAAGATTTTACACACTGTCAGAGAGGAGGGAAAGACAAATAGGTTATATATAAAGAATCAGAAATCAGAACCCTTCCAACTTCTCTACAGCAACAATAAAGACAATAAAGCAATGCCTTTAAAATCTGAAGGAAAATGATTTTCAACTTAGAGTGCAATACCCAGATAAACTACCAATAAAGCACAAGAATAGAACAATGATACTTTAAAGTATACAAGACTCAGAAATTCATATTCCATGCACCGTTTTATAAGAAGCTCCTACTTTGAGAGGCCAAGACAGAAGGATTACTTGAGCGCAGCAGTTTGGGAGCAGCCTGGCCAACATGGCGAGACCCTATCTCTACAAAAAGTGAAAAAATTAGCCAGGCATGGAGGCATGCACCTGTGGTCCCAGGTACTTGACAGGATCACTTGAGCCCAAGAGTTTGAGGCTACAGTGAGCTGTTTCACATCACCGCACTCCAGCCTGGGCGACTGAGTGAGAACCTTTCTCAAAAACAACAACAACAAAGAGCTCCTGGAGGATGTCCTTCACTAAGTGGTATACAAGAAACATCTAGAGATCTAGTCCAAAGACAAGCAACAGAGGACCCCAACAGGACCCCAACATGACTACCACAGGAAGTAGTCAACCAGACTAAAGAAGTGTAACTCAAGAGACAGACACATTGAAGACAGCCATCACCAACAACCCCACTGCCTTTAAACCCTCTTTTGTGTTGTGTTCAAATATTTTAAATATATGACTATAAAGTTTTCAAACATACATAAAAGTAGACCCCTGACACCCATCACCAAAATTCAACAATTACCAAGATTTTGACATGTTAACTTAATCTATCCCTTCCCCCCCATTTTTTCTTTGTTTACATATTTATTATTATTATTATTATTATTATTATTATTATTTTAAGACAGGGTCTCGCTCTGTTGCCCAGGCTGGAGTGCAGTGGTGTCATCATGGCTCACTGCAGCCTCAACCTCTGGGATGCAGCAAACCACCTGCCTCAGTCTCCCACAGCGCTGGGATTACAGGTATGAACCTCAGCACCCAGGCTGTTTAAGTATTTTTAAACAAATTCTACATCATATCATTTTATCCCTGTGTACCTCAGAACTCATCTGTATATTATTCATCTTCTTACATTATACTACTATTATCACACCTGAATAAAAGTAACAGTAATTCCTTGATATCATCCAATACCTAGTCCATAAAATTTTCCCCAACATCTCAAAAATGTCTTTTTACACACATCCACATGCATACTTGTAGCAGCACACCTCACAACTGCAAAGATATGGAACCAAACTAAGTGCCCATCAACCAATGAGTGGATAAAGAAAATGTGGTATATATCCACCACGGAATACTACTCAGCCATAAAAAGGAATAGAATAATGTCTTTTGCAGAAACTTGGATTGAGCTGGAAGCCATTCTTCTAAGTGAAGTAACTCAGGAATGGAAAACCAGATGCCTTATTTTCTCACTTAAGTTGGAACTAAGCTATGAGGACACAGAAACAATACAGAGCAATATAATGAAATTTGGGACCTGGGGAAGGACGGGGCAAGGGGAGTGAGGGATAAAAGACTATATATTGAGGGCCGGGCATGGTGGCTCACACCTGTAATCTCAGCACTTTGGGAGGCTGAAGTGGGCAGATCACAAGGTCAGGAGATAGACCATCCTGGCTAACACAGTGAAGCCCTGTCTCTACTAAAAATAAAAAAAAATTAGCCAGGTGTGGTGGTGGGCACCTGTAGTCCCAGCTACTCGGGAGGCTGAGGCAGGAGAATGGCGTAAATCCGACAGGCAGCGCTTGCAGTGAGCCGAGACAGCATCACGCACTCCAGCCTGGGTGACAAAGCAAGACTCCGTTTCAAAAAAAAAAAAAAAAAAAGACTACATATTGGGTACGTGTACATTGTTTGGTTGACAAGTGCACTAAAATCTCAGAATTCACCACTGCAGAATTTATCCATGTAACCAAAAACCACTTGCAACCCAAAAGTCATTAAAAAAAAATTTTTTTTAATGTCTTCAATGCCAGGTGTGGTGGCTCATGCCTATAATCCCAACATTTTGGGAGGCCAAAGCAGGAGGATCGCTTGAGCCCAGGAGTTCAAGAGCAGCCTGGGCAACTTGGTGAGACCTCATCTCTTCAAAAAATTTTTTAAAAAAATTTGTTGGGTGTGGTGGTATATGCCTGCAATCCCAGCTTCTTGGGAGGTTGAGGTGGGAGGATTGCTTGAGCTCAGGAGGTCAAGCCGTGTTCATGCCACCGTACTCCAGCCTGGGTGACAAAGTGAGACCCTGTTTCAAAAAACAAAAAGTCTTTTTTTGACTGCATGTGGTGGCTCATGCCTATAATCCCAGCACTTTAGGAGGCCGAGGTGGGCAGATCACCTGAGGCCAGGAGTTCGAGACCAGCCTGGCGAACATGGTGAAACCCCATCTCCAGTAAAAATACAAAAATTAGCTGGGCATGGTGGCACACACCTGTAATCCCAGCTACTCAGGAGGCTGAGGCAAGAGAATTGCTTGAAACCAGGAGGCAGAGGTTGTAGAGAGCTGAGATCGTGCCATTGCACTTCAGCCTGGGCGACAGAGCAAGACTCCATTTCAAAAAAAAAAAAAAAAAAAAGTCTCTTTGCAATTAAACTAAATTGTGTCCCCCCACAAGTTCATATACAGGTTGAAGCCCTAATTGTGTCCCCCCACAAGTTCATTGTGTCCCCCCACAAGTTCATACATATGTTGAAACCCTAATTCCTAGTACCTTAGAATGTGACTGTTCATGTATTTGGAGATAGAGCCGTTAAAGAGGTAATTAAATTAAAATGAGGTCCTTAGGGTGGGCCCTAATCCAATCTAACTGGTGTCCTGATAGAAAGAGAATAGGACATGTAGCAGACACTGGGAGTGTGCATATACAGAGAAATGACCATGCAAGGAAGTGGCAAGAGGGCAGCCATCTGCAAGCCAAGGAGAGAGGCCTCAGAGGAAACCAATCCTGCCAGCACCTTGATCTTGGACTCCTAGCCTCCATAACTGTGCAAATATTAATTTCTGTTGCTTAAGCCACCCAGTGTGTGGTATTTTGTTATGGCAGCACTAGCAAACTAACACACAGACTATCCGAATCAAAACAAGGTTCACACATGACATCTGGTTATAATTCTTAAGTCACTTTATTATTTTTTTCATGTCATTGACTTGTTGCAGAAGCCAAGTCACTTGTCTGACAGAATGTTCTACATTCTAAATTTTTCTGTTTGTTTCCTTAGAGAGTAATTCAACTTGTCATCCTTTCCCCCATCTTTCCAATATATTAAAGTTAGCTCTAGAGGCTTAATGAGATTTTAAGAGTCAATGTTTGGGTAAGAATATTCCATAAGTGGTGCTGCACAGTTTTTTTTTTTTTTTTTTTTGAGATGGAGTTACGCTCTTGTTGGCCAGGCTGGATTGCAATGGCGCAATCTCGGCACACCGCAACCTCTGCCTCCCAGGTTCAAGTGATTCTGCTGCCTCAGCCTCCCGAGTAGCTGGGATTATAGGCATGTGCCACCACACCTGGCTAATTTTGTACTTTGAGGAGAGATGGGGTTTCTCCATGTTGGTCAGACTGGTCTCGAACTCCCAACCTCAGGTGATCCACCTGCCTTGGCCTCCCAAAGTGCTGGGATTACAGGTGAGAGCCACCAGGCCGGGCCTGCATATTCTCTTTTTAACCTGACAAAAAATGCGTAGGTAAACTTGGTCCAGGTTCTTTCTGCCTCTATTTGTCTTGACCATATGCTGATGAAGTACCTGCTCATCTCCACACGATTTGTTTGGGCTAGTTGGTGACATTCACTTTATCCTACCAAAGAGTTCTGCTTTGACCTACTCCTTGAGAGCTGAAAGGAGGCCAAAGAGAGACTGGAAGTAGAAAAGACAGAGCCGTCTACTCTCTGTAACCACATTCCACACGTCCAGTGTGTGCCCACACTACAACCCTGTCAGATGTCTCAATAGTAGTGATCCTTGTTTCCTAAGATTCACTCACATCCTTGCCCACTGACTTCCCCATTAGAGCCTTTTAAACCCCCTGGAAATCTAAAGCCATATTATGACCCAGAGTTTAGATCTAACAGTGACAAAGCTTGCTCGGTTTGTGCTTGCCTTTTGGTTTTTTAAAAAACATTTGTTTTAGTAATACAAACATAGGTGGTTAAATTGTACAGAAAAGTAAGAGAACGATGAACATAAAAGTCAGGATAATCATTATGTCTGGTGAGGAGAAAAGGTGGTATGAGTTCAGGGCAGAGAGTGGACAAACAGCTTCTAGGATACAAATAATGTTCATCTGATAAATTGGATGGCACATTCACAATTTTCTTTCTTTTATTTTTTGAGACAGCATCTCACTATTTTGCCCAGGCTGGTCTTGAACTCCTGGCCTCAAGCAATCCTCCAACCTCAGCCACCTGAGTAGCTGGAATTGCGAACATGTGCCACTGCATCTGGCCACAATTTTAATGTTCATCTTTAAACTGAAAATATGTATTTAAAACATTCTTTCATACCCATTGTATATTTCGCATTAATTATTTTTATGTAAGCAGTCCACCATAGCTAGAACACAGGGTTTGAAGAGTAGAGTAAAAGGAGAAAAGACTGGAAAAGGAGTTTACTCTACAGACAAATAGGAACCTTAATCATGCTCTCTTGGAAGTAACATCAGGGAACATTTATACCCAGTATCAATTAAAATGGCTGTCTCATAATCTATCTATCAAGAATGATAGGAAAAAATCCATCTTTTCTAAGTTACCTAAATATGAAATACTCGACATCTTAAACATCTCACTGGGGAACATAATAATATGATTTTGATGTATTTTTCCAGGGAGAGGAGTTTCAGCTTGCCCTAGGGAACACGTTTGCCTCAAATTCTTTTTTTTTTTTTTTGAGACAGAGTCTCACTCTGTCGCTCAGGCTGGGGTGCAATGGCGCGATCTCGGCTCACTACAACCTCTGCTTCCCGGGTTCAAGTGATTCTCCTGCTCAGCTTCCAGAGTAGCCAGGATTACAGGCACATGCCACCACACCCAGCTAATTTTTGTATTTTTAGCAGAGATAGGGTTTCACCATGTTGGTCAGGCTGGTCTCGAACTCCTGACCTCAGGTGATCTGCCCACCTTGGCTTCCCAAAGTGCTGGGATTAAACGTGTGAGCCACTGAGCCTGGCCTGCCTTAAGTTCTTAAATGACACAAAGCTGGGAGGGATGCAGAACAAATGTTTTACATGACAGAATTAGAATATATCTTGGCAAGCTGGAGTGACAGGTCAAATCTAGGCCAATTTCTAATAACATCTCACATTTGTTGAGAACACTCGATATGCCAAGAGCTTTACATAATTTATCTCATTTAATCCCTACAACCACACTGTGAAGTTGAGATCCAGGAAAGTAACTTGCCCAAGGTCATAAAGCAAGTTAATAGCAGAGTCATGATTTGAACCTAGGTTTGCAAGCTCAAGTTTCAGTCTCAAGTGAGATTCCTTCAGCCACCAGAAATTAACATTCAAAACTGAATCCTCTGCTAACACATTGGGAATTAAGAAAACAATAATAAATAAATAAAAATCTCAATCCTCTTTAATTCAGCCTGTCACCCTCAGAAAACTGCACCACCCAATCCCAACCCCCTTGGGCATATGAGGGTATCAAGTACCTCCAAAGAATGATCAGATCAAATGAAAAAACAAACAAAAACAAAAAAGAATAATCAGATTAGGCCATTTTCATTAATGTAACACTTGGGGACCCCCAACAGCTGCCAGGAAACCTCCATCTGTCCTCAAAAGCAAGTCCAGTCTCAAAAGCAAGCTGTAACAGGATTCTCTCTGCAACCCATTCCCAGCTCAGCCATGTCTGCCTCCCCATCTGTATTTAAGACTTTGCAAAACTCAAGCTCTGCAGTTATAAATGGAGGCCCCTTACCACAAAGGTTGCTCAGCAAGACCCCTCAGTCAGGCTATTCCCTACCTTCAATTTTCTCTCGTCCTCAGGGGCACTGTGATTTGATGGGTGTGTATAGCTGAGAGAACAGCACAACCGGCTCCAGTGCACAGTCATATCCAATGGAGCTATCCCGAAAGACAGCCAGAGAATTTTAATGAAAACCAGAAAACCCCTGGCTGCTAAGTCCAATTGCAGTTCAGGCCTGCCAGCCCCTCCCCCTGCAGCTAAGAATCTCTGAGCCAGCTTTGCCCCAAAGAGCAGGGAAGAAAATCCATTTTGCATTCAGTAAATCCTTCCATAGCAGCCATTCCCAGGGTCATTTAGGTTAAAGGTGAGGCATATGATAACTGCAATGGGGCCCAGGGACCCTGAGAGGCACAGGGTGTGGCAGCAGCAGATTTGAGCCAACAGATTATGAAACAGTCATTTAAAAAAAAAGAAGTCTTTCCTTCTGCCAAAGCTCTCTGCCCACAGCTGCATACAAGGCTAGCGAGGAATCTTAACAAGCTTAAAGGGGCCGTATTTCAGATACTCGAGAACCAAGACAGGAGGAAATAAGTATTTTGAGCACTTACTATGTATCAAGTGCTCTGATCTCATTTCATCCTCACTGTGAGATGGGAACTGTAAACTGCATGTAACAGATAAGATCACTGACTCAGAGAGGTTCCGTAACTTGTCCAAGGAACACAGTTAGCAAGAGGGGAAGCGAGATTGGAAAGTTCAGTGTGGGTGAGGCTCATCAGAAGTATCAAACTTTCTGTTAGCAGAGAGCAGAAAAAAAGAAAAAGAAAAGAAAAAAAGAAAAAGAAATACTAAACTCAAAATCCTGACCTGTCCTGACTAATAAAAAGAATGACCATTTACTGAACACTGGCTATGTGCCAGGCACTAAGCTAATATTTTTACATGCACTGTATCCCCTAATCCTCACGGCAACTAGATAAGATATAGGTCGTTATTACCTCCATTTAGTAATGAGCAAACTATGGCTTAGACATTCAATAACTTGATCAAGGTCACTGCATCACCAGGATTGGAACCCTGGTCTAATTCCAGAGTGCTCACCTTAAAACACTCACCCTAACAGCCTTCAGAAGGGAGCCATCTAGATCATCATGCCAAGCAGGCAACTTGCAGGGAGATTTCTGCTCCCCTCCCCAGCAGGTAATGCACATTCCAGACTTGCCTTTCAATTCCTCCTAGCACTCTTCAGTGGAGGCACAGAATCACTCGCTCTGGGAAAGCTGATAGCTATGGTTCCACCTTCCCATGTACCACGGACTCTGCTGTCCCGACATGAGTGAAGGAGAACGCCACCACCATGATCCAGAGACTCACGTGAGTATAGAAGCAGACAGCTTCTTTCCCCGGGCCCTGCTCCATAGGCCCATGCAACCTCAAGCAGCAACCTCTTCCTCAACAGCTCACAGGCCTGTTTTGTATTCTTAACAGGAGACCACGTGCCTCCTCTTTGAGCAACTGTGATTTCCCAAGGGAGATGACTGTCTAGACACAGCATCTATCTTGACAACCAGACTGGGCCACACGACGTTCGGTTTGATAATTTAGATTTTAGGGTCTGTGTTCAGCTCTCCAGCGAAGGCTCTGTGCCTGGCACCTCTGGGTAATCAGATTGAGTATCATTCAGTGCAACAGCTGACACCCTGGGTTAGAACCGTCTTCCCAGCCAGGCACACACACAGGCACAACACACAAACAGTTCCATTAATGAGGCTAAAACTTGATAGAACTCTTCTATGCATGTTTAGAATTAAGTGCCAGGCTTTGACTGGTGGTAGACTGAATACCTAATATGTATCAGGTACTGTGGTGGGTACATTCACAGTCAATGTCTTAATTGACCTGCACTACATTCTGTAAGGTAGATAGAATTGCTATTATTCAGATGAGGCAACTAAAGCCCAGAGAGATAGCATAATTTGCCCAAAGTCACACAGGAAGTGGCAAAGCTCAGGTTCAAATTCTTTTTTTTTTTTTTTGAGATGGAGTCTCACTCTGTCTCCCAGGCTGGAGTGCAGTGGTGCGATCTCGGCTCACTGCAACCTCCACCTCCCAGGTTCACGCAATTCTCCTGCTTCAGCCTCCCCAGTAGCTGGGAATACAGGCAGGTGCCACCACACCCAGGTAATGTTTGTATTTTTAATGGAGACAGGGTTTTATTATGTTGGCCAGGCTGGTCTCGAACTGCTGACCTCAAGCTATCTGCCAGCCTCAGCCTCCCAAAGTGCTAGGATTACAGGGATGAGCCACCACACCCAGCCTCAAATTCATTTTTAATGTGATTCCAACACCCTTTCAGTCAATTATGAGGCCATTCATTTATTCCTCAGATAATTATTGAGCACCATCTATGAGCCAGCTACTGGGACACTTACAGAGGATACAACTGTTAACGTAAGGTAGGTCCAGTCACCAAAGAACTAATGTTCTTGTGAGGATAGATGACAATGCAGATAGATAATTACAGAATGATGAGATGGGGCCTTACAGGAGTGATGGGGTCAGGCTTCTCTGAGAAAGTGAAATGTGAGCTGAGACCTGAAAGATGAGAATGAGCCAGGCATTTGCAAAGCTAGGAAAAGAGCGCAGGCCATAGACAGAAGAAGTGCAAGGGTTGGCTACTGGAAAAGGCTTGGCATGTCCAAGGAACATAAAGGAGAACAGGGACCAAGGCTGGGTGAGCAGCAGGGAAAAAAGAACGGTTGAGATGACACAGGGCCTTGTTGACCATGGAAAACACTTTGAATTTTGTTCAAAGGGCAATGGGAGATCAAAGAAGAGTTTTAATCAGGGAAATAGTGTAATCTGATTTGCGCTTTAAAGAGATAATTCTGGTCGCTGTGTGGAGAAGTGAGTGTAGGGAGTGGGCAAGACTCAGGAATGAGGGAGAGAGAACGGTGGCCTGGACCACGATAATGGTAGGGTAGTGGATTTTACATTTGGGAATGAGAAAGAAAATACTTGAGGTGAAACTGTTTTTTTTTAAAAATAAAAATAAAAATTTTGAAATTTAATTACAATGTAAAAAAATAAAAGACAAATGAATTTTATTTATTTATTTATTTATTTTTAGAGCAAGTCTTGCTGTCACCCAGGCTGGAGTACAGTGGTGTGATCTCGGCTCACTGCAACCTCTGCCTCCAGGGTTCAAGCAATTCTCCTGCCTCAGTCTCCCTAGTAGCTGGGATTACAGGCGCCCACCATCATGCTTGGCTAATTTTTGTATTTTTAGTAGAGACAGAGTTTCGCCATGTTGGCCAGGCTAGTCTCGAACTCTTGACCTCATGTAATCCACCTGCCTTGGCCTCCCAAAGTGCTGGGATTACAGGCGTGAGCCACTGCACCCAGCAGAATGAATTTTTAAAAAAATAATGAAAATACTTGCTGATGAATGGCATGTGAATGGTGAAGGGAACAAACTCCTAGGTTTCTAGCTTGAACAACTGGGTAGAGGGTGGTACCACGTATTAACAGAGACTGGAGGAGAAGCAAAATGCTCATGAGATAACCAACTATATCACACTAAGAAGAAAAAAAAAAGTGGACCCCAGTTGTTTATTCAAGGGGAAGCTAGGAATTAAAGGCCTGAAGCTGCTACTCTGGTGAAAATAAAGTGTTTAGGGGTTATGATAGAGAATAAAGTGCAAGAATCTGAAAGGCTGCCTTAGGAAACAGGGGTTCCACTTACTTCATGTGGCCATCACTGCCAAACTGGAACCAATGTGTGGAAGACAGACATAGGAAAGGAATTCAGTCTGACGTAAGAAAGGGCTGTCTCATGGTCAGAGTGAAATGAGCTGCCTTGGGAGTGGGAGAGGGTGACTTTTCTGTCATTGGAAGTGTTAAAGAAAAAAACAGATGACCCCTTGTCTACAGGGTTAGAGAGAGAATTCAGTAATTGAATAGGGAAAATGCTACATAAAATCCTCCTAAACTCTGGAATTCTGTGGTTTAAAGATAAAATCTTAATTAATCTAACCTTTAGGACTGGAGTTTCTCCAACAGGGCAGAACTCCCTTGGTATGTCCTACCCCTCAGAAGGCAAATGAGAACAACGTTAGCTAATTTTAGTCACTATAAAGTGACTCCTAGTTCATTTCTAAGTGTCAAACAAGATGTTGAAAGGCTTTTTGGTGTAAGTGAAAGGCATAAGCTATGGAATTGGATATCACATATCTGCAATTGATTAGCGCTGTGTCCTCTGGCAAATTATTTAAATCCTCTGAATCTCAGTTTATTTCTTTGAAATACGGGGAAAGCAATGCCTTCCTCAAGATGTTTACTGTGAGGACCAACGCCTTGTGCCTGATACATTCAATTAAGAATAATAATGAGGCTGGGTACAGTGGCTGACGCCTGTAATCCCAGCACTTTGGGAGGCCGAGGTGGGCAGATCACCTGAGGTTGGGAGATCGAGACCAGACTGGCCAACATGGTGAAACCCCGTCTCTACTAAAAATACAAAAATTAGCCGGGCATGGTGGCGGGCGCCTGTAATCCCAGCTACTTGAGAGGCTGAGGCAGTAGAATCACTTGAACCTGGGAGGCAGAGGTTGCAGTGAGCCAAGATCGCGCCACCGCATTCCAGCCTGGGCGAGAAGAGAGAAACTCCATCTCAAAAAAAAAAAAAAAAAAGAAGAAGAAAAATAGCTAACATCTATTACTACAGATCCATAACTATATGCTAGGCATGTACTATGTGCATTTTAAAAAATTCAATCCTTACAACAACCCAGAAAGTAGCCACTATTATTGTTCCGTTATAAAAACCAGAAAATTGATTTCTAAAGGTAAAGTAACTTATCCAAGAATCATATAATTAGTAATTGCCCAAATTAGGAAAAACCAAATTCAACAAAGTTGAAACAAAAAGATAAAGAAAACCATATTTAGATAAGTAGAAAAAAAGTTACCTACTGTCGAATTAACAAACAATTCAATTCACCAACTAGTCATTTAGTAAATATTTATTAAACATATAAATAAATAACTGAATGAATGAATGATTCCAAAGAACATTTATTGAGTTCCTGCCAGGCACAACATCAAGAAACTAGGGTTACAGAAAATGTACATCAATTTAATTGAGAGTTTGCCATTAACACCACAATCTTCAAACTGCAAATAAACTGCCAACTTAACAACACTTAGTCCATGATAAAAAGTCCTAAGAAATGCCATTCTCAGCTAAGCGCTCATGACTCACGACTGTAGTCCCAGCACATTAGGATGCCAAGGCGGGCAGATACCTTGAGCTCAGGAGTTCAAGACCAGCCTGGGCAACATGGCAAAATCCCATCTCTACAAAAAATACAAAAATTAGTCAGGTGTGGTGGCGTGTGTCTGTGGTCCCAGCACTTGGGAGGCTGAGGTGGGAGGATCACTTAAGCCTGGAATGTTGAGGCTTCAGTGAGCCGAGATCATGCCACTGTACTCCAGCCTGGGGAAGTCAAAATTCTTAGGGGAGAGCTCCGAGCAGTAGGCAGAGAAACAAGAGCACACAACAATGGAAGCTGAGGAAGGAGGCAGTCTCAAAGAAAAGATGAGTAAGACTTCCAAAGGAAGCAGAAATCTAAAAGAATAAAGGCTGAAAAAGTGGCCGACTTAATAAGTAGGAGTTTGTCAAAGGACTTCTCTGGAACTGTGGGGAAATAAACCAAGTTTCAAAGGGCAACTGGATGAATGGGTTAAACAGGAAGATGAGGCACTCTTTTAAGAAGTTTAGCAATAAAAGGAGGGAAAGGGAAAGAAAAGTAAGTAGTCTGATGAGGAGAAGCAGCAAGGCTGTTATAAAGAGTATAAGGTAAGGAGCAAGAGCCAAAAGAAAAGGAAAAGCTGAAGACAGAAGATAGATGCAGAAGATGCAGGAAAGAAACAGGATGACCAGACCCCAGCACGTCAAGAGGGGATAGCTACCCTTGAGAAAGAAGTCACCTTCTGCTCTAAGACAGAAATGAAAGAAAAGAGATTTTGACAAATGGACATGGTGAAAAGTTACTCTGAATCAAGCCTGAATACAGTACAGAGAGTGATCAAATTGAATAACATCATTTTGAACTTAAAATAATATTGATTTTTTTGAATCGCTCATAACTTGGTATTGAAAATGACAACCACCATTTTGGATATAAGTTCTATACACTTAAAAATCAGTATCCTTTTTTTCTGGACAGGAAGTAGGATTTATTGGTCGGCAGTAGGAGGGAGCAGCACAGTGGAAGCCCTCATGAAAGCAGGGCATACCACTGGCCCAGAGGAATGTATTTGACCCCACAGCCATCTGGGATGAGCCACTTCTCATCCCAGAGCCACCATGTCTTCAAATTCATCTGCCCTGGTCAGGTGCAGTGACTTACGCCTTTATTCTCAGTACTTTGGGAGGCCGAGATGGGTGAATGACTTGAGGCCAGGAGTTCGAGACCACCGTGGCCAGCATGGTGAAACCCCGTCTCTACCAAAAAAATACAAAAATTAGCTGGGCATGGTGGCAGGTGCCTGTAGTCCCAGCTACTCGGGAGCCTGAGGCAGGAGGATTGCTTGAACCTGGGAAGTGGAGGTTGCAGTGAGCTGAGATCACACCACTGTACTCTAGCCTGAGAGACAGAGTGAAACTCTGTCTCAAAAAAAAAAAAAAAAAAATCATCTGCATCGAACTTCATAAAGCCCCACTTCTTTCAGATGTCGATCTTCTGGTGGCCAAGGAACTTGAACTTGGCCCTGCGGCGGGCCTCAATCACATGCTCCTGGTTCTGTAGCCTGGTGTGCATAGACATGATGACTTGGCCAGTATGAACCCTGGCCAAGGCTCCTTGAGGCTTTCCAAAGGCACCTCCACTGTTTGGAGCCTACACTGGGGACAGTACAAGGTCAGAGACATAAACATACATTAGAAAGGCCTGTCTCCAAGGTCCCTTAGAACAACCCATACAAGAAACAGGCTGCATACACTACCAAGGAAGCTGCTGTTTGCAGCTATTGCACACCAGGCCCCAAGGAGGAAAGGAACTCAGAAGGCTTAATTGGCCGCAGAAAAATCAGTCTTATAGAGATGTTGGTTATGTTCTGTTTCTTAATCTGGGTACTGGTTACCCTAATGTGTTCAGTTTGTGAACTTCATTAAGCTTTTTTTTTTTTTTTTTTTTAAAAAAAGGTTTTTATAAACTCTTTAACTTTAAAACATTTAAAAAAAAAATTTTTAACCTAGGCAGGGTGAGGTGGCTCATGGCTATAATCCCAGCACTTTGGGAGGCTGAGCTGGGTAGATTTCGCTTCAGGCCAGGAGTGTGAGACCAGCGTGGTCAACATGGTAAAACTCTGTTTCTAGTAAAAATACAAAAATTAGCCAGGTGTGGTGGCACATGCCTGTAATCCCAGCTACTCAGGAGGCTGAGGCAGGAGAATCGCTTGAACCTGGGAGGCGGAGGTGCAGGGAGCACTGCACTCCAGCCTGGGCAAGAGAGTAAGGCTCTGTCTCAAAAAAAGAAAAATATTTTCTTGGTATTTTTAGTAGAGACAGAGTTTTTAACTTAGAATCACCACTCCTCTCCTATTTGTTCAGTTTTTAAAAGAGTAACTCAAGAAAATTATATATTCCTTCAGACAGGGAACATTCCTTACCATTCTTTTAGAGCCCCATAGCACTAAATCAGACTAGATATACAATAGGTATCTAACAAATATACGTTGATGTGATTGGAAGAAGGCTAACACCAAATGTCCATACTCAAAACAAATCTAGGCCAGGTGCAGTGGCTCATGCCTATAATCCTAGCACTTTGGGAGGCCAAGGTGGGTAGATTGCCTGAGCTAAGGAGTTCAAGACCATCCTGGGCAACACGGTGAAACACCGTCTCTACAAAAAAAAAAAAATACAAAAAATTAGCCGGGCGTGGCAGAGCACACCTGTAATCCCAACTACTTGGGAGGCTGAGGCAGGAGAATTGCTTGAACCCAGGAGGCGGAAGTTGCAGTGAGCCAAGATCGCACCATTGCACTCCAGCCTGGGTGATAGAGCAAGACTCCATCTCCAAAAAAAAAACAAAAACAAAAAAACCCACAAATCTTTCTCTAGGAAATGGCACCTTCATGACTGCAAAATCTGGCAGCTCCCTAATTTTAGCCAGTGATTCCACTTAGCATCACTAATGATCTGGACAAACTGACATTATGTGCCTCCTTTTGTGATGAAATGGGAAACATACAACCTCAGCTTTAGAATTCTTGCCCAAAATATTTAACCTGTATATAATCATGCAGAAATAATTATACAAATTCAGATTATGAGATATTGTTAAGAAAACAGACCTGGAATCTTAAAAATATCATAAAACACAAATAAGGGGGGAGACTCCTATAGATTTAAAGAGACAAAAGAGGCATAACAACTAAATTTAATGTGTAACCTTGTTTGGATCCTGGATTAAAAACAAACCGACAGTTATAATGATTAACATTATAACATTAACATTATTATTAACAGTATTTGGACAACAGGGGTATGACAGATTGCAAACATGGCTGTGATTGTTCATGCCCCTGTATCCACGCCCTTGAGCAATATGACTTTGCAGTTATTTCCATCAAGAGGAGCGTGTGACTTGCTTTGACCAAAAGATTGTGGAAGTGATGCTGTGCCAATTCCAAGCCTAGGCCTAAAAACGCTTTGCACTCTTCCACTCTCTTAGAGCCTGCCCATAAGCATGGAAACAAGCCTGTTCTAGATTGCTGGAGGATGAGAGACCCCTCTGGAGCAAAGAAAAGCCATCCAAACCGAGGCCGACTTAGACCAGCCAGCTCCTCGTCAGGCCAGCAGCTGACTCCAGAGGTATAAAGGAGCCCAGATGATCAGCTGAGCCTAACCCACATTAGAAGAACCACCTAACTGGTCCATGGAATTATGAGCACTAATAAACTGTGGTTGTGTTAAGCCACTAAGTTTTGACATGATTTGTTTATCAGCTAGCTGATCAAAGGCAAAATGTAAATATGGACTCTATATTAGATGACATTATGGAATCACTTAAATTTCTAAGGCATGATAATGGTATTATGGCTATGAAGAAGAATATCCCCCTTACACTTAGGAGAATATCCCCCTTACACTGATATATATTAGAGATAAAGGATCATGATATCTGCCCTACTCCCTAGTGTAAATATACATTTCTAAAGAAAGATAAATCAAATGTGGCAAAATGTTAGCAATTAGTAAACCTAAGTAAAGGGTTTTTTGGTTGTCCTTTGTACTAATACGTTTGTTTTAGATTTTTCAAAATAAAAAATTAGATAGAAAAAAAACACACACCCCTATTTACCCTGTAACACAGCAAGCTACCATGCAGTGAACAGATTATTTCCATCCTCCACCCCCTGCCCCTTTTTACTGGAGGCAGCACTACTGCTGCTGAAGGGGGAGGGGAGCAGGTATAAAGTGCAGTAAACCAGGGTTATATTATGATATAGTTAAATGAAAGACTCATTAGGAAACTAAGAAATGTTTAAAGGGAGGTGTGTTAACAGCAAGCAGCCACTGAGGTTTTCTTCTGATATAATCAGAAAAAAAATTTGTGTAGGGTTGGATGGGACTTGAAAAGAACAAAGCTTTGGCAAGGAACATGGGCAGGTCTTTGAATTATTTTGTGCTGGAAAACAAATATTCCTGTGTTTCTCTATTTTAAGAGATTTCTCAAACGCCTGCAAATGAGAAGGGTATCTTGTATTCATCTCTACCCCCTGAAAATCCCTAAAGAATCCTACTACTATAACCTAAATCTGTTTATTCACAACCTCATGAAAGCCTTCTTTATTTAATTTGGATTTTTCCCTCAAGTCATATACAGCAATTATTAATGCTGTATATTGACTTATGTGAACAAACCCAGAGGCCTAGGTTCAAAAGATATGGCTTTCTGAACTAAAATCTAAGAACTTCAGCTTTATTATGCCATATAGAAAAATTCTTAGAGTGAATGGCAAACAAAGCCCATTCTCTCTATAAAAAACAGTAACCCAGGTAGGAAGTTTGTTTGTTTGTTTGTTTTTTAGAACTATCTCTACAAATCTGTTCAAAGATCTTTGGCTTCAAAAAAGTCCAGTAGAGCTATCCCATGTATTATCATTGTCAGATGAGAAAAACATTCAACTTATATAAGAAAGGGAAGAAAATACTGCCAGGTACTGTACATTTAATGAGTTGGTTGTTCTTGTTCATCAGAACTGAAAAATTAATGCAGCAAAGGCATCATTTGGCTCAAAGCCAAATCCATGCCTCATTTTTCTTATAGAATTCCTTGATTCGCTAGCCCACAAACCCCAGGATGCTTCAGAATATAGTTTGAAACTACAGCTTTAAATTAAAATGGCTGTGCAAAAGGAAGGTACCACATACAGAGAGAATCTTCCAGTTGTCTCTACAAACTTTATCAGATTCAGAGAAACCAAGCAGGCTATCAGGTCTTCAAGGAATCTTTGATGTTCAAAGAGAATTCTACTGTACACATTAATTCTCAAAAATGGTCAGGGGCACTGTAAAAACAGCAGCAGGGCAATAGGCTCTCCTAGCCC
This sequence comes from Papio anubis, assembly GCF_008728515.1. Classification (NCBI taxonomy): domain Eukaryota; kingdom Metazoa; phylum Chordata; class Mammalia; order Primates; family Cercopithecidae; genus Papio; species Papio anubis. Next base: position 51,080,012 of record NC_044987.1, on the reverse strand, counting down.
AAATCTGCACATTAGCCTACCTCATGAAAGGACTAGCCATCAGCAGATCTAGACATGGTCTAATACAGACACTGAATTCCCATTCACTCATCACCAGAAGTGTCAACTGTTTAAAGAAGGGTGGATTCATTAACTCATTTATTCATTTATTCTGTAATCATTTTTTTTTTTTTATAGAGACAAGGTCTCGCTTTGTCACCCAGCCTCCCAAGCAACTGAAACTACAGGCATCCACCACTGTGCCCATATATATATATTTTTTCCCTAGAGATAGGATCTTGCCATTGTGCCCAAGCTGGTCTCGAACTCCTGGGCTAAAACGACCCTCCTGCCTTGACCTCCCAAAGTGCTGGGATTACAGGCATGAGCTACCACACCCAGCTCTGTAAACATGTATTGAACAAGTTTTATATGCCAAGCCCAGAGTAGAAAAACACAGCCGAAAAGGGCATGCCCACTGTCCACCAGGAAGTCACAAACTAATGGAGAAGCACAATCCAAGCACTTAGTCAAACTGCAATAAAGAGCTTTGCCATGGTTAAACACTTGAGCCTAGATCCTGACTCTACCACTTAATTGGCTTGGTGGCTTTGGACAAAATTGACTTAACCTCTCCAAGTTTTGTTTCCTCAGCTATAAAATGGGTACCTGTTACATTGAGTTACTATCAGACCTGAGATTATGTATATGACTATACATATTATAGTAACTTTAGGTAAATGTTGGCTAGAATTATTAATCTTTATTATTATCTGAGTGGTTATACTAGGTATCTATTTGTATCTAAAATCCACCCTGAGATTCTAATAATTAGCTGTGTGACCCAGAGTAAGTAATTTAAAATCTCTGGGCTTCAGACTCTTCATCTGTTAAATGAGAGGTTATAGCTAAGTGATCCTAAAATCCCTTCAAGCTCTGGAATATTAAAAGGATCTATGATTGATCTTATACGGTTTCATATGTGTCTCAATGACACTGCTCAGATAAACTGATGAAACAAAGCAACTGCCAAGTAAATCACCTTTCTTCAGTAGTTGTCTGAATCTTTCATTTTACTTCCTTTAACCTCATTACTTACTCAGGCATATATGGCATATGCATAAGTAACAGTCCCCAAAGAAAGAAACAAGTAACTGGGGGAAGCCAGACCCCGATCTGTCCCATTCCTTTAGATTGGGCAGATGCTTCCAAAACAACAGTGAGGGGGCGGGGGTGTGTGCAATGAATGAATGAAGTATCCTATCTCACTGCGGGAGAAGTGCCTTGCTGTGCTTCCACAGTACCTACTGCTTGTCTCTGTATGCCACATTCCACATGGCCATCTCATCTGCCTGCACAGACTAAGCTGACTGAGACTAAAACTCTGTCGTATCAAATTGTGCATCCTTAATCCCAAACACAGTCCTGGAAAGTGATAGGCACCCAGTGTCTTAAAATTAACTACGATTCATACTTTCCTCGGGACCAAAGCTATACATATGCAAGGTGACTGGACACTCTAAGGTGTGGGCCTGACCTCTAGGGACCCTTTTCTAAGTGTCACCACTTAGAAAAAGGGCTGGGAGGGGGGCGGTATTTCACATTTTGGCTTTCAGTTTCCTCACTGGTAAAATGAGGGGAATCTATTAGATCAGGGGTTAGCAAACTATGGCTCATGGGCCAAATCCAGCCTATATCTCTACCCCCAGCTTAGAATTATCTTTACTACTTTTTTTAAGAGACAGGGTCTCACTCTATTGCCCAGGCTTCAGTGCAGTGGCGTGATCATAGCTCACTGCACCCCTGAACTCCTGGGTTCAAGCCATCTCCCACCTTAGTCTCCCGAGTAGCTACAACTACAGGTGTATACCACCATATCCAGCTAATTTATTTGTATTTTGTAGAGATGGGGGTCTCACTTTGTTGCCCAAGCTGGTCTCAAACTCCTGGCTTCAAGTGATCCTCCCCACTCGGCCTGCCAAAGTGCTAGGTTTACAACTGTGAGTCACAGCACCCAGACCATTTTTACATTTTTTAATGATTGTAAAAACAAAGAATAATATGCATCAGAGACCATATGTGGCCCCCAAAGCCTAATATATTTACTTTCTGGCCCTTTTAATAGAAAAAGCTTGCTGCCTCTGGATTAGATTATCTCTAAAGTCCCTTTAAACCCTGACATTTTAGCATTCTAATTCTGCTGGGTTTCCTTGAATTGTCTGATTCCGGCTCTTCACGCAGAGCAGTACCAAGTCTGAAACAATACCAAAGGCACAACAGGAACTCAACTGTGATTTGCTAACTGAATAAATGAATTCTGCAGCAGCAACCCTAAGAACTAACTCCTCTACCAAGGGGGCAAGTGGGTCAATGTGTATCAAGTGACTGCCTAATAAATGCCCCCAGAGTGGACGCCACAGTGAGAGGGACAATCCACTCTATTGGCCTTTTGGATGACAGTGGCACCTGGAAGGGCCTGGAGCTCAGATAACCAGGATTAAAACTCACCTTGTTCCACCAAATAAAAAATACATGGAGCCATCCCCTGAATAAACCCCTTGGGCAAATTATAAAGCTATGTCGAAATAGCTATCAGAAACACAGATCATCTAAACTGATAATCTTAACAGTCATGGACCCAAGAGAATAAATTCCATCCACAATAAGGCATATAGAATAATTTAGCTCACAACATTATTTCTTTTTCCCTCTATTGTTGTTAAAAATACATGAACCAAAACAAGGAATTCAAACAATTATGTCAGGGCAACAAGCCAAGGAAAGTCTTGAATATATGATCCTATTAACACTAATGCAAGATAGAGCAAGGTAAAAGAAAAAATAAAGCTCCCTGCCTCGACTCTTGACTACACATACTTTCCCAAAATAAACAGCCAGCAATTATTCTTTTAATGTTCCTCCTCTATTCACCCATAAATCACTGCTATGTAGAAACCTCTTGCTGATTTCAAAGGATGTTTTTTTTTTTCTTTCAGTCTTCCTCTTTTTGATTGCTAACAATGAGTTCTAAAAAGGGCTGAGGGTGCTTTTCCACCATCCCTCAGTAGAGCATCTCCATTCACAAGTACAATACACTCCAACCACACACTTCGTCGTCATACTGTTACTTATAAATCACAAAGTTGATCTAGAGATTCTGCCTTTTCTCCTTTCCTCTAAAGAAGCAACTTGGGGCTGGGCATGCTGGCTCATACCTGTAATCCCAACACTTTGGGTGATAAGAGGATGGATGGCTTGAGGCCAGGAGTTTGAGATTGGCCTGAGCAACATAGCAAGACTCTGTCTCTACAAAAAATAAAATGATGCCCACTTCTCTCCACAAGGCCCCGTATGCCCAAAAATGACATGGAGTCACAAATCTCACCCCCTCCCCAGGCACCCTGCTCTAGACATACTGGCCTAGAAGGTTTAAAAAAAAAAATCCCACCTCTAATCCCAGCACTTAGAGGCTGAGGCAGAAGGATTGCTTAAGTCCAGGAGTTCGAGACCAGCCTGGCAACATAGTGAGATCCTTAAAAAGTAAGACATTAGCCAAATGTGGTGGCACATGCCTGCAGTCCCAGCTACCCAGGAGGCTGAGGTGGGAGAATCACTTGAGCCCAGGAAGTCAAGGCTGCAGTGAGCCGTGATAATACCACTGCACTCAGCCTGGGCAACAGTGACACCCTGTTTCAAAAAAAAAAAAAAAAAAAATCCTGAATATCATAATGTTCATTTCCAAGCTCTTTATAAACCAGAAGAGAGACGAACACTTAAAATCTGAATTCTTTCCCTAACTCAATAGGTAAGCTTTTTCTTTTTCCAATAGTCAGAGGACACAGACAAACATTGGTCCCTCTGCTGCCCTTTCTATGAACCTCAAAAAAAATCTCTTTACTTCCCAACCTTGTGGTTGTCTTCGCACGTTTTCTAGCCAATCAAAATGAGTTTAATTTTAGCCTGCATCCTTGTTTGAGAGGTAACGAGCCTGCACTAGGTTCATGCTGTCTGAGCTCTGCGACCTCTAAGGAAAGGTCCTGTCACAGCTGCTCGCTGATTCCAGGCCCAAACAGCCTCACCCACCGTCTCTCCAAATCCCATTGCTGTAAGTCCTGCTGCTGTGCCCCAGCATGTCCCTGAGTGGCTGCACTCCACCCTTCTTAGATGCTCTGCCCTTCTCCCTGCTGGAGCATGTGATCTGGAGCATCCACTCAAGCTCGAAAAAGAACCACATGGTTAAAAAGAATCTTTTTAAAGTAGGTAGATAATTAATGTAAAGAAGGGCAGACTGCCTCTACAATAAGATAAATCTGATATCGCCTTGTTTTGTCTCTATAAAAGTCCTTGTAAACTATTTATTAATGTTTGCAAAAAGATGCCGGGTGTGGTGGCTCATGCCTGTAATCCCACCACTTTGGGAGGCCAAGGCAGGCGGATCACGAGGTAAAGAGACTGGCATCATCCTGGCTAACATGGTGAAATCCTGGCCTCTGCATTAAAAATACAGAAATTAGTTGCGTCAGCGGGCGCGGCGAGCGAGAATTGCTTGAACCCGAGTACGGAGGCCATATGGTTTCTCGAAGATCACCATCGCACTCCAGCCCGGCCCACAGCTGAGATCGATGACGCGAGAGACCAACATGCAGCCCGGTTTTGAGGGTGGGAGCGGTAAAGTTTTATTATTTGTTTGAGCTGAGTTTTTGAGATAGGGGTCTACTTGTTGCCTTAGTTAGCAGTGGTGGATCACAGCTCACTATAGCCTCAACCTCCTGGGCTCAAGCAATCTTCTCATTTCAGCCTCCCAGGTAGCTGGGACTACAAGGTATATGTTACCATGCCTGGTTAATTTTTTTTTTTTAATTCTTTGTAGAGACAGGGTCTCACTATGTTGCCCAGGCTGGAACATGTACTTTTTGAAGGTAAAGTTCAATAGAAAATTTGAGGTGATTCAAATAGGCTTTGGAAAACATCTTGGCCAACTTATTGATTATTATCAGGCATCTTTGGAAATAACTACACATTAATTATCCAAAGAGACTATTACTCTTTTAATAGTGTACAATCATTTTAACAGTAAGAATAAGAATGGTACAACTATTCTCACTCCTCAAAGTAGAATTGGCCATTCCCCTTCCTTTTGGGGCCCACAGTACCCTATATAGATTTTAATAATGGGGCCAGGCATGGTGGCTCATGCCTATAATCCTAATGCTTTGGGAGGCTACGGTGGGAGGATCACTTGAGCCTAAGAGTTTGAGACCAGCCTGAGCAACATAGAGAAACTTCGTCTCTACCAAAAATAAAAAATTAAAATTAGCTGGGCATGGTGGTACATGCCTGTAGCCTCAGTTACTTGGGAGGCTGAGGACTGCTTGAGCCTGGGAGTTTGAGGCTGCCCTAAGCCATGATTGAGCCACTGCACTCCAACCTGGGCAACAGAGTGAGACCATGTCTTAAAAAGAAAAAAAAAAAAGACTTTAATAACAGGACCTGGACCACTTTATTTACTTATTTATTTGCATGATTGTCTCTTAACACCCCGCTGCCCTTACTACCCACACTATAAGAACCTTGAGGTTCTATAAGAACCATCAAATTCCTTCTTGAGCCCTAGTATTTGTTTAACAGACTGTCTGACACACAAGTACTTCATAACAACAGGATGATGGAAAAGGAGGAGAGGGGAGAGGCAGTAAGAGTTTGAGAAGGCAGAAGCTGAATTTGTTTTATTCATTGTTACCTGGCCTGCAAGTATTGTTTAAATGGACTGAAAAAACTAAATGAGCAGTAGTACCAAGGCATGAAATTATAGAGCTTTGTTTTAAAGTGATAAATATGATCTTTCATCAATTCTAAAAATACTTTTTCTTACATTTCTGACAGGCTGGAAACTAGGATGCATTTTATAATGGCATCTTAGCATTTTGTGATATTATTAGGAACCTCATTTTCGTTTTCTCAGTGGTACATAAAATAGTTGTACATGTTAGAAATGATGGTGACATAGATTCCATGAAATGCAATCATTTGTTGTGGCTGTGGTAATAAGGGTTGGAAAGAGGACTATAAAATTGAGCTAAATTTTCCACAAGAGTAGAAACTAAAGGAGAGGTTGAGCCTTTTTAGTGGATGGCAAATAGGGTGACTTTAAAAAAAAAAAAAAAAAAGATAGGCCAGGCGCGGTGGCTTACGCCTGTAATCCCAGCACTTTGGAAGGCCGAGGCAGGCGGATTGCCTGAGCTCAGGAGTTCGAGACCAGCCTGGGCAACACGGTGAAACCTTATCTCTATTAAAGTACAAAAAATTAGCTGGGCGTAGTGGTATGCGCCTGTAGTCCCAGCTACTTGGGAGGCTGAGGCAGGAGAATTGCTTGAACCCGGGAGGCAGAGGTTGCAGTGAGCCGAGATCGCACCACTATAATAGCCTGGGCAACAGAGCGAGACTCTGTCTCAAAAAAAAAAAAAGAAAAAAAAAAAGATAAGGTTTCGCCCTGTCACCCAGGCAGGACTGCAGTAGCATGAACACGGTTCACCGCAGCCTTGAACTCCTGGGCTCAAGGGATCCTCCCACCTCAGCCTCCTGAATAGCTGGGACTATAAGCACATCACCACAGCTGTCTAATTTTTATTTTTGGTAGAGACAGGGTCTCACTATGTTGCCCAGGCTGTTCTCAGACTCCTAGGCTCAAGCCATCCTCCCACCTCAGCCTCCTAAAGTGCTGGGATTACAGGTGTGAGCCACCACACCTGGCCAAATGGGGCAACTCTTTATCTCACGGTGATTCACCTTCACTTCACTAGCAGCAGCCCAAGAGGGGCTCCCAGTGGCCACAGCTATACAAAATCACCCTGCTCTTCTGACCACTGCTGATTGATCTAGGGGTGGTCATAGGATCCAAACTGGTCCAATCATTACTGATTGAGATTTTTTTTACTGGAAGCCAGTGTGAGTGTGGGTCAGTCCTCTCTGGTGGTAACCACAGTAAGATTTAGTGTTCTGGAACAATCCATGGCCATGCTCCTTGCGATGTAGGAGAGAAGCAAAGGCAAGGGACGAAATCTTAACAGCTTTTGAGTCCCTGTGTGGTTCAAACTAGCTAGGTGCTCACCGAACCCATTTTGTTTTCTTCCTGGGCAAACAGGCCTTTCTCAGCTGTTATTGGGTCACAACTAAATTATGGGATCACAAACTAAATTATAATCGATACATTGAGGACAGAAATGACATAAGCCACTTTCAGACCTGGCCCATGGAATCCTTCCATGTGAGATCCTTCTTCCATCTCCTTCTCTGTCTGCAGGTTAAAAGGAGGAAAGCTCTAAGAACAGAGGAATCACAAGATGGAAGGAGGCTGGGTGCCTGAAACATTAAAGGCAGCCTAGCCAGGAATAACCATGTTGAACTGCTGTACACACAAGAAATAAACTTCGTTTGTATTGAGCCACTGAAATTTGGGGGCTGGTAGGGAAGTTACCTGCTCTAAAACCTCCTGGTTCCGGCTGTACCTGTTCTTTTCATGGTTACATAAAATACGTCAGTATCCTTCCCACAAATTCCCTCTTTACCCCAGTTAGAGTTGGGTTGCTTCCGTCCATAACTTAAAGAGTTCTAACACAGCCAGGAAGAAGGAAGAGCTATCATTTGAAGTGGCAAGAAGGTGGAAGTAAGCAATGATCCCTAAGTGTCTAGGGAACACCTAGAAAATTTGTCAGAACAGGGTAATAATTCCAACAAACTGATGACAGTCCACAAAGACCCTTTTCACTTTCCAAGGGCTTCTAGCTTTAAACTCATAAAGCACTTACAGTAAAAATAAATAAATAAATAAAAAATACCCTCTTCCCCACTCTCTCTTCATTCTCAGAAGCATGTAGGAAGTTGTAATAGCCCTGAAGTAGGGCTTACCTACTAAGATACCTTCAGGAGTTCTCAACCATCCAGAATTCTAGCAAGTGAGATATACCTCATTTATCATACATAGCCAGCTCTGCTGTCCCAGAATTTATTGGAAAATGAATCACACATAGCTCTAAGAACTCAAATAATTACTCTGGGGTAAACAGTTCTGGGTATGAGTGTACAACCCTGGCTCGAGTTTTCAAAGATAAATATTCAACAATCACCAAAGCTTCTGGTAGCATTTACAATACCATAAATGAGATTACAAAAATAAACAGGAGAATGATGCCACGAATGCCTCCTTGAGCAATAATCAGGTTTGCCAGGAACTGGAGACCAGTGATGACAGAGCAGGCCTCCTGCTCAATTTCCAGAAACATTTCTCTTTGAGCCAAATTTAGTCTTTAAGAACAAGCTCTGGCATCTGTAAAACACGCTACAGGCTTGTTATAAAGCCCATTTATACTATATATTGAGTTATGTGACTCAGAACAGCAGCATGAAGCTGGGATTGTCATCAGTTCTTCATTTTTAGCAATAAAAACAGGCTCAAACAGATCAAGTGCTCACAGCCCCAGGATTTGTGACTTCAGCCAAGACTTGAGCTCTGACCTCGGATCCTCTATCCATTTAACTATAGTCCAAACTATGGAATACCAGGGAAGAGAAATGGCCTGGCTAGAGGAGACTTTTCCCCACTGCCGTAATTCATCAACCCATGTTGGAAGCTAGTTTTCCATGTTGCGTGCAGCCATGTGTGGGAACTTAACAGCAAGGGCTAAAGGGCCTGAGAGAGATGTCTGGCCTACCTCCAAAGCCAGCTGGGAAAACATTCCCTGACAAGACACTGTGCCCACAGGGGACCTTGAGAGAAGGAGGAGTCTGAGGCAGAAGATTAGAAGTGCTGAGCCTTCCATGTGATCCTGTCATAATCTTATAGTTCAAGGTCTCTAAGAACCAGGTGACAAAGTCTCTCAGAGCTGCAAAGATAGAATCTGGAGCAAATAAGCTGAAGTTTTCCTTTGTTGGGGAGGGAGAGGGGATCCACTACAAACCTAGCTGACCTCAGTCAGCATTCTCTCAGATGATTTTTATGAGCCACTTCTAAAAGACAGACTGCCAAGATCAAACACGCACACATTGCCTGGGAAAAGAGAAAGTGGGGTGCAAGGCAGTATTAATATATTAATGTTTTAGTAAAAAAACGTTTATCCCTGGGAGCTGGTGATCTACCACCTCAGAGGGAAGACACAGGGAATGGGAGCTGTCCTTCAGTGTGTCAGAAAAGTTGAAGAGCTGGCCTCCCCTAACTATCATGAATTCCCTAGGCTCCACAGATGAAAGGGAGGCGTCTATGCCCTGTACCCTGGTGTGGCTCTTCCAGAAACAGAAAGTCTAGTGTTTTGAAGGAGCACGAAGCAGAGGAAGGAGTCTTAAACCACTGCTTAGTCTCCTCCCAGCTGTGACCTTAAGCAAGTCACAACCTCTTTGAGCCTCAGCTTTTGTAGTTATAAAGCAAGGATAAGAACACCTGCATTACAGGATTGTGGGGAGGATCAAATAAAATTATAAATGCAAAGGGTATAGCACAGCTGCTCAATTAATGGTTAGTGCCTAACTTTTGCCCCTCAACCTCCACTTCAATTTCTTAGTATTGAAATTGTATATTTAGTAATTCTAATCCTTAGTAACTCAGCGGTACTTAGTAATTTTGAGAAAATCACATATATTACCCAGTGTCTTGGCAATTTCACTTGCTTTTTTGAAGCATAACCATCTGTGACTTTAGTTGTGAGCATCTCCAATAACTCTGGACCCTTGAGTCTCTTACTAATCTGCTCTGTGCTTCCCAAATTCCTTCAAAAAAAAAAAAAAAATCTAACCCACAGGTCCCTTTTTAACCTTATAATCTTTCTCTAATCTGGAAGAGATTCTAAACCTTACAGATATTTGGCATATTGCTGGGCACTTAACTGTCATATGTGACTAAATTTTCCACAAGACTTAAAATAGAAAGTTTGCCAAAGCTCTCACGACTTTAATAAATACGTGACTAAGTGTTATGGTTCATGCCTGTAATCCCGGCACTTTAGGAGGCCAAGGTGAGCAGATCACTTGAGGTCAGGAGTCTGAGATCAGCATGGCCAACATGATGAAACCCCAACTCTACTAAAAATATGAAAGTTAGCCAGGAGTGGTGGCGTATGCCTGTAATCCCAGCTACTCAGGAGGTTGAGGCAGGAGAAACGCTTGAACCTGGGAGGCGGAGGTTGCAGTGAGCCGAGACTATTCCACTGCACTCCAGCCTGGGTGACAGACAGAGGGAGACTCTGTAAATAAATAAATAAATAAATAAATAAATAAATAAATAACATGCTTATGACCATATGGACAACAGGAAGGATGAGGTTCTTGTGGTCTTCTTCATTATCTTCCTGGAGTCATTTCTTCTTAACATCCTCTCATCCTAGACAGGGTCAGGTGCCCCTCCTCTATGCTCCAATAGTTGTCTGTATGTACACTGCCAGCATTATGACCATACTGTATGATAATCATCTCTTTTACATCTCTTTCATTAGCCTATAATCTCCTTATAGTCAAAAACAGTGTGCTGCCGAATCTTGATGGCTACTACCCATGAGCACGGTACCTGGTATAGAATAGATATAAAATTAATGTTTGATGAATGAACAAATTAGGTTTTTAGATCTGGGAGAAACTTTAGAAATAACCTGGTCTAATACAAGCCTTCATTTCACAGACAAGAAAGCTGAGCCTGTCCCTGGTCATCTAGGTGGCTAGGAAAAACAACATTGACAACAACAAAAAAGAAAGTTGAGGCCACGCACGGTGGCACACATCTGTAGTCCTAGTTACTGGAGAGGCCAAGGAGGAAGCATCACTTGAGCCCAAGAGTTTGAGACCAGCCTGGGCAATAGAATGAGACCCTGTGTCTACAAAAAAAAAAAAAAAAAAAATACAAAAATCAGCCAGATGTGGTGGTGTGCACCTGTAGTCCCAGCTACTCAGAAGGCTGAGGTGGGCAGATTGATTGAGCATGGGAGGTTAAGGCTGCAGTGAGTCGTGATCATGCCACTGCACTCCAGCCTGGGCAACAGGATGAGACCTTGTCTCAAAAACAAAAAATAAAAAAGAAAGAAAGAAAAAGAAAAGAAAGCTGAGCCTCAGAAATGTAAGGTACCCTCAAAAGCAGCAACAAGATGGCAAGTAGTAGCAGCCAGGTGCCATTTTGACTGTAGTTCAAAAGCAGACATCACTTGGCACTCACCCCCAAGGAGAAGCACGTGGCTTAGTGGACAGAGCATGGGCTCTACAGGAAAAGTCTTGCTCCTGCCACCTACCCGTCATGTGATTTTGGACAGGTTACTTCCCCTCTCTGAGTCACAATTTCTGCATCTGCATCTGTTAAATGGAGCTAATAGCTCCAGAGTTGTTAGGGTTATTAAATCTGCCAACATATATAAAGTGCCTAGCATAGTACCTGGCACTATGTAAATGTTTACTGAATGAATCATGAATGAGTACCTGTCCAGCACACCACAACTTCATGAACCTGGTTTAGACTTTGCTTTTAGGTCTCTGACCACAGCAAGGATGGCTAGGACACCCACAATTATAGAACCATGAACTTGGAGATTTGTTCCTTGCAAGGACCAGACTTTAAAGCATGTCTATAACTTCGCTCACTGTTCCCTTCCCCTGAGTTGCCCTTCTCACCTTCCTCATTGACACACAAATTTTATCCATCTTCTGTTGCACAGCCAGATCTACCCTGTCTTGGAGGCCATTTCTAACACTTACTACTTCTCAGTCCTTCCTGTCTCACTGATCACTTTCTACCAAGTAGTAAAGGAGTGCTATGATTTGAATGGTTTGTGTCCCTTTCAAAATTCATGTTGAAACTTAATCCCCAATGCATCTGTATTTAGAGGTGGGGACTTTAGGAGGTAATTAGGCCATGAGGGCTTCATCCTCATGAAGGGATTAGCACCTTATAAAAAGGGCTTGAAAGGGTGAGTTGTCCTTCTGTCCCTTCCAGTATGTGACCACACAGCAGTCATGCCCTTTGGAGGGTGCAGGAACAAGGCATCATCCAAAGGGCACAAGAGTAGAAAAGCAGAGGGTAGCCTTCAGCAGACACCAAGCCTGCTGGTGCCTGGATCTTGGACTTTCCAGCCTCCAGAACTGTGAGAAATAAATTTCTGTTGTTTACAAATTACTCAGTTTCACGTATTTTGTTATAGCAGCACAAATGGACTAAGACATAAGGTGTATCTGTTTGGTTTTTTAAATTGGGGTAAGATATACATAACATAAAATTTACCATCTTAACAATTTCTAAGTATACAGTTCAATAGCGTGAAGTATATTCACATTGATGTGCAACCAATCTATAGAACTTTTTCATCTTGTAAAACTGAAACTCTACACCCACTAAACAGCTTCCCACTTCTTTCCTGCCCCCAGCCCCTGGTAGCCACCGTTCTACTTTCTGTTCCTTTGTGTCTGACTACTCTAAATATCTCATATAATTGAAATCATACAATGTATTTTTTTTGTGACTGGCTTTTATTTCACTTAGCATAACATCTTCAAGGTCATCCATGTTGCAGCATGTGTCACAACTTCCTTCCTTTTTAAAGCTGAGGAATATTCCACTGTATGTAAATACCACACTTCGCTTATCCATTCATCCTTCAATGGGCACTTGGGGTGCTTCCATCTTTTGGCTATGGTGAATAATGCTGCTAGGTGAACACCTTAATCATAAAGATGTGTTTCAACCATCTCTATAGTTCTCAAGGTGCCTGACATGTGATGGGCTCTCAATAAATACTTATCAAGTAAAAAAGGGCTCAGTTTTAAAGATTATAAGGTGAAAAAATGAATCATCTTCCACATAAAATTGCAAATTGTCCAGCAGAAAAATCACACAGCACAGGCTCTTCAGTAAGACAGTCTTGATTTCTGGTCCTGGATCTGCCTCTTAGCTAGTCATATGATCTTAGGCTTCCTACTTCAGTTTTCAGAGATTCAGTTTTCTCATGTGATTTTTGCCAAAATTAAATGATATAACATGTTAGCATAGTGCTTGGCAGGTCATAAACTAAAAAAAAGTTTGCCAATATTATTATTATAAAGTTACAGAATGAAAGTAACTTACTATACTTGCATTTTGCTTCCTGACCATAATTTTAAAAGCAAAAAGCATGCAGAATTCTAAGACCAAACAATTTGTGACAGGTAATAGTCAAAACAGGACAGTTCCACAGCAGTAACAGTAAGTACAGATTTGTATCACTGAATTTGGAATCTTGAGTTATACAGCCATAGCTCCTCCAGAAGGTAGACATTTTGTGACTTCGAAGGGACAGGCTTAAATGTTACACTAAGGATCTTCTTACTCAGCAAAATAGTCCTTCTGATATCTCAGAAATGTTTTAAAATCCGGATCACTTGAGGGTTTTTGTTTTTTTTTTAGTGCTAAATCTATTTTGAATTTAATCATTCAAATTTTGAGGCCGTTAGCAAAAAGATGAAAAATAGATATTTATTACTATTTCAGACAGAAGTATATATTTTAATCTCTCTCAAAAGAAATTGAGCTCTCTACGCCACTTCCAATTCCTGTAGGACATGAATTCCTTTTCAGGTTGCTACCTAAATTTTCCAGGCCAGAAACATTCTTTCCAATGTTAGCTCTTAGAAAGCAAAGTTCTTGAGTTTTGGAAGGAAAAGCTTATTCAAGTTTCTTTTGTCTGCCAAAACAATTAACATTTAACATGGCTAACTAAAATAGCTCTCTGCAACAAAATCAGAAACTGGGTGTTGGGTTGAGGGAGAGGAAAGGGAAGAAAAGGTCAGAGATAGTTGCCCAAATGCTAGTACTGGCCCCAAAATAGCCCAGATGGAAAGTGACCATTACCTCTAGCTTTCCTAGGACAATCACAGCTTCACACAAATTTAACACTACACTGAGATGATTTGTTAAGTGGATAACTAAATGTGATTTGATGTGTGGACTTTTAGAAACTTTGTAATTAAATGAATTTATGAATAAGAGAGAAAAGTATTCGTCAGACCACGAATTCCAATTGTGGATTCAGAACAATACTGTCACCATATGCCACAGGCCAATTTTAATTTGGCTCCCACATGATGGCTAAGAGCTAATGTTGGCTTTGCCCATCCCACAATGCCAGCCTGTACTGGGAATCACACCAGGTGACAGGCACCATGCTGAGACCTGAGCCTTGTTTTACCCTTGCAGCAAACCTTGTGCTCTAAGTATTGGCATCTCCCCTCTCACCATCTTTACCTCTTTATTTTTAATTAATTTCAGACTTAACAAAAAGCTTCAAGAAAACTACTAATTACCCTTCACCCAGATTACTCAAATGTTAATGCTTTACATTTTCTTTATCATTCTTTATCATTACATTATCTTTATCATTCTCCCTCCGTGTATGGACATTTCTTTACCCCGAAATACTTAGTATTTCCAAGAAAACAAGGACAGTCCTTGTGTTTCCATGGTATAATTATCAAAATCAGGAAATTAAAATTCATCCTATACTATTATCTAATCTCAATCCTTATTCAAACTTCACCAATTGACCAAATAACAGCCTTTATGGCAAACAAATAAAAATAAAATTTTTCTGAGATTCAATCCAGGATCATATGTTGCATTTAGTTTTTAATGTGTTTTTAGTCACTTTAAATCTAGAACCATTCCTCAGTCTTTGTTTTTCATGACCTTTACCTTTTTGAAAAATACAGAAAAAAAAAAATTATGTAGAATGTTTCTCAATTTGGGTTTATCAGATATTTCCTTAGCTATTTCTGATTAGATCAGGTTCTGTATTTTTGGCAGGAATGCCACACAAGTGACAATGTGAACTTCTCAGATGTTGATTTGTCCCATCACTGGTGTAAACTTGGATCACTTAAAGTGCTGTCTGCCATGTTTCTCCACTGTGAAGTTACTATTTTCCTTGTAACTTGTAATTTCCTTGTAACTATTTTCCTTGTAATAAGTACCTTGTGAAGAAACATTTTGAGACTAGACATCCCCTATCATAGTTGAAGAACCTAAGTCTCAGAGTAGTTATGACTTGCCCAAGATCATGCAGCATGAAAATGCCATAACACAAATTTAAACTCCAGTTTGTAGGCTCCCACACTTGGGCTCTTTTTAAAGCATCCCTCTGTCTCCTGACCAGCCACCAATGGCTAAAGCAGCCTTCTCTAATGTCTTTTTGAGACAGTTTCACTCTGTTGCCCAGGTTGGAGTGCAATGGCACGATCTTGGCTCACTGCAACCTCTGCCTTCCAGGCTCAAGTGATCCTCCTGCCTTAGCCTCCCAAGTAGCTGGGACTACAGGCACATGCCACCATGCCCAGCTAATTTTTGTATTCCTGTAGATCTGGGATTTTGCCATGATGCCTAAACTGGTCTCAAACTCCTGGGCTCAAGTGACCTGCCTGCCTTGACCTCCCAAAGTGCTGGGATTATAGGTGTGAACCACCGTGCCTGGCCTCTTTCCAGGGTTTCTGTGTGCAAAATCGAATATATTTTCTTATCCCCAACTTATTTTACAAATATATAGTGTTCTGCACCTTTCTTCCTTCTTTTAATATATCCTTGGAGATTTTTCCATATCTGTACTTAGAGAACACCTTAATTCTTGTTTGCAGTTTCATAGTTTTCCCTTGTGTATACATACCCATTTATTTAACCAGTTCTCTACGGATACACACTTAGTGTTGTTTCCAATTATTTGCTATTAGCAACAACAATGCAAGGATTGTGCTTTCTTTTTACATTGGTTTCAACAAGTGACATTCTGTTCCTGGTCCATCACGATGCAGTGTGGAGTAGCAGGAACCAAGTAGCAGGACCCGCTTGAATTAATCAGAACTGGGTTTTCATCTGGCCACCTCTGCTAACTAGGTATATGACCCTGGGAAAGTTACTTGTAGTTTCTGAGCCTTCATTTCATCACTTGTAAGTGCAAAATCTCGCCTACTTTATCAGATTGCTTTTGGGGCCAAATAGATAAGACAGGCTCATAATAGCTACATTTGGGACAATTTGAATATCAGAAAGCATAAGGTTGAGGGGGAAAAAAGGCAAGAAGATTAGTAATAGATTATAATACATTGTGAGAAAAAGAAACCATGAGTCCAAGTGATATTTTTTAAAAAAGGGGGGTTGGGGTGAGGGTGGGGACAGGCATGGTGGCTCATGCCTGTAATCCCGGCACTTTGGGAGGCTGAGATGGGCAGATCACTTGAGGTCAGGAATTCGAGACCAGCCTGATCAACATGGTGAAACCCCATCTTTACTAAAAATACAAAAATAAGCCGGGCATGTTGGCATGTGCCTGTCATCCCAGCTACTCTGGAGGCTGAGGCAGGAGAATTGCTTGAACCCGGGAGGTGGAGCTTGCTGTGAGCCGAGATCGTGCCATTGCACTCCTTCCAACCTGGGCAACAAAAGCAAAACTCTGTCTAAAAAAAAAAAAAAAAAAAAAAGGGGAGGGGTTGGGGGGTTGGGGGCTGAAAGCTAATCTATCAGATAATAAATATAGAAGGAAAGAGAGAATTAGAAAATCATCCCTTCATAAATACCAATTGACCTAGGCCAGGATTATCAATAGATGTTAAAACTTTTGAATTAAAGTTATTGAGGAACAGGATACTCAAACAATCTCAAGATATCACCTCACGGATAATTTTATTAATTACAAAGGGAAAAGGTAGCCCTTTCAATGGAGAGATCTGGCAATACCACCTCAACCAAATGATCAAACCTCATGTCACCAGTGATGTTACAAACTGATATTAGGTGTCACCGATGATGTATGGGGAGGGATAGAACATCGCCTATGAAGAATTCTCACCACAAGTGTTTAACTTCAATCTAACAATGAGAAAACAATCAGACAAATCCAATTCACAAGACGACAAACTTGGAATCTTCAAAAATTTCAATATCGTAAAAGGCAAAAAAGGCAAGGGTATTGTGGTGGTTAATTTTAGGTGTCAACTTGACTAGATTAAGAAATACCTAGAAACCTAATAAAGCATTATTTTGGGGTGTGTCTGCAAGAATGTTTCCAGAGGAGATTAGCATGTCTCAGTGGACTAGGTGTGGAAGATCCACCACCAATGTCGGTGTGCACCATTCAATCTGCTGGGGGCCTGGAGAAAACAAAAGCAGAGAAAAGGTGAATATGTCAAGCTGTCTGCTGGAGCTGAAATACACTACACTCTTCCTCTCCTGTCCTTGGACAACAACTCCAGGATACCTGGCCTTTGGACTCCAGGACTTAACACCAGCAGCCCCCCAGTCTCTGGGTCTTCAGCCTCAAACTGAGCGTTCCACCGTCAGCTTCCCTAGTTTCCGAGGCCATTCAACTTGGACTGAACTAAGCTACCAGCATCTCAGGGTCTCCAGCTCACAGACAGCCTGTCATGGGACTTCTCAATCTCCATAATCACATGAGCCTATCGCCCTAACAAATCTCTTCCCATCTCTCTCTCTCTCTCTGTCTATCCATCCATCCATCCATCCATCCATCCATCCATCCATCCATCCTATTGGTTCTGTCTCTGGAGAACCCTGACTAATACAGGTAATATGCTATATTAAAGGAAACTAAAGAACACAACTGTATTGTGTAAGTAGTCTTGATAAGATTCTGGATCAGAAAAATTTTTTTATGTTATAAAGGACATTGGAATGACTGAGGAAATCAGAAAAATATTACGGTTTCCAAGTAATGGTATTGTGATTACATGAGAGAATGTCCTTGTTCTTAGGGGATATGTGCTTAAGTGCCTAGAGACAAAGTATGGTGATATCTGCAATTTACTTTCAAGTGGTTTAGAGAAAGCATCTGTGTCTGTGCGTGTGTGTGTGTGTGTGTGTGTGTGTAAAGACAAAAGCAAATTAATCCAGATAAAAGGTGCCTGGAATGTTTTTTGTTCGTTTTTTGTTTTTTTCGGTGGGATTTTTTTTTTTTAAAAAAAGATGGGGTCTTATAATGTTGCCCAGGCTGCTCTTGAATTCCTGGGCTCAAGCATTCTTCCTGTTTCTGAGTAGCTGGGACTACCAGTGTGCACCACTGTGCCTGGCTTCACTGTACTATTTTTGCAATTGCTCTAAAGGTTTGAGAGGTTTCGAATTAAGTTGGAAAAAGAATCAAATAAAACATAAACCACCTGGCACCCAGTAGATGTTATGACAGTTTACATTATGGCTTCAGTAAACAACAGGTCTACAGGAAACTATTCCCCCGTGCCTGAAAATAACATGAATCATCTGAAAGTAAATGCCACCAGACAGTCCTGCCTTCATGAAGCTTATATTTTCAATTAGAAGGCAAGGCAAGAACAGGAAGCAGCTAGAGAAACAGTATAGTTTTGGTTTCAGAAAGCCTACCTAGGGTCTACATCTGCATTTTTCGGAGTGAGAGGGAACGGCTAGGCCATGTCAAAAAACAAAACAAGTTTACTTAACCTTACTAAAACTTGCTTCCTCATTTGTATGTAAAAAATTGAACTAAATTCTACTGCCTAGAATTGAGAGAATAAGACAGCATCCACAATGCAACTTTGTAGTGCATCTTTTATTGAAGACTCTCATTAAAAGATACTAGTTTCCTACAATAAAAGTGGTGAAGAACGAAAGCGCCCAGATGGTGCCACCTTTGTTTTCCTAAGAATACTCAGCACAGGACCTTGCATTTAGCACACAAACACTGGTTGAAGAACTAACAATTAGACAACATGAGACAGAATTCCTTTAAAAGTCATTCAACCTACACAGGCCATTGGAGTTAAAGGAAAGACTAGTGTGAACTGGCTCAGTTTGAGACATGAGCCCTTTGACAACAGCATATATTTATGTGCACATAAATTTGCCAAAGCCCTTTTATATACATCATCTCCTTTGAGCCCCACAATAATCTCCATTTTATAATAAAGAAACTGAGGCTTAAAAAGATAAGTTGTCGGCCGGGCATGGTGGCTCACGCCTATAATCCCAGCACTTTGGGAGGCTGAGGTGGGCGGATTGTCTGAGGTCAGGAGTTTGAGGCCCACCCGCCAAAATGGCGGAACCCCGTCTCTACTAAAAATACAAAAAATTAGCCAGGTGTGGTGGTGGGCACCTGTAATCCCAGCTGCTCGGGAGGCTGAGGCAAGATAATCACTCAAACCCAGGAGTTGGAGGTTGCAGTGAGCTGAGATTGCGCCACTGCACTCCAGCCTGGGTGACAGAGTGGGACTCTGTCTCAAAAACAAAAAAGATAAGTTGTCCATGTAGCAAACAGCTCAAATTTTTTGTTTGCTCCACCCAACCACAATGGCTAAAGAGTGAAAATAATTCACCGCTGCGATCCTCACAATCTCTTCCCCAGGGTTCCTGTTAGGGCAGAGTGACTCACTGATGGCCACTCCTAAGCTCACACCTGCTTCTCTAAAGAAAAATGCCAAAATCTGCCCTTTGATTGCTTCTACTGAAATTCAGAAAAATGAACACTCGTGCCTTTTAACCACCTGCTTCAGATATTTTAAAAGTAGAGGTTAAATTCTCCCTTTGCAATGTGGTTGCATGACTGAGATGTAGAGGAAGTGAGCAGAAGATATTATTTTCATTTCAAGGTTGATGACGTCCACATTTTAGTGAAGTTAACTAACCATAACTAGAAAATAAAATTTTTCTGCAGAATTCTCTGGGGAAAACTCTTGACTGCTTCATTGTTTCAGTTCACTTTTTAAACACTGTACTGTGTTGCAGGCAGGGATAACGTATTTCTCTCTTCCAGGGATTTCTACATTATTTACACATCAACCTTTATTACCGCCATCACAAAAACGAGCAGGAACTCAGTAATTCAATTTTTGCCCCCATTCTGTTCACCCTTCACAACTAGCTTCCCTTAGTAAAAGAGGTCAGCCCAAGTAGCTAATGGACTTGGCAAAGGTATGTAGAGTTAGCCCTCTCAACATTGCTGACAAGAATTTAAATCAGGGGGCGATGCTAGTGTCCTTGGACTCAGCATCTCTACCCGCTGAAAGATATCTTACAGAAATATTCCCACAAATTCATAACAAAATGAGGTACTCAAAGGCTCACTGTGGCACAGTTCCCAACAACCATTAAAACAGTTAAGTTGGAGCAATATGCAAATACATGGGGGAAATGCCCAAAATATATTAAGCAAAAGAGAACAAGCAGAATTACATGTATTACAATAATATGGTTAGTACACATATGAGGAAAAATGATAGAAGAATACACATCAAAATCTGAAAGTTGACTATCTTTGTGGGTAGAATTAAAGAGGACTTTCCCTATACAGTCCATGTATTTTTCTGTAATGAATTTTAACTAATCATATGTTATTTCTTTCTTTTCTTTTCTTTTTTAAAGACAAGGTCTCATGATCAGGGCTCATGGCAGTCTTGACCTCTGGGGCTTAAGGGATCCTCCTGCCTCAGCTGCACCCCACCCCGCAGCTGGGACACAGGTGTGCGCCACCACACCCAGCTAAACAATACAAAAATATCTTTGTATTTTTTTAGAAACAGAGTTTCACCATGTTGCCTAGGCTGGTCTCAAACTCCTGGACTCAAGCAATTTGCCTGCCTCAGCCTCCCAAAGTGTTGGGATTACAAGCGTAAGCCACTGCACCCAGCCAATCTTATGTCAATTCTAGAATCAAAAAACAAATGTGAGATATATATTTATGTACCTTTTCCCTTCGATTTGGAAACAGCTAAAGTTCCACTTGCATTACTCCCTCTAGTAATGTCAAGCATAGAGTGCCAGCTGTAGAAGTTTCCAGTCACAGAATACAGGATTGTATTTAGAAAGGATATAAAACATCACTTACAATGTCCCAAAAAGTGGTATCCCAGCTCATAGGCTCCTGAAGCAGCCCTTGATGTATTCTAGCTTTTTTTTTTTTTTTTTTTTTTTTTGAGACGGAGTCTCGCTCTGTCGTCCAGGCTGGAGTGCAGTAGCGCGATCTCGGCTCACTGCAAGCTCCGCCTCCCGGGTTCACGCCATTCTCCTGCCTCAGCCTCCCGAGTAGCTGGGACTACAGGCGCCTGCCACAGCACCCAGCTAATTTTTTTTGTATTTTTAGTAGAGACAGGGTTTCACTGTGTTAGCCAGGATGGTCTCGATCTCCTGACCTCGTGATCCGCCTGCCTCGGCCTCCCAAAGTGCTGGGATTACAGGCGTGAGCCACCGCGCCCGGCTGTATTCTAGCTTTGCTATTACATTCCTGAAGACAACATTCAGGAACACCAGCTGATCAAATACCAATATCTACAACATGTCAGGTTAAACAAATGGAATCATTATCACATCCAAGAAAACTAACATTGTTACTGATTATCTACTATGTAGCTCCCATTCAAATTTCCCCAATTATCCTGAAAGTGTCTTTTGTAGCTTTTTTTTTTAAGTCCAGGATCCAATCTAGGATTACATGTTCCATCTGGTTATCATATCTCTTTAGTCTCCATTAATATAGATCTGTCACTCATACCTTTCATTTTGTTGTCTTTCATGCATGACATTTTTGAAGATCACAAGCCAGCTATTTTGCAGTATGTCCCACAATCTGGATTTATCTGATTATTTATTTATGGTTAGATTTTTTTTCTTTTAATAGAGACAAGAACTGGGTAGAGTGGCTCACACTTTGGGAAGCTAAAATGGGAGGACCACTTGAGCCCAGGAATTCAAGACTAGCCTGGACAACATAGTGACAGTTTGTCTGTATCCAAAAAAATTTTAAATTAGTCAGTCATGGTGGTGCACACCTGTGGTCCCTGCTACTCAGGAGGCTGAGATGGGAGGATCCCTTGAGCCCAGGAGGTAGAGGATGCAGTGAGCTGTGATCATGCCACTGCATTCTAGCCTGGGCAACAGAGTGAGACTCTGGAAAGAAAGAGAGAAAGGAGAGACAAGAAGACAGGAAGAGAAGGAAGAGAAGGAAGGGAGGAAGGGAGGAAGGGAGGAAGGGAGGAAGGGAGGAAGGGAGGAAAGGAGGAAAGGAGGAAAGGAGGAAAGAAGGAAGGAGAGAGAGACAGTCTCGCTGTGTTGCCCAGGGTGGTCTTGAACTCCTGGGCTCAAGTAATCTTCCTGCCGTGGCCTCCCAAAGTGCTAAGATTCCACATGTGAGCTACTATGTCCAGCCCCATGGTTAGATTTAAGTTAGGCATTTCTGGCAAAACTTCTACCCCAGTGATGTGTACTTCCCATTGAATCAGGTTGTGTACTTACACTAAATTATCTTTTTCCTCATTTTGTCACTGTGGATACTAAACAAGCATCATCCAATAAATAAAATGTTTAAAAGGATAAATAATGTTAAAAACAGCTACCATGAGCACCAGTTATACCAAGCATAGTGTCAGACATTTAAAACACATGATCTCATCATGTGAACCTCACAAGAGTCTTACAAAGAAACAGGGGCTCAAAGAGATTAAGTAATTTGCTCAAGGACACACACATACTGATAGAAAAATATGTGCATGTACATATGAACTCCAGCACATAAACATGCACACGTATACAATTCAACATGATCTCAAAGGTTCCTGGTCTTCCTGAGGACCTTTCAGGGATGAATTAAGAACTGCTATATTAGGTTAATCTTGAGGAGGCCTACCTAGTTCTCAAAAGTTGGCTTCCTATAGGGAAAAAACTAAAAATAAATTAACTGTGGTCCATATTAAATTCCTCCATACTTGGAAATGCTCTTATTTGGAGATGGATCACATTTCCACCACAGCCAAGAAAATAGGGCAATGGTTCCCTAAATTATTACATTATTCTGATGTTTCATTTCTGCAACAAAATGAGAAAAAAAAATGCAGAGAATTTTTCATAAAGCTAAATATATTTTCTATGAGATAAAAGTGAGGAGGCATTTTCAATTTACTATAGAAAAATAACTATTGTTCACAGTACATTCAATTTTATTTTTTGTAATTTTACTTTTCTATATAATTCAAAAGTCTGAGACCCATTGATTTAGGGAACTCTATGCAATTAGAATGATTTTTTTTGAGACACTAACTTGAATAAAGGAAGTTCAGCCCAAAAAGAAACCAAATCTGAAATATTTCTGAATTTCCCTAAAAGTGATCACAAAATATTTCAAAAGCTGAAAGTGTCAAGAATACTTTTTGTTTTGAGACAAAGTCTCATTCTGTTGCCCAGGCTGGAGTGCAATGGCACCATCTCGGCTCACAGCAGCTTCCACCTCCGGGTTGAAGTGATTCTCCTGACTCAGCCTCCTGAGTAGCTGGGACTACAGGCGTGCACCACCACACCCAGTTAATTTTGTATTTTTAGTAGAGATGGGGTTTCACCACGTTGGCCAGGCTGGCCTCAAACTCCTGACCTCAGGTGATCTATCCACCTCAGCCACTCAAAGTGCTTGGATTACAGGTGTGAGTCACTGTGCACAGCCTAGAATACATTTTAATGGGTCTCTTAAAAGTATTTTACATTTGGCATCTGTATTATTACTAATAGTCCTTTTCCAATGTGTTGGTATTTCCTGCTTCTAAATAGGCCCTTAGTGACTTAGGTTAATTCACTCACTCTACAAACATTTAGAGTCCCTAATTTGTGTGAGGCATTCTGTTAGGTGCCTGGAAACACAGTCTGGAGAGCTTTTGCTTGCCTTCATGACTAGGGTCAAAGGTGTGGATGCCTCCCGCACCCCTCACCCCCACCTCCCAGCCTAGTATTGCCAAAGTACCTCCTTGTACATGATTATTTATGTTTGTCTCCCTCAACTGAGTGAATTCCTCCAAAGTAAACAGTATCTTATTCAATGTTGTTTTCCTAGCATAGTGCATGGAAAACTGTTATAATAAATAAGTAAATTGAGTATACTGTTGTTTTCCATGCTGGGGATAAGTATAAATTAGTGGAATAAATTGTACAGACGAGGAAACTAAAGCTCAGGAAAAAAATGTAATATGTCCAACATCATACAGCTAATAAATAAGTAGTGCCCAGTGTGAGAAAGCCTCATCCAGAGCTCTCTTCTACTCCATCATGCCACATCCCACACATGGACAGGAAGAGTGAAAGATCTTAGATGTCTTCCAGGAACCTCAAACTCAGCATGTCCAAGGGTCCTCCCTTCTGGAAAACAAAAAGATCTGGTTCCCATTCAGTGTTCTCTTTCCCTGAAAACGTCATCCCCAGTTGCTCAAGAAAAAACTCAAGTCATTTCATGACTCCCTTTTCTTCCTATTCCCCCATCCAATCAATCAACAAATCTTATGAATTACAATTTTCAAACTTAGTGTCGGCCAGGCATGGTGGCTCATACTTGTAATCCCAGCACTTTGGGAGGCCGAAGCAGGTGGATCACCTGAGGTCAAGAGTTCGAGACCAGCCTGGCCAACATGGTGAAACCCCGTCTCTACTAAAAATACAAAAGTTGCCAGGCACGGTGGCTCACGACTGTAATCCCAGCACTTTGAGAGGCTGAGGTGGGTGGATCATTTGAGGTCAGGAGTTTGAGAGACCAGCTTGGCCAACATGGTGAGACCCCATTTCTACTATACAAAAATTAGCCAGGTGTGGTGGGTGCCTGTAATCTCAACTACTTGGGAGGCTGAGGCAGGAGAATCACTTGAACCCAGAGATGGAGGCTGCAGTGAGCTGCTGTGACTGCACCATTGCACTTCAGCCTGAGCGACAGAGTGAGACTCTGTCTCAAAAATAAATAAATAAATACAAAAGTTAGCTGAGCATGGTGGCGGGCACCTGTAATCCCAGCCACTAGGGAGGCTGAGGCAGGAGAATCACTTGAACCTGGGAGGTGGAGGTTGCAATGAGCCGAGATCGTACCATTGCACTCCAGCCTGGGCAACAAGAGCAAAACTCCGTCTCAAAACAACAACAACAACAACAACAACAACAAGAACAACAAACTAGTGTCTCTCTAAACCCTCTGTCACCACTCTAGATCTAAGCACCATTATCCCTCATACAGACAACAAAAATTATTTGCTACTTGGTCTCTACACATTGACTCTGACCAAGTCTTCCCTTCAATCTCCTCTACTTAACAGCCAGGATAATACTTTAATATCATCCTACATATGCCATTCATCTAGTTTATTAAAGCCGGGCTAGGTTCTCATTACCCTTAGGATAAAGACCAAAATTCACCTGTAGCTCAGAGAACTGCCTACTCTCTAGCCTCTGCCAACCTCTCCAGCCTCATTCTTCATTCTAGTCTTTCTCCTCTTGCTCTAACTTCCTTTCAAATCCTCAGGTTCACCACTCTTCCCTTTGAACTTTGAACATGAAGTTCCCTCTGCCAGAGACCTTTGTCCCACTATAAGCATCTCCCACTGCCATCCTGAATTACTGCTTCCACTTACCCTCCAAGTCTCTTCAAGTGTCACTTCCTATAGGAAATCTTTCCTGATAACCCCAGACAAGGGGAAAGTACCATGTCAGGCACTCCTACTCAACCCTTTTGGAAATGGCATTCATCACACTTGCAATTATTTATTAAGTATATCCCCTATTCGAATATAAGCTCCATGAGGTCAAGGGAAGCATTTCTTCTCACTGATGTAGCCACAGTGCTTAGCCCATGGTAGCTGCTCAATCAATATAAATTGTCAGAATTATAGGTTGGGGCCATATTATAGAGGGCTATAACATCAGTAAACCAAAGAGCAAGGATCATTATCCCTTTGCAAATAAGTAAACTGAAGCAGAAAGAAATGAATAGTTATTTAAGGTCACAGAGACAGCAGTGATGAGGCCAAATCTAATGCTGCATTCAGCCCATTTCTCCTCCCTGGGACAATAAAAGAAACCTTGGTGAGTAAGGAAGTATTTCAGAAGAAGAAAATAAGTTATGAGAAGATGGTGCATAAAAGGTCTAAGAGGACAGCTTCTGAATCTGCCTGTCACACTAGTTGCCTCCAGATGGATAGCAGTTAGACTTTCCACACCTAGAAGAGCACTGCTGTTACATAAACAAATATAGCCACTATCACACTCTTCCCCTTAAGAGAAGAGTATAAAATAACAAACTTCTTTCCTGCACAAAGGAGAAGAAACAACCGGGTGGCGGGTGGGGGTGGGGGGCAGTGGAACTGTTGTCCTCCAAGTATCTTCAAAAAACCAAACGGGCAGTTTGGCCACCTGGATTGCACAGGGAATAGGAAAGAAGAGGGGGTAAAGAACAGCCTTCCCACCACCAGCTGCAGCAAGGATGAGGGGAAAAAAATGTATTATATAAGGCAAGCCATTTGAAGACTACTTATGCCTTGGGAATTATGAGAACATTTCATGTAGAGCATTTAAAAACCTGGCTAACCCACAGGCAGTTCCTAATACAGGTGCCAGTGAAAGGAAAAGTGGCATGAGCCCAACTGCAGCATTTCATTGTTCACACGCTGCTGGGGCTAAATTATGTCTGTCACAGAAACTACAAACCAGACCAGGGGTCAGGCTCATTGCTGCTCATCCTGCCAAGCACAGACTGCAAGAAACAGAAAAGGCAAAGAAATTCTCCTCAAAGAGGATTCAGCAAAAATATTCACATAGTCTACATCCACCCAGGAGTTCCCAGGTGAAGTGAAGGAGGACCAGGGAGGGTGTTCTGAGATTGGAGAGAGATGGAGAGAAAGAGATGTGATATGCTGGTGATAAGGGAGGGATTTTGAAATACAAAGGAAAACTGTAAACTGAATATGGAGAGATAGGGAAATAAACAGAATTTCAAGAGATGTGGGTGGGGTGGGGTGGGGTGGGGGAAGAAAGGAAAGTACAGGAGAGAAGGGTAGGGTGTCCAGAAGAGCAGAGAGTTATCAACAGAGAGACATAGAGGCAAAGGCTGACTGTTGATCTTTTCCCAAATCCAAAAGCTGCTCATTGGCATCCCAATAAATCACTCTACTACAAAGCCCATACAATGGACTGTCCTTTGCATTCAGCATCAAGCAGCGTTTAACGAAATATCACATAGCTACAACTTTGGAGACCTAAGGGTATGAATTTAAAATGAATAAAATTGGCTTAGCAGCAGAAGACAACCAGTAAAGACTTTCCCTTATGTCTGACTCAGCTATGAAAAGGTTTAGCATTCTAGAGTTAAGCAAATACTCTGGCATTTCTCCTTCTTTTGACATTCCAAGAGGGGGTGTGGTTGACCCCAGGTCCATTCATTTCCAAGGTTGTAGATCTCTCAGCTAAGACTGGCCCCATCTGTTGGGGAGCCAGCCAGCTGTTTATCTCAAAGTAACATATTTATTGCCTTAATCATCCCTATAACTCTTACAAGAGCATCATATAAGTCAGAATGCTTTCTGTCCTGTTAAATGTCAGTTCGTTTTAAAAAACAACAATAACAAAACAACTACTATGCTCCTTGGTTCCCCTGACCAAAATTACTCTTCCATGGGCACCTTTCAGTAATGCCAAATGAAGGTTAACAGCGCTTCTAACTTTCCCTTTCTCTAATGTGTTAAAAGGAACCTGGCTTCCCTAATCGATCTCTTCAAACCGTTATTTGTGAGTAGTGACTATGCCTCAGGAAACAGCAGCTCATTATGGTACCATTGTCAGTGGCAAAGAGCCTATGCAATGTAATTTAAAACACACAAGCACAAATCTGTCGGCTCCACTTCCAAACAATCTTGAATCCAGCAGTCGGAGAACGGAAAACATTTAACAAAAACGCTGCTTCCAGCAGCCTCAAAGAACCTTCGTCAGACACGTGAAATGTTTCTGACTGGCACGGAGTGCACCATTAAAGGACACTGTCACCTCAAATCAGCAGAAAAGGCGAGACAAACGACATAGACAGACACACATATAATAAAGCCCCACAAAACTTAAGCACGTTCATCTTAAAAATTAACAACTAGTGCTCGTCCAAGCGGCATACAAATGTTCTAAAGTAGTGCGACCACATTAAATCACTGTCTCCATTTCTCCCCACGCATCACCCCTTCCCACTCAAACCTCAGCTCTCGGGCCGTGTGTGACAGGACTGCAGTCCCCCACCTCTGCCTTCCTCTGATTTTCCAAGAGCACTTCCCAACATCCTTCCTAGCCCAGCCCCCTCACCCCGTCTCCAAAAGGTTGAGAGGAGTTGCGACTAGGGAATTGGCAGGCACCCGTCCTCTGGCGGGGGAAGGTTGCTGGAGTTGTTCTTTGCAGTGACCCAAATTGCACAGAGCTTTTCCCCTTAGCAGCGCCTGTGAGCCTCTCCCCAATCCCCCCCACCTCCCCACCGCTCACAGCTTCCCAAAAGAAAACCTTGAGAACTAAGCGGGAGGAATAACTTGGTAGAAGCATTTGAATAAATCACTTCAACTCACCTGGTTTGGGATTTTTCTCCCCACCCCAGGCATAAACAGAAATGATGTGCGAATGAGTCACGCACGCAAGGCAAGGTCTGCGATGTCCTGAGTCCAAGGGCTGGAGTCAGTCCCTGCCCTGGTGCTGCTGCTACTCTTAGCTCAGCTGGAGCGAGCGGCAATCGCAAGCCCAGCAGCAGCAGGGGGTGGAGAGACCGTAGCACAATGAATGCAGTGGGGCTTTTGCAATGACATCATCCCTCTGTCCAAACGTCCCCAATAGCCATGCTCAGGGGCGGTGCTTTCTGGGAACTGTAGTCTTCCTACGTCCTGGAGGGATACCGAGGCAATCGCCGGAACTACAATGCCCAAAATGCTCCAAAGTCGGACGCGCCCAGAGTGAAGGAGCAAAGGGGACTCGGCCGCCATGTTGGGAATACTGGGACGATTCCGCGGAGCCGGGCAGAGGTTTTAGGGGTACGCTGGAGTCAAGTGGTGGTTCAGTGGGGACAGTGAGGTGGAGGACGACCTGGTCGGATAGCCGCGGGCACGAATCTGGGAACCAGAAGGTGGAGGCCGTGCTGGGGACTGATGTAGGGCGGGACCAACTGGAAGCCGCATCAAGAGGCCCAGTGAGCCTCGGTCTCAGCTCCTGAAGGCGTTGCATGGGGCCCTACGCTTCCTTCTCCATTTTTTAGCTAAGAGATTGAGAGAGTCGGTTTACTTTTGGGCTTGGAGTATCATTTAGATCGGTTAACAATACAGTTGAGAGAGTTGGTGTCTTTTGTTGAGGTGCGAGGACCCCAGGCGGCGACCCTCGCCTCTATTCGGAGAAGCCCATTTCCACTCACGGAGTTGGGGTAGTCCTCCCAAATCCTTTTTTGTTTTGCCGTTTGTTTTCCAACCCCCCTTCCCGCTCCCCAAGGTTTCAGATTCACTGATTTTTCATACAGGAATGATTAACAAAGGCGTCCGAAGAAATCGTTGTTGGAAGGTGGCCAAGCTGGAAAGAGACGTTGCTTTGGCCCTGCAAGTAAGAAAAGAGACGGAGCAGCCTGAAGGAGTAACACTAAATTTAAAATGACACTTTTTTTTTTACCAACCAGCGAAAGCAGATGTTCAAAGGGGATATTGGCCGGGTGCAGTCTCTTATGCCTTTAATCCCAGCACTTTGGGGGCAGAGGCAGGGGGATAGCTTGATTCTAGGAGTTCAAGCCCAACCTGGGCAATATACGGAGACCCCGTACCGTCTCTGCAAAAACATTAAATAAAAAAATTATCTGGGCATGGTGGCGTACCCCTGTAGTTCCAGCTACACTAGAGGCTGAGGTGGGAGAATTGCTTGAGCCCAGGAGGTTGAGGCTACAGTGAGCCAATATCGTACCACTGTGCTCCAACCTGGGCGACAGAGCGAGCGCGTGTCTCAGAAAAGTGGGGAGGGGTAGGATATTATTAATGATAGGCCTTCTGACGTCTGGCAGTAGGTTCCAGAGTAACATCGGTCATGGATAAATTTTTTTTTTAACTAAGTGACTGAAACCAAAGTTGCTTGTCTTTTGAGTGATTTCGCACGGTATCTCAAAATGAACTGTACTTTTTTTCTTGTGCCACTGAAACAATGCTGTGTGTTCTTTTTCAGAGTCTATCACACTAAGATGAGAAATGTGTTTTCTTCCTGAAGGTGTCTGATGTGTAAAAATACTGATATACTTAGGGCTGTTTCCTCCCTTTCTTTTGCACGTTATTCTGAAACAAAATTAACTAGTTACTTCGCGTCATTGAAGGTATGCACTTCACCTCTATGTTAGGAGTGAATAAAAAATAGATCCTCATATCAAAAAAGGCTAGACAGAATGATTAAAAATGACCAAAACATGTTAGAAACAGTCTTTCAGATGTATGCAGATGGTAATTACAAAAACACTTTTTCAAAAAATGATTGTATGTGTCATGTTTCTGGGAACAAGTCAAGATGAATGAGTTTGATTTTTAAGCAGAAGTAGTATGTGTTGGTGTCATCCGTGAATACCACAATGAAAAAGGCTCAAAGTTTTTGTTACTTAGAAACTTCTCTAAGTAATGGTGGTAAGTACAGGAAAAGGAACAATGTCTACCATTTTGTTTCTAACCTTCAATTTAACTATTGTAATGTTGTAAGCTTAATAGAGATTTACACTTAGGCTTAATTTCAAGCTCTTCAATTATTTTTCGTGGTTGGTGATTCAGGTGTATTCTCATGTCTTATGTAAATTTATCTTGAGTTTGTTCATTTTATAATATATTTCTTTATGTAAGCCATAGCCTTGTCAGTTTGAGTTATATGGAAGATAAATTGTAGGGAAAAAGAGCTACAAACTACTCAGAAACCTTCTGTCTGAGCTGGGCATGGTAGTGCAGGCATGTAGGCTTAACTACTTGGGAGGCTGAGGCAGGAGGATCACTTGATCCATTAGTTTCAGGCTGCAGTGAGCTATGATTGTGTCACTGCACTCCAATCTGGGCAACAGTGAGACTATGTCTGTTTTTAAAAAAGAAAGAAATCCTGTGTTTGAAAAGTGATAGGTGTAGAATACAGTGATTTCTATAATTTGTCATGTGTTTGAGTAGTTTGAAGTTTTTCTATCTTTATATCTAATAGACATCTGACCATAAAGATAGAAGAAATCCTGCAGTCTTTAGAGATTTTATTTATAAAATTAATATTTGAGGAGTTGGGGAGGCCAGCTTCTGAAACTGCAGTGTCCTGGAGAAACACTGCAGGTTAGGAAAACATTGTTAAAGTAGAATTAGGAATGTCTAGAGGAGGTAAAGCTTTTCATCTCTCAAAAAAGAATTAGGGCCAGGTGCAGTGGCTGACACCTGTAATCCTAGTGCTTTGGGAGGCTGAGATGGCACATCACTTGGGGCCAGGAGTTCAAGACCAGCCTGGCCAACATGGGGAAACCCCATCTCTTCAAGAAACAGAAAAGTTAGCCAGGTGTGGTGGTTTACGCCTGTAATACCAGCTGCTAGGGTGGCTGAGGCAGGAGAATCGCTTGAACTGGGGAGGTGGAAGGGGCAGTGAGCAGAGATTGAGCCACTGTACTCCAGCCTGGGCAACAGAGCAAGACCCTATCTCAAAAAAATAATAAAGAGAATTAGGACATTGATTTGTATTAAAATTATAGGTAGCTCATTTAAGAGTATGAAGTCAATTGCTGTTAGAGCAAGGGTTTTTTTCAATAGAGGTGTCAGGATAACCTAGAGAGCTCTAAAAGTATATGGCTATTACCTACCCATCCCTGTTGAAATCTCCAGGGTTAGATCCAAGTATTGTGTTTTTAAAACTATAGGTGAGTCTACAAGAGTTGGATGGAGTAGTCCTCTACGTCCTGTATTTGTATTTTTGTAGTATGTTACACAATAACAAAAGCTTTGAGAAAGATTTTAGGTTTATTGCTAATTATACCCATGAATCAATTCTGAAAATGTGTAGATAAGGAATTTACCTGGTGAACTGTTTACACATGGCAGTTGTGGGAGGGAGAGGGGAGTGAGAGATGAGGTGAGATCAGTTTTAGCCTTAAGAGAACCAACCGGGCCTGGCACGGTGGCTCATGTGAGCCTGTAATCCCAGCAATTTGGGGCCAAGTCAGGTGGATCATGAGGTCAGCAGTTCGAGACCAGCCTGACCAACATAGTGAAACCCTGTCTCTACTAAAAACACAAAAAAATTAGCTGGGCGTGGTGGCGGGCACCTGTAATCCCAGTGACTTGGGAGGCTGAGGCAGAAGAATCGCTTGAAACTGAAAGGCAGAGGTTGCAGTGATCCAAGATTGCACTGCTGCACTCTAGTCTGGGCAATAAGAGCAAAACTCCGTCTAAAAAAAAAAAGAAGGACCAACCATGATATCCTGACTAACCTGTATATTTCTTAGAATTAGGGTTTGGCCTAATATTAAGGAAGTCTAATGTTAAGAGACACCTAGTAAGAGCTCAATGCTGTGGTAAAATTATGATAGTTATGGAGAAACTTAAAAGTTGAGACAATATGTTTTTTAGAATTTTCTGAAAATAAAAATTTTCCTGCCCTAAGTCTTGAATTTTTAAGTTATTGATGTTATCTTAATGTTTATGATATTTGAACAAGTGATATTATAATAGAGTATCTTTTAGGTCATAGTGACCCCTTTTTAGAGCTGAGAAATCTTACAAATTCTTTAGCCCATGTTTTACAGATAAGGAAATGGGCATGCGCAAAGTGAAATTAAAACTTGCCATTGGTCACACTGTACATTGATGGCAAAAGGCAGGGCAGAATTAGAATCCAATTATCTTACCTGTTCAGTATCTTTAATGCTACAGCAAGCTCACCACTGTTTCTCTTTACTCTTTAAACAGTGGATTTTTTTTGTCATGATACTCTCAGAATTTGATTTCTTGTATAATGCAGTTCCATACTTGTTTATATTTTATGTTTCAACCAAAAACACATTTTACTTTTAATAGAGGAGCTTAAGTTCCTAATGTAAATAATTGAGTGTGAGCTTCAGATACTTTAGGGTGGTATTAATAAACTTTGCTTTTCCAAATAGTTTCAGATAAGCATTTAATATTCAAAGCTTCCTCTTTACAGCTTAGGAAGTGGACTGGTTAAGTGACTTGAGTTCATACAGGAATATATCGGTATGTTCCTAATTCCCATCAAGTGTACCATTATATAATCTTGCTAACACATCTAACAGATTACCTTTTTTTTTTTTCTTGGAGATAGAGCCTTGCTCCGTCGCCCAGGTTGGAGTGCAGTGGCGCGATCTTGACTCACTTCAACCTCTGCCTCCCAGGTTCAAGCGATTCTTCTGCCTCAGCCTCCCGAGTACCTGGGACTACAGGCAGGCACTACCATGCCCAGCTAATTTTTGTGTTTTTAGTAGAGACGGGGTTTCACCATGTTGGCCGGGCTGGTCTCGAACTCTTGACCTCAAGTGATCTGCCTGCCTCTGACTCCCAAAGTGCTGAAATTAACAGGAGTGAGCCACCATGCCTGTCCTCTAGGGAAAATCTTTAGTTCATTCTGGACAATGAGAAAACTTTTAACATTTTTACTTTTAGTTAACAATACTCAGGAAAATAAAAAGTGTGCTTTTTAGTCTTAGTGACCCAGCTTGAGTTTGAAACAAATTTACATAATTTTAGCTGCTTAATATGCTGCTGAAGATAAATGCAGTAAATATCCCAAGGTCAAGATTTGAAATCCAAATGTCTATAGTAATGATTAACAGGAAAAGAGGGTCCTCTTTATTATTTTAGTTCTCAATTTTTAACAGGTTTGGATAATTAAGGGAGCACTAGAAAACTTTTTTTTTTTTTTAGGTAGAGTCTCTGTTGCCCAGGCTGGAGTATAGTGGTACAATCTCAACTCACTGCAACCTCCGCCTCCTGGGTTCAAGCAATTCTCCCTGCCTCAGCCTCCTGAGTAGCTGGGATTAACAGGCGTGCGCCACCATACCCAGCTAATTTTTGTATTTTTATTAGAGACGGGTTTCATCATGTTGGTCAGGCTGGTCTCAAAACTCCTGACCTCGTGATCCGCCTGCCTCGGCCTCCCAAAGTGCTGGGATTTCGGGTGTGAGCCACCGCGCCCAGCCGAAAACATTTCTTTGCAAGGATA
Organism: Papio anubis; assembly: GCF_008728515.1. Lineage (NCBI taxonomy): Eukaryota > Metazoa > Chordata > Mammalia > Primates > Cercopithecidae > Papio > Papio anubis. The sequence continues at coordinate 51,046,072 of NC_044987.1, read as the reverse complement.
AATATATGAAGATGAACTTACTAAGCGTAAATATGTTCATGAATATAGCCACTTAAGGAAATTCAAACATGCAGAGATGTTCAGCTGTATGCAATTATGTAAGTAGGTACATATTCATGAAGCCTAATTTGATGTAGAATCTGAGGGTGCTGCCTATACATAAACTTGCTTAAAGGTTAAAACTTTTAAGGAATGCTCATCAAAGTCACCCTCTTACACCTAACTGCTTATTTCATGAATGTGGCGCATAGGTGCTTATCAGACTGAATACCTTGGGGACTTGAGCTGCTTCAGCACCAGAAGATAAAATTCAGTAACTGTAATCCTTGAAGTACCTAAGTGATACTTTTTTTTTTTAAGACTAAGCCAAAATATAACAGCTTTCCTCCTTCCCTACCCTCTCCAACCAAACTTTTAGCCATTTTATTTATTTATTTATTTATTTATTTGAGATGGGGTCTAGCCATGTGGAGTACAGTGGCTATTCACAAGCATGATCATAGCAAATGACAGCCTCAGACTCCTGGGTTCAAGCGATCCTGCCTTAGCCACTCAAGTAACTAGGACTACAGGTGTATACTGGGGCTTCTAGCCATTTATGTAGTATTAAGTGGCAGCTTCTATAGTTTCTTAGTACTTGTAAAACTGCACAGTGTGTATTCTCTTGGCTCAACTATTAGCATATGTAGAGCCATTTCCTTGTGAATGTTTTGTATTTTCTATAAGAAAACCAGGAAAACTTAAGTGTTTTAATATGCTGAAATAAAGCAACTGAAGAATTTTGTTTTTGCCTTTAAGTGGTAATGTATAAAAGTATACTATTGCAGATATACTTACAGAGTGTTTTCATCGCAATTAAAATACTGCAGCTGACTAGTATGTTCCATATGTGTATATAAATGACTTATACTGGTCATCTGCCATTTTTATGGAATACTAACAGTAGTTTGGTACATTTAAGGAGTCTTAACAGTTTAAAGTGTTATTTTGATGATAAACTGTTTACATTTATTTGTTTTTACATTTGGCAGTCTAAATGCAAGAGTCTCCATTTCAGCTGTTTACTCTGTATATCTTTAATGTTGGGCATTATGCCTCTTTCTTGAGTTTCAGTCCTATGACTGTTCCATTTTCAGTATTCATGTTTATGTGTCTTTCTAAAATTGTTTTGCTTCTGTTTCTTACTGCTCTTGAGACAATTTATGGGCAAATTTTGTTACTTTTCAACTGGCAGTGTATTTCCCTGTGAAGAGTTGCTGGATTGCCTCATTTTTCAGATAAACTGAATTAATGTAGTAGTGAGGAGAAACCAGATTTCAGAGGTTTGAGAAGTGAATGAATGGGAATGAGAAAAGAAGTAGGTACTTAAAGTAAACTTTTAAGAAGTTTGGCTCTGAAAAAGGTAATGGGTTAGAGAGGGCAGGATTGTAAGGATTTAAGATGGGAGAAGAGGCATAAGCATATTTAAATTTCCCTACTTAGGGGCCAAAAATCATACTGTACCTCAGTCTGATAACTTTGTAAAAGAATTCAAGGACACAAAATTCTGCCCTGCCCTGAAATCTAGCCAGGAGGAAGGGAGAGGAGCTCTGAAGTACTTTTGTAATTTTCTTCTATATAATAATTGATTTTATTTGATTATTTTTCTTTCCCATAGCTCCTATTTGCCAGGTTTTTCATGGCTGCCTATTTAACCAAACTTGTACTTGCAAGAATAGTGCATATTTATGATTCTTGATTCCAAAAACACATGGCGATGATAATGTCTCTGCTTCTTTTGAGAAATTAACTTGGTTCTGAAAGATGGCGTTTACTTTTCACACCTGTATCATTAATACTTCCTTGCCAAACCTAACTAGGATCCTCCCCACCACTATTAGAGAACACTGATGCTCGGTTGAACCAGGGTGTTAAATGTGAACAGGATTTGTCTGTGTTGTTGCCCAAATATGTTTATCAATACACATTACCTGGAGGAAGAGAAATCTGAGATAATTGAATTCATTAGATTACTTACATGAAGAAGGTTTAATTGTATAAATACAGAAAAATGCACAAGGAAAGAAACTGACACCTTAAGGCAACAAAGCCCTCCATAAAAAGTAACCCAATTCTGACAGTTGTGAACTAACGTCCATTACCTGAAGTCCTTCTCATTCCATTACCCAATAACATAAATAATATGAATTCAGTAAATAAGCTGCTTTATGTCTTGAGAGATTTAACTGGCAGAATAAATGGAAAGAAGTCAGTAAAAAGGGAGCAGTTGACCAAGCACGGTGTCTCACACCAATAACCCCGGCACTTTGGGAAGCCGAGGCAGGCAAATCACTTGAGGTCAGAAGTTCAAGACCAACCTGGCCAACATGGTGAAAACCCGTCTCTACTAAAAATGCAAAAATTAGCCAGGCTCAGTGGCAGGTGCTTGTAACCCCAGCTACTCAGGAGGCTGAGGCAGGAAAATCACTTAAAACCCAGGAGGGGCCGGGCATAGTGGCTCACGCCTGTAATCCCAGCACTTTGGGAGGCCGAGGCAGGCGGATCACGAGGTCAGAAGATTGAGATCATCCTGGCTACCATGGTGAAACCCCATCTCTACTAAAAATACAAAAACAAAATTAGCTGGGCTTGGTGGTGGGCACCTGTAGTCCCTGCTACTCCAGAGGCTAAGGCAGGAGAATGGCATGAACCTGGGAGGTGGAGCTTGTAGTGAGCCGAGATCGCACCACTGCACTCCAGCCTGGGTGACAGAGTGAGGCTCCATCTCAAAAAAAACCCAGGAGGCAGAAGCAGTGAGTTGGGATCGCGCGACTACACCCCATCCTGGGCAACAGGACGAGGCTCCATCTCAGAAAAAAAAAAGGCTGAGCATGGTGGCATGTTCCTGTAGTCTTAGCTACTCAGGAGGCTGAGGCAGGAGGATCACTTGAGCCCAGGAGTCGTAGGCTGCAGTGAGCTATTATGGTGCCATTGTGCTCCAGCCTGGGTAAGAGTAAGGCCTTGTTTTAGTAAAAAGGGAGTAACCAAGACAGGTAAGGATTCAGTAAAATAAAAGTCAAAAGAAGTTTATTACTAGAGCGTAGCCCTGTAACCCGGTATGTCCAAATGTGATTTAATTTGCTCTCATGAGATGTGCACCAGAAGGAATAACCTGAGGCATTTCAAAGAAAAAACAAAATGTGACCTGCTAGTTCTGTTATTCTGCCACAAGTTAACACATTTTGAACTTCAGTTAAGTGCAGAATCTCAAACATCCAGTGTGACTCCCCAAATCTCAAAAATTTAGGCTAAAACCTAATTTTGTGTCCAAGCCAGTGCCTGCGTGTTCCTGCTGAATGTAAAACTTTGGTCCAGCAATCTTCTTACCACTGGAGGGAGGGAGAGATATGAAAATAATGTTTAATGGTAATTGTTTATTGTTATCGGCCCATATTATACCCAGATTTAGAGAGCTATTTGACACACGTGTAACCTAATGTTAATTTTAACTTAATATCTGCTCAGTCAGGTAAGACATGAAACTTCATACAGGTCCATTTAACGTGCCTAAACCTAAGTAGAAACACAAAAGCTATGTATAGTCCCTTGTTGCTTGAGATAACACTAAATTTTTAAAGAATAGCTTGGTGCTGTGGTAGATAGATTTCACTTAAAATGCATTTAACAATTTACAGATAACTGGAAAGTAATTCATCTTAGAACCCTGGTAGGGACATGCTATTAAAATATTTGTGTACTAGTTGAAGTCAAAATAGAACTACAGCCTATCACATGGTATTTATACTACTATACATTATGATTAATAAAGCCACCTGGCCGGGCGCGGTGGCTCAAGCCTGTAATCCCAGCACTTTGGGAGGCCGAGACGGGCGGATCACGAGGTCAGGAGATCGAGACCATCCTGGCGAACACGGTGAAACCCCGTCTCTACTAAAAAATACAAAAAACTAGCCGGGCGAGGCGGCGGGCGCCTGTAGTCCCAGCTACTCGGGAGGCTGAGGCGGGAGAATGGCGTAAACTCGGGGGGCGGAGCTTGCAGTGAGCTGAGATCCGGCCACTGCACTCCAGCCCGGGCGACAGAGCCAGACTCCGTCTCAAAAAAAAATAAAAATAAAAAAATAAAGCCACCTAAGGTCGTTACTCCATGATCATGGGAAGTTGGTTTCGTCATTAAGAGTTTGGGTTTAGCAACAAAAATCTTGCATTTGAATCTAAACACATTACATGATTTTAGGCATGTTCATCATTCTGAGATTAAATAAAAAAGAAGGAAATATATGAAAAATGCTTAATAAGTACTCAGAAGGTAGTATGGTGTAGCAACTTAGAATGTAGACTTCAGAGCCAGTCAGCTAGGATTGAAATGACACTTCTGCCAATCACTGTTGACTATAAGCAAGTTATTTAACTCTGCCTCCATTTTGTCTGTGAAGTAGGGATAAAATCTTCCTCACTAGGTTGCTGTAAGAATTAAATGGATATATCACATGTGAGATCACTTTATTTGAGGCCAAAAAACTTTTTTTAACTAGGATTAACTGAAAATAATCTATTAAAAACATTCTTTATCATGAGAAGTATGATTTTGTGTACCTTAGGTGTTACAAAGCAATGTCCTCTCAGTTTTAACTTTACCAAAATACCTATCTTAGTAAATGATACTATATATACCAAATACTGCATGTGTGTATATAAACTTCAACTGTACTTCTGTCATTGACAGTTTAAAAATTGAGATAAGGTAAGTATTATCTGAGTAATATAACCATTTTCTACATTTATTTATTTATTTAGAGAGTCTCTGTCACCCAGGCTGGAGTGCAATGGCGTGGTCTCAGCTCACTGCAACCTTTGCCTCCCGGGTTCAAGCAGTTCTCCCACCCCACCCTCCCAAGTAGCTGGGACTGTAGACATGTGCCACCACACTTGGCTAATTTTTGTATTTTTAGTAGAGCTGGGGTTTCACTCTGTTGGCCAGGCTGGTCTCGAACTCTTGACCTTGTGATCTGCCTAACGTGAAGATCACTTGAGCCCGAGAGGTTGAGGCTGCAGTGAGCCATGATCATGCCACTGCACTCCAGCTTGGGCTACAGAGCAAGACCTTGTCTCTCAAATAAAATAAAATAAACAAAAAAATTCACGATGCTTATTGTAACATCTAAGAAATAATTTTACCTTCCAACTCTCCTTCCCTTTTAGCACAATGCTGCTGGCTGATAAACCACTAAGCTACCTTGGCAGCCACATGTTATTGTTACCAGTAGGTAATATGCTATTTCTTCTGCTTGGCACATACGCAGTAGGCATGAAGTAATTGCTTACTGGATAAATAAGTTGTAAATTCTAAAACTGATGGATTGCTTAGTCCTTTAACAATTAATTTACATCCCCCCTCCCACTCATCCATTTCTTTTGTGACAGATTTTGCACTAGCAAACTGCACTGTTTCAGACAATCAAGAAAATATAACATTTCTTGATGAAATCCTACCTCGCCTCAACAGGAGACTGAATTGGAGTCCTTGATTCTCAGTATATCAGAACTAGTCTGTGAAAGGATCAGGAGAGGACCATAGTATTGGAGAATAAAACATTATGTATTGATGGTTGAGCTTTATGTCATCCTGTAGTTAACGCTATGACCACAAGGCCATTACTGTTAACACTTATCTTCTGAAGGAAGCCTGTGAAATATCTCCAGAAAGACTAGGGGATTTTTTTTCCTGTTTGTTTGTTTCTTTGAGATGGAATTTGCTCTGTTGCTCAGGCTGGAGTACAGTGGTGCTGTCTCAGCTCACTGTAACCTCTGCCTCCCAGGTTCAAGTGATTCTCCTGCCTCAGCCTTCGGAGTAGCCAGGACTATGCACTGTGCCACCGCACCCAGCTAATTTTTGTATTTTTGATACAGAGGGTTTCCCCATGTTGGCCAGGCCGGTCTTGAACCAGCCTCAAGTGATCCGCCCACCTCGGCCCAAAGTGCTGGCCACCACGCCCGGTCAGACTTGTTTTTTAGTGAAATAGTTTTCCTTTAGGACCTTCTTCTTTATGATAACAGATTCCAAGAATATGCAGTCTTGTCAACAGCTGTTTCATCCTCAGTTTATTTAAAAATAAAATACAATTAGAACATTTTTAGATAGGCCACATCCAGTCTATTTTCCTGTCACCCAGTAAGGTTTTCTGTCATCAGCACAGGCCTATGAAAGGACAGTAAAGGGTCTCCTGTTACATACCCCAGCACTAATGTTTCTAATAGAATGTTGAGATAAGTTGTTGCCATGTAATTGAACTACATTCAGTCTTTCTCTACTCTCTGTCCTCTATTTACCCACCTATGCGTGTTGTGTGTGTCCTACTAATTATATTGACAGTACATGACCACTAAGTAAAGTACTTTTTTTTTTTTTTTTTTTGAGACACAGTTTTGCTCTTGTTTCCCAGGGTGGAGTGCAGTGGCGCGATCTCGGGTCACCGCAACCTCCGCCTCCCGGGTTCAAGCAATTCTCCTGCCTCAGCCTCCTGAGTAGAGTAGCTGGGATTACAGGCATGTGCCACAATGGTGGCTAATTTTGTATATTTAGTAGAGACAGGGTGTCTCCATTTTGGTCAGGTTGGTCTCGAACTCCTGACCTCAGGTGATCCAGCCTCGGCCTCCCAAAGTGCTGGGATTACAGGCGTGAGCCACCGCGCGCCCAGCCCATAAGTTCTTTTAAAAGCAGGAGCTCAACCATATTTGTGTTCACATTTCCTTCTGCTTAAAACAGGGCTTTTGTTTCTTCAGTATATATTCATTCGGTATCCACTAGGTGTCAGATAATATACAAGGTAGGTTCTAGGGATACCAAGATAAATAAACACAGACTTGCCAATATGAGTCTATGACAGTTTTGGCGGGGAGAGATGGAAAATAGATCTGCAAGCCAAAAAAGCTGCAGTAGAATAATACAAATATTGTAATGGCAATACAATACAGAACTATTAATTTTACATTTAGTAATCAGTATCAATTAAATGGGTAAAATGGATATGTTGGCATGAATGACATATCACTGAGAAAAACACTAAGAACTGTATAGAAATTGAATTAGACATATCAGTAATATTAGTAGGAAGGGAAGAGAATATTTGATTCTAGGTAGGCTATCAATCAGGATGCTTTTTCAGCACAGCCCTGGAGTAAAATCTGTAACCTTCTAAAACAATCACATTTTTGTTCTTATGCAATCTTTTTTAAAAAATCATTTATTGTTTTGGCTCCAGTCCCTGTATGTTAAAATTTTAGTATCAGTCTTAATTCTCACTTACCTTCCCCAGACCTTATTCCCTAATTTTCTCATTTCCATTAGTCTCAATAAGTGCCAACCTTACCTTGAGTAGAATAGTGGATTTCCCAGCTTACAGTGACTAAAAAGTCATTTCCAAAAACATCTGTCCAAAAAGTCTGCCTCAGTGACTAAATTTCTAGCATTAGAATGTCATTCTTAGTACACTGATTTGATCTTTACAAATTACATAAATGTATAAAATTATCACATGAACCCCAAATTATATGCATCTAATATGTATGTGTCAATAAAAAAATAATACTGTATGCTTTTTCTCCTGTTAAAGAATTCTTTTCTTTTTGAGACAGGGTCTGGCTCTGTCACCCAGGCTGGAGTGCGATGGTGCAATCTTGGCTCACTGCAGCCCCCGCCTCCCAGGCTGAAGTGATCCTCCCACCTCAGCCTCCCGAGTAGCTGATACTACAGATGCGTGCAACCATACCTTGCTAATTTTTTGTAGAGACAGGGTTTTGCCATGTTGCCCGGGCTGGTCTCAAACTCCTGAGCTCCAGCAGTCTTCGTGCCTTGGCTTCCCAAAGTGCTGGGATTACAGGTGTGAGCCACCACGCCTGGCCGATTCTTTAGAAGACCAGTATTGCATTGTGATTGCCCCTGGGCAGGAAAACTAAGGGGCATCAGTAGACTATGCAATTACTTTTTTCCTCTTAAAAGTCTTGTTAATTTTTAAGTTTACATATTTTGGTATACAATTCTATGAGTTTTGACAAATGCATAGAATCATATAACCACCACCATAATTGAGATACAAAATAATTCACCTCAAAAAAAAATCCTCTTGAGCTGTTTCATATATAATTTTTGTGGTTAAAAATTGTTATTTTTCAAAAAGTAACGTTTGGGCCCGTGCACCTGGAGTGCACCAGTAGTCCCAGCTACTAGGAAGACTGAGCCAGGAGAATCGTTTGAACCCGGGAGGTGGAGGTTGCGATCAGCCGAGATCACACAACTGCATTCCACCCTGTCAGTGGGCTAGAGAGTGAGACTCCGTCTTAAAAAAAAAAAAAAAAAAAAAAACTTTAAATGTTTCATATAGTTACTCCTTATTCAAAAAGTATGCCTTTTTGGGTTAAGACAGTGCCATTTCAAATAGCCTTGTAGAAATATCAGCAAGGAAATGCTAAATTATATCATTATTGATCATTAGTACCTTAGCTTGTAGTTTAAACTGTTGAAGAGAATTAGGACTCCATCTGGCATTGTGGCATAAGCCAGTAGTCCCACCTACTCAGGAGGCTGAGGCCTGAGCTCAGGAGTTCAAGACCAGGCTGAGCACATAGCAAGATCTTGTCTCAAAAAATGAAAGAAAAAGAATTAGGACTCAGAAAAGGTAAAGGGTGTGTGTGTTTGGTTAGGTAGGGGATGGGATTGAAGGTTTAAGGAAGAGATTAGGGCCTGAGATGGAACAATGTGCATGGAAGGATAGATATGAGTAGTGTGTTTTGAGTAATATAAGAGACCTGGATTCTCAAAGATAGGAGGCACCAAAGAGATGAGTCCTGTAGAGTGGTGATCTTCATGTAAAAAATCATCTATCTTAATTGGGAGCTGCAGACCTGGGATTCTGTACGGAACTTACAGAGAATAAGTAACTTAAAAAGTCACTTCCCCAGTCGGGTGCAGTGGCTCATGGCTGTACTCCCAGCACTTTGGGAGGCTGAGGCGGGCGGATCACCTGAGGTCAGGAGTTCAAAAGCAGCCTGACCAACATGGTGAAACCCTGTCTCTACTAAAAATACAAAAAATTAGCCAGGCATGGTGATGGGTGCCTGTAATCCCAGCTACTCAGGAGGCTGAGGCAGAAGAATCACTTGAAACAGGAGGCAGAGTGAACAGAGATGGCGCCATTGCACTCCAGCCTGGGTGACAAGTGCAAAAACTCCATCTGAAAAAAAAAAAAAAAAAAGTCCCCCCTTTCTGGGCCTCAGTTTCATAATCTGTAAAATAGTAAGATTGGACTGAGTATATGCCAAGGTCCACTTCAGAGTTCTCCAGCTAGAAGCAAAACCCTTGTGTGTATGTGTTAGTTTTTTTCCCTTAAGGTTTTGTCCTCTAGTTTTAACTAGAGAGACACATTTGGGGTATCAGTAACCGAATTCTAGCAAGCATTATGATCTCTTCAGATTTCATGTAGTTTGATGTCAGAAGTTGCATAGCAAAGTTAAGGCTGATCTAAATTGGCTTCAAGTGGATAGAGCTGTGTGACCCTCAGTCTTCTCATGTATAGAATGACTTATGTACTCTAAACTTCCTTGTAGTTTTCATATTTTATGAGTATGAAACCTATGAAAACTTATCAGTGTTTTTTCTATTCACACTTCCTTTGAGTCTGCAGCTGCTGTTCTTCTGATTTGATTTTTTTGTTGTTTATTTTTATTAGCCACTATTCATTCAGTACCTTCTATATGCCAAAACGTTTGATATTTAACCTACATTATTTAAGGGCTTTTGTACTGCTGCTGTACTTTATAGGTGCATAGATATGGTAAAATCACACCATGCCTCCTGCTCTGACTCTGGATAACATATTCCTCCAGCAAGATCTCATTTCAATAAAAATTAAAAGAAACACTAGAGAGAGGAAGAAGGGGAGAAGATAAATGTGGCTTTAAATTGATAAGTGAAAGGCAAGGAACTAACATTTGAGGATCTACTACATGTTAGACACTTTATAACATGGATCTTCTTTAGATCATTGAGATAAGCAGGTAGAAAGACATCACATAGGGAGTCCACTTGTACTGATAACAAGAAGAAAAAAATGACTTCATGCCATAAATCACTGGAATTATTCAGAATATTTGTTTTGCATGTTATCCTCCATTATGAGGACAAAGACAACATAATTTCTCTATGTAGTGTTTGGTGAATGTTTATTGAATAGGGATTTTTCTCATGCGTATAGTAGTGTTTCTTAATGTTTTGGATCCATGGACCTATAAAAATTTTATAAAAGCTATGACTACATCCAGAATGTTACCTCCCCGCCCTGCCACACACAAAAGGAAACAGCCAAGTCCCTCCCCTCACTCTAACCATTCCCACATCTATATTTGTGTAAACCCATGGTTTTAAACTATTTGCAGCCCCTCTGTAATCCATTCACATGACCCAGGAACTCAGACCTGGAAACATCTCTGGGTATCCAGGTAAACTAAAAGCATAGTTCCATTAATTTATAGTGCTATATGGTTCTGCCATGCTTTATTGGTCCTTTATAGACTTGAGAAAATCACACCATGCCTCCTGACCATTAACAAATGGTCATGTTCCGTCTTCCTTTTTATGAGTGGAAATTGCATCCAATTTGCTTTCAGGTTCATTAATATGTACTACAACCAAAAGATCAGCATTATATACTTTATCTTTTTTAGTTTTTTGAAGTACAAATTATGCAGTTTTACAGATAAAGAAATTATCTCATGGGTAGCATATGTCTGGCTTTCTAGGCAGAATGATTCCTATTTCTTTTTGTACTTCTCCCCATTCAGAAACTCATTTTGAGGCCAAGCATGGTTGATCAGACCTGTAATCCCAGCACTTTGGGAGGCTGAGGCAAGTGGATCACCTGAGGTCAGGAGTTGGAGACCAGCCTGGCCAACACGACGAAACCCTGTCTCTACTAAAAATACAAAAATTAGCCTGGCTTGGTGGCACACCTGTAATTCTAGCTGCTCGGGAGGCTGAAGCACAAGAATCACTTGAACCTGGGAGACAGAGGTTGCAGTGAGCCGCGGTTGCACTGAGTCGAGATCACGCCACTGCACTCCAGCCTGGGCAATAGAGTGAGTCTCCGTCTCAAGAAGAAGGAAAAAAACCTCACTTTGAACTCTGCTAGGCCATTGTCCTTGTATGTGAAATTTTATCTAGATAGAAAAAGATGAGGAAAAAAATTGTCTTGCCTTTTAGTGGAGGAAAATGACATGTAAAACAAGTATTCTAAAAGAATTCCAAATATGGTGTGAGAACTACCCCATAAAGTTGTGAAGGTCAAATTGGTGAAAGGAAAACTAAGTGCTGTGTAAACTAAAGTTTTCTAAGTACCCACCTGGTCCTTACCTTGCTATAGAATCTTTTTTTTTTTTTATGAGACAAAGTCTCACTCTGTCGCCCAGGCTGGAGTACAGTGGCACAATCTCTGCTCACTGCAAGTTCTGCCTCCCGGGTTCACACCATTCTCCTGCCTCAGCCTCCCGAGTATCTGGGAGTACAGGCGCCTGCCACCACTCTAATTTTTTTTTTTTTTTTTTTGTATTTTTAATAGAGATGGGGTTTCACCGTGTTAGCCAGGATGGCCTTGATCTTCTGACCTTGTGATCCGCTTGCCTCTGCCTCCCAAAGTGCTGGGATTACAGGCGTGAGCCCCTGCACCCGACCTACCTTGCTATAGAATCCTTAGGGCCTAATATAGTCTAGCCAGAACAGCTGTTTGTTTTCCCTTTTATACATGACTGCAAAACTGACTCACCTAGGTTTGTGATGTTAGAAACTCCAGTTGTTTACTATTATTATTAAAGTGGGAAACAGGGAGTTCATTGATCAAATGGATTGATGTTTTGAGTACTTACTATACACCAGGGGCTCTTAAATTTTTACATAAACTTTCTGGATGGAGGGTGATAGAATCTCCATTGTTCACTTGCCGCAAGCCATACCATTTGTAGCTAACATTTGAATGCTACTATAAGCAAAGGCACTGTTCCAAGGGCATTACATGCACATCATTCATATTTCTCGTTTAATCTTTATAACAACTCCTTAAAATACTGTTAATATTCTTGTTCCCTAATTTGTCAATAAGAAAACTGAAATTTAGAGATTATAGAATTTGCCCATCAATATTGGAAAGCTGGGACTTTGAACCCTAATTGATTTGACTCCAAAGTCTGCACTCTATTCCAGTAGACTGCCAGTGCCTCCGGAATTAATGAGCATTAATCTTTTCTGTTGTTTATGATCTCAGTATGGCTGTCCCTGGCAGGGAGTCAGTGAGGGAGGCATTAATGGGGAATCACTGGGCCACTTCTGAGAGATGTGGTGCCGTCCCTCACAAACAGGTTTCTTGTGGTGAAAGGTTGGAAGGATAAGAGAAGTTGAAGAAGGTGGAGGTGGTGTGGTTGGGCCTGTTTAGGAATTGATTACATCTGAGCCTCTGGCCCTTTTTCCTGCCAACTGACTCAGTCAGAGCTGGCAGATGGGCCAAAGTCCAGGCAGGTTGATTTCATGGGCTGTATACTTCAAAGGATCTGATTCCTGGTGCTACTAAGCACATTGGAAGGCACAGTCTTATGGGGGAAGGAACAGGATGGTCTTCATGAGGTGTTTGTGAAAGCCCTAGGCAATGTTTGCTCTAATCCAAATATATACAGCTTGTTTTAAGTTTGGCAATAAAACACAGAGCCAGCCCTAAGCAGGGCTGAAAATTGAGTATTTAAACCTCGAGTATTCTGCAGTACAACAAAAGTTAAGTATATGGGTCCTAGAGTCAGATAGAACTGGAATCTAATCTTGACTTCACTGCTCAGCTGTAGATAAATTACTAGACCTCAGTTTTCTTGTTCATAAATGGGGATTTTAGTTGTAGAGTACCTACTTCATATGGTTGTCATGAGGATTAAACAAAAATGTATACCACAGTACCTGAGATGTGGTAAACACTCTTGAAACATTAGTCATTACTCATTTTTTAAATTTTTCCTTCAAATACTTTCCTATCCAATAGTCACTATTAATTGAAAACTTCTATTTTCTAAGAGGATCTCAGCACTTAAACAAAATAAATTGATTCATCATGTTTTAACAGACATTCAAAAGGCATTTATTATTGTGTAGACAGATGGAGAAAATAGCAATAATTTTTGTTGAACACCTAAAATGAGCCAAACTCTTTAAAAAACATTGTCTCATTTTATGTTCACAACAGCTCTATGAAGTATTTTCCTATGTTATAGATGAGATCATGGGCCAAGAGAAGATTAGCAACATGCCTAAGATCATATAGTCAGCACTGTCTAATTCTGAAGCCTATGAATAAGGTAGCATTTATCCCCAGAGAAGCATGGTATACAGCAGGCAGGCAGACACATAAACAAGTACAGCTGGCCCCTCTAGCCTCAGGTTCTGCATCCATGGATTCAACCAAAAATGGATTAAAAATATTTGGGAAAAAACAAAACGATTAAAAAATACAAATTTTAAAATATAGCATAACAACTACTTACATAGCTTTTACATTGTGTTAGGTATTATAAGTAATGTAGAGATGATTTAAAGTATACAAGAGAGTCTGGACACAGTGGCTTATGCCTGTAATCCCAGCTTTTTGGGAGGCCGAGGTGGGTGGATCCCTTGAGCCCAGGAGTTTGAGACCAGCCTGAGCAACAAGGCGAAACCCTGTCTCCACAAAAAATACAAAAATTAGCCAGATGTGTTGGTGCGTGCCTGTGGTCCCAGCTACTCAGGAGAGTGAGGTGGGAGAATCACTTGAGCCTCAGAGATTGAGGCTGCAGTGAGCTGTAATCACATCACTGCACTCCAGCCTGGGTGACAGAGTAAGACCCCGTCTCAAAAATAATAATAAAGTATACAAGAGGATGTTCATATGTTATATGCAAATATTATACTGTTTTTTTTGTTTTGTTTTGTTTTTTTTTTTTTTTTTTGAGGCAGTCTCTTGCTCTGTTGCCCAGGCTGGAGTACAGTGGTGCTATCATAGCTGATTGTAACCTCAAACTCTTTCCTAAACTTGAATGATCCTCCTGCTTCAGCCTCCCAAGTAGCTGAGACTACAGGCATGTGCCATCACATCCAGCTGATTTTTTATTTTTAATTTTTTTGCAGAGCTGGGGTCTCACTATGGTGCCCAGGCTGTTATGCCATTTTATATATAGGACTTGATTAACTGCAGATTTTGGTACCTAAAAGTAGGGGAGTGAAGTGCTGGAACCAGTTCCCTGCAGTTATGGAGGAAGGACTGTACCTACGTTCAAAGTGCTGTTGTTGAGGTTTACACTAGGTGCTTGGGAGAATGGAACAGAATAGGTGAACTCTGGGGTGAAGCGAAGGTAGTCCCATTCACAGGAATAAATAATAATGCGGCTTCAGGTGGGAATGAGGAAGGAAGCCTTTGCTGGTGGAGGAGTTAAGGGAGTTCTTTCTGGGTTTCCCTAAGTCATACTAGAAGAAAAGGGTTACAGGGAGGCCTTTCTGGAATTCCTCAAGTCAATATGACAGCCTTTTAGATCCAGCATTACAATTGCAGCACATTTTATAGCTGCAGACAAACTGTCTCCAGAGAGAGAGATTATGTTGTTTACTTCAGGCAAAATGCTGGGGGTTCTATATAAATGATATGTCTGCATCCACATCATCTGTGCCTTCTTGGGCTTTAGAACCAAACCTAATAGTAATAGTAGCAACCAATTCTTAACTGCATGATCATTAGGTACTAATCACTGTTGTGTTCACAGGCTAGAACTCTTAACTGGAGAAAGGTGGAAATGATTTGTCTAAATCAGTAATCTCAAATATCAGATTTGAGTATATACCCCCAATATATGTATATTACTTTATAAGTTATACACATCCACTACTGGGCTAATATAAAATATACATTAGGCCGGGCGCAGTGGCTCACGCTTGTAATCCCAGCACTTTGGGAGGCCGAAGCGGGTGGACCACAAGGTCAGGAGTTCGAGACCAGCCTGGCCAATATGGTGAAACCCCGTTTCTACTAAAAATACAAAAATTAGCCGGGCATGGTGACATGTGCCTGTAATCCCAGCCACTTGGAAGGCTGAGGCAGGAGAATCGCTGAACCCAGGGAGACAGAAGTTGCAGTGAGCCTTAATCGTGCCACTGCACTCCAGCCTGGGTGACAAAGTGAGACTCCATCTCAAAAAATAAATAAGTAAGTAAATAAATAAATAATAAAATATACATTATGAAATGTAGACAAAAATTTTGAAGGAATAAAATGAAAATGAATAAACTATTTTATCTCAGGGAAAATATATACTTAGGTTTCTGTATCTTGTTATTAAGTGGATACAAATTAATACTATATTTCAAATAGACTTTTTAATAGTTTTGGATGTTTTGGGTCAGCTGGTCAGATTTTGTTAGATAATCATTGTATTTAACTTCATAATGTGACTGATGAAGGGATCATACTAAGTAAAAGTGTCAGTTCTGCCATTTGAGAGTGGGGGATCCTATGTATTATCTTCAATTCACAGGGTTTTCTTTTTTCCAGCAATTTTTTAAACCAATTATTCACTTCGTAAGATTTCATTTTGTTAGATTTTAAAAATCCATAAATTCCCTTTTGAACCACAATATGTCACTAATGCTCAAAGAAAGAAACTCCATTTGTACCTCATCTGACATAAGCATCAAATATAGAGACAGTGTGGGGATGCCAACCTCAATCCATATGGATTAATAGGGCTTAATTTTCTCATGATAAACATAAGTAAAAGCTATGAAAATTCTTATCACACTTCAGTGAATTGTCTTGTATACCTCTAGAGTGAGCATATTGCACTTTGGAGATCAATAGTCTCAGCAACAAGACTTGTGGCCATAAAGTGGAAATAAACAATGCCATTTTTAGCAATGGTTGGCCTGTATTCACTTATGAGTGACAAATGAGAAAGGTACAACATGATTTTCCAGGAAATCAGAAGAGCTAAGTGTATCTGAGTCTTTGAGCGTATGGCCTATCCATACAAAGGCAGAATCTACATTTGTCCACGTGCCTTCAAGAAACATTCTACCCAGATATGCATCTCCACAAAAGTAAGAAAAATTAAAAAAAAAAGATTTAAAAATTTTATTTTTAAAAAATCACACACACACAAAATACATTCTAGTTTTTAAGAAAATTGACTTAGATTTAATCCCAGCTCTGCTATTTACTAGCCATGCAATTTTGGGAAAGTAACAACCAATTGGAGCCTGTTTCTCATCTTGGAAGTGAGAATGATTAATGCTATGCCTACCTTACTGAGAAGAAGAGTGTATCATGGTCATATTGACCCCTCACTATGTGCATAGAGATGCTGAGCTAAACTCTTTACAAGCGTTTATTTAATCCTTAATATACTAGTGAGTAGAGGCTAAGTAGTTTACCAAAGCATTTTCCTTTTCCTCCTGAGCACACAGGACTATATTTCCTGGCCTCCTTTGCAGTTAAGTGCAGCCACATTACTGTGTTCTAGCCATGGAAATATGGAAAGAAATGATCAATACCACCTCTGGCCCTGACCCATAAAACTTTCCTTGCCATTCTTCATGCTCTCATTCTTCCTTCATCTGCCAGAGGATTCAGCAGAACCATTCGGTGCACAGAGCTCTTCCCTCCTCCCACTACTTCCAACGTGCATTGAACTGTGATGTGAGCCAGAAATAAACTTTTACTGTGGTAAATCATTAAGATGTGAGAATTGTTTGTTGCAAGAGTTAGCGTACACTGACTAATACAGCAAGGTTTGACAAGAACCCAGAAAAGGGAGAGAGAAATTGTTTACAGTGTCTGCTAGATAATGTAAAATAAAACGGGCGATAAGCATCATTAACTTAAGGAAGATGAAGATTACCTTCATGAGATAAGAGCAAGTGTCTGTAAAAGTCCTTTGGGTAAAGTGTGGAAAAATGTCAAGAATCACAGATTTACACTGCTTTCCAAAGCTCTTTGCAGACACTGGGGACTCCTCAATGAATGGAAACACGACCCCTTTAGTATCTCATGCTCTACAGCCTACTAAATCAGTTCAACACATTCCTCTGAGGTTTTTTTTTTTTTTTTTTTTTTAAGAATAACAAATATAAATGCATTTTTTATACTGGGAATTTTGGGAATCCTTCCTCTACCTTAATAATGTTTTGTGTTTATTCAGATTGAAGAGCTGAAGTGTGTTTAAGATTTTTTCCTCAAGTCGGCCTGGACGTAACCCATAGTTTCCTTTACTCTAACAAATTTTCAGGACATTACAGTACTTAGCTGGAGTCATATTTTGAGCTTGAATCATTGTATTCCTGTTATTTGGATTACCTTTGGTAAACTAAATGATCTCATGGCGTATTTTTCAACTAGAATATATTGCTATGTTTTTCTCTTTTTCGTACTTACTTGCAAAATTGATTTCTATGGAATTGCCTGGATAGCTAATTAGGCTCTTGGTTCATATTTTTTGCTCAAATGCAGATGAATTATTTATTGTTGACTTTGATGAATCAGAACATCAACACAGCCTTTCCAGACTATCTGTTGCTATCATGCTTATCATGCTACTTCCTTCAATCCTATGACTTTTTTTTTTTTTTTTCTTTAGAGACAGGATTTCACTGTGTTGCCCAGGCTGGTCTTGAACTTGAACTCCTGGCCTTAAGGAATCCACCTGCCTTGGTCTCCAAAAGTGCTGGGATTAGAGGTGTTAGCTACCACCTGCAGCCACAATCCTATGCTTTGGAAACGTTCAGGACCTGGGCAGTGAGTTTTGAAGCCTTGATAAATATAAATGTTCATGGAAGCTATATGGAGGTTGCAGGGAGCCAAGATGGTGCCACTGCACTCCAGCCTGGGTGACAGAGTGAGACTCCATCTCAACAACAACAGAAAAATGTAATTTACACCTTAACTGATGGAAGGCATAAACACATAGGGTCATTTCAACAGACACAGAAAAAAAAAAATTGTTTGCCATTTTTTCATTAAGAGGAAACAAGCAGACTTCATATTTAGACAGACCTGACTTCCAGTCCCGGCATAGCACCAATTAGGTATACATGACCTTGGCAAGTTGATTCAACCTCTTTGGAGTCACAAATACAATGGAGATGGTAAAACCCACTTTGCAAGGTAAATGAGATATATAGACTGCTGTCACTTTTGAACCTGGGTACAAAGGTCATAAATAAAATACTAGCAAACCAAATTCAAAGTATGTATCATAACCAAGTATATCAGAAATACAAGTTTCATTTAATATTTTTAAAAATTAAAAATGTAATTTACAGCCAGGCACTGTGGCTCACACCTATAATCCCAGCACTTTGAGAGGTGGAGGCGGGCAGATCACCTGGGGTCAGGAGTTGGAGACCAGCCTGGCCAACATGGCGAAACCCCATCTCTACTAAAAATACAAAAAATTAGCCGGTCGTGGTGGTGGGCGCCTGTAGTCCCAGCTAACCAGGTGGCTGAGGCAAGAGAATCGCTTGAACCCAGGGAGGAGGAGGTTGCAGGGAGCCAAGATCGTGCCACTGCATTCCAGCCTGGGCGAGAGAACGAGACTACGCCTCAAAAAAAAAAAAAATGTAATTTACACTTTAACTGATTGAAGGCATAAACATATAGGGTCATTTCAATAGATGCAGAAAAAAAATTGTTTGACATTTGTTCATTAAAAACAAAACTCTTGGCAAATTGAGTGTAGATTTCTTAAACTGATAATGGGTATCTATAAGAATATGGCAAAAAAAGCAGACCTTTATTAATTGATAGAGTATCTATTAAAACTATATCATTATACTTAAGAATGAAAAATTTCCTTTTGACACCAAACTCAGGCAGGCATAGTGGTGCATGCCTCTAACCCCAGCTACCCAGGAGGCTGAGGCACGAGAATCGCATGAACTCAAGAGGCGGAGGTTGCAGTGAGCTGAGATTGCGCCTCTGCACTCCAGCCTGGGCAACACAGTGAGACTCTGTCTCAAAAAAAAAAAGAAAAAAAGAAAAAAAAAATCCTTTTGAGACCAAGAATAAGAGACTTCTTTATTTACCATTGTCCTGGAGGTCCTAGCCAGCTCAGTAAAGCAAAATACATATAAAATAAAAGGTATTAAGGATTGAAAGGGAAGAAACGAAATCTAAAAACAACTGTAAGTTATTAGACTTATTAGAAACTTAGAAAGTTTATTGAATACAAGGATAATATGCAAAAATCAATTGCATTTTTATATACCAGTTACAAATAGTTTTTTAAAGTTTTAAAGATAGAAAATTTATCATAGCATTAAAAATATCAAGTACCTAGGACTCTAACAAATGACGTATATATCTCTAGATGGAAGACTAAAACTTTGTTCAGAGACATTAAAGAAAAAGTAAGTCAATGGAAATATACCATCTTCAGACTCACTGTCTCCTTCACCCTGCTTTTTGTTGCTCTGGGTATAGTACCCTACCTGGAACTCTAAGTCCTGTGCTTCAGAAAACTTCCTGCCTCCAGTTCTTCCATGTGGAGGATCAGTCAGCTACAAACAAATGTCAGTATAAGAAGGAAGAACTCGGTGGCTCACACCTGTAATCCCAGCACTTTCAGAGGCTGAGGCAGGTGGATCACAAAGTCAGGAGATCGAGACCATCCTGGTTAATGCGGTGAAACCCCATCTCTACTAAAAATACAAAAATTAGCCGGGTGTGGTGGTGGGTGCCTGTAGTCCCAGCTACTCCGGAGGCTGGGGCAGGAGAATGGTGTGAACCCAGGGGGCGGAGCTTGCAGTGAGCCGAGATTGTGCCACTGCACTCCAGCCTGGGCGACAGGGCGAGACTCCGTCTCAAAAAAAAAAAAAAAAGGAAGAACTAAAAACTGTTCAGAAACAGCTCCTGATAGTCTCAGCACTGTTGTATCCAGTCCTGGACACGAGGTTACTTTTAGTAGCGGGGATGGCAAGGAACACTCTACTGGGGCTGCATGGTGGACCCTGATCTTAGAGTGTTCTCCAGACAGAAGAAGAATAGGCCGCATTTGTAGACTGGTTCACTCTATCCAAATCATATTATTTCTTTTGACCCTTAGTACAACCTTATGGGGAAAGAATTTGTATTATCTCCATTTCATATGCGAGAAAACTAAGACTCTTCCAGGTTAATGCCAGCCAGTACCCACAGTCACGCATGGAGCTAGGACTCAGACTAGGCTCTTTGATATAAAATTCAATGCATTCTCATCTATAAAAGCAATATTTCTTTTTGAGAGCAGCCCTGTCCTACCACATTCACCAGGGAAAATACAATGTCTTATGGATTCCTGAATTTTGGATGACTGCACAAACCTTTTGCTGGTGCCTCTATTTTCAAACAATGAGTTTCTGTAGGGATTATATTTTTACGTCTTAAAAAGGAAAGGAAAGAAGAGAAAAAAGAGAGAAGAGACTTTACAGTATTTGTCTTACAAATTGGCAGTTGCTATTTTTAGGCAAGCCAAAACCTCCCTTCTCTTACCTGTGAAACTGAGACAATAGATGTGCCTCTCTCTTAGGCTTTGGAGGATTAAATAATATAAAGAAAAAGAGAATTAGCCAGGCACAGTGGCTCACGACTGTAATCCCAGCACTTCGGGAGGCAGAGGCAGGTGGATTGCCTGAGCTCAGGAGTTTGAGACCACCCTGGGCAAAACAGTGAAACTTTGTCTCTACTAAAATACAAAAAGTTACTGGGTGTGGTGGTGTGCGCCTGTAGTCCCAGCTACTTGGGAGGCTGAGGCAAGAGAATTGCTTGAACCCAGGAGGCGAAGGTTGCAGTGAGCCAAGATCGCACCACTGCACTACAGCCTGGGCAACAGAGCAAGACTCCGTCTCAAAAAAAAAGAAAGAAACATTTTAAAAAAGCGTTCACCACTGTGCTTAGCCCATAGCATGTGTTCAATAAGTGCTAGCTATTGCTATTGACAACTACTACACCATCAGAAGATAACCCTGTGAGCTTTACAACCAGAGTGCTCCACAAAGCAGGGCAGAGGAGACACAATACCAGACTGACTATAGCCTTCTTTTGCCAGGTCTTTGTGCTATTCTTGAAGACACATCCCATTCCTGGTGAACTGCAGTGGGGAGAAAGACCCCCGGGAACTAAGTGTTTTGACTTTCAGTACATGATTCACAAAGAAAATCATATTGTTTAAAATATCTTATCTTTGTTCGTTTGTTCATTCTTTCATTATTTTATTCAATATACTCTTTTATTGAAGAGCCAGCTATGTTCCAGGCACTATGCTAGTATGGAAAGAAATATGTCACAAGATGGCATTGCAGAGGAAACTGTGGCAATCATCTTAGGCTTCATAGTATGGGGGTTCTGGACTGTTCATTGGGAGGAAGAGGGGGCAGAGTATCAGGTATGGTGGAAAAAGCACAATCTTTGGCATCAGAGAGATCAGGTTTTCAAAAAGGGTGCTACTAACTTTCTGTGTGAACTTGAACAAATCCTTCACATCTCTAAACCTCCATTCTCTCATCTGTTAAATAGGAATGACACACATACGTTCTATGATGGGTTATTATAAAGATTCAGTGGGTTCATATAAGTGAAATACCTGGCCCCTAATGGAGCCTTCTTCTCACAAAAGCAATACGGTGCTCTGCCTCTACAACTTCTGCACTCCACATTGAATTTTTTTTTTTTTTTTTAGACGGAGTTTCACTCCTGCCCAGGCTGGAGTGCAATGGTGTGATCTTGGCTCACTGTAACCTCCACTTCCCGGGTTCAAGCGATTCTCTTGCTTCAGCCTCCTGAGTAGCTGGGATGACAGGCATGTGCCACCACGCCCGGCTAATTCTGTATTTTTAGTAGAGGTAGGGTTTCTCCATGTTGGTCAGGGTGGTCTCAAACTCCTGACCTCAGGTGATCTGCCCACCGTGGCTTCCCAAAGTGCTGGAATTACAGGCATGAGCCACCACGCCCAGCCTCCACATTGCATTTTTATCTTTCGTGTCTTCTTTTTCCTTGTAAGCTTGACCTTAATTTGCTGTAAAACTTGCTCTTGTACACATCGTGATCATCATCATCATCATCATCAAATAAATGGAGAAGTGGGTAGAATACACAGTGTACTTTCTCCCTAACTAGGAAGCCACCTTCCCACTTCTCTTCCCACACAGCCATTATTGCTTCAAGCACACATTACAGGATCTCAAAGGCCAGCTGTCCTTAATTGTCCATAACCAAGCGTTTCAGGCCATTTCTGATTAGTACATCAAACGCATCCATTTGGTGCAGGTGGACTATTGCCACATTTGCTCTTTATACTTCAGTAACTGGTCAGACTATTTAGAGAGAAAAAGAATCTTGCAAGGCAGTTGGCTCTAAAGGAATGCTGAATATTTCATTCTTGGGCTCTTGATGCATCCGAACAAATCCCCTTTGTCTTCTTCTGGATAGTGAGTGATGGCATTGGTTCTTTATGTATATTCAAACCGTGCCCTAAGCACTGAGAAAGTTGTTTTGCTCATTTATTTACATATGCCTTTATTCATTCAATAGCCGTTTATTGAGCAACAACTATGTTCCAGGCCTGTGATAGATCTTGGGGATACATCGCTGAGAAAGATCAGCAGACTTACATTCCACCAGGGTAGGCAGACAAAAAAACATGTCATCGAATAAGTTAACAAGAAAATTGTGATAAGTACTATAAAGAAACTGTATCTGGATAGTGTAATTGGGAAGAGAGGGAGACAAAGAGAGATGGGTGGTCAGAGTGGACCCTTCTGAGGAGAGAATATTTCAACTGAGTCCTGAAGAATGAGAAGCCAGTTATGTGAAGAGGCAGGAAAGAGGTTTCTCAGCAGGGGAAAGGTTAAATGCAAGGCCTCTGAGTTGGAGAAGAGCTTGATATGTTTAGAGAAATGAAAGAAGAGTAAAGAGGTTGGCAGAAGACAAGTTAAGCAGGGTTTTGTAAACTAGGACTGTAGATTTTACTTTAAGTACAAGTCATCACGCATACAACAAACACTAATTAAGTGCCTAATGTATGCCAGGCACTGTTCTAGATGCTGGACATGGAGCAGTAACAAAATATGAAAATCTTTCCCTCTTGTAAGTTATATTATAGTGGGGAAGATAAATAATAAACAAAGTAAATAAGTAAAATAGATAGCAATTTCAGATAGTGTTAAGGAGACTATAACAAACCAAGGAAAGGAGTTAAGTAGTGTAGGACTATAATTTTAGATACGAGTGGCCAGATAAGGCTTCACTGAAAAACTTACATTTAAGTAAAGGTTTGAAGTGTCCATGTGCTGCCCAGGAGCAAAATCCTGGGCCACTTCAGTATTTAAAGGTCAGGGAGAAGATCAGGAAAGGAGAACGACAAGGACCATTGGAAAAAGTAAAAGAAAAATTAGGCACATGTCCAGAAAGCTGGAAAATATTTCAGGGAGAAGAAAGAGCAACTGTGTAAAATGCTGCAGGTGGCAAATAAACATGAGGACTGAAACATGATCATTTGTTTTTTATTTGTTTGTTTGTTGAGACAGAGTCTCACTCTGTCACCCAGGCTGGAGTGCAGTGGCATGATCTCAGCTCACTGCAACCTCCACCTACCAGGTTCAAGCAATTCTCTTGCCTCAGCTTCCCAGGTAGCTGAGATTACAGGTGTGTGCCACCACGCCCAGCTAATTTTTGTATTTTTTAGTAGAGACGGGGTTTTGACATGTTGGCCAGGCTGGTCTTCAACTCCTGACCTCAAGTGATCCACCCACCTCAATTTTACATTTGACCTCCCAAACTGCTGGGATTACAAGCATGAGCCACAGTGCCTGGCCCAACACATGTTCATTTGATTTAGCCATGGGGAAGTTATCAATGACCTTGAGAAGAGCAGTTTCACTGCTATAGTGGAGACGAAACCTGGGTAGGAATATGTTCAGGAGAGAGTTGGAGAAAAGAAACTGGAGATTCGGAGTATAGACAACACTTTCAAGGAATGTGCTGTAAGGGTAAGGGATTTGAAATGGGTCACCGGCCGCAGGAGAATTTAGATCAAAAGAGGTTTTTCTCCAACTTTAAAAAAATGTTCAAACATACAGAAAAGTTGAAGAATAGTAGAATACTCATATACCCTTCATCTTATTGCAGCAATTGTTGACATTTTGCCATATTTGCTTTCTCTCTAGAGAGAGGATTTTTAAAATCTTTTTTCAAATTGCTAAGTGTAATGCATATACAGAAAAATCCACAAGACAAAAATATATAACTCAATAAATGATCAAAAACAAGCACATGTAACCACCACCAATATCAAGAAATGTGCTTTTGGGTTGGGGTTTCACACATAGCCAAGCAGCTCCCTCATTGCGATCTATTCAAAGTCAGCCCTCAACACAAGGATTTGTAAAAAAACAAACAAAAAAAAAAACCAAAAAGAAACTGGTGGCATCCTCATAGTCCCCTTGTGCCCCCTGACTCCCATCAGCACATAACCGCCATCCTGAATTTCATGATAATAACTTCTTGCTTTTCTTTCTAATTTTACTACGTAAGTTCCTAAACATGACAGTTTAATTTTTGCTTGTTTTTGAATTTTAAAAATCGAATCATTCATGTAGTAATATTATTTTACATTTGACTTCTTTAGCTCAATATGTTGTTGTGTATTTATTGTTCCACTGTAGTGTTCTGTTGTAAAAATATGCCAGCTTTTATTTATTCATTCTACTGTTTATAATGATGTTAGTTGTTTCCAGGTTTTTGCTCCTATGAATAATGCTGAGTGCTGCTATAAATATGCTTGTTTATGTCTCCTGATGCACAGATTCATGCATTCTTATCCAGTACATTCCTAGGAGTAGAATTGCTGGGTTGTAGAAATGTGTATATTCAACTTCCATAGCTAATACAGAGAGTTTTCCTGATTGGTTATACCAATTTACATTCCCATTAGCAATGTATGAGAACTATTGCTCCATGTCTTCTCCAGCAGTTGGGATTGTCTGTCCTCTTGAGTGGGTGCACAGTCATATTTCATTGTGGCTTTAATTAACATTTCCCTGAATACTGACATTCATTGGCCATTTGGATATCTTATTTTATAAAGTGCCTGTTCAAGACGTTTGCCCACTTATAAAATTAGACTTTTTAGACTTTTTCTTATTGATTTGTAACTATTTTTCTTGTATACTAGGGATATGAGTCCTAGTAGATTATATGTGTTGCATATATCTTCTCTCACTCTGGTTTGCTTTTTCATTTTCCTAATGCTATCTCTTGATGAATAAAGCTCTTCATTTTCATGTAGTCAAGTTATCAGTCTTTTCCTGTATTGTGCTTTTTTGGGTTATGTTTAGGAACTTATCATCTGTCTCAAGGTGGATACTCTCCTATGTAATCTCCTATAAGGTGTATTGTTCTATCCTCCATATTTAGGAATATACTATACCTGGGGTTTTTATATTGTCTTTTCTTTTTTAGCATTTGGATATCTAATGACCCAGCATCATTTATTGAAAAACTGTCTTTTTCCTACTGTTCTGAAGTGTTATTTTTGTCATAAATTAGATGTCCTTATGGAAGTTCATTTCTGGGCTTAGTATTCTATTCTATGGCTCTATTTTCTAACCTTGCACATTACCATACTGACTTAATTGCTATAGCTTTGTAAGTCTGGATATTCAATAGGACAATTACTCCTACCTTGTTCCTTTTCAAAAGTTTCTTTGCCATTCTAGGTCCTTTCCATGTTTCTATAAATTTTAGAATCACCTTATGGAGTCTCATAAACCAAGTTCTCTTGGGATTTGGATTGGAATTGCATTGAATCTGTAGATAATTTGGGATGAATCAGTATCTTTAGTGTCATTGGGTCTTCCAATCCATGAATATAGTATAGCCTCTCCTTTATTTAGTTGTTCTTTTTTTTTCAGGTGGGTTGGGGGAGAAGGAGCCAATTCAATGTCTAGTCTTTATTGGAAAGAAGAAACTTGACAGCACATTTTGAGCAACTTAGTGCAGAAGCTCAGTGGATCAACTGGTGGGGCACCAGATGGTAATGAATTTCACAGTTAGGGCATTGCTGGATCTCACCTTTGTGCAGGCAAAAACTAGAGGACAGCACTGTTGTACTCTTCACAGATGCAGCCCACTATTCACTTGTTGGTGATGGAGGAGACTAAATTAGCGTATTCTTTGGTGCCACAAGCTTCCTTTTGGAGTAGTGTATTGTATGGGTCCATTCCCTTTCATGCAGCCATTATAACCTACATCTCTAGTCCAGACACATCATCATCAGTAAGAACACCACCTTCACATGCCATGGAGCACATCAAGGCCACCCCACTGGAACAATCGGCCCTCAGAGTCTGCAAAGCCAGCACTCCAGCTCTGTAGCATAGCCTTGAAGCCATATGCTCACAACAAGCAGCAGCACTTCTGGGAACACGCTGCAGAGACAGCTTGAGTTCTTCCTTAATTTCTCTCAGTAGGGTTTATAGTTTTCTGTGTACAGGTTGTGTACTTTTTCTTTGTGTGAATTTATTCCTATTTGAAACTTCAGATGCTGTGGAAATTGTATCTTTTTTAAACATGTTCTAACTGTTTATTGTTGGTATGTAGAAATATAACTGATTTGCATATTAGTCCTTTATCCAGCAACCTTCTTAAATTCACTTTCTAATTCTAATAATTTATCTGTAGATTATTTTGGATTTTCTATGTATGTAACTATATCATTTGTAAATAATGACAGCTTATTTCTTCCTCTTCCTCACTCTGACATTCCAAAATGTCTCTCTTTTCTATAAGTACTTTAAAAATAATGATTAAATAATTTATTTATCTGGAGTTTATTTTGAGCACTGAGTATGAAGTGCAGCTCTAAGCTAACTTTTTTCCCAGATGGATATCCTGATTTTTGTGTAACAGTTATTAAATAAGCCATCTTTCCTCAATAATTTGAAATGAGACCATTATAATAGATTAAATTCCTATATGTATTTGATTTCTTTTTTTTTTCTTTTTCTTTTTTTTTTTTTGAGATGGAGTCTTGCTCTGTCCCCCAGGCTGGAGTGCAGTGGCACGATCTCCGCTCACTGCAAGCTCTGCCTCCTGGGTTCACACCATTCTCCTGCCTCAGCCTCCTGAGTAGCTGGGACTACAGGCGCCCGCCACCACGCCCCGCTAATTTTTTGTATTTTTAGTAGAGACGGGATTTCACCATGGTCTCGATCTCCTGACCTTGTGATCCGCCCGCCTCGGCCTCCCAAAGTGCTGGGATTACAGGCATGAGCCACCGCGCCCGGCCTTGATTTAATTTTTGAGGTTTTTTTTTTTTTTTTGGATCACTGAACTTTCTTCTGTTTTGTTATTGTAACTTTAAAATGTTTTAATATTTGGTAGATCTTATTTATTTCTGGAATATATATTTCTATTCTTATTTAATTTTTCATATAAATTTGAGAATCAGCTTATCTAATTCCAAAGTAAAATTCTATTTAGATTTTTATTAGGAGAGCTTTAAGTTATAGATTGTATTTCTAAAGTTGAGCTTTCCAGACAGGTCCAGTGACTCACAACTGTAATCCTAGCACTTTGGGAGGCCAAGGCAGGTGGATCCCTTGAGCCCAGAAGGTCAAGGCTGCAGTGAACTGAGATTGTGCCATTGCACTCCAGCCTGGGTGACAAAGTGAAACCCTGTCTCAGGAAAAAAAAAAAAAAAAAAAAGTTGAGCCTTCCTATCTTTTTCTCTCTTTCTTTTTTCTTTTCTTTTTTTTTTTTTTTGTTTTTGTTTAGCAGAGTCTCACTCTGTTACCCAGGCTGGAGTGCAGTGGTACAATCTCAGCTCACTGAAACCTCCGCCTCCTGGGTTCAAGTGATTCTCCTGCCTCAGCCTCCTGAGTAGCTGGGACTACAGGCATGCACCACCATGTCTGGCTAATTTTTATATTTTTAGTAGAGACAGTTTTGCCATGTTGGGCAAGCTGATCTCGAACTCTGGACCTCAGGTGATCTGCCTGTCTCAGCCTCCCAAAGTGCTGGGATTATTGGCATGAGCCACTGTACCTGGCCAAGGGCTACTTTTTTAATGGTTCAAATTGTTTGTGTCACTTAATACTTCAATATAGATCTTGTGCATATATCAATTTATTTCTAGACGTTTATCTTTTTTGTTGGTACTGTTGATAAAGTTATTTTCTTCATTATGTTTCCAAACTGGTCATTGTTTGCTTGAATGTTGCTTATTAACTTTTCTGTGAGTTAATTTTGGGTTTTTTGTTTGTTTTTGTTTGTTTTTGTTTTTGCTTTTGCTTTTTTTTTTTTTTTTTTGAAACAGGATCTCACTCTGTTGCCCAGACTGAAGTATAGTGGCACAAAAATGGCTAAATGCAGCCTTTAACCTCCTGGGCTCAAGAGATCCTCTCTTTTCAGCCTCCCAAGTAGCTGGGACCACAGGCGTGCACCACCATGCCTAGCAAATTTGTTTGTTTTATTTGTGTAAAGATGAGGTCTCACTATATTGCCCAGGCTAGTCTCAAGTTCCTGGGCTCAAGCAATCCTCCTGCCTTGGCCTCCCAAAGTGCTGGGATTACAGGCATGAGTCACTGTGACCAGTCATTCTGTGAGTTAATTCTGTAATCCAACCACTGAACTAAATTTTCTTCTTGTTTGTAATAGTTTTTCAGTTGATTCTCTTGTTTTTCTCAGGTAAGCAATTTATATAATTTTTAAACAACATGTAATTTACTTCTTCCTGCCTGTTTTTTATTTCACTGATTTCTGTTAAGAGATTTTTGCCCTCCTTTGCTTAAATCTAATCTGATTACAACATCAAAAGATTACACTGGCTGCAAAGGTGGAATCTAGAAAATCATTTAGGTGTCCAGTAACAAAAGATGATGTCCTGGGCTGAGAGATTGGCAGTAGAGGTAGAGAGAAGTAGAGAGACTGGAGATATATTTTGGAGGTCAAATATGTGGCAGAGAACAGGTTAATCATGTTATTCTAAAGATTTGGAAACTTCTTGGAAATCTTAGAATGTAAGTATCATAGTTTATTAGAACACATCATAAATATAATCAAGAGTCTCTAACCCGATGCATTCTCAGTTTCACTACAATTTCCTGGCTACTTCCAGTGGTAGAGAACTCACTACCTCCCATGGCAGCCATTCCATTTATTCAATTCACTCCACAAACCCTGCTCTTTGTCAGGTACTGTGAGGGACCCTAGGAAACATGGATAATGAAGATTCACTCCCTTCTCTGGGGAAGCTCAGAGAAAGGGACAACTCTTTTGGAAAGTCTCTTTCCTGGCTGGGCAATGTGGCTCAGGCTTGGCTACCTTTCTAATGGTTTAAATTATTTGTGTCACTTAATACTTTAATATAGATCTTGTGCACTTCTTATCAATTTATTTCTAGACATTCATCTTTTTTGTTGGTATTGTTGATGAAGTTATTTTCTTCATTATGTTTCCAAACTGGTCATTGTTTGCTTGAATGTTACTTATTAACTTTTCTGTGAGTTAATTTTGGGTTTTTTGTTTGTTTGTTTTGGTTTGTTTTTATTTTTCCTTTTGTTTTTGTGTGTGTGGTTTTGTTTTTGTTTTTTTTCTTGAGACAGGATCTCACTCTGTTGCCCAGACTGAAGTGCAGTGGCACAAACATGGAAGAATGCAGCCTTAACCTCCTGGGCTCAAGAGATCCTCCCATTTCAGCCTCTCAAGTAACTGGGACCAGTGACTCATGTCTGTAATCCTAGCACTTTGGGAGGCCAAGGCAGGCGGATCGCTTGAGCCCAGGAGTTGGAGACCAGCCTGGGCAACACATGGTGAAACCCCCATCTCTAGAGAAGAATTAAATACATAAATACAAAAATTAGCTGGGCCTGGTGGCATGTGCCTGTAGCCCAAGCTATCTGGGAGGCTGAGATAGGAGGATTAATTAAACCAAGGAGGTGAAGGTTGCAGTGAGCCATACTCATGCCACTGCTCTCTAGCCTGGGTGACAGAACCAGACTATGTCTCAAAAACAAACAAACAAAAATTTAAACTGCAAATTTCCATATGAATTCAACATAGAAGACATTTAAACCTTGCACTGCCACACAATTATTTATTTTATTAAAAAAAGACATACTTTTTGAATATGTTTACATCAAAACCAAAAATTAAATGTTTACTTTTTCGTTTATTGACAACTTTTTGTTTGTTTCTTGTTTTTTGTTTTGTCTTTTGAGACAGGGTCTCACTCTGTTTCCCAGGCTACAGTGCAATGGCACCATCAAAGCTCACTGCAGCCTTGATTTCCCAAGCTCAACTGATCCTCCTGCCTCAGTCTCTCCAGCAGCTGGGACTACAGGCACGTGCCATTATGCCTGGCTAATTTTTTCCATTTTTTGTAGAGACAGGATCTCCTTATGTTGTCCAGGCTAGTTTTGAACTCCTGGGCTCAAGCGATTCTCCTGCCTCAGCCTCCCAAAGACTGGAATTACAGGTGTGAGCCACTGTGCTAGGCCTCTATTGACAACTTTTTTTTTTTTTGAGACAGGGTCTCACTCTGTTACCCAAGCTGGAATATAGTGGCACAGTCTCCACTCACTGCAACCTCCAGGTTCAAGCAACTGTTGTGCCTCAGCCTCCCAAGTAGCTGGAATTACAGGCATGCACCACCATGCCCAGCTAATTTTTGTAGAGACAGAGTCTCATCATGTTAACCAGGCTGGTCTGAAACTCCTGGGCTAAAGCAATCCCAAAGTGCTGGGATCACAGCCTCCCAAAATGCTGGGATTACAGGTAGGAGCCACTGCACCCAGCTTTTGCTAACTTATTAAGTAACTGGAGAGTTTTGTCCCTACAGTTTTATGATGCATTTTTAGGTTTCAGTTCCCAGAGGACATTTTTTACAAATCTTGAAGACATACGTCTGTCCAGCCTGCCAGCCTTTTTCGGTTATTTCCTTGACTGTGTTCATATATATTCTGATTATTTCCAATTCCTTCCTGCTTTATTAGCTGTTTCTCAGTATTAATTCCTTGAGTTGGCAAATAAACCCAAAACTTTAAATTTAATGTGTATGTAGAAACTAAATCCACTTTCACTTGCTTAAGTGGGTCCAACTTCTGCAACAACTCATTTCAAGAAACAGACATCATAGTCTTTAGCGTATCATCCACAGCAACGATGTAATTCTCAAGCATTGACACATATTCATGAATTTCTACTGGATAGTCTTCATTAATTTCTTCATCTGCCGTAATGACTGACTCATAGCCTTCAACTCCAGTCTGCCAGAAAGCGGCCGAGCAATGATGGTATCAATTCATACTTTCGTTTTGGTTATTGTTTATTTATTTATTTATTAGAGACAAGGTCTCGCTCTGTTCCCGCTGAAGTGCAGTGGTGGGATTGTGGCCTTCTGCAGCACAGAACTCCTGAGCTCAAGCGATCTTCCCATCTCAGCTTCCCAAATAGGATTACAGGCATGAGCCACCAGGCCCAAACTAAAAACAAACTGTCTTTTTAGGAATTTATTATATCAAGGTGTGACTAGCTTTGGAAACAATATACTAAACAACTATGTAATCAATTACCTTGCTAGGCTCAGCAAACACTAGCTGGTTACCATTACAAAAGTATTTGTCCACTGAAAAGTCTGAGAATAAAAGTAATAACACATATGGAAGGAAGTTGATAAATGTTGATAAATGTTACAAGTGAGATAGAAATATATGATTTATCCAAGATAGGCAATGATACAAAGTCTGCTTTTACAGACACAACTGTAACATCCATTTCCAAATAATCAACCTTTTTTAAAATGGACAACAGTCCACTACTCTTCCAAAGTATTAATAGTTATGTTAATCATGTGTTCAAAATCCTCATCCTATTTAACAGTCAATATATTTAATGAAAATATTATCTTCTTGATGAGGCATTTTAATGAAACACTTGAATAGGACTAAATTTACAGTATCAAGAGTCTTAATACAATTTGACATGTTTTCCCAAATGAGTTGCAGAAAAATGACAAGGGGAGAAGAGTGATTTTTCTATAAAGAGGGTAGCCCTGGTCAATTCAGAATTGGAGACAGCTGTGAGTTATAATGGATTCCTCTGAGAATTGTCATATTTAAATTAAACTGATGATCTGATAGCTCAGGGAATAATTCCTGGTGCAAGTGTTGTGGGCATTTTGCTTCCCTGCATGATGTAATATAATTTTTCTCCCCGAATGTCTTCTTTAAATCTAGGTAATTTGAACTAGTATAAAGAGCATTGGTGGCCAGGTGTGGTGGCTTATACCTATAATCTCAGCACTTTAGGAGGCTGAGGTGAGAGAATCACTTGAGCCTAGGAATTTAAGACCAGCCTGGGCAACATAGTGAGACCCTCCCTCTAAAATAAAATAAAATAAATAAAAATCATTGGTTATCCTATCAGAGATGTCTGACTTTGAATTCTGATATGAATGTTTTGGAGAAATCTAATAGTTTTTTATTGTGCACATGTTACTTTTCTAATTTTTTCATACTTAAATAGATTATAATATTTCCCTAATAAAGATGCTGTGAAATTGGATAAATGCAATGTGTTTATTTTCACTCATTTGATTTTCATATACATAAATGTATATATAACTAACATGAACCCTTACTTAGTAGGTGTTTAGTAATGTCACAGAGCAAATTCCCTACCATGTATTCCCTTTCTTTTTAAGCCATTCATCTGCCTGAGTAATTTCTCTCTCTCTTTACCCGACATTTATTGTGTCATCAAGTTCTTTTGATTTGGCTTCTACAATGCCTTTCAGATTGGTTTCATAATTTTCATTCTTTCCTGAATCCTCAGTTCAGGATTGCAATGACATTTTAACTAATTTTTCTCACTCCCCCTAGTCTTGCCACTTCCAATTCGTCTTCCGCACTGTCCAGACCTTCTCAAAACACAGTTCTGATTATCAGTCAACATTTCTTGCCTAAATAATTTTAATGACCAATCTTTATATTGCAGGGATCTTGTCTCCTTCATTTTACATCTCCATAGTCAAACAGCATGTTCCACGTTTACCACCCCCTTCTATCAGCTTCTGATGTTTTCTGTGATTGGATTAGGTTATAGCAAACTTTCTGAACAAAAGATCTATAACTGACTTTTTATTTTATTTGAGACAGAGTCTCACACTGTCACCCAGGCTGGAGTACAGTGGCGCAATATTGGCTTGCTGCAGCCTCTGCCTCCCAGGTTCAAGAGATTCTCGTGCCTCAGCTTCCCAGGAGCTGGGATTACAGACGTGTGTCACCACATCTAGCTAATTTTTATATTTTTAGTAGAGATGGGTTTCACCATGTTGGCCAGGCTGGTTTCGAGTTCCCAGCCTTAAGTGATCCACCCACCTTGCTCTCCCAAAGTGCTGGCATTACAGGCATGAGCCACTGTGCCCAGCCTATAACTGACTTTAAAACGCATGAAAAAGATGTTCACTTAAAATGAGGGATCTGCAAATTAAAACTAAGATATTGGCTTTCATCAGTTTGGCAAAGATCAACAAGTTTAACCATAAATATTTTGGCCAGGATGTGGAGAAACATTCTCAAAGTTTATAGGAAGACAAATTGGTACCATCGTTTTAGATAACAGATTTTTTTGTCTTTTTTTTTTTTTTTTTTGAGACAGGGTCTCATTCTGTCACCCAGGTTTAGTGCAGTGGCCTGATCTCACCTCACTGCAACCTCTGCCTCCCAGTTTCAAGCAATTCTCGTGCTTCAACCTTCCGAGTAGCTGGGATCACATGTGCATACCACCACACCTGGCTAATTTTTGTATTTTTAGTTGAGACAAGGTTTTGCCATGTTGGCCAGACTGGCCTCAAACTCCTGGCCTCAAGCCATCTGCCCTCGCTTCAGCCTCCCAAAGTGCTGGGATTATAGGCATGAGCCACCACATTTGGCCTAGAGAATAATTTCTTAATATTTATCAAGCATGACCAAAATTTTGAGTCAGCATTTTAATTTATCCTACAGAAATACACATGCAAAGATATATACAAAGAATATTCATTGCAGTATCATAACATAAGCATCCCAAAAGATGGGAAATAGCCAAAATGCCTATCAACAGGGTGATGGTTATGTAAACTGCAGTGTATCCATAAAATGTAATCCTACAGAGCCATTAAAAAGAATAATGCCAGCTGCGTGCACTGGTTCACATCTGTAATCCCAGCACTTTGGGAGGCCGAGGCAAGTGGATCACTTGAGGCCAGGAGTTCCAAGAACAGCCTGGGCAATATGGTGAAACCCTGTCTCTACTAAAAATACAAAAATTAGCTGGACGTGGTGATGCATGCCTGTGATCCCAGCTACTCAGGAGTCTTGAGACACAAGACTCAGTTGAGTCCAAGTGACAGAGATTGCAGTGAGCTGAGATCGCGCCACTGCACTCCAGCCTGGGCATCAGAAGGAAACTGTCTTGAAAAAAAAAGTGATATGGAAAGAGCTCTGAAATAAAGTTGAAAAGTGAAGTGCAGAGCAGTGTATGTAGTATGTTATAATTTTTATAAAATTTTAAAAAATATGTACATATATATTAAGTATTAAAATATCTCTGGAGTGATATACAGGGGTTAAAGGGAGTGGTTGCCATTGAGGATGTGAGTGAGGGACAAGGGATTCAGAGTGGTAGAGAGACCACTCTGGCAAAGTTTTTTCATCAGGCACAGAGCAATGTTTAAGCAAGTTATGGTAGATCACCTTGACAATGAGTCTGTTAAATCTCATATATCAATCTGATGTCTATTGCATCTCAAAGCAGTCCTGTGGGATGGCATTGTTTATCTCTAACAGAAAGGCAAATTGATGATGGATGAGATTGAGTGTCTGGTTGAGGTCCATGTATTGTTAGAAGCAATAGGGATTATGAATCCAGGCCTATCTGGCACCAGCTCCCTGCAGCCTGGCTGGAAAGTATCTCAGCTGTAAAAGATATCCCATTGTATTCCAAGTATCACTCATGTCTATGCTCTTTCCCCACTAGACTGAGAGCTTCTTGAGGAGAAGAGCCACCCATCACTTCATCATCAGCCACTATCACAATGACTAGCATGTGACAAGTGTTCAGTAAAAGTTTATTGACTTGAACAGTTAGATGATTTTCTTTAAGCAATCAGATATTTATGAGATGTAAATGCCACAATCTGCCATCTTTTCTAAAAGGTAGACTATTTTGATTTGTGTCCTCATCACACCAAGCAATTTAAGAAAGAAAAAACAGGATAGTGAGTGTAAAAACTACAGCTGCAGAATTCAGGAGCAGGTTGTTTTCTTTGATGGTGTTTGGTTTTCCAGGGCATGAGAGAAGAATTCAAAACTTTCTACAAACACTTGCCCCTCCACAGAACTGACAAGGCTAAGTGTGAAACAGACTCTGCACTTTATCCTGTGAAAGGTTTTACTAGAGAACTCTTGTTTCTAGCTCCATTTAGACTGCTCAGAGCAGAAGTTGGCCCCAGCCTGTTTGCCCCTGGAGGATTCCCATCACATGTCAGTGATGTACGTGTCCCCACTAGCTCTAGTGACCTGCCCCTGCAATGTGCTGCAAATACTACACTCAACGGCAAAGTGTCCAGCCTCTGGAAAACTGGTATTGAGAGACTACCAGAGCATTAAAAGCTCTTAAGGGGCACTCTAAAGTTACTGGGAATTTTCTAGAACAGTGCTTAAAGCAATATTTAGTTTCTTGAACCTGTAAGAAAGACACTCTTTTATTGGTCTCGCCTAATTTCCCAGCTTCTCTGAAAGCATGAGTCAGCCAATGGAAGAACAGTGGGGAGGTGAGTCTATCAATTTAGACTCAACCTTTGGGATTATTAACTTAGAATCTCAGAGAATTCCTTCGCTAGGATCACTGGGACAAAGCAGAATGGTGTAATGGAAATAGCACAGATAGAAAGCAGATTAACCTGAGTTTAAAACTAGCTTCTGTCAACAACCAGTCATGTGACCTTGGGCAAGTTACTTCACTTCTTCAAGGCTTTGGGTCACCATTTTGCAATATTCTTGTGGAAATGTGATAGGTCATCATCAGCACAGTTCCAGGGACAAGAAACCTTTTTTTTCTTTTTTTTTTTTTACAGATAGGGTCTTGCTCTGTTGCCCAGGCTGGGATGTAGTGGCACAATCATGGCTTATTGCAGCCTCAAACTCCTGGGTTCAAGCCATCCCCCCCACTCATCCTCCTGTAACTACAGGCATGGGTCACCATGCTCGACTACTTTTTAAAAAAATTATTGGCCGGGCATGGTGGCTCATGTCTGTAATCCCAGCACTTTGGGAGGCAAAGGTGGGCAGATCACCTGAGGTTGGGAGTTCGAGACCAGCCTGACCAACATAGTGAAACCCCACTACTAAAAGTACAAAAAATAGCTAGGTGTGGTGGTGCGTGCCTGTAGTCCCAGCCAGTTGGGAGGCTGAGACAGAAGTATCGCTTGAACTGGAGGCAGAGGTTGCAGTGAGGAGAGATCATGCCACTGCACTCCAGCCTCGGCAACAGAGTGAGACTCTTGTCTCAAAAAAAAAAAAATTTTTTTTTGTACAGATAGGGTCTTACTGTGTTGCCCTGGCTGGTCTCGAGGACTGGTCTCAAGTGATCCTCTCACCTCAGTCTCCCAAAGTGCTGAAATTACAGACATGAACCACCACACCTAGCCTCCACCAACAATAAATCTTGTTGAGCAAAATGAGTGAATAACATACTTAAGATGACAAGCATATAGAGGACCTTAATAAATATTAATTCTTCATCTGGATAAAGGCCAGAATTTCAAAATAAATACATAAATAAATAAATATTCATTATCTTCCCACTCTCTGCCCTTCTTACCTTCAGTTCAGGCTATACGTAGCCCTTCAGTGAATTTTTCCCCTTCAAGGCCACTTCCAAAGGTCACCAAGACCTATTTTTAACCAGAAAAAAAATAAATAAATAAACAAGAATTAATGAAACACCAGCCTGGCCAACATGGCAAAACCTCGTCTCTACTCAAAATACAAAAACTAGCTGGGCGTGGTGGCGCGCAACTGTAATCCCAGCTACTCGGAAGGCTGAGGCAGGAGAATCACTTGAACCCGGGAGGCGGAGGTTGCAGTGAGCTGAGATCGTGCCACTGCACTCCAGCCTGGGTGGCAGCGAGACTCTGTCTCAAAAAAAAAAAAAGAATTATTGAAAGCAAAGAGGAAACATGAAGTGGAAATGTATTCACTTTCGGTTTCTAAGTCCCTAAAAATGGCCTTGATTTTCTGTTTGTTTGGTCAAGAACGGACCTATCCATGTTGTTTAACAGAGAAAAAGTTTAATTTTGATTTTAAAACCCATTTATCTATAGTGTTACAAAATGGGTTTCAGATAAACAACAGACAGCAGCCATTGCCAAACAGTGCATTCGAAA
Organism: Papio anubis; assembly: GCF_008728515.1. Taxonomy (NCBI): domain Eukaryota; kingdom Metazoa; phylum Chordata; class Mammalia; order Primates; family Cercopithecidae; genus Papio; species Papio anubis. The sequence goes on along the minus strand of NC_044987.1, from coordinate 51,008,572 downwards.
CTCTTTGTACTTTTCTTATGTAGTCACCATGGCTCAGTAGTTCAGTACGTGACTTCAACCTCTGACCAACCTAGATTAGAGTCCAAACTTGTCACTTATTTTCCTTATGGGCTTGGGCAATTTTCTTAATTTGTCTGACCCTCAGTATGCTCATCTGCAGAATGTGGCTAACAAGGGTACCCACCTCATGATTTTCATAAGGATTAGATGAAATAATTGCCATGCCTACTATGGTGTCTGACGCAAGGTTCCTGTCAACTAATTGTAGCTATTATTATCATCATCTCATTAATATAAAGCCATGAGGGAGCTACTTCTATTTTACAGGGAAAGAAACAGAATCTTGGATGATGAATATAAAAATATTTAGTACAGCAAGAGGCGGTGACTCACGCCTGTAATCCCAGCACTTTGGGAGGCCAAGACAGGTGGATCACTTGAGGTCAGGGGTTTGAGACCAGCCTGACCAACATGGCGAAACCCCGTCTCTACTAAAAATACAAAAATTAGCCAGGCGTGGTGGCGTGCGCCTGTAGTTCCAGCTACTTGGGAGGCTGAGGCAGGAGAATCATTTGAACATGAAGGCGGAGGTTGCAGTGAGCCAAGATTGTGCCACTGCACTCTAGCCTGGGTGACAGAGCAAAACTCCATCTGAAACAAACAAACAAACAAACAAATGAACACACAAAAAACATAAAAGTATTTAGTACATCACCAAGCAAATAGTAAAAACCCATAGGTGAGCTTAAAAAAAAAAATCAACAGTCTCCAGCCTGGAGATCAGGAGTACTGACCCTCTATTCTTTGCAGGCATTTTGTGTAGGAAGAAGAAACTGAAAACGGCCTGTTGACTTGTCTGTCTATCCTTATATGTTAGGAGGAAATGGTCAGAGTTCCTGTACAGCTAGTATGTAGGCACTGCAGTTGTTCAGTAAGTACTTGTTAATCAAATAAATGGAGGGGTGAGCACACAGGAGCTCTGGTCTGGATGTTCCCAGTCAGGAGCTGCACCCACACTCATTTCTGCTCCAGTCCCCCTATCTTCATTGCTACTTCATTCCTCACCTTAAAGTTTCAGGAAAATCCACGGAAGGTCTTCATTGGAAGATGAGAGGATGTAATCAAAAACCTGAGCCTTCCTTGAGATGTCAACCCTGAAAATTATATCCAAAGTTCAAAAAAATGTGCCACCCACATCTAATTGAGAAATTGTGGTAGACTCTTAAAGTTGGGGACTAGAAAGACTGTAACAGTCTTGGGGATGAGCAGGTCTCATATTGCTTTAGAAAGAAACAGTTTAAAGTCTGAATAAATCAATGGTTAAGCTTTGGAGACCTTAGTTTAAACAAACATATCTTGACCTACAACAGAAATATAAACATGACCCTAAAAACACATTTGCAAATGATTTTCTTGGCCACAGACATAGAAGAGTACAAAACTATGATCCCCAAAAGAACCCTTAGGTTTGGACTTTATTTTGTAAAATAAATTTGAGAGGCCTCTTAGGGATCATAGTTTTGAACTGTTTTATATTTGTGACAGAAGAAAACATATAGGAAAGAAATTTTAAAATTTAAACATGAAAGCATGTTTGTGAGAGAAACATTAGAAGGAAGAAAATGAAAGTCTATAATAGTGGCTTTAGGGTCAGACAATCCTAGGCTAGAATGCTAGAATTCTGGCCCAATCAATTACTAGTAGGTGAGACTGAGCAAGTCATACAAATATACAACTACACACACACACAGACACACACACACACACGATTGTAAGATTAAATAGATAGTTACTGTTAATTACCACAATGATGCATAGTACACAGAATGTGCTTAGTAAATAATCTTTTTTTCTGCTTTTTAATTTTTATTTTTAAAGAAACAGGTCTCAGGCTGGTCTGAAACTCCTGGCCTCAAGCAATCCTCCTGCCTCAGCCTCCCAAAGTGGTGGGATTATGGCATGAGCTACCACACTCAGTCAATGATAGTTTCTATTATCAGAGAAAGAACAGAAAGAGAGGCCAATCCCTTGACAATAATTTCTCATCCACCAGAGTTCCAGACAGTCACCAGAAGCAGTGTTTTATTGCTATGTTTACAAGGAATTGCCTAGAAGACAAGCACCTGTGATGTGGGGACAGCATGAGATTTAGGATTAGAAGAATCTAGGCCCCCAGTTCTGACCCTAACACTTTCAGGCAATGTGTACTTGAACTAATCACATATCATCTCTTGAGATTTGGATTCCCCATCTGAAAATGAGTCCCAGGATTTTTCTGAGTACTAAGAGAAATAATGTGGGTTATAGCCCTTTATAAATTGTGATACTCTTAACCGTAGCGAGTCCTTTAGTCTGGCCCTGTAATAGTCTTGCCCTAAGAAAGTACATATAGTCCTGTAAGGTAAGGTGCCAGGTTTCCCATCAGATGGGCTGCAGAGGTCTCATGACCTACCAGCCACACTTATCTCAGATGCCAGGCCACTGACATTTCAGGGTAGAAGGGGACCTAAAGGAGAACTCTGACACAAAAAAAGTTCAAAGTCAGCTGTCCCAGGCCAGTCAAGCAAGGAACTTTTCACCATCTCACCCTGATCAGAAAAGCTCACCTGTACCCTCAACATTTTCACATAAGAAATCTTTCCTAAGGGATCTAAGAATTTGAAGGAAAAAGAGGGGCTAGAGGAAGAATGCTTTTGCTCAGTAGTGACAGCAGACTTTTCATCCTCATACCCATGCAAATAGTTAGCATGTTTCCTGAGCTATTTCTTACAGCAGCAGTGTGCTGTCATGCAAAAAAGCTTGAGTGACTCAAGCCTTGGCTAAAACCCTCCATTCTTTAATTAATGTGTGACCCTCAGTTGATTGCCACTTCCTTTGAATTATGGCTGCTTCTTGAAGCTAAGCAAAGTCACCAATGTAGAGGAGACACATCTTCCAAGTTCACCCGGTTGCTCTTAAAAGGCAGACTTTTTTTTTTTTTTTTTTGAGACAAGGTCTCACTTCATCACCCAGACTGTAATACAGTGTTGCAATCATAGCTCACTATATCCTCAAATTCCTGGAATCAAGTGAACATCCTATCTCAGCCTCCCAAGTTGTAGGGATTACAGGAGTAAAACAGCATGCCCTGCAGAAGTCACATTTTTAGTTTCCAAATAGGTTTCACCTCAAATTGTTCTTTGAATGTTTTTCTTGAGTTAGTCTAGTGTCCCCCCTTTTTTTGTAAGCTCCAGCTCTATCTTCTTTTTCTTTCTTTCTTTTTTTTGAGACGGAGTCTTGCTCTGTCGCCCAGGCTGGAGTGCAGTGGCGCGATCTCGGCTCACTGCAACCTCCGCCTCCCGGGTTCACATCATTCTCCTGCCTCAGCCTCCCAAGTAGCTGGGACTACAGGCACCCGCCACCTCGCCTGGCTAGTTTTTTGTATTTTTTAGTAGAGACGGGGTCTATCTTCTTTATTTGACAATTTAGTACCAAGGCCTGAACCCAGCACATAGTATGGTCACAATACATATTTGTACAGTGACTTCCTATAGGAATTAATCTACAACTCACTGTAATCTCCTTGATCAAGCCCCCAAAGTACCCAGCAGAATGCATAGCAGATGCTGAAGAAACACAAATTGATTAATTTATCTGTGTCGTATTTATCATCTCTTCCTCCTGCTTCACCGGCATCTTCTCTTCTTTGGGAAGTTGAAATTTCCTGCTGTGTTTTCTACTTCTCAACTTCCACCAATGACTGGTACAAGCTGCCATACTCTTGGAGACTTCTGGAATCTCCCTTTATAGGAAGGGTTGCTCGATTTAGCAAATAAAAATATAGGACACCAAGATAAAAATGAATTTTAGATAAACAATGAATAAAAATTGTGTAAGTATAAATATGTCCCATTCAACATTTGGGTTATATTTATACCAAAAAAATTTTCATTGCTCATCTGAAATTCAAATGTAACAGTGCATTTTATTTGGCAACCTTATTTACAGGATCTCACAAGTATTGACACTAACATAGAAGTTGTCATTTCTCATAACTACACCTTTTAGGTTCTGTGCTATTTACTTATTTATTTATTTATTTATTTATTTATTTATTTATTTGTAGAGATGAGGTCTCACTTTGTTGCCCAGGCTGCTCTTGAACTTCTGGGCTCACATGATCCACCGTCTTTGACTTCCCAAAGTGCTAGGATTACAGGTATGAGCCATCACACCCAGCCTAGGCCCTGTGCTCATTAATTAGTCAGTTCCAAACACCCTAACGGGACAGAAAGCTGCTTTATCTTCTTCAAGCACAGGCCTTGCTCAGAGTAATGTGTTGGGGAAAGGAGGATCAAGTACCTCAGTTTTTCTCCTTAATTTGAAGTTTCCTTCATTCAACTAGTGAGCTGCCCTCTCTTCTCTCAGCTGAGGGATAGATATTTGTGTATATTCCACCAAGCCCAAATTAAGAGCATCCAAACACTAAGCGTAGATTTCCTCCTTTGCATTGTGCCTGACACAGCTTATCCTTCCAGATCACCCGGCTGCTGCCACTGAAACATAGAAATCTTACCTCCTTCTCCAAACATCAGTGATCTTTAAAACTCTCTCCTTTGTGTGCTTCTTAGTGTATTCAGTTACAAAGTCCTGGTTTTGTTTTTATTGCAGTTACTTATTTTCTGCTGTTTTTCTTACAGAAATACTTCTCATATCTGCCTCTTCCTCTTTCATTCCATTTCTCCAGCCTGTCTTGTCCATTTAATATGTCATCACCTGAGGCCTAGATTGCAGCAACAGTGTCTTAGCTCTTCTGGCTTCTTGCATTTGTGCACCTCCTAGAAAATGTATCCTTATATAGTCTCCTTTTCTCATCTGGGATTCCCCTTTGGGGAAAGCTGGCATAAACCTTGATTTTCTATTTAACAAATCAATACCAGGCTCCACAGCCCAGGCTTCAAGTTCCCCCAAGCTTTCTATTTTCTTCACCTTGTCTGTCTTCCATAGGCTGATACAGTCCAATTTCTATTTGCTCAGATCTGGGCCTCATCCCCACATCTGGCTGCATGAGCCCCATCATTGCTCCTGCCTTGAATACTCAAATCCCTTCCCTCCTTCTCTGGAACAATCCATGTCCCTTACCTCCTTCAAAACCCAGCTTATTAGAAGATAATATAGCCAATCTTGGGGTGGAGAAAGCCTTTTCAAAGAGAAGAAAACAAAAGAGGAAAACGCAAAGGGAAAAGTTTAGTAGATTTGATTACACAAGAATGAAAAGATTCTCTATGTCAAAAAGTACTATCAACAGAACAAAAACAACTAGAAAAAAAAATTGCTACCTATAATAGACAATATTAGTATTCTTAATATAATTTGCAAATCAGTAAGAAACAGACATTCCAAAAGAAAATGAAGAGCAGGTATATTTGTGTGACACACAAGAAGTAGAAGAGGCCAAAAACATGAGAAACCACAAAACCTCAGTAGTATTAGAGAAACAGAAATTAAAAGAATAATGAATTTCCTTTTTCTTTCATCAAACACATTTTTTTAAAGAATGATACTCCATGTTGATAAGAGTGAAAGAACAGGATTTTTCTTACATGCTTTAGCAGTGCTCTTTCTTATCCTTCCTTCCTCCCTTCCCTCCCTCCCTCTCTCTCTCTCTCTCTCTCTCTCTCTCTTTCTTTCTTTCTTTCTTTCTTTCTTTCTTTCTTTTCTTTCTTTTCAGACAGAATCTCTCTGTTGCAGGCTGGAGTGCAGTGGTGGGATCTGGAAACACTGCAGCCTCTGCCTCCCGGGACAGCGTTCTTCTGCCTCAGTCTCCCAAGTAGCTGGGATTACAGGTGTATGCCACTATGCCCGGCTAATTTTTGTATTTTTACTAGAGATGGGGTTTCACCATGTTGTACAGGCTGGTCTCGAACTCTTGACTTCAGGTCATCTGCCCGCCTTGGCCTCCCAAAGTGCTGGGATTATAGGCATGAACCACCACGACCTGCCCCTTATACTTCTTTAAAAGAGCATAGATTAGGAAAACCTAATTGTTTACTTTGTTAACAGTGTTTTCCAATTTTCCTACAATAAATATGTATCCTTTTTAATAATTAACACAATATGTATATGCACTTTTCAAAATCTTATGAAAGTTGAAGGGAGGATGAGGCAGGAGAAGAAGGAAAGTGCATTTTTCTTAACCAGACAGGCCTGGTTTAAAAATCCCTCATTGCCACTAACTAGCTGCAATTGACTTCTCAAGCCTGCGATCCTCACCTCAGTGAGCTGTTAAAACAGAAAAGTGTGTAACTGTTATTATAATACCTGGCACTTTGTAAACATTCAAAAAGTGGTGTTATTTATTATTATTTTGTTGTATCCTCAGAGAGCATATAGTTTCAGTCTTTTGCATGTAGTAGATACAAAAATAAAATACCCACTAGATGGTCTGATTTATTATTATTATTATTATTATTATTATTATTATTATTTTGAGCTGGAGTCTGGCTCTGTCGCCCAGGCTGGAAGACAGTGGCCTAATCTCGGCTCACTGCTCCCTTCACCTCCTGGGTTCAAGCAATTCTTGTGCTTCAGCCTCCCAACTAGCTGGGATTACAGGCACACACCACCATGCCCGTCTAATTTTATTGTATTTTCAGTAGAGACTTACCACGTTGGCCAGGCTCATCTTGAACTTCTGACCTCAGGTGATCCACCCATCTCAGCCTCCCAAAGTGCTAGGATTATAGGTGTGAGCCACCACACTGACCCTGATTTTTTCTTTACCTTTGATATTCTTCTTCACTAACCCCATTTTCTCCTTCCCCTTTTCCTTTCCTCCTGTCTATTCAACAACTGTCCTATTCATTCCCTTTCTTCTTATCACACTGTTTCTTATGGACGAGTCTTTCACAACTTCTTTGAATAGCATTTTTCAGGCATGGCCGCATGTGCCTGTAGTTTCCAGCAACTTGGGAAACTGAGGTGGGAGGATTGCTTGAGCCCAGTAATTCGAGGCTACAGTGAACCGTGATTTTACCCCTGCACTCCAGTTGGAGTGACAGAGCAAGACCGTCTCAAAAATAAATAAATAAAAATAAAACCCAGTTCCAAAAGCTGCTGGTTTGTCAGACTTACCTGAAGTTCACCAGCAATGACCACGGGCTCCAGTTTCCCCTTACTGTTACTCCTTATTTTATTAATATTTTGGTTGAAACTCATCTGTCTTTGGAATGCTTCCTATGCTTGACTGCACCTGAGTCTATTAACGTCGGTGTTTCCTGGTAATCTGTGACCTATTTGTCTGCTGACCTCTTTCCTCCAGGCAGAAGCTAATTCTGTGTTTCTTATGATGCTTCTTGCATGTTCATATTCATTCGTGTTATAAATTAAATTAATAGTATTTCAGATCAGCAAAACAGCTTCCCTTCCCTTCCTCTTCTTTTCCCCTTTTGTCCCTTCTACTCCTTTGCCCTCCTCCCTGAAAATATAATTATTAATTATTCCTTTTCTCTGACATAAATCTATATTTGCTTTTGGAAAGTAGAATGAATACTTTTTTACCTATAACCCATACTGAAATATTTCTTTTTAGTATTTGGGAAACACGCACTAAACACTTTAGGACAGCTGCTAAGAGATTTTAACAACAGCAGAATGTGATTATGCAACAAGCACTGGATTCTCCCCTCCATATCTTTATAACTATTAAGGTCTATGATTATGAGGCTTGGCATTAGACCAGATGTGAATTCTGTCTCCAATGCTATACAACCTTAGGCAATTCACCTAACCTCTCTGGGATTTAGCTTCTTTGTCTATAAAAAGTTGATAACATCTATAACAAAAGATGGGAGTTAAATGTGTATAAAGTATATAAGAAACAATCTAACACAGAGTAGATGCAGGGATACTATCTAACTTAAAGAGAAATGTGCATTTCCCCTTCCCTTTAGGAGATTCATTCATTTCTTAGGGGATTTATAATCCAATGGGAAAAGTCAAGATCTACATAAACAAACACTAAACATAATCAAAATGAATTTATTAAGCACATAGGACTTAAAATGTGTCATATACTTCACTAAAGGAACTTTGCAAAGATGGTCTTATTTAATCTTTATAACTGGTACTATTATAACTTTATTTATTTATTTATTTATTTATTTATTTATTTATTTTGAGGCAGGGTTTTGCTCTGTCACCTAGGCTAGAATACAGTGGAACGATCAAGGCTAATTTTAGCTTCTACATCCCAGGCTCAAGTGACTCTCCCACGTCAGCCTCCCGAGTATTGGGAACACAGGCACGCACCACCACGCCTAGCTAATTTTTTGATTTTTTTGTAGAGGCAGAGTCTTGCTATGTTACCCAGGCTGATCTCAAACTCCCGGGCTGAAGAGATCCTCCCACTTTGGCTTCCTAAAGTGCTGGGATTACAGGCATGAGCCACCATGCCCAGCCATAACCTCAATTTTAGGATGAGGAAACTGACATCCCTATAGGTCCTGTAGTTAGTAAGGGGTACAGCCCATGCAGTCAGGTACCAGTGTCCATGCTCATAACCAATCACGTCATATTGTTCTCACTTATGTCTTGCACAGAGTAGGAACTCAATAAATATTTTCAATATTAATAAATAATTGTAATAAATAATTTCATAAATAATTTTAATAAATAATAAATAAATATTAATAAATAATTTCAAATATCTCCTCTAATTTCTTTTTCCAAAGCAAAGAATAACCACCACACATCCCAGAAAAGCACATCTTACCTAATCTTTGATCAAAACAATTGGCTGCTTTGCACAGTCTAAAACTCAGATACAGTTGGGTGCAAAGAAAACAGGGAAAAATGCTGGGCGAGGTGGCTCATGTCTGTAATCCCAGCACTTTGGGAGGCCGAGGCGGGCAGATCAGGAGGTCGGGAGATCGAGACCATCCTGGCTAACATGGTGAAACTCCATCTCTACTAAAAATACAAAAAATTAGCTGGGCGTGGTGGCTGAGGCAGGAGAATGGCGTGAACCCGGGAGGCAGAGCTTGCAGTGAGCCGAGATTGCGCCACTGCACTCCAGCTTGGGGGACAGAGTGAGACTCCATCTCAAAAAAAAAAAAAAAAGAAAAAAAGAAAACAGGAAACTTGGGTAACTTTTACTGTTGAAGATCTGGTTTCCCTAAGGCTAGTGACTCTGTAATAATAAACAGTCCAGAGTATGAATAAATGACATTTTTTATTAATGGTCCTTTTGGACTCCACAATCTCTTTCAGAGAGATTTCATTTAGCAAGTTCCTTTAATATTTGTTTCCTCATTTAATTCTCACAACTACCTTATGAATAAGTATCATTTATAGACCTAATTTATACTGGAGAAGCTGGGGCTCATAAATGTTGAATTTCCCAGGGTCAGCAAAACTGGGAAGTGATATGACTTGAACTTTGAACTCTGCAAAGCTAATGACGTTTCTGTCATCCTACTCTTAGAAATGGCAATATCTATAAGGTTGTGCTGGAAATCTTCCCTTTTATTAACACTGGGCCCCGGCACCTCACCTGTAGGCTCAGAGTTCTGACTACTTTGTGAACTGAGGAGTGTTATGATGGAGTATGAATCTATCTTTGGAAACATTTGAAGCCAGGCATGGTGGTGCATGCCTGTAGTCCCAGCTACTTCAGGGGCTGAGGCAAGAGGATCACTTGAGCCCAGGAGTTTGAGGCTGAAGTGATTGCAGTAAACTATGATCATGCCACTACACTCCAACTAGGGCAACAGAGTGAGACCCCATCTCGAAACAAAACAAAACAAAACAAAAAAGAAGAAGAAGAAGGAAAGAAACATTTAGAAATTTGGAAGGGACAGCTGGGCGTGGTGGCTCAGCCCTATAATCCCAGCCCTTTAGGAGGCCAAGGAGGGTGGATCACGAGGTGAGGAGATCGAGACCATCCTGGCTAACACGGTGAAACCCCGTCTCTACCAAAACTACAAAAAATTATCCGGGGGTGGTGGTGGGCTCCTGTAGTCCCAGCTACTCAGTAGGCTGAGGCAGGAGAATGGCGTGAAGCTGGGAGGCAGAGCTTACAGTGAGCTGAGATTGCGCCACTGCACTCCAGCCTGGGCGACACAGTGAGACTCCGACTCAAAAAAAAGAAAGAAAGAAATTTGGAAGGGCCAGAAGCGGCAGCTCACACCTGTAATCCCAGCACTTTGGGAGAGCGAGGCAGGTGGATCATCTGAGGTGAGGAGTTCAAGACCAGCCTGACCAACATGGTGAAACTCCATCTCTACTAAAAATACAAAAATTAGCTGGGCATGGTGGCACATGCATGCATGTAATCCCAGCTACTTGGGAGGCTGAAGCAGGAGAATCACTTGAATCCGGGAGGCAGAGGTTGCGGTAAGCCACAATCATGCCATTGCACTTCAGCCTGGACAACAAGAGTGAAACTACGTTTCAAAAAAAAAAAATTTGGAAGCACTCTGTGTTCTCAACCAACAATCAGGGGTGTAACTTTGGCAATAACCGTTTCTCTTAGAACATTTAGAGTGAGTCTTCAGGACACCAAGTTAGTAGCTCTGATTTGAGGCTATGATAATGGGCAGAAAACATTTTGTTCCAGCCAGTCTGTGGTTCTGTCCATCAAAATTAATGATACCAAAACACTTTGAAGATTCAGACTGCTATAAAAAGATGAATTGTAAAAGCCGTAGACCTCAACTGTATTTAACCCTGTTTCAGTATTACTAACATTTCATCCTGCTGGCTAGGTTTTACTATGAGTGCCCCATTAGGACATTCAAGAATGTGGCTAAGAATATGGTTGACACCACTGATGTTGGTGTTCCTTATTGAAACCATTATGGACACTAACTTTTCTTAAAGTAAAGATAAGGTTTCACTATGTTACTCAGGCTGATCTCAAACTCAGGGCCTCAAGTGATTCTCCTGCCTTGACTTCCCAAAATGCTGGGATCATAGGTGTGACTGCCATACCTAGCCATGAATTTATGTATTTATTTATTAAGACAGAGTCTCACTCTGTCACCCAGGCTGGAGTGCAGTGGCCCGATCTCAGCTCACTGCAACCTCTGCCTTCCTGGTTCAAGTGATTCTAGTGCCTCAGACACCCAAGTAGCTGGGATTACAGGGATGTGCCACCCAACCCAGCTAATTTTTGTATTTCACCATGTCGAGGACAGGGTTTCACCATGTTGGTCAGACTGGTCTTGAACTGCTGGCCTCAAGTGATCTCTGACCTCAGCCTCCCAAAATGCTGGGATTACAGATGTGAGCCACTGTGCCCAGCCGAATTTATATTTTTAAAGAGAACCTACATGCTATCCAAAAGTAAACCTGGAGTGATTCCATCTTAAGGCATATTTTAAATGAGTAAATTATCCAGTTCTAAGATGAAGATCAATTTTATAGCAAGATGACAAATTGATTCTGAACTCTTATTAATGTAGATATCATCTATTTAGACTTAGAGATAATTTTTACAGGGTTCAGGGTAAGTATATTTTGGCTTAGCAAACCCTTTCTTCTAAATATTAAGTCATAACATGGGGTTCCTGGATATTTAAGGGATCTGTAGAAGTGCTAAAGGAGATTTCAGAACAAACGTCAACCTCAAATGGGGCTGTGCAGGCTAAATCACATGTTAACTTAGGGGCTGTGGCAATCAACTCAGAGTGACATATTAGCTCTGATGGGCACTCACAGATGTTCCTGACTATGATCCATGATGCAAAGGATAGGGTCTATGTGTATCAAAAAATGTACTTGATGGTGAAATATTTGGAAATAACTTTCCCAGAGTATAAATTAATAAAATTTTAAGACCACAGAGGAACATTTTAAAATACAATATGGTTTTGGGGTGATGTCAGCTAGATGGCAGAATAGGAGTTTTTAGTGCCTGTCTCCTTGCAGAAACACTAATTTAAATAGCTATCTACATGCAAAAATACTTTCATAAGAGCTAAGGAATTCAGGTAAGAGATGACAGTATGTAGGTGGAACACAGAAATAAGAAAAGATGCATTAAAGAGGGTAGGAAGGACAGTTTTACATTGCCCACATTATGTCTTCCAAGCCTTCTGAGGGAGGAAGAGGAGGGAACACCCAATTTTACCATGAACCACAGCACCAGGCCCTCCCCAGCGAACCCTTGTGGCTGGCTGGTCCCTGTGGATCCAGACTCTAGGCCGCCCCCTGCACCCCTAGGCTCCAGGCAAGACCCCACATCCCAAAGACCCAAGCTCACCCAGCACCAGGCTGGCCCCCACATCCCCAGGCTTTAGGCTGGCACCACAGACCAAGCCTCTAGACCAGCCCCACAGACCCAGGCTCTGGGACTGCCCCAGTGCCATGCCACCAGCCCCCATGGCCCTAGCCACCAGGCTGGCACCTGTGGCCCCAAGCTCCAGCAGCCCCAGGCTCTAGAATCACTCCCATGGACCACCCCCATGGACCCAGGACCCAGTCCCAGCTCTGCAGACTCAGGTTCCAGACCTGTCCCAGCACCAGGCAAGCCCTTGTAGACCAGGCCCACCTTGAGAACCCAGACACCAGGCCTGCACTAGCACCAGCACACTGCCCAGCAGACTCAGGCTCAAGACCCATCCCAGGGCCAGTTTAACTCCAGTGGACCCGCGCTTCCTGTCAGCCCTTGTGGACACAGGCTGTAGGCCTATTCCTGCAGACTCAGGCTCCAGGCCCTCTCCAGCAGACCCAGTCACCGGGACCACACCAGTGAACCCCAGTGCCAGGTCATCTCCATGGACTCAGGATTAAGGACTGTACCACCCACAGACTCAGGTTCCAGATCCACCTTTGCAGACCCCAGACACCAGATCAGCCCATCTGAGGACTTCAGAAGTAAGTCTACCCATGAACTCATCAGATGGTCCTTCCAGAATCACAGAATAATAATCAGGGAAACATGATACCACCAAAGGTAAAAAAATTAAAGCACTAATAACTGACCTTAAAATTGAGATAAGGCCGGCGCGGTGGCTCAAGCCTGTAATCCCAGCACTTTGGGAGGCCGAGACGGGTGGATCACGAGGTCAGGAGATCAAGACCATCCTGGCTAACACGGTGAAACCCCGTCTCTACTAAAAAATACAAAAACCTAGCCAGGCGAGGTGGCGGGCGCCTGTAGTCCCAGCTACTTGGGAGGCTGAGGCAGGAGAATGGCGTGAACCCGGAAGGCGGAGCTTGCAGTGAGCTGAGATCCGGCCACTGCACTCCAGCCTGGGCGACAGAGCGAGACTGCGTCTCAAAACAAACAAACAAAAAAATTGAGATACATGGCCAGGCACAGTGGCTCATGCCTGTAATCCTAGCACTTTGGGAGGCCGAGGCAGGTGGATCACCTGAGGTCAGGAGTTTGAGACCAGGCTGGCCAACATGGTGAAACCCCGTCTCTACTAAAAGTATAAAAATTAGGCAGGCATGGTGGTGGGTGCCTGTAATCCCAGTTACTTAGGAGGCTGAGGCAGGAGAATCGCTTGAACCCGGGAGACAGAGGTTGTGGTGAGCCCAGATCGTGCCACTGCACTCCAGCCTGTGTGACAAAAGTGAGATTCCATCTCAAAATATAAAAGTAAAAATAAATAAAAAATAAATTGAGATAACACAAACTTCATGAATTTGTATATCAAAATAATTTGTAATTATTTGAAAATTTGTAAGAGTTCAAAATAATCATCTTAAAGAAGCTCAAGGAGCTATAAGAGAACACGGACAACTAAATGATTATTAGGAAAACAATTCATGAACAAAATGAGTTCAACTAAGGGAGATCTTCACCAAGACACATTATAGTCAAATTCTTAAAAGTAAAAGACAGAGGCCAGGCAGGGTAGCTCACACCTGTGATCTCAACACTTTGGGAAGCTGAAGCCTTTATCTCATACCACATACAAAAGGCAACTCAAAACCAGGCCAGGCGGAGTGGTTCACGCCTGTAATCCCAATACTTTGGGAGGCCAAGGCAAGCAGATCATTTAAGGTCAGGAGTTCAAGATCAGCCTGGCCAACATGGTGAAATCTTGTCTCTACTAACATATAAAAATTAGCTAGATGTAGTGGCGCACACTTGTAATCCCAGCTATTCCAGAGACTGAGGTGGGAGAATCACTTGAGCTCTTGTGGCAGAGTTTGCAGTGAGCCGAGATAGTGCCACTGCACTCCAGCCTGGGTGACAAAGCGAGACCCTGTCTTAAAAAATAAAATAAAATAGGCTGGGCATGGTGGCTCATGCCTGTAATCCCAGCACTTTGGGAGGCCGAGGCAGGCGGATCACCTGAGGTCGGGAGTTCAAGACTAGGGAGTTCAAGACTAGCCTGACCAACGTGGGGAAACCCCATCTCAACTAAAAATAAAAAAAAACTTTTTAAAAAAATTTAAAAAACCCTTTTATTAGATAAATAAAATGGCATCAAACTATACAGCACAAATTATACTGCCCACCAAAGAAAATGATCAACAGAGTAAGGAGACAACCTACAGAATGGCAGAAGATATGTTCAAGCCATTTATCTGATAAAAGGATTTTTTTTGTATTTTTTGTTTGTTTGTTTGTTTTTCAGATAGAGTAGTCTCATTCTGTCACCCAGGCTGGAAAAAAATTATATATATGTGTGTGTGTGTGTGTGTGTGTGTGTATATATATATATATATATATAGCCATTGTAGAAGAAAAGCATGAAATTTCCTTAAAAAAATTAAAAATAGAGCTACCATATGATTCAGCAATCTCACTTTTGGATATACACCCAAAGGAAATGAAATCAGTATGTGGAAAAGATATCTATACACATGTTCATTGCAGTGTTATTTTCAATAGCCAACATATGGAATCAACTTAAGTGTCTATCAACAGATGGACAAAAAATGAATAAAGAAAATAGGGTATACATGATGGAATATTACTCACTCCTCAAAATGAAGGAAGTCTTGTCATGTTCAAGAACATGGATTAACCTGGAGGACATTATGCTAAGTGAAATAACTCAGGCACAAAAGGCAAATACTGCGTGATCTCATTTTTATGTGGAGTTGAAAAAATTTAAATTCATAGAAGGAGAGAGGAGAGTGCTGGGGGTGAGAGAAGTGGGAAAATGTTCATCAAAGTGAACAAGGTTTCAGTTAAGCAGGAGGAATAAGTTCTGGATTAATAAGTCCAGCATAATAACTATCGCTAATAATATTGTATCGTGTGCATGAAACTTACTACAAGAGTATATCTTAAATGTTGTTAGCACCAAAAAAAAATTGTAACAATGCAAGACAATAAACACATTCATTAGCTTAATTGTGGCAATCATTTCACAGTGTATATACATATCAAAATAACTTATATCACATTGTATAATATAAATATACACAATATGTATGTATGTATGTATGTATTTATTTTTGGAGATGGATTCCCACTCTGTTGCCCAGGTTGGAGAACAGTGGTATGATCTCAGCTCACTGCAACCTCTGCCTCCCAGGTTCAAGTGATTCTTGTGCCTCAGCCTCCTGAATAGCTGGGACTACAGGCATATGCCACCACCCTTGGCTAATTTTTTGTGTTTTAGTGGAAATGAGGTTTCACCATGTCAGCCAGGCTGGTCTTGAACTCCTGACCTCAAGTGATCTGCTCACTGCATGAACCACCATGCCCAGCCTAATATATACAATTTGTATTTGTCAGTTATACCTCCATAAAGAGAAAAAAAAAGTAGCAGTAAGAAAAATAAAATAACATTTTATGTGATTTTGTGTATATTATTAAAAATGGGATGGAAATAACTGAAATGGAAAAAACGCAGGCCAACCTAAGGTCCCCAGAAGGGCAGGCACAGGTTTGGCGGCCGGAGAGGTTGTGGTAGATGCGTTGCCGTATTTTGATCAAGGTTATGAAGCCCCTGGTGTGTGGGAAGCTGCTGGGGTGCTGGTGGAAGAGCAAACTCACCTACTAAGAACTACCTGGACCGCCTAACAGCCCCAGATTATTCTGCATTTGAAATTCTAGAGAGCATTTAACCCAGAGAATAATTAGGGGGAGGAAAATAATCCATTATAATGACTGACATAATGAGAAATGAATTTGCAAGACTGGCTGCTTGACAACCAATTGAATTGCTCAGTATGAAATGATATGAGCTTCCAGCCCCTTTCTCCCATCAAAAAAATGACACTACTGCATGGTAAGAATGTGTAAACAATTTTATTGCCCAGTTAAAGCAGCAAGCAGTTGGAATTGAGAATCTGAAACTAATGTCATAGCATGGGTGTAATGCCTAGAAAGTTTACAATGAAAATCTAGTTCATATGATTGAACATTCACAGAAAGAACTTCAGAAGGTAAGAAAACATATTCAATAGTTTAACGGGCAGAGAAAGAACATGCAACTCACGCTGGATCTAAATTGAGAGAAATGGAATCAAATTGGGGATCCCCGGTCAGTAAGAATTACGAGGTTGAACAGACTATTGTTCAACTAGAAAATGAAATCTGTGTGGCCGGGTGTGGTGGCTCATACCTGTAATCCCAGCACTTTGGGAAGCCAGGCCGAGGCAGGTGGATCAGGAGTTCAAGACCAGCCTGGCCAAGATAGTGAAACCCCGTCTCTACTAAAAATACAAAAAATTAGCCGGGCGAGGTGGTGGTTGCCTGTAATCCCAGCTACTCGGGAGGCTAAGGCAGAGAATTGCTTGAATCTGGGAGGCGCAGGTTGCAGTGAGCCGAGATAGCCCCACTGCACTCCAGCCTGGGTGACAGCGACAGAGCGACACTCCGTCTCAAAAACAAAAAAAAAAAAAAAGAAAAAGAAAAAAGAAAAAGAAAATGAAATATATCAAATTAAGGAGCAATATGGAGAAGCAAAGAAAACATTCCATGAGACTTCTGAAAAGACAATTTTGTAGGTCGAAGAAAACTTTGACTTTCACAGAAGGGATGTGAACTTTCAATGAACTATGAAGGACAACAGCATCTTCCAGAAACCATTGATATGTAAATGTTTAGAAATCATAGACTGTGTGGGTCGGGCTCGGTAGCTCACGCCTGTAATCCCAGCACGTTGGGAGGACGAGGAGGGCGGATCATGAGGTCAGGAGATTGAGACCATCCTGGTGAACATGGTGAAATCCCATCTCTACTAAAAATACAAAAAAAAAAAAAAAAATTAGCTGGGCTTAAGTGGCGGTTTCTGTAGTCTCAGCTACACGGGAGGCTGAGGCAGGAGAATGGCGTGAACTCCGAGTATGGAGCTTGCAGTGAGCCGTAATCTTCCCACTGCAAAATTCACAGCCTGGGTAACAGAGTGAGACTCGCCTCCTCAAAAAAAAAAAAAAAGAAATCATAGACTGTGTGGATGGTTGTAGTAATTCTATTTGTATATCCTAGCAAAATAAAAATGTCTGCCTTGGTGGTTAAAAAAAAGAAAGAACTGAAATGTAACAGTGGTTGTTTTTGGTTCGTAGTCTATAGGCAACGAATTTGTTCTTTTTAGTATTTTCCAAATTATATTTAATGTGTGTGTATTAACTTATAATGGGAACTATATATACTTTTTATAGTTAAGAAGTTAAATCATAATTTCTAAGTAAGTATTTTGGAAAACACTAATTTATACACATTATGTATTATTCTTATCTGTTTCAATTAATCAAGAACCTTAACCCCCTCTACCTTTCCCCTATTTCATCTACTTTAAACCTACCTTAGTCATTTAATGCTTTTAGATTAATGGTGAAATGACTCACTGGGGCCCAAGTCTTGATCTGGTCTTGCAATTTTCAGAAAATAATGTCAAACCTGTCAATTGATTGGGATTCATCTGAGAGGGAATAGACCAAAAGTGTACCCTGTAGACATGGCTACAGAGTATTCTCAAAAAGTAACTAAGTTTGCTCCAGCACCTAAGGGAATGAGTGAGTCAATTAAACTCTATAGTGGACATAGCCAAAAACTATTCTTCCAGAACATAACCTGGAAGCTTTATTAATTAATAATATTTTTAAAATATATTTTTTTAAAAATTAATTTTTGTGGGTACATAGTAGATGTATATGTTTATGAGGTACATGAAATGTTTTGAAACAGGCATGTGAGATGAAATAAACACATCATGGAGAATGGGGTACCCATCACTTCAAGCATTTATCATTTTTGTTACAAACAATCCAATTACATTATTTTAGTTATTTAAAAATATACAGTTAAGTTATTATTGACTATAGTCACCCTGTTGTGCTCTCGTATAGTAGGTCTTATTCATTCTTTTTATTTATCTATTTTTACCCATTAACCATGCCCACCTAACCCACGCAGCCCCCAGTACCCTTCCCAGCCTCGGGGTAACCATTCTTCTATACTCTATGTCTGTGAGTTCAATTGTTTTCGTTTTTAGATCCCACAAATAAGAGAGAACATGTGATGTTTGCCTTTCTGTGCCCTGAAAGCTTTATTTTTAATAAAAATAAAATACTGGTTTTTATTTTCCCTTTCAAAAAATTAATACTGTACATGGTCAACATGAAAAATTAGAAAGCAAAACAAAGCTATAATACAAAGTAATTTTTAAAAGTTACCCCAGAAAAGTTTTATTTTTTTTTTTTATCTTTTGGATACACTTTTAAAATATAGATTCCAAAGTTGTCTTCTTAACCAATTGAATGAAAATATCCAGGGTAGAGCCCAGAAATCTGCATTTGTAAACAAATTGCCAGGTGAACTGGTGGTTCTAGCTAGAGAAGACCCTGGTTAAAATGTAGTCTACATTGTGCAAAGCACCTACGGAGTGTATCACTAAAGAAAAATTGATTGCATAATGTACACCCAGGTTTTCAATGAGTTATCTTGCTCTATAAGGTAATTTAGCTTTATATTCCCTTCTTGCTTATTGTCGTTTGGACTTTTTACCTTCTTTTTGGATACTTTGGCCTAGTACACCTATGGAAGCCATCTAAATAAAAAATTGAGACACATCTGATATAGGATTATAGGATTATTATTACTATTATTTTATTTGGGAAATTGAGGCTTAGGAGGTGAGGTAACTTGCCTGAAGTCACACAAAGTGGTTGGGACCATATTGAAACTAATTCTACTAATTCTGTTCTAAGTATATAAATACTGAAGTTTTAATGGTGGTTTCTCTATAGAAATAAACTAATTATGGGCCGGGCGCGGTGGCTCAAGCCTGTAATCCCAGCACTTTGGGAGGCCGAGACGGGTGGATCACGAGGTCAGGAGATCGAGACCATCCTGGCTAACACGGTGAAACCCCGTCTCCACTAAAAAAATACAAAAAACTAGCCGGGCGAAGTGGCGGCGCCTGTAGTCCCAGCTACTCGGGAGGCTGAGGCGGGAGAATGGCGTGAACCTGGGAGGCGGAGCTTGCAGTGAGCTGAGATCCGGCCACGGCACTCCAGCCTGGGCAACAGAGCAAGACTCCGTCTCAAAAAAAAAAAAAAAAAAAAAAAAAAAAAAGAAATAAACTAATTATGATCTTAGGATTTGTTAACTTTAAATCATTGCATTATTTTTAGAAAGAATGAACAGCTTTGGTGGTGGAAGTTGTAGTTACTGACTGCACAGACTGCCCACAAAAACCAACCATAAAAGAGAAAATTCTCAGAAATGCTTGATCTTTGCTTAGCATCCAAAGTTTTTCTCCTAGGATTTGTGGTTACCCCATATGCATTGATATTTATCTGATAATCAGATATTGTGCCTGGGTTGACCTCCCTGTTTCCAGGACTTATTTATTGGATTCATTATCAGTACCTTCAGCAGGGAACACCAAGATAGTGATTGTTAAGCCTGAGGAAGTATTTATGGGTTTTTAAAATTATTATGAGCTGACACCTGGAATTAAACTATCTAAAAAAAAGACTAGCCGGACACTCCAATTAATAGCAGATTCGGAAAAAAATAGTAAAAATGCAAAATGATGACCAAAGTTCTGAAATTAGACATGAGTCTGAAATTGAAGACTGCTGATCTTTAAAGTAAATTTTTATCATTATTCATGAGCTCTCTATACTTGAGATTTTGTGAATTTCTATGAAATTTGGACTGTCTTGTTCCCAGGATAGAAATAGATCAAAGTGGGAACTCACCCCATGAGGATAGTTTCTGTGTCAGGGAGTATTTAGTTCTAGATCAAGAGGTTGGAAGTGAAGTGTTGTCTTTCAGATTGGTAGAACCCAAATCAGGAAGAGTCAAAATAGTATAATTAGCAACAGGCAGGGAGAAAGCATAGGATCATTAAAGAAGGAATACAGAGGAGGAAGACCTGTGAGACAGAAAGAGGACTAGATGCGAAACACAAGGTGTAACAGAATCTTCATTTTAGCTGGGCCCATTCTACCCATCTTAAAAAACAGTAATAACAAAAAAAGATAACAAAGAAAAACTCTATTTTTCAAGTTTCTCTTGTAGCTACGTTGGGCCACAAGTAGGTAGAAATGATATATGATTCATACATCTCTCTCTCTCTCTTTTTTTTTTTCCTGAGACGGAGTCTCTCTCTGTCACCCAGGCTGGAGTGCAGTGGTGCGATCTCAGCGCACTGCAATCTCCGCCTCCCAGGTTTAAGCAATTCTCCTGCCTCAGCCTCCTGAATAGCTAGGATTACAGGTGTGCACCACCACACCCAGCTAATTTTTGTATTCCATGTGGACCAGTCTGGTCTCGAACTCCTGACCTCATGATCTGCCTGCCTCAGCCTCCCAAAGTGCTGGGATTACAGGCGTGAGCCACCGCGCCCTGTCTATTCTTACATCTCTTTAAAAGGAAGAAGGCCCACCCTTCTTTGTTTCTCCATCCTGCTGTCTATACGATGATAGAATTCCTGGAGTTCCAGCATCTGTCCTGGAACATAAGGATTAAAGCCACCTGCTAAGGATGTGGACTAGAGAGAAGGGGCCTGGGCCTCTGATAATCTGATAACTTGCCATAACCATCTATCTCAAGACTTCTTTTACATGAGAAATAAATTCTGCATTGTGTAAATCTCTACTATATTGGATTTTTCTGTTATGTGTAGCCAAACTAATCTTGAATAATGTATTTCCAGAACTTATATTCTCTGTGGTGGTGGCAGCTACCTGTTTACATAACCCTTATCACCCCCTAATGTATTATTATTTTTTATTGCCTGTTTCTTCCCACTAGAGTTTTTTAGGGCAGAGACTTTGCTTGAATTTTTGTATCTCCAGCCCCTTGAACAGAGCTCACCATATAGTAGGGATTCAGTAAATATTTGCTAAATGAATGAATGGTGCTTGGAACTGCAGACTGCAGGAGTGGGCACTGCTGATTCAAAAGAGTCACGTCAGGAAGTATAACTTTTGCACCCATTAGTGTATAATGAAACACTGAACTCATCATACTGTCTCATACTTCTATGCCTTTGCATGAACTGTTAATGTTGCCAAGAATGTCTTTTCCCCCTTGCCCACCAGACACACTCCTACTTATTTCTAAAGTTTTCCCTTAATCATCACCTTCTCCAGGAGACTATCCCCCAGTCACCACAAGTAGAGTTGATCTTTCTTTATTCAACTCTATATCCAATTCTTAATTGAATCATAGCACTTAGCACACTGCATTACAACTAATTGTTTATATGTCTGCCTCTTAGACTGGATTCTGGGACCTTAAGGGTAAAGTATATGACTGACTTACCTCTGTGTTCTTAGGACCTGGCCTAATGCCTGGCTAATGGTCAGACTTGTATATGTTTGCCAAGTTCTTAGTAAGATCACAGGTCTGAGGATGTGATTTGAATCTGCTAGTGGGAAATAAAAACTATAAAGACACTTTTGGATTACATGTTTAGTGGGAACAAAACCCAACCTGCGTTGCACCAGGAGAAGGACAACCTGGATTCTGGTCTCAATCCTGGAGCTTCCTACCCAGCGACCGTAGCCTCTTTGAACATCCGACCCTTCATCTATAAACTGCGATATAATGACCTCACGGGGCTGTTGTGAAGCTCAAGTGAACAACCGTGGACAAAAGCTCTTTTTGCAAACTGTACTCTTAGGCAAGAACAAACTTAAAACTGTCCAAGTAGAGAGTTTGTCCTTTTTAAGACAACAATAATCCCCATAAAATTCTCCT
The DNA here is from genome assembly GCF_008728515.1 of Papio anubis. NCBI lineage: Eukaryota > Metazoa > Chordata > Mammalia > Primates > Cercopithecidae > Papio > Papio anubis. The sequence goes on along the minus strand of NC_044987.1, from coordinate 50,986,458 downwards.
CCCAGTTCTCTAGGCACATAGATAAATATGCAGTAGTTTTGGTCTGTTCTCTATTCTTAGATCTTGAAAGAGCCTCTGTGAAGCTGGAACAGCTTTCAAATTTTGAGACCCCTTATCTTGAATTAGTCTTCTTCCCTTTAATATAGCTTGTCATAGGGATTCATATGTTTATTTAGGATTGATATTTACAATAAGGGCTTTCCCTACCCTCTGAAAATTTTACGCCAAACAGTAGCCAAAATCTGATGCCTCTTGTGCTTGAAAATTGGGCTAAATGGCTCCAGCATGTGGAAGGCTCCTCCTCTCAGCCTCTCAAAATTGGGCCTCTTCAGAGTAAGATAAGAAACATAGGCGGCTGTGGTGGTTCATGCCTGTAATCCCAGCACTTTGGGAGGCCAAGGCAGGCAGATCCCTTGAGGTCAGGAGTTCGAGACCAGCCTGGCCAATATGGTGAAATCCCGTCTCTACTAAAAATGAGAAAATTAGGCAGGTATGGTGGTGGGCGCTTGTAATCCCAGCTACTTGGGAGGCTGAGGCAGGAGAATCACTTGAACTTGGGAGGCGGAGGTTGCAGTGAGCTGAGATCAAGCCACTGTACTCCAGCCTGGGTGACAGAGCAAGATTCCAACAGAAAGAAAGAAAGAAAGAAAGAAAGAGAGAGAGAGAGAGAGAAAGAAAGAAAGAGAGAAAGAAGGGAAGGAAGGAAAGAGAGAAAGAGAGAGAGAAAGAAAGAGAGAAAGAAAGAGAGAAAGAAAGAGAAAGAATATAGCATCACACTCATTTTGTTTTACGCTGGTCCTTTAAGTCTCACTCTGATTTGCTCTAGTAGGCTAAAGAATTTAGCAACTCAGCCAATGGATTCTGAGTTCTGAGGGACAGTCAGGATTTAGTGGGAAGGGCGTATGAAGAGACAGGGGGAAGACTGCAATGGAAGAAGTGCTTTCTCTTTTTTTCCTTCTTTTTTTTTTTTTTTTTTTAGTTGAGATAGAGTCTCACCCTGTCGCCAGGCTGGAGTGCAGTGGCATAACCTCAGCTCACTGCAACCTCTGCCTCTAGGGTTCAAGCGATTCCCCTGCCTCAGCCTCCCAGGTAGCTGGGACTACAGGCACGCGCCACCACGCCTGGCTAATATTTTGTATTTTAGTAGAGACAGGGTTCCACCATGTTGACCAGGATGGTCTCAATCTCCTGACCTCATGATCTGTCCACCTCAGCCTCCCAGAGTGCTAGGATTACAGGTGTGAGCACCACACCTGGCCAGAAGAGGTGCTTTCCAATTGCTACCCTTAGCACTCAGGGATGTTTTCTTGGACCTCGCCCAGAGCTATACTTAGGATCAAATGGAAAGATGGGATCATTAACTCAGCCCTGGAATGCAGTCTAGCAGCACTGATGAAGCAATTGCCACAGTCTGATTCCTCTGGGCAGGCTGCACACAGAGAGTCTGTGTTGTTGTTGGGAGATCATGAGTGCTTTGCAAGTTTCTCCAGTGCTCCTACTGCTTCTGTTCTCACGATGGTTGTGGATACCTTTTCCCATTTCGCTTATGGGGCCTATAATATCCCAAGTTTGCCTTCTGGACTGGGAAGTCTTCCCTTCCAGCTCACAGGTGGCCCCATCAACACTGGAATAGCTATGACCTTCAATTTTTCAGACTTCTACCTCCATCCAGATTACTACTACCACACATATCACATTTGATCTTACTTCCTCACTTCTTTCCTCCACTAGTGCCCCCACCTGGATTGCTCTTCTCTTGTTCATCTTAAATCATGCTTTCATACCCAGTTCTCAAGTGACATCTCACTTTAGTTCAACTTTTCTCAAACTCCTACTATCTATTATGAAGTAGACATTGCATTAGATTATGGGGCCACAAGGTTAATGATACACAAACACGGTTTCTGCCCTCACAGAGTTCACATTCTTGGAGGGAAGAAAGACAAGAAAACAAATGGAATACAATGTGATCAGACAAATCACCTAGTGGTATGGGAAATACAGATGCCTGGGAGAATTTAGGGCAATTTATATATTTTCTATGAAAACTACCTTGAAATCTTCAATATACCCATTTGTATTTCCCAGGAACTCTTAATATGTTTGAAGTCGCTTAGCTTAGATCACGTTATTTTTGTGTCTCAACCAGATTTCTGCCCCTTGTGTTTAAGAAACATGTTCTTTTATATCCCACCCATTGTAAGTAACATTTCATAATACTTCTCTGGCTTAATAGTTGGTTGCTTGCTTTGGGGTAGAATGGAGTCGGAGAAAAAGCTTGGGTTGGGGAACCAGGAAACACTGGGTTCTAATTTTAGTAATGGCATTTGTTAGTGGTAGACTTTGGCAAGACTATTAGCCTAAGTCTCAGTTCTTCTTAAAATGGAGATAAGAACATTTTCTTCACAAGTTGTTATGATTTAATTAGATAATTTAAGTAAAGTGCCTGGTTTTAAAGTAAAATTCTCTTTCTTCCTCCTCTATTTTCTGAGAGGACTGTTCAGAAGGTTATATTTCTTTGTGTCTCTCCACAACTAAAGTGGCCATATTTTTACAAATGAAAAATCTGGACACTAGCTTTGAAAAACTTTTTTCCAGTTTGTGAATTTATTCATATAGAAAGTCTTACAAAAACATAAAAATTAAACCACATCTAGAGCTTGCTTCTTGAGGACAAGGATCATGTCTATCTTGTTCAACATTGTGACAGTGCTTATTTCATGATAGGTATTCAACAAAAATCCAAGGATAGAACAAATACATTGATAATAGTAAATTTATATAAAATGGATTATAAGAATTCACAAAAATCAGTTTCAAATATCATAATAGGCCAGGCATGATGGCTCATGCCTGCAATTCCAGCACTTTGGGAGGCCGAGGTGGGTGGATCACTTAAAACCAGCCTGGCCAACATGGTGAAACTCCATCTCTATGAAAAATACAAAAATTAGCCAGGTGTATTGATGTATGCCTGTAATCCCAGCTACTTGGGAGGCTGAGGTAGGAGAATTCTTGAACCTGGGTGGAGGAAGTTGAGGTGAGCAGAGATTATGCCACTGCACTCCAGCCTGGGCAACACAGCAAGACTCTGTCTCAAAATAAAATAAAATAAAACAAAATAAAATAAAATATCAGAATATTTGAAATTTAGACTGTCTCAAAATATCCAAATCAAAATTACATACTCCTGGCTTCAATATGACTGCCTGTGGCACGAACCCACTGTCTTAGAGGAGCTTGATTGAGGATGATTGGCAGTAAGATTCCATACTGAAAGCAGTTGCTCCTGACAGCTAAGTGGGGCAGCTGCAAGCAGGATAGATGGAGAAATGGTAGTTTCACACAGTGAAGTCTAAAAATGCCTCAAAATATTGATTTTAGAGAGGAGCAGGAAGAGGGACACATATCTAGCCAACTGTTCCTGAAAAATAAAAACTGGGGCTTTGACTCATTGGTAGGGGACAGGTAGCACCACATTTCTCCAATATTTTCTGGTTTTTGAAACACTTTTATACACGTTCTGTCATTTGATCTCTACAATAACTGTATAGACTAGGTAATTCAGTTCAATAACATTTGAGCATTTTCTAGGTCCTTGTTACTGTCGTTAGTACTATAGGACATGAATACGAATGTCATTGTTCTTTTGCTACAGTAATAATTACCATGTATTGGGCTCTAACTACTTGCCAGGCACTATACTAAGTTTCAGTCTTTGTTTTTAAAATATATCATCACAATTATTCCTCAAATAATCTATGGTATTGCTTTTTGTTTGTTTTGCTTGTTTTAGACATAAAGAAACTCATGCTTAGATATAGTAATAACTTGCCAAGGTTACATAGTTAAGAAGTCATATTAACACATAATTAAAAAGTAAGACGTGGAACTCTAACCTGGGTTTCCGTGACTCCAAAGCCCTTGTTCTCTCAACAGGTTACCAAAAGATGCTAGTAGTAATTTGGTTAACAGTTGCTCAGTGCTAGAAATATATCTTGAATCCTATATGAAATAAAATAGAATATACATTTAAATAATAAAAATGTTGTGGTCCTTGCAAAATAGGTGTTTCTTACACCAAGTCTTTTTTTTTTTTTTTTTGGACACAGGGTCTTGCTCTGTTGCCCAGGTTGGAGTGCAGTGACATAATCATGGCTCACTGCAACCTTGACCTCTCAGGTTCAAGCAATCCTCCTGCCTCAGCCTCTCGAGTAGCTAAGACCACAGGCGCACACCACTATACCTGGCAAATTTTTTGATTTTTTTGTAGATACAAGGTATCACTCTATTGCTCACACAAGTCTCGAACTCCTGTACTCAAGTGATCCTCTTGCCTTGGCTTCCCAAAGTGTTGGGATTACAGGCATGAGTCACTGTGTCCAGCCTCTTACAGCAACTTTTATGGAGAGCCATTTGGCATTACATATCAAAATTTAAAATGCTTAACCCTTGAACTGGCAATTCCACCTTTGTAATTATTGAGTGACTCTAAATAGGAAAATACAGTGTTTTTAGGCTGGGTTCTTCCTGAAACAGTCCCTGAGACAAGGCATTGAATTTAAGTAGTTTATTTGGACAGTAACCCCAGAATCACTGTTGAAGAAGTGGCGAAATGAGAAAGGAAAAGGAAGGTAGACCATACAGAATGCAAGGTTACTGATGTGGGAAACTGAGGCTCAATCCCACTCAAGGAGACTACATAAAATTTGCATCGGGCTGGGCATGGTGGCTCACACCTGTAATCCCAGCACTTTGGGAGGCTGAGGCAGGTGGATCACCTGAGGTCAGGAGTTCAAGACTAGCCCTGATTAAAATGGTGAAACCCCATCTCTACTAAAAATACAAAAAATTAGCCAGCGTGGTGGTGGGTGCCTGTAATCCTAGCTACTCGGGAGGCTGAGGCAGCAGAATCACTTGAACCCAGGAGGTGGAGCTTACAATGAGCCGAGATCGTGCCATTGCACTCCAGCCTGGGCGACAAGAGCAAAACTCAGTCTCAAAAAAAAAAAAAAAAAAAAAAAAAAAAAAAATTGCCTCAGCGGTGTCTTACCCAAGGAAGTTGGGATATTTACAAATTCCTATCCATCATTGGATGGTGGGCTACTGGGGAGAGGGGGCTGTTAATGCTCTGCCCACTGTGGACCAAGCTGTCTCCTACCACTGAGAAAGCCTAAGGCATAGTCACAGGTGGTCGAAGTAAATATTTCACTATGTTTAAGGAAACAATGAGTGCCAAGGGACTATCAGTGGGGCACCCACAGCATCTGTTGTAGTAGATAAATGTACAAAGGTGTTAGCTGGGTCATTGTTTATAATAGCAAAATACTATAAACACCTGAAATATATTTTACTTCAGAAGGGAGAAGTTAAGGTTGCCTGAACAACCTATGACAAAGAAAAGTGATTTCTTTTAAGCTTTTTCAAAAACTTAAAACCAGGGGTCCCTCACTAAGTCTGGAGTGTCAGGAAAATCCTCTTTGGGAAAGTGACATTAATCAAGTATATGTTTTGGGGAGGGAATGCTAGAGGGAAACAGTCCAAGCAGAAGAAATGGCATTGCTAAAGCCCTAGTGAAAAGGAGGCTAATGTGGCTGGAATAGAGAGAGAACCAAGGAAGACTGACTTCCTGAGGTTTAAGGGGTAGGCAAGGGCCAGAGTAAGTGGTACCTTGTAGGATTTGGGACTTGATCCTGGGGACAATGGGAAGCTGTAGAGGGGTTTAAGTTTTTGCAGCACTACATCAGTGTAGTGTGGGATAAAAATTAAAAAAAAAAATTTTAAGTTTTTGCCACAAATGTTTAGAACGATGGCTCTGGCTGCAGAATAAAGAAATAGGAACCCACAGTACACTGTGTACACTCCAAGTTCTTTGATGGTTTCAAATGAAGAATATCAGGTTGTCAGGAATGCATACGAAAGTTGCATTATTTAACATGCTGATTATTATTGTATTTAAACAAAAATTTGATATATTCTTTTCAAATAATAAGAGATACCTTTAACTTTTATTACCTAATCTGACTTAACAAAGGATTTTGTTAATGTGAATTTTTAAACAGTTCTAGAATTTTTTTTTTTTTTTTCTTTTGAGATGGAATCTCGCTTGCTCTGTCACCCAGGCTGGAGTGCAATGGCATGATCTTGGCTCACTACAACCTCTACCTCCCAGGTTCAAGTGATTCTCCTGCCTCAGTCTCCCAAGTAGCTGGGATTACAGGCACGCACCACCATGCCTGGCTAATTTTTGTATTTTTAGTAGAGACGGGGTTTCGCCATTTTGGCCTGGTTGGTCTCGAACTCCTGACCTCAAGTGATAACGCTTGCCTCAGCCTCCCAAAGTGCTGAGATTACAGGCATGAGCCACTGCACCTGGCCCTAGAATTGTTTTTATACATAGGAAAGACTTTTCATGAGTTTTAAAAAATTAATATTCCATATATGAAGATGACAATTGAAGGACTTTGAATTAAAATAAAGTTAATTATTCTATTTATATACTGTACAATATTTAAATTACCTTATTAATGTTCAACTCAATTTGAATAAATAAATCTTTATCAAAAATTTAAATTAAACCTATTTTCAACTTGAGTTTCTTTAAACATTTAAATTGCATTTATAAATTTAATACATTTTCTTTTTCTTTCTTTTTTTTTTTTTCAAGACGGAGTCTCGCTCCATCCCCCAGGCTGGAGTGCAGTGGCGTCATCTTGGCTCACTGCAAGCTCTGCCTCTTGGGTTCAGGCCATTCTCCTGCCTCAGCCTCCCGAGTAGCTGGGACTACAGGCACCTGCCACCACACCTGGCTAATTTTGTTTTTGAATTTTTAGTAGAGACGGGGTTTCACCATGTTAGCGAGGATGGTCTCGATCTCCTGACCTCGTGATCCGCCTGCTTCGGCCTCCCAAAGTGCTGGGATTACAGGCATGAGCCACTGTACCCAGCCCATTTTATTTGCTTTTAAGCACTTTAAATGGTTGGCCATATAAGCAAAACCTTTCTAAGTTCTTAAATTATTTTAAATATTGGAATACTATTTATAAACAGTAAAATTATTTTATAAGCCTAAAATCAATCACTCAATTACATATTTTTCATTGTGAATTGGAAGATCAAGTGTCAGATAATCTAAAATGCAAAGTTATCTAAAATTATAAATAGTACTTTTTAAGAATGACATGCCTAAATTAATATAATACTCAATTTATTTAAATAACACCACACATCTCAAATACAACAAGAGTCTCTGAATGTATCATTGGAGATATAGATTATCTGAGGTATGATGTCACAATTCTGATTCAAAGGTAGCAAGTTCTAGAGTCTTTGGTTGTTGAGGCCTTTGATTTGTAACAGGAGGAGTAAAAACATTTCATGGATGGTACAAATAAGACCATGGAAACTTGCAAACAGAATCTCTTTGATTACAAATGAAGTGAATAAATAGAAATATATATTTCTTTTGAAAAAGAATAAACATAAATAAATATGAAAATCCTGGCTCCTCTGTGATCATAGAGCAGCTGATTTTTCTGTGTTAATCATAAACATAAAAACTATTTTAAAAATAAATGCATGTATTTGCTTTATTGTTATAGAAATACCTCTTAAATGTTCTAGATAGTGAAGGTGTAAAGGAGATCATGAGTCCAAAACAGATTTTGATAAAAGGTAAAATACGCACCAAGAGAAAGAAAAGGAAGCAAATTCTCTGAGCAAAGGATTCACTAAAGAGCTAGAATGTTAACGTGCTGTTGATGAGATCAAGGTGTTTCTCAAGTCTCCATCAGTTATGTCAAACTATCTCACTTATGTAATCAAGGTGACTTGGATATAATGGCCAGAAGTTTACTGAATTACGTTTCTAACTTTAGATTTTTTTCTTTTATTTCTGAGATTTCCATTTGGTTCTTTTTTCTTGCTTTAGATATTCATTTCTCTGTTGAAATTGTTTCTCTTTCTATTCATTCATTTATATCTTCTCATATTCCTTGAATACATTTATAGTAGTTTATTAATGTCCTTGTATGTGAATCCATCTGGGTCATTTACTTTTATTGACCTTTCTTTCTCCTTTGATTTTTTTAGTCACGTTGCCTGCATCATCTTAAATTTTAAAATTTTTAATTTCTGACTGCAAGATATTGTTTTAAAAAACATAGACTCAGTATGTGCCTGTAGTCCCAACTACTTGGAAGCCTGAGGCAGGAAGATCACTTGAGACCAGGAGTTGGAGACCAGCCTGAGCAACATAGCGAGAGAACCTGTCTCAAAACAAAACAAAACTGAACAAAACATGCCACCAGCCAACCAAATTATGCACTGAAGTATATAATTTAACACCTTGCTACCCCTGATCCAGGACATGCCTTTTTCTTTCTGTCAGGAATCTAGGGTAAGGAACTGATCACTTTGATTCAATCAATAGTTGAACTGGTCAGGGATGGGCTGCATCTTTAGTTCCATCTCATCTTTGGTTTCAAACATCTCGAGGGAAATACAGATTTTATGTATAATAGAGGGTTTCAATTTTACGCTCTGTTACACGCTTAGCCAAAATCCTGCTGCTGGATCTTCCCGTCTTCCAGGATGACTCAGTGTGTGGGAGCAACAGCACCTTGAACTGACATACTCAATAAGGTTGAAAGGCTGACGAGTCAGCCTGGGTGACAGAGCAAAGTGGCAGCTTACCCTGGCCACAAACCCCTACTGCTGCCACTTTCTTGTTCCCTTCTCCTCCAATAAGGACTTTAAATTCCAAATACATACAGATGATCCCTATATGGTTTTGATTTACTTCATTGTCTCTCTATTTACCAATCCAAGGAAACTGGGGTTACCAGCTCAGCAGAATGAAGTTGTTTATGGACCAGAGATTTTGTGTCTTGGGCTGCATATACCCAGAGCCATTGTTCTTGAGCCATTAAGGACCACGTGTAGCTCTTTTAAAATGATGTGATAGATTGAATTATTATTCCAATGCTTCATGACCTTCCTGTATTAGCATTCTCCATCTATATCCTTACCACATAACTCCTTAGTGTCTTTCACATGACTAAGCAGAGAATACCTCTCCTCTCCCAACTAATGATGTGCTTGGCCTTGTAACTTGTTTTGGTCAATGAGATATGGGCCAAAGTGACAAGTGTGCCAGTTCCAGGCCAGTATCTCAAGGGGCATCTTATGTTTCTCCTTACTTTATTGGACTCCAGTGACCCTTCATGAGAAGAACATGTCCGAGGTAGCCACTGGTCCAAGGAGAATGAGGAAATATGTAGAGCAGACTTGAACCTAATCAGCAGTCTGAAGTCAAGCCCAGTGGATTCCAGCCAAGCATAGGAGAGCCACAGCCAACCTATAGAACTATGAGAGAGGAAATAAATATTTGTGGCTATAAGCTATTGAGAGTTTAAACTTGATTGACAGGCAGCAAAAACTTTCAAATCAATTGTTCTTATTAAATATTTTGCTTTTTTTATTTTTTTTTTTCTTTTTGAGACGGAGTGTCAGTCTCCTCCAGGCGGGAGTGCAGTGGTGCAATCTCAGCTCACTGCAACTACACCTCCCAGGTTCAAGCAATTCTCCTGCCTCAGTCTCTGGAATAGCTGGGATTACAGGTGCCTGCCACCACTCCTGTCTATTTTCGTATTTTTAGTAGAGATGGGGTTTCACCATGTTAGCCAGGATGGTCATGAACTCCTGACCTCAAGTGATCTGCCTGCCTTGGCATCTCAAAGTGCTGGGATTACAAGCATGAGCCACTGCACCAGCCCTTATAAAACATTTTTTAAAAGTTTATGCTGACCTGGCTCTATGAAATTTTATAATTCACCTTCAGGTTTCGTCATTGGATTGACTAGATAGCTCATATTTACTGCCTGATTGACTTGGACATTATTTTTAGAGTCATATTTGGCTATCTCCACAATTATGATCATTCTAGATTTAAAATAACTGCAATAATCAGGATGTTTGGATTTTGTGAATTTAATTCTAAGGCAGTTTAATAAGTGTGCATTCAGGATAAAAGATGCTCAATTGTTTTACATTTTTCCTGTTGTTAAAAAAACTTTTTAAATGATGGTTTTATCTTAGAATCAAAAGGCATTATATCAACAGAACATCTACCAGGCATGTGGAAAGCATAAATAATATATATATAAAATAATATATATATTATATATATATTATATTATATATATAATATAATCTCTTTAAAAACAAATTATTTTTAAGATTTGTTAATACTTTCACAAGGCAGAAAGTTTTTTTTTTTTTTTTTTTTTTCTCTTTTTGACATCAACCTCTGCCTCCCTGGTTCAAGCAATTCTCCTGCCCCAGGCTCCTAAGTAGCTGGGACTACAGGCGCGTGCCACCACACCTGGCTAATTTTTGTATTTTTAGTGGAGACGGGGTTTCACCATGTTGGTCAGGCTGGTCCTGAATGCCTGACCTCAGGTGATCCGCTGGCCTCTTCCTCCCAAAGTGCTGGGATTATGGGCGTGAGCCACCGTGCCCAGCCCCTTAAGGTAAAAAGTTTAAAACACTAAAAAGAGAACTGAAAAGATTTCTTCTTGCCCTGTCTTCTGGTTGCCTGCTCCATAGGCAATTATTGTTACCAGTTCTTTTTTATTTTCTTCCAGTGATGTTACATCTACATACAAATACATATTTACATGTATATATTCTTTTCCCTTGATTTTTTTTTTAGTTAATGCAGTGCTGGAATACCATATAAGCAGTTCTGTATCTTGCCTTTATTTATTTACTTATTTTTTCAATGAATGCATTTTTTTTTAATGGTTGCCTTGTGGTATAGTTGAAATGAAATATATCTTAAAGATTGCTCTACAGTAGCACTGTTTCTTCTTTCTTTTAAAAAGGCACATAGTATTATATTTCAACGCAGTAGTCACCAACGTAACAGGTGGGCTTGAAGTAAAAATTATTTTCATAAGGAGCCCAAGATGTTATTTTCCTTTTTCACTCTTTCACTAGAGTACAATTGAGCTTTCCAGAAGGTACATGACCTGTGTTATTGCAAGAGTAAATGCAGAAGCAGACCTGAGAATCCATCTGTCTTCTATTAAGCCAGACATTATAAACAAATTTGCAAAAACGTGAATTATGCAGCCTTTCTCATTGATTTTTTTGTATTTTGGAAAATATAGTTATTTTTCAAGAAGCATTATTTATATTAACATGCAAAGGATTTATTATTGTTATTTTTATTCATTTATTTTTGAGACAGAGTCTTGGTCTGTCGCCTAGGCTGGAGTGCAGCAGTGGGTGCGATCTTGACTCACTGCAGCCTCCACCTCCTGGGTTCAAGTGATTCTCCTGCCTCAGCCTCCTGAGTAGCTGGGACTACAGGTGCATGCCATGACGCCTGGCTAATTGTTTTATTTTTAGTAGAGATGGGGTTTCACCATCTTGGCCAGGATGGTCTCGATTTCCTGACCTCGTGATCCACCTACCTCGGCCTCCCAAAGTGCTGGAATTACAGGCATGAACCACTGTGCCTGGCCCTATTATTGTTATTTTTAAATAAATGTTTTAAATAATTTATAAATTCTAATTTATAAAATAATTAACATTAACATATGAAATCCATATACACTAGTTATTTGGGGTCCTCATTAATTTTTAGGAGTATAACATGGCCCTGAGACTTAAAAGTTTGAGAACTGCTGTTCTGTTGCATATAGGTACTATAAATAAACTTGTCCTCTACTACTGGACATTTAAATTGTGTTTTTTTTTCTGAGTCAGGGTTTTGCTGTGTCATCCAGGCCAGAGTGCAGTGGCAGGATCATGGCTCACTGCAGCCTTTCTTTCCTAGGTTCAAGTGATCCTCCCACCTCAGCCTCCTGAGTAGCTGCTAGGACCAGAGGTGTACACCACCACACTCAGCTAATTAAAAAAAAAAAAAATGTTTGTAGAGACAAGTTCTCCCCATGTTGCCTAGGCTGGTCTCAAACTCTTGGGCTCAAGTGATGCTCTCTCTGTGGCCTCCCAAAGTGTTGGGATTACAGTCATAAGTCACCACACCCAGACCTAAATTGTTTTCAATTTGTGACAACAAATTGAAACTATCCTGAAATGCATAATCTATGTACTTTATTTCCCAGTGTTTGAGTAAATCTGTCTTTAGTGAGTTTGCTGGGTCAAATATACAATGGTAAAGTCTCACAATAGGGTATGTCATCTCATTCCGTCTTTTTTTTTTTTTTTTTGAGATGGAGTCTCGCTCTGTCGCCCAGGCTGGAGTGCAGTGGCGCGATCTTGGCTCACTGCAAACTCCGCCTCCAGGGTTCATGCCATTCTCCTGCCTCAGCCTCCCAAGTAGCTGGGACTACAGCTGCCCACCACCGCACCCGGCTAATTTTTTGCGTTTTTAGTAGAGACGGAGTTTCACTGTGTTAGCCAGGATGGTCTCGATCTCCTGACCTCGTGATCCACCCGCCTCAGCCTCCCAAAGTGCTGGGATTACAGGCGTGAGCCACTGCGCCCGGCCTCATTCCGTCTTTGTAACAACATTACGAGGAGAGAGTTGTCATTTTCTTTTTAAATATCGGAAAACAGAAGCTTACAGAAGTTAAATAACTTCCTAAAAGTCATGAGGCTAAGAAGCTGCTGCAGAGACAATCAATCATTTCATCAGACTTCATGCTTTAAACCACTATTTTGATTATGGTTTCTCCATGCAATAATCCATGTATACATCCCTTTGGTTTAACTCACTTGTCTGATAACAGGCTCTATGTTTGCCTGGCTTAAGTTATTTCCTGGCACAGGACAGCTCTGGAGAAAGCAGATGAACCAGGCCTCTCAAGCAAGAATCAGTAGCAGAAAACCACTTATGCGATGAGAATGAGCTCTTTTATTTTGACTCACAGAAACCACCACCAATTTGGAAAAATGAATTTTACTATTTTTTTTTCCTTTCTTAAACTTTTTTTTCCATAGAGATGGGGTCTCCTTGCCCAGCCAGGAAATGAATTTTAGAATATAATGCAGTTAAAACTAATTCACATAATTTTTAGGCATGGCAAGGTGGCTCACGTCTGTAATCCCAGCACTTTGGGAGGCCGAGGTGGGTGGATCACTTCAGGTCAGGAGTTAGAGACCAGCCTGGCCAACATGGTGAAAACCTGTCTCTACTAAAAATACAAAAATTAGCTGGGTGTGGTAGCACGTGCCTGTAGTCCCAGCTACTTGGGAGCCTGAGGCAGGAGAATCGCTTGAACCTGGGAGGCTGAAGTTGTCAGTGAGCTGAGATCACGCCACTGCACTCCAGCCTGGGCGACACAGCAAGACTCTGTCTCAAAAGAAACAAAACTAGCTAATTCACATAAGTTTTAGAGTAAACTTTATAACCAAACCCATATGTCAAAATAGCATATTTGACAAAGAAAAAGAAGCAACAACAAAAAATAGACATTCAAACCATGACAGCGTGTAAAACAAACAATATTGCAACACCCCCAAATATATGATATACAGTACATTTACTTTTTCCCCATGACATTTCCACTCTGTTACCCTTCATTAGGCAACATTATATTTTACTTAGGCACACAAAGGAGACGACCCTTTTTTTTTTTTTTTTTTTTTTTTCCAGACGAGTCGTGCTCTGTTACCCAGGCTGGAGTGCTGGAGTGCAGGTGGCGTGATCTCAGCTCACTGCAACCTCTGCCTCTTAAGTTCGGGTTCAAGCCATTCTCCTGCCTCAGCCTCCCAAGTAGCTGGAATTACAGGCGTTCACCATCGCGCCCGGCTAATTTTTTTTTTGTATTTTTAGTAGAGGCGGGGTTTCACCATGTTGGCCAGGCTGGTCTTGAACTCCTGACCTTAAGTGATCTGCCTGCCTAGGCCTCCCAAGGTGCTGGGATTACAGGTGTGAGCCACGGTGCCCCACCCTGGTTTAATTTCTTATCTTACCCAGTTGACTATGAGCTCCTTGAGAGCATGGGCCGCACTGAATGAACAAATGAAAGAATGAACAGAAGCAACTTTTTTCCCAAGAAAATCTTTTATTCTCTTTCTTTCTCTAAATACATGTATATAAACACACACACACACATACACACACATATATATATTCCAGAGAATGCTATATATTTTATAAATAAAATTTGTTATGAAATAATATTTTTAGAAGTTTTCTATTAGTTTAGACTTTTTATTCTCTATTTCTAGAGAGAGACCCCAGATAATAATATATAACAATGCAGATTATTATGTATATAATTAGTTATGAATTCATGTTTTGGGGGTTAGTATTCATTTGCTGCTTGTTCTTTTGCTTTTTTCATCTATATATGGAAGGAGATGCCAATAGTTAAGATAAATATATGGGAGTAAAACTTAAAATTAAGAACTAGTGTTCACTAAATCATATTTTTCTGCAAATGAGTGAAAAGATTGCTGGCAACATATAATTTCTAAGTCTTAAAACAATGAACTGGTTTTTGGAATTTGGTTATCACGCATTTGAATTGTGAGCCAGGGTCCTTTCCTGATAATCACTATCTCTAAACTCCATAACACCAAGTTCAACCTCCGCCCTAGGTTCTGGACTAATGCTGCATTTGTCTATTCATACTGTTGGAGGATAACAATGGACAAGCAAGGTGAAATTGAAATCATGGCCTGGATCAGTCAACAAATATTCATTGAATATCTACTACATGCCAATTTTAGAGCCTGTATAAGAATGGCTTGATTCTTGCTATAGCTATCTTTCTAAGCCACAAACTTTAAAAACAAATGCTTTGAATTATACAGCATCTCGACTGTTCTTTAAAGGAAGTCCATGCACCTGAAAGGCTGTCTGTGACACCCTGAGTTTAAAATGCAGGTTAGGGCGGGCACTGTGGCTCACTCCTATAATCCCAGTGCTTTGGGAGGCCAAGGCAGGTGGATCACCTGAGGTCAGGAGTTCTTCAAGACCAACATGGCCAACATGGTGAAACCCAGTCTCTACTAAAAACACAAAAATTAGCTGGGAGTGATGGTGGGTGCCTGTAGTCCCAGCTACTCAGGAGGCTGAGGCAGAATTGCTTGAACCTGGAAGGTGGAGGTTACAGTGAGTCGAAATTATGCCACTGCACTACAGCTTGGGCAACAGAGCAAGACTCCGTCTCAAAAATAAATAAATAAATACATAAAATAAATATAAAGAATAAATAAATAAATGCAAGTTATTAATATTAGATATATACGCACACGTGTATTATGCTTTTGTAAAAATCAAAAATAAAAAGATTTACACTTCCCAGTCAGAAAGATGGTGAAATTAAAGAAAGAAACAAACAAACAAAAAAGCTTTATATACTGTGTTTATGTGTATTTTCATTTAAAAAGACATGGAAGGATAGATATTAAACTGTGAGCAGTGGTTACCTTATGGTCAAGGGCAGAGAGAGGGAGTTTTCATTTTTTCTTTGTGTACTTGTATTTGAATTCTTTAAAATAAGCATGCATTACTTTTGTGGTTATAAAACATGTAAATAATAATGTTGCAGGGAGCAGTGGCTCACTCCTGTAATCCCAACACTTTGGGAGGCCAAGGTGGGAGGATTGCTTGAGCCCAGGAGTTCAAGACCAGCCTGGACAACATGCTGAAAACCCATCTTCTATCAAAAATACAAAAAACTAGCCAGGTGTAGTGGTGCATGCCTGTGGTCCCAGCTACTCGGGAGGCTGAGGTGGGAGGATCCCTTGAGCTCCCGAGGCAGAGGTTGCGGTGACCCCAGATTGCGCCACTGCACTCTCCAGCCTGGGTGACAGAGTGAGACCCTGTCTCCAAAAAAAAAAAAAATTTATATAAGTAAACTACATATTTCTAGCAAGAATAAATAAATGTATATGCATATATAATATATAACAGGTAAATATTATTGCTGCATATTATCTACACACGCTGGATTTACACATAAAAGGGGGAAATTCTACCTGCTGACAGTGCTTGATAACTATTTAATTTTAAAGGGATTGGCTTTTAATTTTTATTTCCTTTTTTCGTTTTTTTTGAAACGCAGTCTGGCTCTGTTGCCTAGGCTGGAGGGCAGTAGCATGATCTCAACTCAGTGCAACCTCTGGGGCCCAAGTGATCCTCCCACCTCAGCTTCCCAGAGTGCTGGGATTACAGGCATGAGCCACAGCACCTGGTCTATAAATTTTAAAGGAGTAGCCGGGATTACAGGCATACAACACCACACCCAGCTAATTTTTTGTATTTTTGGTAGAAGACGGGGTTTCGCCATGTTGGCCAGGTTGGTCTCGAACTCCTGAGTTCAAGCGATCCGCCCTCCTGGGCCTCCCAAAGTGCTGGGATTATAGGCATGAGCCATGGCACCTGGCCTATGTCCTTTCTACTTTTGTGTTTAGTATCCACATTTCTATCTTTCTAATGATATCAAAAACTTACATAAGAAAAATTATTGATTAGATAGAACAGAGGTTTTTAAAATTTAAATTAATAATTTAATTAATTTTTTGGCCGGGTGCAGTGGCTCAAGCCTGTAATCCCAGCACTTTGGGAGGCCGAGACGGGCAGATCACGAGTTCAGGAGATCGAGACCATCCTGGCTGACACGGTGAAACCCCGTCTCTACTAAAAAATACGAAAACTTAGCCGGGCGAGGTGGCGGGCGCCTGTAGTCCCAGCTACTCGGGAGGCTGAGGCAGGAGAATGGCGTAAACCCGGGAGGTGGAGCTTGCAGTGAGCTGAGATCCAGCCACTGCACTCCAGCCTGGGCGACAGAGCGAGACTCCGTCTCAAAAAAAAAAAAAAAAAAAACCCAAAAAATAATTAAATTAATTTTTTGATAATTATTACCACTTCCAGGCTGAGAGGTTTTTTTAAAGGAGGAATTAACTCCTCCTGTAAATACTCTGAACCAAGGGAAGGGTATAGTTATTTTCCTCGAAAACAATGGAAATGCTTCATATTCTGCAGAAACACAATAATTAGTGGATTTGATTATTGAAAATAGTTCTGGGATACCACTGGCTCCTGGACAAATGTAGTACTTTTTTGCATTACTACATGAGATTATGACTGAGGTATACATTTCATGAAGGTATGGCCAAGGGGCTATGTTGTTCACCACTGCACCTAGCATAGAGATAGGAAATAACCAGGGCTTAATGTTGGTGGAAAGTAAATTAGTTGCATATTCTGACGAAAGAACTGGCAGTGAAAATCCATGAGAGAATTTTTGCGCACTTATTTGTATGTAAAATTTCAGTTATCTAGTTTGTGCCCTGTCCTGAGTATTTAAAGAAAAAATATTCTTGTTACAGTATAGCACATGATTTGAAAATGATTGCTAGTCACTTGAGTTTTCCATGTCATTTGTGGGGACATAGGTTTGTTGATTTATGTGCTAAAATATATTAATCGTTTACTCTGTATAGAGTCTATGAGGGATACAATAAAAGCCAAATCAGAGCTTTGCAGCCTTTCATTTTTTTTTTAGAAGTTCACTTTGCTGTTAAAAGAAAGTTAAAACTGTAAAAGACAGATAGTTCTATAATGAAATTCACCTTTAAAATGAAAAGGAAATGCACAGAGGACTATTTCACCCTGGTCATTTCCCTCCAGAAAATAAAACCTTTGAATGTTATTAAACTGTCTAGTATATCTAAATATCACCACTGACAATAGTGTGAAATTACTGAGATTATAAATACTTATTCAACAATATTCCTTAGCTTCAAATGAGGGAAGACCAGTTTTCCTCCCCAGGTTTTACTTTTCATTCATGTGTGATATCACCCTAAGAAAAACATGGAAAATACATGTCAAAACTTAACTTTGCAGCACATTTTATGCAGTTCACTATGTTTCAATTATACATCAATAAAGATGCTAAAAAACTCAAACAAAAAGAAGAAACGAAAATGTTACTTTCTATGGGACAAGGTAGTTTGTTTGTTTTTTGAGAGAGAGTTTTACTCTGTCGCCCAGCCTGGAGTGCGGTGGCTCGATCTCGGCTCACTGCAATTTCTGCCTCCCTCTCCCTGGTTCAAGCGATCCTGCCTCATCCTCCCAAGTAGCTGGAATTACAGGCGGCCGCCACCATGCCCGGCTAAGTTTATTTTTTAAGAGCAATTTCTTCTAGGGAGCAACAAATTATCTCTCAAATGCCTAGTAGTCTACGGAAGGCAGTGGAAAAGCAATTTTAGGTAATTGACACTTTTTTTTTTTTCTGAGACGACTCTCGCTGTCACCAGCCTGGAGTGCAGTGGCGAGATCTAGGCTCACTGACACCTCCACCTTCCGGGTTCAAGCGGTTTTCCTGCCTCTGCCTCCCGAGTAGCTGGGACTACTACTACAGGCGCATGCCACCACGCCCAGCTAATTTTTGTATTTTTAGTAGAAACGGGGTTTCACCATGTTGGCCCGGATGGTCTCGAGCTCTTGATCTCGTGATCTGCCCGCCTCGGCCTCCCAAAGTGCTGGGATTACAGGCATGAGCCACCGCGCCCAGCCCGTAATTGACACATTTTAAAAGCTTATATTTAGGTCAATATCGCTACTCAATGAAAAAATTACGTTTGGTTTGTGTTATGTCGCAGCTCCATAGTGAACTATTTATTTGAAAGCTTTGTGTGTTTTGCGAGCATCATTTCCAACCTGGGAAGAGAGCCCCACAAGTTTAAAAAAAAAGTGTATGCGTGTGTGTCTTCCTACTTGCCCCAAACAGTGTATGCTAAGCAGGTTCTGAAATGCAGATTCACAGTGGAGATATTAGGGTCCGGCTGGCTGTGGCTGTTGAGAAACACTCCTCCTAGAGCTCAGAGTGGGCTCCTTAAAGAGCTCCTCCAAACCCCCAAGGAAAAAGCCTTTCACACTTAACCTCTAAATAAAAGGCATTTTCCTGGGGATTCAACTCAGGCAAGCTCGCCTAGGTATTTTTGTGGGTGTGGGAAGAGGCGTGCTGGAATAAACTCTCCAGCAGTGCTTTTCGAGGTTACGGGTAAATTCAGCACCTCCCTCTCACTTTCCAGTTCCCAGAGGGGTAGCCGGCCCCGGCAGCTGGACCCTCCCAGGCTCTCGAGAGCACCTGAGACGCTAACAGAGAGGGGGTGCGGTCGCAGAAAGCCTCCGCCCCCTCCAGCCCCCACCGTCGGTAGCAGCTACGGGGCAGGCGGGAGGAAAGATGATTGACAGGCCCGCTCAGTGGCTGGGAAGCTAGAGGGAGGGACGAAGAGGGGACGGCTGAGCCTTCTTCTTAAAGTGGTTGGGTTGGGCCTCGGGAACTGCCTTCCCCAGGCCTATTGGCTTCCCTGAATGGGTTGTTATGGTAACAAATGACCGAACAGTCCCTTATGAATCGGCCAATGAGAAGGGCCGTCTTTTCCAGCGCACCTCCGAGCCGTAGATGTTGCGAAAGTCCGGGTAGAGGCCGGAGAAGAAGGCGGTGCCAGGACGTCCTGCGGAAGGGCCGGGGGCGGGGCTCGTGACGTTACCGGGCCAGCCAATCACGCCTGGTTTTATCAGCGGCCCCGCCCTTTTACCGCACATTTCCCCTCCCCTAGTTCATTTCGCACGACGCAGCGGTTGGGAACACAGACATTTTCGGAGCTGGAGCCGCCACTGCCGCCGCCATTTTGTGTCTGTGGAGAAAGAAGCTTCTGTGGCGGCTGGAAGTGGACGGAGATCACCCGCGAGACGGCGGCGTTTCATACCCGAGGTTCCCCCTGTGTCGTCCCCCATCCCCCCTCCGCGGTCAGCATGTGGTGAAGCCGGAGCCGCGAGAGATCCGGGGAGAGGAAGAGGAGTCGGAAGGGAGGCGGGGTATCCAGAGCGGCTTCAGCTTCAGCTGCGGCGGACCTCGGAGGGGGGCCGCGGCGCAATGTCAGAGCAGACGCCGGCCGAGGCCGGTGCTGCGGGGGCCCGGGAGGACGCCTGTCGGGATTATCAGTCATCGCTCGAAGACCTGACCTTCAATAGCAAGCCGCACATCAATATGCTGACCATTCTAGCCGAGGAGAACCTGCCCTTCGCCAAGGAGATCGTCTCTCTCATCGAGGCCCAAACCGCCAAGGTTTTTATACACCCCGCAGCCTCCTATTCTTCTAATACTCCCTGATTTTAGTGTCAGCCTCATCCCAGGTCTCGCTTCCATCCCAAGGGGGACAGTGTTCCTTCTCTCCAACCCCCCACCCCCCTCCAACTCAGGCTCGGTCTTTGGCCCAGGCTTGGAGCATGGGCCTCTCGGGGGGAGGGAGTGGGGAGGATAAAGGGTGGAGTCCCACTTCCGCTTACCAACTCCCTTTTTAGGCCACCGCATTGTATATCCCGACACACACACGCTTTGAATAGAGCCCTTTTGGGTGGGGGAGACTTAAAGGCAGTTTGTGGTTTGGGGAAGTAAGAGTTAACATAAGCCATTTTAATCCCCTGGGAAGTGGGAGAGTGGGTCTCCCATTTTCCCCCAGCAACCTTTTTGGTAATTGTGTTCTGTGGGTTGGAAGGAGGTGAAGGGGGACCTGGGAGCGAGCTGTTGGTGGGTGGGAATAGGGATTTGGCCCCGAGTGGAGCAGCCGCCTGTTAGGAGCCCAACATGGCGCCTGAAAAGCACATGATGCGAAAGGGAAGAGAGGAGAATCCATTCCCTGCCAGCCAGGCAGCTGCTCACACCCGTCAGCCCCATTTTGGGGTGGGGGCGGCTAGATAAAACTTTTATTCTCCTATTGGAGGGTCTAATTTGTCCCAAAATAGGGGCAAGTGGGGTTGAGGGTGGGGTTTGGGTGGGGGGAGGAGATCTTATCCAACCTGTAGGTGGAGAACTGGCCCAGAGGGTAACAAGTACTTGCAGTTTCTCTGAAAAGTTCAGTCCCTCCTCCTCTTCCTTTTCTCTTTTTTTCTCCCTTCCCTGATAGCGAAGGAGTGTTTTTCTTTACCCCTTGACAGAAGTGGTCCTCTGCCACCTTATATTTCCCTGTAGTCCTCCTCTTCTGTGGATTCATATGGGAGCGATATGTCATTTAAGTAAAGTTACTGTTAAACTTAGTTACAATGAGTTTTAATAGCGTCCCAGTGCTACATTTTATTTTTCAAGCTTGTACCTACGGTTTAGTTTTTTCTAGTTGTTAGTGATTGCAATTATCAGGATGAGCCTCCTTTTAGCAGAGTGAACCCCTTTTTAAAGGCCACTTTAACAACAACCACCAATATATTGTTTAGAGACGGTTTCTGTCTAGTGTAAAACTGAGTGGTCTGACTCTAATAAATGGTTTTGAAATGTGTGACTGGTATTATAAAATTTGTGAATAAAACATATAAAATATGTATTTGTCTTTTTTATTTACCTTTGTAAGGTGTAGAATCTGTTTCCAAGACTTATTTTTATCTACGTGGTTGTGTGTTTTAAACAAAAGTCTTTAAGTGACTTGGGTTCATTCTTCTTTAGGTTCCATCCACTCTTTTGGGTAAACCTCCTCACAAGATACACGGTTTCAGGTGGTCCTTTCATACTTTAAAGAGGACGAAAAGGAAGGTTTTTTTCCTTTTTTCTTTTAAGGGCCTCAACAAGTTTATCATGCTCAGTGTGACAGCTAAAATACAAGTTTTCGTTCACTTTTTCCTGTGAATGTGTATGTGTAAAACAGCTATTTTTTTTTAAGTATGAGATTTAAAAAGGAAGCATTCCTCATACTCAACATGCTTTTTATTGATACCACAAACATCTTGGACATGAAAACTTAGTTTTTGCCTTGTTGAAGGCTTAACTTGACATTAAATGCCTTAAAGCACTCATGTTTTTAAGGCAAAAACATTGAGTTTTAAAATTAATTACCTCGTATCTTGGGATTTAATATTCCACAGCGCCTAATATTGAGCAGCTCAGGTTGTCACTCAAAAGAACAGTTTCCTTGCTGGTTTTTAATGGATCCAGAAGACCTTCGAGGACCGAAAACTAAATGCTGAATATAGTGACCACATAAAACTTGTGTTTGTATATCGCTACACAGTGATGAAAATAGATGGGCTATTTGCTGGTAAAAGACTGAAATTTTGGGGGCACACGTTTCCTGCTTATTTTTGTAAAGCCAGATTGAGGAAAAGATGTAAAAGGCACTTTGGGGAAACTATCTTAATCCTGGTTGGGATCGAGGGTGAGGGGAGGGATTTTCCGTTATTTGGTAGGAAACTGGCCTGGTTTTGTGTTTTGGAGGTGAATGTTTGTGTCCTTATTCTTTAGCTTCTCTGCGTTACTAAAGGATTCACACTTAATTTGACTCCTCCCAGGAGAGAGCAGTAGCAAAAAATAATACATATAAGGACTTCACTTGTACAATAAAAAATTAGCCTACTTAACAGACTGGTGTTAAAGAGAGCCTGTTTATCTTCATAAGTACCATAATGACTAAAGTGGTGTAAAACATGACATGGTAAGGTAAAGACACAGCGGTAAACCATTTGACATGTTCGTACTTAATATAGTTGACCCACATGCAGTGGGTGAACCTTTTTATTGGACAGTACTTTAAAAGAAAGTTTTCATAAAGTTATTCAAAGGTTTCCTTAGCCAACTTTTGGTCGTAAAGGTGTTATCAGAAGCAAGAGCATTTCCACACACTTGTATGGGCAATTGGTTTTATTAAATATGGCATTGTGTACTCCAGAACTGTGAGCCTACCCTAGCTTCAGGCCTTCAGGCAGCTATGGGTAAGTGTTATCAGGGTTAAGATTCCTATACACGTGGGGTGGGTAAATGGGGATAACCTAAGTTTTTTGTTTTGTATTTAAAAAATCATGGGTACTCCTTTGGAGTCAGAGTTAAGACTATTATGGTGTGTCTTAATGCTCCTCAACAAGTCTGTGAACCTGCTGATGCTTTCTGGAAGCTTGCTGTGCCTTCTAAAAGCCAGTGGTGGGTAGGCATTGCCGTTGAACTGGGGCAACATTTCTTTACTTTGGAAAGGGCCACCTGTATATCAGCATCACCACACTGGCTCTGCACAAATTTATAACCCCTGGTTTGTGCATGTCAGAGGAAACTATCGGCGGAGAGTCCAGGCTGTGAAGAAAATCTTCAGGACAAATCCTGGTTTCCAGAGTCAAGTTCAACCTGATTTACATGATTCAGCGGCTGCTCCATCCAGTTTTTCTTGTCTGAGTAACAAACTTGCAACTTCCTGCATGTTGTGCAAGTTTCAGTGTTTTGCCATTGACTTCCTAGGTGAAGTGTTTTTAATTTTTGTTCATTTGGATTATAGAGAAGTAATCCTAGTGATTTTACAGGTAACAAAAGCTTCATAGACTTGAACATATAAAATATGCCTATGGAAATTAGTTTCTACAAGAGGTCTAAAAACTGCTTTGAGTGTAGGCACACCATTGTAAATTAATATGGGTCCCAAAACTGACACTTGGATTACATAAAGTAATTTTCCCTCGCCTCCTCTTTATTTTTGTCACTTAAAACACAGGTCTTTTTACCACATGAACTTGAAATTTCATTGAATGTTAAATGAGTATATTAGGGATTACAGCTGTTGTTCATCCTGGTAATTCTGAGCTTTTGTGTGCTCAACTAAGGATTGTAAGAGTTGAGAACTTGATTGAACACTTAAGTTTCATAAAGATTACTTCAAAAGTATTTAGTATCAACAAAAATAGAGGTCTGTATTGTAGGTTTAAAAACTCACTTTTAAAAGTAATTATTTGGTGGTAATTCATTATACTAAACTTCTCAGTTTCTTTTTATTCAGGCTCCTTCCTCAGAGAAGCTTCCTGTTATGTACCTTATGGATTCTATTGTGAAAAACGTTGGAAGAGAGTATCTCACTGCCTTTACTAAAAATCTAGTTGCAACATTTATTTGTGTGTTTGAAAAGGTACATACGCATTTAGAAACATTTGTGTTTTTAAAAAAAATGTGTTCCTGATTAAATAAATACTTGCTTTGTGTTGGGTTTTCTTGGGTGGTGAAATGTTTTATACTTTTGGACATTTATCGTTAGTACCATTTCAAAGAAAGAGGCTGAAGTTAATGTTTTATGTTAGATTTTTAGAACAGATTCTAGGAGTTTACATTGTCCATTTAAGAATAGATGGATTTGCTTTTAGAATTGTGCTTTTTAAAAAAATTGAGTTTGTTCATTGAACATCTGTTTCATCACTTATAAACCAGGCAAAAAGATCTGAAATCATCAAGAGTAATTAAAATTTCATTGTTTAAATTTCTGGTGTTAGGTAGGATGTTGACTGTTCTCTGGGGGAAAAAAAGCATAATCCCTCAGTGTCTCAACCTGTGATTGGTTCCTGAAACTTCTGTGTTTTTTTGTTTTGTTTTCTGGAAATGTTTACTCTTTTGTTACATTGTTCAAGTATGTTTTAGGTGAATGTTGTTGGTATGTGTCAATGGTGGACCAGTTAATTGCTATAGGTTATTCTGGAAATACTTTTCCCTCCACCTTAGTGTTCAGAAATTAGGCTTATTTTTCATATCTAGAGATTGTAAATTTCTTCCATAACATTGTAACATATGTGGTGGTTTGGTTACAGCAGTATTATGTTGAGGAAGACAAGGGATTTGCTGAGGTAATTCTCTGCCTGTCAGGCTGTATCTTTCACATTGAGCAAAAAGGCACTTATGAGATACTTAGGTTTAAAGATTGTTTCCTAATGACAGTATTTGGTGGTAGTTATATTTTAGTAGATGAACACCTGTGTGTCAGTTGTCAGATTTGTAGAATTGGAATTTTTTTTGGAAGAACTATTATTAGATTTTACATGTTTATTAGAAAATAGGTAGTTGTTATTTGAGAAATGTTTTTAAGTTCTTAGAGAAAAGAAATAGTATATATAGAAGAAATTTGGAAAGCTCCATATCAGATAGCATTAAAATGCTTGTTAATAGAATATTGTAGACATTTGCTGAATACTGCTAACCAGAGGCTATAGTCTTAAGGAGAAGCTTAACCAACCTCTTGGTTTCAGTTTCAGTATGTTCAAATTCACTTGGGTGTTTGGTAGCATACCTTTACTGAATCTAAGTGGGCATTAACATGACAATTGATTAAAATGACCTTATAATAAATAATTATATGAAGACTTAAAATATAGTTAAGGCTTTACTGTCTGTTGTAATGTTGAAAATGTAACTCAGTTTTCACAAGTCCTAGGTTTCTTGATGGTGAATTTTCTTTCTTTTTCTTTTTTTTTTTTTTGAGATGGAGTTTTGCTCTTGTTGCCCACGCTGGAGTGCAATGGCGCCATCTCGGCTCACTGCAACCTCCGCCTTCCAGGTTCAAATGATTCTCCTGCCTCAGCCTCTGGAGTAGCTGGGATTACAGGCATGAGACATCATGCCTGGCTAATTTTGTATTTTTAGTAAAGAAGGGGTTTCACCATGTTGGTCAGGCTGGTCTTGAACTCCTGACCTCAGGTGATCCACCTGTCTCGGCCTCTCAAAGTGTTGGAATTACAGACGTGAGCCACCGTGCCTGGCAATGGCAGATTTTCTAAAAATTGTTAGGCCATCACAAACGTGAACAGATAAGTTATTTAAAACTAAGGCTTATCAGTGGTTAAGATTTTGTAAATTTCAGTTGTTAAAGTGCTTTCCATACCACAATAACTTATTCCTAGGTACCCAACCATACAGTATTGCTGAGCATTGGTTAGTGAGATAGTTTTGCCTTAATTTTAACTTTGTACTACTATGTAAATAATTTAAAACATTTAAGCCATCAGGTAATCAATTTTTCTAGTAGTTTTATATTTTTTAGTTTTATATTTTCTAGTTGTTTTATATTTTTTTCCAGAGTAAGAGTAATGTTAGGAATATTATACTAAGCTCTAAGATGTGGAAACGTTTTGTATATAGAAAGGCTCGCCTGGTTGGTTGCTTGCATGAAGGCTAGATGAAAATAGCTTTAATTATTCTGTTTTTGAAGGAGAAATGCACCTTTAATAAATTATTACTGTTGAATATACTTACCAATGGGTAGTACAGTTCTATATGTGAAGTAGAGCAGATTTATATAACTTACATTTAATATAGAAAATATTCTATAGTAACTTAACAAGCCATAGAATTGTTCTGTTGTTCTAGGTGGATGAAAATACTAGGAAAAGTTTATTTAAGTTACGTTCCACATGGGATGAAATATTCCCTTTGAAGAAACTTTATGCCCTGGATGTCAGAGTCAATTCATTAGATCCTGCTTGGCCTATTAAACCTCTACCCCCCAATGTGAATACGTCTAGCATCCATGTGAATCCTAAATTTTTAAATAAATCGGTAAGTTTTAATATGAATAGTATGTAACATGCTTTTAAGTATCACATTTTGAATTCTTTTAGAGAACTTAATGCCAGAAAGCCAAAATAGAATATAGTGAATCGGTTCAATTTGAAAAAAAAATAATATGTATATATTTGGAATTTTTATTTAGAAATGTATTCACCTTGTTTAGGTATTATGTAACATTTAATTTGGCTTTTAAATTCCTGATAAGTTTTCTGTGTGATATTTAGGAATTTGGATAATTATTAAAGAGTTAAATTCTGTGTGATATTTAGGAATTTGGATAATTATTGAGAGTTAAACTGATAATTTTTATTTACTCCTTAGCTTCCTTTTTAGCTGATGTATTTTTCTTAAACAAATTGTCTTTTCTTATAGCCCGAGGAGCCTTCAACACCTGGTACAGTGGTCAGTTCCCCTAGCATCTCCACTCCTCCAATTGTTCCTGATATACAAAAGAATCTTACACAAGAACAACTAATAAGGCAGCAGTTACTGGCAAAGCAAAAACAGTTGTTAGAACTTCAGCAGAAAAAGCTGGAGCTTGAGCTAGAGCAAGCTAAGGCACAACTGGTAAGTAAGGGAGATTGGCATTTTAAATATTTTAAACTTGTGTAACAATAGAGAAGTAATGTTTATGTTTGAATTTTATTAATGTTACTTTTATTAGTAGTGTACTCTTTTAACTTTTTTTTTTTTTTTACAAATCATAGTATGTTTATTAGATAATACTTTTATATCTTTATTGTAAAATTCACTTGGTTAAAAACCACATAGGCCAGGTGCAGTGGATCATGCCTGTAATCCCAACACTTTGGAAGTCTGAGGTGGGAGGATTGCTTGATTTTAGGAGTTTGAGGCCAGCCTGGGCAACATAGTGAGGCCCTACCAAACAAAAAAAATTAGCCAGGTATGGTAGTGCATGCTTGTGGTCCCAGCTGCTTGAGAGGCTGAGTTGGAAGGATCACTTAAGGCTGCAGTGAGATATGATTGCTTCACTGCACTCTAGCCTGAGTGACAGAGCAAGACCCTGTCTCAAGAAAACCCCCCAAAACAAAAAACTACACTATTTCCTCCAAATAGTTTTCTGTTAGATTGCCATCTTATAAATTAGCATCTTAGTTTTGTTTGATCATTACATTATGTGGACTTAATATTTCAGTCCCAAGATGGTAGGCATGTTGTGGCAAATATTTCTGCATAGTCTTCAATGTTTTATGAGCTTATACTTCATGAGCAGAAATGACAAAATTAAAGAGGCCAGGAAGATTATATATTTCGACACATGAAATGACTTTATACTAAGTTATTTTGCTTAGCATCTGAGCTTATTCGACAGTGAGGTACAGGAAGGCAGAATTTTATAAGTTCATTAATAGCACCACTTTGGGAGAAACTAAATTTTAGGACTTAGAATTTAGCTGAAATGACTCTGATTCTTGTGCAGCTGGAGTATAGTGATTTAGCAATTACTTAGGAGCAGTATGGCTCAGAATCCTGAATAATTAGAAAGAGAAACAATTTTTTTTCATTCTATTTAGAGATTATATTATAAAATCTCAAAAAATACTAGTAAGAAATAATGGGCAACTTAAATCATGGACTTTTTCTTTTCATTGTAATCTCAATTTATACATTAGACGTGTACAATTTAAATATAGTGTTGAGTAAATATATTTATTGAATAAAGCATTATATTCTTCAGTTGTTTGCAATTTCTTGACAATCTTCATGTTTCACAGTGTTGACATGAACATTTATTTTGTGTTTTAGGCAGTTTCTCTTAGTGTTCAGCAGGAAACATCCAATTTAGGTCCTGGATCTGCACCATCTAAATTACATGTTTCACAGATTCCCCCTATGGCAGTTAAAGCTCCTCATCAGGTTCCTGTGCAATCTGAGAAAAGCCGTCCAGGACCATCCTTACAAATTCAGGATGTGAAAGGAACTAACCGGGATCCTCGTCTGAACAGGATAAGCCAACATTCTCATGGAAAAGATCAAAGTCACAGGAAAGAATTTCTAATGAACACATTAAACCAGTCTGATATTAAGACAAGTAAAACTATACCCTCTGAAAAACTAAATTCATCCAAGCAAGAAAAAAGTAAATCAGGTGAAAAAATAACCAAGAAAGAACTTGAACAATTAGATTCTAAATCGAAATCGAAATCGAAATCACCATCACCTTTGAAAAACAAATTGTCTCACACAAAAGACTTGAAAAATCAAGAATCAGAAAGTATGAGGTTGTCTGATATGAACAAGAGAGACCCAAGATTAAAAAAACATCTTCAGGATAAGACTGATGGCAAAGACGATGATGTGAAAGAGAAGAGAAAAACTGCAGAAAAAAAGGATAAAGATGAGCACATGAAGTCATCCGAACACAGAGTGGCTGGAAGTAGAAATAAAATCATAAATGGCATTGTACAAAAACAGGATACAATAACAGAAGAGTCAGAAAAACAGGGGACAAAACCAGGGAGATCGAGTACTAGAAAGCGATCAAGATCTCGATCACCCAAGTCTAGGTCACCAATTATACATTCCCCAAAGAGAAGAGATAGGCGGTCACCCAAACGAAGGCAAAGAAGTATATCTCCAACATCGACACCTAAAGCTGGAAAGATTCGCCAATCTGGAGTTAAGCAGTCACATATGGAAGAGTTTACACCACCTTCTAGGGAAGACAGAAATGCTAAGAGAAGTACTAAACAGGATATTCGGGATCCAAGGCGAATGAAAAAGACTGAAGAGGAGCGGCCACAAGAAACTACAAATCAGCATTCTACAAAGTCAGGCACTGAACCAAAGGAGAATGTAGAAAACTGGCAAAGTTCCAAGTCTGCCAAAAGATGGAAATCTGGTTGGGAAGAAAATAAAAGGTATGATGTTAACATTTTAAGTCAAGTGTAATAGTGTATATGTGTCAAAAATAGTGTTAATTTAAAAATTGGAAAATGTTTATTGGGTGCTGTTAGTACTTTTTTCCATCTAATTCTTACATCTCTGTGGGTTAAATACTATTATTATTTCTATTTTACAGATAAGGAAACTGAAGTTTAGAAAGGTTAACTAATCTACCTAACGCTGCAGTCCAGGACATGCAAGAATCAGAATTCATATCTGTTTTTGCTGATTGCATATTTCATGCTCTTAATCATTTAATTAATTACTTTTTGTGGTTACATATGCCCATTTTAACCATATCCTTTTGAAAAGAATCTTTAAATATGGTCCTGAGTATTATTTTAAAAAACATTTCAAAGTAACATACTGCTTTTATGGTTTCAGCTTACAGCAGGTTGATGAACATAGTAAACCTCCTCATCTGAGGCATAGGGAGAGCTGGTCAAGCACTAAAGGAATTTTATCGCCTCGAGCCCCAAAGCAGCAACAGCATCGATTAAGTGTAGATGCCAATCTTCAGATTCCTAAAGAGTTAACTCTTGCAAGCAAAAGAGAATTACTTCAAAAGGTAGTTACTATGATTAATCCCATGTCATTATTCTCTTTTGTCTATTTTTTTGGTATTTTTTTATATTTAAAATATTTTATTTCCTTTTATCACCCCTATACAGACGAGTGAACGTTTAGCATCTGGTGAAATTACACAGGATGACTTCCTTGTTGTTGTGCATCAAATTCGACAGCTATTTCAGTATCAAGAAGGTAAACATAGATGCAATGTACGGGATAGTCCTACAGAAGAAAATAAAGGTGGATTAAAAAAGAAACCTCTCTTATCTGATGCTGAATTAACCTACTATGAACATAAAGCAAAACTGAAAAGGACACAGGTTCAGCATTCATTTCCAAGACTTGATCTCTTAGATCCTGATATTTTTGACTACCCTTTGACTGATGCCTTGTTGTCTGGAATAGAATGTGAGCCATCCAAAAGTAAACATGCAAGTAGGAATAGTGGAGCACAGTTTGACAGAAAAGAACAATTTAGTGAAAGAGCAAGACGTCTTTCTCCTATATCTGGGAGTCGTACTTATGCTGAGAATCTTTCACCCCATGAGGGCCGGAGAAGACATGACGAGCAAGTCTCTGCTAAAGGTAGAAAAAGTTAAATCAGATTATGCCTATTGAATCACACAGCAGTGAAGGGAAAATGAACAAGCTAAGTGGGGATGGATTTTTGTGACTGTTCAGAGTACCATTTTTTTCCCATTTATTTTGTTACTTTTTTCCCTTTAAGGAAAGGGAAGGGAAGAGAGCTAATATTTCTAAGGCCAGTTGTGTGTCAGGTACTTCATTAGGTTTTTTAAATATGTAATTTGATTTAATCCTCACAACAACACAACGAAGTATATATTCTCCCCATTTTACAGAGAGGAAATAAAAGAGAGGTTAAATAACTTGCTCTCAAAATGAAATAATTAGTATGTTGATAGGATGGGAATTTTTTTGTGACTCGGTGTGTCTGACTCTAGAGGGCATCCTCTTATCTGCTGCTTTATGCTGTCTGTCTCTTCCTGCCCCTCTAATATAGTGAGATAGTTATATCTTTGGCTAAACATTTATATGAAAAGAGAAGATTTTAAGATAACTTTAGATTTAGTGAAAATAATTTTTTTCCTTTTTAAAAGGTGTGCGAGAAGAGCAGAGATCTCCATTCAATGATCGTTTTCCACTTAAGCGACCTCGATATGAAGATTCAGATAAACCATTTGTAGATAGCCCAGCATCAAGATTCGCCGGCCTGGATACAAATCAGCGACTTACAGCTTTAGCTGAAGACAGACCATTATTTGATGGACCTAGTAGGCCATCAGTAGCAAGAGATGGCCCAACCAAGATGATTTTTGAAGGACCTAATAAATTAAGCCCTCGAATTGATGGACCTCCCACACCAGCTTCTCTTCGGTTTGATGGGTCACCAGGACAAATGGGGGGAGGAGGCCCTTTGAGATTTGAAGGGCCACAAGGTCAGCTAGGAGGTGGGTGTCCTTTGAGATTTGAAGGTCCTCCAGGACCAGTGGGGACACCTCTGCGGTTTGAGGGCCCAATTGGTCAAGCAGGAGGAGGTGGTTTTCGGTTTGAAGGTTCCCCTGGTCTGAGGTTTGAGGGATCTGCAGGTGGTTTACGATTTGAGGGACCAGGGGGCCAGCCTGTGGGTGGTCTGAGGTTTGAGGGACATCGTGGTCAACCCGTGGGTGGTCTAAGGTTTGAGGGACCTCATGGTCAGCCTGTGGGTGGACTTAGATTTGATAATCCCCGAGGTCAGCCTGTAGGTGGACTTAGATTTGAAGGGGGTCATGGTCCATCAGGGGCTGCTATTAGGTTTGATGGACCTCATGGTCAGCCAGGAGGTGGAATCAGATTTGAGGGCCCTTTGCTACAGCAAGGAGTTGGAATGAGGTTTGAGGGCCCCCATGGTCAGTCAGTAGCTGGTCTGAGATTTGAGGGACAACATAATCAACTTGGTGGAAACCTTAGGTTTGAGGGTCCACATGGCCAACCAGGGGTTGGTATCAGGTTTGAAGGCCCTTTAGTCCAACAAGGAGGTGGAATGAGGTTTGAGGGTCCTTCTGTACCAGGAGGTGGCCTGAGAATTGAAGGGCCTCTGGGTCAAGGTGGTCCAAGATTTGAAGGTTGTCATGCTTTAAGGTTTGATGGGCAGCCAGGTCAGCCGTCACTCTTGCCAAGATTTGATGGATTACATGGTCAGCCAGGTCCTAGATTTGAAAGGACTCCTGGTCAGCCAGGCCCTCAGAGGTTTGATGGACCACCTGGACAGCAGGTTCAGCCCAGATTTGATGGTGTACCTCAAAGATTTGATGGTCCACAACATCAGCAGACATCAAGGTTTGATATTCCTCTTGGTCTTCAAGGCACAAGATTTGACAATCATCCTTCACAAAGGCTTGAATCAGTATCTTTCAATCAGACTGGTCCATATAATGATCCACCTGGCAATGCTTTTAATGCCCCATCTCAAGGACTACAGTTCCAAAGACATGAACAAATATTTGATTCACCTCAAGGACCAAATTTTAATGGACCACATGGCCCTGGAAACCAGAGTTTCTCTAATCCACTTAACAGAGCTTCTGGACACTATTTTGATGAAAAAAATCTTCAGAGTTCTCAATTTGGAAACTTTGGCAATATACCTGCTCCAATGACAGTAGGAAATATTCAGGCATCTCAACAGGTAAGTCTTTTATTCTAAATTTGGGTTGTATGCAGATAACCATTTTTTAATCTTTCTAGAAAGATTTTCAGGACATAGTTTATTGTATAGATTGGAAAGAAGTTTTTAATGTACTCTAAAGCCACCTGCTAAGGAAGTGGGCGTCTTTTGGGGATGAAATTTGCAGCTTAAATCCAAAATTGATTTTAGCTGTTTCAAACCCCCACCTTCAACTCTGCTTTTTTTTTGTTTTGTTTTTGCTTTAAAGCTTTTGAAATATTACACAATTGTGTTTCATAGAGGTCTGCATTGTAGAACTGTTGGGCCCTGATGTGCTTTAAAGTAGCCATGGAACTGATTGCTTGGACTGTTCTTTGACCATGAATTTCATTAACCTGAGTTAAATAAGAAGATCAGATTTTGTCCATGCTTTCACAGTCTGCAATTTTTTTCTTTGTCCTGTTTTTCTACTTTTTACCACCTTTCCAGTCACTTCAGTTAAACACAATTGTTTGATATTAATGTCAACATAGCAAACTTAGTAGCAAATAGCCTTCCAAATACACTCTGGTTATGAAGCATGCAGTTACCTGTTGGTATTCTTTTACACTTGTTCTGTATACATTTTAAAATGCATACTGAAATAACTTTAAGGTAGTATGTTTACAATTTGTGATTAACTTGGTTGGTTTTGAATGACTACTTTTGCTTGCGTGCTGAAATTCTCCTGGGCCGAGTTTTATTTCTTTTCCAGGTGCTGACATTTTCTTACTAGGAGAGATTTATTTTATAGTAGTAAGATTGTATGGAAGAAAATACAAAATAAGGAAGATTTTAAAAGCACATTAGGAACATTATTAATAGAAAGTAGTCCTTCTATTCATCTCTAATCGTATGAAAAAACAGTTGACCTGTCTAGATCTATTCTACTGTATACCCTTGAAAGAAATTGACACATACTCTAGAATGGTACTTAGTTTTGTTTCTACATTGCACAGAATTGGTGGGGTTTTTATTATGTGTACTCACCACCAAAAGTCCACATGTATACTGAAGAAGGATTATAAATGGACATTTATTTACATACCAGCAACATGTAGAAGTCCTGCCTCCCTCTGGACTGCAAATACCGTATTTGTCTGCCAGTGCAGTTCTTGCTCCATGGTTGTTCTATTTTTTAACATTCCCTTTGACATCTTTTACAAGACCTTTTACAGGATTACTTTGTAATGTAGCTATAACTGTACACAAAGATAATGGCCAAGCAGGATACTTACCTGCTTGGTAATTCAGATTGCTAATTAAAACAGGCTTTTGATATCTGGAAAACGGGCAAGGGTGAGGAGTTCTGGCCTCAGTTTTGCTCCTAACTAGCCCTTGTGATTGTGTATAGGTCATATTGCTCTATGTCAGTTCTTCTATTTGTGAAATAAGGGAAAGCACCAGCAAGGTAAAGTGACTTGTGTAAAGTAACACAGCTAGTTACCTTATGTTTGTGTGGTATCTTACA
This sequence comes from Papio anubis, assembly GCF_008728515.1. Classification (NCBI taxonomy): domain Eukaryota; kingdom Metazoa; phylum Chordata; class Mammalia; order Primates; family Cercopithecidae; genus Papio; species Papio anubis. The sequence continues at coordinate 50,952,518 of NC_044987.1, read as the reverse complement.
TTTTCCTTTTTGAGGGTTTACTTTGCCTCTCTAGTAGGTACCTTAAACTTTTCAAAGAAGTTTTAACCCATTCTCAGTAACTTATACCTCAGTGAAACGGGTAAGGGAAGATTTTATTGTTCCTGTTTGTAGAAGACCTAGAAGTGAAGTGACACAGCCAAGTTACCTTTCTAAATCTTTATTTATTTATTTAGATTTACTTTTCTAAATCTAAAACTAACTAAATCTTTAGTTATCTTTCTTAATCTAAGCCAGGCCTTGTGACATCTATGAATATTTTTATGTAATTAGGATGTTCAAAGTTTTACTTGAAATGTAGAAAGTATGTTCTTAAAATTAAGGTTTTTCTTAAAGGTTCTGAGTGGTGTTGCTCAGCCAGTAGCTTTTGGTCAAGGACAACAGTTTTTACCAGTTCATCCACAAAATCCTGGATTTGTTCAGAATCCTTCAGGTATGTACTTTCTGAACTTTGTTTTTCAAAAGACAAATGATTATTGTTTTGTTGAATAGCTAACTTGGTGAATTTTAGGAAATGACAGTTTTGCAAAGGTATATTTAATTTAGAGAAATTTAATCTGGCTGACATATTTTTGTTCCTTTTCTAAGTTTATTTACATTGTGGATGACCCTATTTACAGCTAGAGATGGTTAGCGGGGACTTGTAGTCCACAGAACAGAGGGAAGGAAACCTATTGGGTGGAAACTGGGAGGTGGGAAGGAAGGTATGACATCTGTGTTGAGATAGAATGAAATAAATGACAAACCTCAGAAATCTCAATTATTTGATGTTTCAAGTACGTGTTATGATCCAGTAAAAATTTATTAAGTGAATACTGAGGATACTGCATTAAAAAGTTGATTAATTTTTATGTTTTTATGGGCACTCAAATAGCAAAAAGTGGCTTTCCTAGCCAGGTTCACTGTTAAGCATCTTTGTTACTATGGGGTGAGGCTTAGTACTAGATAAAAGGACTTTTAAAATGGATTTTAGTTTTATTTATTTATTTATTTATTTATTTATTTATTTATGAGACAGAGTCTTGCTCTCTCACCCAGGCTGGAGTGCAGTGGTACAATCTTGCCTCACTGCAGCCTCTGCCTCCAGGGTTCAAGCAATTCTGTCTCAGCCTCCTGGGTAGCTGGGACTACAGGCGCGTGCCACCAGACCCGGCTAACTTGTATTTTTAGTAGAGACGGAGTTTCACCATCTTGGCCAGGCTGGTTTTGAGCTCCTGACCTCAACTGATCTGCCCCCTTCAGTCTCCCAAAGTGCTGAGATGGCAGGTGTGAGCCACCATGCCTGGCAGAATGAATTTTAGTTTTAATATGTGGTAAATGGGAAGTATATACATTAGTGATACTTGCTTTCATTTCTGAATCATTGAAACAGCTGTTTCAGAAACATGTTTTATTGTAGCATTGAGTTAATCAGTTTACAGTAAATTTATGGAGTTTTCCAAAACTTCTGAAGTAATTAGGAAATCCTAGCCAATATCTTTTTTATACATTAGTTCTTTTTTTTTTGTTTTGAGACGGGATCTTGCTCTGTCACCCAGGCTGGAGTGCAGTGACATGATCTCGGCTCACTGCAAGCTCCGCCTCCCGGGTTCACGCCATTTTTCTGCCTCAGCCTCCCGAGTAGCTGGGACTACAGGCGCCTGCCACCGCGCCCGGCTAATTTTTTGTGTTTTCAGTAGAGACGGGGTTTCACCATGGTCTCGATCTCCTGACCTCGTGATCCGCCAGCCTCGGCCTCCCAAAGTGCTGGGATTACAGGCGTGAGCCACCGTGCTCGGCCAGTATACATTAGTTCTTAAATTGTGTCAAGAAATTCAATTAATTTGGAAGCTTTTAATTTTTAATTTCTACATGGACAATTACAACTAATTAATATTTGTTATTATTATTATTTTGTTACTATAATGAAAAGAGAAGGAGAGAATTTGGGATCTAAAGCCCAGAAGACCAGGATTGGAATCTCTACTCTGTTACTTTATAAATGGGCAGGCTTTAAGCAGGTATCTCCCCTGAGGTTCAGTTTTTTCCTCTGTGAACAGGATATGGGCCGGGCATGGTGGCTCATGCCTGTAATCCCAGCACTTTGGGAGGCTGAGGCGGGTGGATCACAAGGTCAAGAGATGGAGACCATTCTGGCCAATGTGGTGAAACCCTGTCTCCACTAAAAATACAAAAATTAGCTGGGTGTGGTGGTAGGCCCCTGTAGTCCCAGCTACTCAGGAGGCTGAGGCAGGAGAATCACTTGAACCCAGGAGGAGGAGGTTGCAGTGAGCTGAGATCATGCCACTGCACTTAAGCCTGGTAACAGAGTGAGACTCTATCTCAAAAAAAAAAAAAAAAAGAAAACCAAAAAAAAAGCAGGATATGGTAGTATCAGTTTTTTTATTTTTTATTTTTTTTAGAGAATCAAATGGTACAGTATATGCAAAAGTACTTTGTAACTTGTCAAGTGTTATGTTAATGTATTTTCCTTTAGAATTCAGTTTTTGTTTTGAGCAGAGGATTTGTTATATTGGCGTTAGTGGCATGAGATGCTTTACAGAATCCACAAATTTTCTTGTTTCTTTTTTTTTTTTTTTGAGACGAGTCTTGCTCTCTTACCCAGGCTGGAGTGCAATGGCACGATCTCAGCTCACTGCAACCTCCTCCCGGGTTCAAGCAATTTTCCCGGGCTCAGCCTCCCCAGTAGCTGGGACTACAGGTGCATGCCACTACACCTGGCTAATTTTTGTATTTTTAACAGAGACAGGATTTCACCATATTGGTCAGGGTGGCTTGAATCCTGACCTCAGGTGATCCACCTGCCTTGACTCCCAAAGTGCTGGGACTACAGGCATGAACCACTGTGCCCAGCCTTGTTTTGCTTTTACAACCTTGGGTTCTATGTGTATGTGTACAGGGCATAGCAGTGTCACAGAGGAAATCACAATTATTCCCCTCGTTTGGATGTATTGAATGGGACATTAGGTGTGTCTTCGTTCTTCAAGTTCTTCTTACTCTTACAAGAGGTGTCAGCAGTTTTCAGTGTGCTATATTTAGCTTCTCTCAAGGTTCCTTCTCTAACTGGAAAGTGTAAACATCCCTTTTCTAGTAGGAAATATACCCATGTTCATTTATTCATTCAGACATATATTAGTCATCTGCTGTATGCTAGGATGAATTTAATAAGGTTCATCCTTCAAAGAGCTTTATTTTTAAAGTTTTTTTAAAATTTTTATTTATTTATTTATTTATTTTTAAAGAGGGTGCTCACTATGTAGCCCAGGCTGGTGTCAAACTCCTGAGCTCAAGCAGTCCTCCCACCTCAGCCTCCCAAAGTATTGGGAGCCACCACACTTGACCTCAAAGAGCTTTATAGTATAGAAAGGCTACTGATTTTTTTTTTTTTTGGTTTAACAAAAACCACATAATAATGCTAAACACCTCAGTTCCTTACAAATATTAATTCATTTAACCTCATAACAATCTTAGGATTGGTACTTAGGTAGGAACTATTATTACCCTTTGTACAGGCATGGGAAACTGAGGCATAGACAAGGAACTTGATTATGTCATACAACTAGAAAGTGGAATTTCTGGTTAAAATCCCAGGAGTCTGGTTCCACAGTTTATGCGCTTGGTTACTAGACTTGCCTACCCTCAGACATGTGAATAGCTAATTATGCATCTTAGATTTAATGGAAAGTAAAGGTTAAACTAGTTAGCTAAATGTTACTGTAATTGATTAACTATTGAAGTTGATCTATTCATTCATGTATTCAGTCATTTAGTTTGAACAGACATTAATTAGCTTACTATACATAAGGCAGTAGAGTAAGTGTAGAGTATACAGTGTCTAAAGGTAGGGATTATGTGTATGTGGATGCAAATTGAATTTTTGCCATTAAGAGGAATTTTTAGTGGTTCAGAACTTTACGTGTAGTGAGATGCATCACAGTGACATACAAATACATTAAAATATTGTTTTCTCTTTTTTTGAGACAGGGTCTTCTCGCTCTGTTGTCCAGGCTGGAGTACAGTGGTGAGATCTTGGCTCACTGCAACCTCCGCCTCCCGGTTTCAAATGATTCTCGTGCCTCAGCCTCCCGAGTAGCTGTGAGCCACTGCACCTGGCCTAAAGTATTGTTTTCATAGTTGAGTTAAAGAATCACAATTATGGTTGGGCGCGGTGCCTCACACCTGTAATCCCAGCACTTTGGGAGGCCGAGGCAGGCAGATCACGAGGTCAGGAGGTCGAGACCATCCTGGTTAACACTGTGAAATCCCGTCTCTATTAAAAATACAAAAAGAAATTAGCCAGGCGTGGTGGCAGGCACCTGTAGTCCAGCTACACGGGAGGCTGAGGCAGGAGAATGGCGTGAACCCAGGAGGTGGAGCTTGCAGTGAGCCGAGCACTCTGCACTTCAGTCTGGGCGACAGAGCGAGACTCCATCTCAAAACACACACACACACACAAAGAATCACAATTATTAGAATAGTGCTTGGAAAAATATGGGACTGGAATGATTCCTCACCAATGAGGATTCCTCATCAAGCAAAACAAGATTGTTAGGCTTATCTAATTTATTCAAGTTATTGAAGCTTTAGTAACCATGACACCTTTTCAGCAATAGCCTGAGCTGCTTTGCAAGGGCAGTATACTTTTTAGCAAAGGTCATAGGAGCAGGTATACTCTGAGCCATTTGATTGATCTCCCTGTTTCAGTTCTTCTGTTATGTCAGGGAGCATTGAGGTCAGGAGTACTTCCACTTAGGCTTAGTGCTAAGAGGTGATAAACTATTTCATCTATATAAAACTACCTTTTCCAGTATACTTAGAAGATGAGGAAGAGAGAATTAGAAAGGTGGAAAGTTGGAGATGGGGTGGTGCTGCATTGCATGGGAGAAGGGAGCATAAAGGGTCATTGTTTTCACTGTTCTCAGCATTTGTTTTAGAATATATTCTCAAGTCCAGTGTGGCGATTCCTCAAGCATCTATAACTGGAAATACCATTTGACCCAGCAATCCTATTACTGGTTATATACCCATAGGATTATAAATCATGCTACTATAAAGATACACGCACATGTATGTTTATTGCAGCACTATTCACAATAGCAAAGACTTGGAACCAACCCAAATGTCCATCAATGATAGACTGGATTAAGAAAGTGTGGCACATATACACCATGGAATACTTTGCAGCCATAAAAAAGGATGAGTTCATGTCCTTTGCAGGGATATGGATGAAGCTGGAAACCATCATTCTAAGCAAACTATCACAAGGACAGAAAACCAAACACTGCATGTTCTCACTTGCAGGCGGGAATTGAACAATGAGAACACTTGGACACAGGGCAGGGAACATCACACACCGGGACCAGTCGGGGGGTGGCGAGCTGGGGGACGGATAGCAGTAGGAGAAATACCTAATGTAAATGACGAGTTGATGGGTGCAGCAAATCAACATGGCACATGTATACCTGTGTAACAAACCTGCACGTTGTGCACATGTACCCTGGAACTTAAAAATATAATAAAAAATGAAAAAAGGAAAAAGGAATATATTCTCAAGTCGTGCTGACTTGTAGACCTAAATTAAAAGGATAATCTTAGGGACTTTTGAAATTAAACTAATTAATAAGGTTTTGTCAAATTTACTGTTGGCAGGACATCTTGAAGAAAACTTTGAAAAATGCTTAGTATAATTTGCATCTTTAAGTTCTACATTCACTTTAAGAGTGGTTTTTTTTCTTTTTCTTTTTTTTTTTCTGTTAGGAGCACTCCCTAAGGCGTATCCTGATAATCATCTCAGTCAAGTGGATGTAAATGAATTGTTTTCAAAATTGCTAAAAACAGGAATTCTCAAATTGTCCCAACCTGATTCAGCTACAACACGTAAGTGTGATTTTATACTTAAATGTACACAAAGCTTCATTAAGTTTTTGAAATGTATGATATAATATAATGATATAAGTTATGATAAAGGTCCTTACAATAATTGAATTCGTAGGTATACCTTTTAGTTTTGATTTTTGGTTTATAATGAAATTCTTTTAGATTTCCTAAGATTGAACTATCTTATAGTGGACATATTTTTCAGTTAACTAACATACCTAATGTGCCGGCTTTTTACCAGTAATTTTATGTTAATTTAACTTTTGAAAAGATTTTGAATATTGATGAAATAAATGACTTTTATTATAGATGACTTTTAAGAGAACAGAGTTAACATCACATATCAAAATAAAAAATTGTATTAGGTTCCTTGGCCAGTAAACTTGAGATCAGAAGCACTGAATAGATTAGGTAGATTTCTCTATAAGAATATATGGAGAATGGTATTAAGAAATTTGTGTGTCTCTTCTTAATTGAAGAAGTAAGTGAAGTAGCTGCTCAGCCTCCCCCTGAAGAGGAGGAAGATCAAAATGAAGATCAAGATGTTCCAGATCTTACTAATTTTACAGTTGAAGAATTGAAACAGTATGTAATCTAATTTTCTTTAAGATAAAGAGGCAGTGACTTTAATAACACTGTTACAGTGGACATTGTTACTATTAGTGCTTTCCCTTTCCCTTATCCCTTTTACTGTTTTAACATTGAGGAAGTCTTTTTTTTTTTTTCCACTGTGCTAAAATATACATAACATAGTCTTTGGGAAGCCTTTTTTTAAATCTTCTTTTAAAATATGTCTGGTGTACAAGTACTTTGGCCAAAGGCCGCCCCCAAAAGTCTCACTCTGCCGCCCAGGTTGGTGTTCAGTGGTGTGATCTTGACTCACTGCAGCCTCTGCCTCCCAGGTTCAAGCGATTCTCCTGGGACTACAGGCATGTGCCACCATACCTGGCTAATTTTTGTATTTTTAGTAGAGACAGGGTTTCACCATGTTGGCCAGGCTTGTCTCGAACTCCTAACCTCAGGTGATCCACCTGCCTTGGCCTCCCAAAGTGCTGGGGATTACAGGTGTGAGCCACCGCGCCCGGCCCCTCAAAGTTTTCATTTTTTAATTTGTGATACAGAAAACTTAGGGAGTTTAAATACTAGGTATTGATAACTCATGTATTCCTGTTTAGTTTCATTTTCTGTTTATCATTGTTTCTGTATTGATATTCTTACATTTTTGAGGTTTAGAAATGAGATTTTCGTAGTCCAGCATTTACAATTAAAATCTATTTTTCATTTTATAAGTAATGTTAATTGTGGAAAATTAGAACATACTGTAAATAAAATCAAGAAAACACAACTCTCACTTTATGGATAACAGCTGTTAACATATGGTGCATATCTTTTCATAATTTTCTATTGTATTATAAAAAATATTTAAAGCTTTTTCTAGTGAATGAATTCATTAATCCTGTGAGTACTTTATAAAAAATAAAACAGCAAATGAGTTTTTCATTCTTAGAATCATTTTTTTAATTTGAATTGGATACTATAATGTAAAATCATTTTTTTCAAAGTAATACTTGCACATAAAAGCTTTTAATACAAGATGGCATGCCTTTTTCCTTCACCCAACACTGTACCCTAGAGGCAATCATTTTATTTGTTTATCTTTTCAAACTATTTTTTCTGGCATTTACCTCTTTTTTTTTTTTTTGAGACGGAGTCTTGTTCTGTCACCCTTGCTGGAGTGCAGTGGCACTGTCTCGGCTCATTACAACCTCCACCTCCCAGGTTCAAGTGATTCTCCTGCCTCAGCCTCCTGAGTAGCTAAGATTATAGGCACGCATGACCACGCCTAGCTAATTTTTGTATTTTTAGTAGAGATGGGGTTTCACCATGTTGTTCAGGCTGTTCTCGAACTCCTGGGCTCAAGTGATCTTCCCCGCCTCGGCCTCCCAAAGTGCTGGGATTACAGGTTTGAGCCACCTATTTCTTATAATATACATAATTTTCTCTTTCTTGATTTATCACATCTGGACATAATCTCTTAACTTTCTTTTTTAATTTTTTTTTTGAGACGGAGTCTTGCTCTGCCGCCCAGGCTGGAGTGCAGCCGCCGGATCTCAGCTCACTGCAAGCTCCGCCTGCCCGGTTCACGCCTTTCTCCTGCCTCAGCCTCCCGAGTAGCTGGGACTACAGGCGCCCGCCACGTCGCCCGGCTAGTTTTTTTTTTGTAGTTTTTTAGTAGAGACGGGGTTTCACCGTGTTAGCCAGGATGGTTTTGATCTCCTGACCTCGTGATCCGCCCGTCTCGGCCTCCCAAAGTGCTGGGATTACAGGCTTGAGCCACCACGCCCGGCCAATCTCTTAACTTTCCAAAAGTGATTTCGGCCGGGTGCGGTGGCTCATGCCTGTAATCTCAGCACTTTGGGAGGCTGAGGCAGGTGGATCACCTGAGGTCAGGAGTGCAAGACTAGCTTGGCCAACATGGTAACATGGTGAAACCCTTTCTCTACTAGAAATACAAAAATTAGCTGGGCGTGGTAGTGGGCACCTGTAATCCTAGCTACTCAGGAGGCTGAGGCAGGGAGAATTGCTTGAACCCAGGAGGCGGAGGCTTCAGTGAGCTGAGATCGGGCCACTGCATCCTGGGCCATAGAGCTAGACTCCGTCTCCGAAAAAATGGGCAGGGGGTGGATTCAGCCAACTCTTGTCCTGTCCTACTAACTCCCCTCCATGTTTTTATTCAGTATTAATATTGTGACTAGATGTTTATTTGTTGCTATAACAAAGTACCCGTGTTCTTTGCTTTATTCTACCATTTTTTTTTTGAGATGGAGTCTCACTCTGTCGCCCAGGCCGGAGTACAGTGGCCTGATCTTGACTCACTGCATCCTCCGCCTCCCGATTCAAGTGATTCTCCTGCCTCAGCCTCCTGAGTAGCTGGGATTACAGGCGTGTGCCACCACACACAGCTAATTTTTGTATTTTTAGTAGGGACGGGGTTTCACCACGTTCGTCAGGTTGGTTTTGAACTCCTGACCTCGTGATCTTCCTGCCTTGGCCTCCCAAAATACTGGAATTCAGGTGTGAGCCACCGTGACCGACTATTTTTTTTTTCTTGGAGTTAGTAACTGCTCTGTTTGTTCTCTTACTTTGTCTTCTATATATACCTGTTTCTTCCCAAATAGGGAGCCCAGAATTTAAAAAACTTAATTATTTGCTGACCACGGCAAACTTGTTTCCCAGTGGTCTTCTAAGTTTTCTCTTTAGTTATCCATAGTATTATTTCTTCTGTACTTTTTTCACTGTTACACCAGAGTGGAGAAGTTGAATTATTCAGAATGCCAAAGATCTAGAGAGGTGAAATTTAACTGTACTGCATGTCCATCTTGACTCCAAACTAGAATAAGCTAACTATTGCCTTGTTAGCTAGCACAGGATCATTTCATTTTTAGCTAAAAGGAAATAAATAACTGGGTCAGGGCTATCAATAAGAAGACAGGCTCCATGTTGCAAAAGTCACCAAAGTTAAGGTAAAGAAGGTCAATCACATTGTTAGAGAATAATACTGATCTTTGGGTATTAACTGTTTCAGCCAGCTCTTGGTTTCACCATTGTTACGATATGGAAAACTGAAATATTTTTAATTGGCTTTTAAAGGCCATTAAGCCATATTATCAACACTAAAGATTATTTCTTTTTCAAAATAGACGTTATGACAGTGTTATAAATCGACTGTACACTGGTATTCAGTGTTACTCTTGTGGAATGAGGTTTACAACATCACAGACAGATGTTTATGCAGATCATTTGGACTGGCATTATCGGCAAAATAGAACTGAAAAGGATGTTAGCAGAAAAGTCACTCATAGACGTTGGTACTACAGTTTAACAGTAAGTAACCCATGTGCCTCCATAGTATCTTTTAGACTTAAATTATATCATTCTAAAAGTATATTAATTTTAGTAATTTTAATAATTATTAAAATTTAATGATTTTAATAGATAATTTAATAATTCAATAATTAAAATTTAATAATTTTAATAATTGTTGGACTCTAACATGTAAATTTCTTGAATAAAATTTGACCTCTAGAATATAAACAGATTTTTAAAAAAATGAATTTTGAAGATTTTTTTTATTTTTTAATTAAGATTAGAGTGTAGCATACAGGCTTGTTCTAGCTCTAAAATTCCAAGGCTCTGGCGCTGTTTTTTGTAAAAAACAATGTATTTGAAACTTACCTTTTTTGAATTAGTAGTTGTAACTATAGAGTTACTGGAAAAGATCTTAATTATTGGTTGTTTTATGTTGTCATTAGTTATATGTCTCAAAGTATAATTTTAAATAATATTAGAGCATAATGTAGAAAATAACGTACCCCTACCTTTAAATGGCATTATATTGAAGATACACAGTAAAAATTTAGAAATAAATGGAATAATCTTTTGAAAATCAACTCCTTTTAAGGACTGGATAGAATTTGAGGAGATAGCTGATCTGGAAGAACGGGCAAAGAGCCAGTTTTTTGAAAAGGTGCATGAAGAAGTTGTGCTCAAAACTCAAGAGGCTGCTAAAGAAAAAGAGTTCCAAAGTGTACCTGCTGGACCAGCTGGAGCAGTTGAGGTAAGAGAAGAACGTTTAAATTTTCTCCCAGTGGGAGTGTCCCTCACTTCCTTTAAGTAAATACTCACAAACATATCACTATATTTATATCCTTGTTTTAATGATTTTAAGACTTCTTGAAAGCTCTACTCTTCAATTTTATTTTTATAATCTAGCTTTGAGTTTCATAACTACAGTGGCCACAAGAAGTGAAATGTTTACTCTTTTTGCTGGAAAGATTGACAGAATCCTGTAAATGTATTTTGAATCATAGTATATATTGGACATTATTCAAACGTTTGGAACGCTCATAAATTGCTTACTCCACTTAACAAAATGTTTGTATATTTTTACTTAATGGGGTTAAATATGGCCTATTATGTAAATTTCATTTTATATGATTATATTTTAGAGTTGTGAAATCTGTCAAGAACAATTTGAACAATACTGGGATGAAGAGGAGGAGGAATGGCATTTGAAAAATGCTATTAGAGTAGATGGAAAGGTAATTTTCATTTCTTTATAAGGAAGTGTTAAGATTAGTATTTTTTTGTTGGGTTAACACATTACTTTGAAAGGAGGGGGTTTGTAATACTTTTTGTTTGATTTTTGGTCGTAATAAAAAAGGTATTGGACTTTAGTAATAGAATGCTTGAATTAGAAGGGATCTTAGCAGTTACCCGGTTCTGTACTCACTTTACATAGGAGGTTGCACTATTAGTCAGTGACAGACCCAGGACTAGGTCTTCTGAATCTAGTCGTTTTTCTCTCCACCCACACTATTTTGATTGTGGATTTATGTTTCATCATCAAACTCTACTGTGCTGAAAACAAAGCAAAGATACTTAAATACTAGGGCCAAGAGTTTTTCAGACTCTTTAAGCATAAGGATGAAAATTTGGTTTTATCCATTTTAGGACCAAATAATTTTTGTCTTCTTTCCAAAGACTATCTTCTGGTTTAAAGTTAAAAAGAAAAATCGTATCAGAATAGCCCACTAGAAATGAATATGCACATATTTACTTTTTTTCTTTGTGCTTCAGATTTATCATCCATCATGTTATGAAGATTATCAAAATGTAAGTTCTTTTTGGTTACTGTATTTGCTCTCATTTGCATTAATAAATTTTGCTTTTCAGTTTTTTTTTTTTTTTTGCATCAGAGCAGTATTGTTACTTTAAACTTAATATATTGAACTGTTTTTGTTTTTTGATGTAGCACTTAGGTTGTTCAGTAAAAACTGGTGCCAGAGTGACAGAATTGACATATATGAATATCATTTTCTGTGATATGCAAACAATTAAAATTTTGAAATTTATCATTCCTTGCATTTTATTCACTTGAATCATGGTGTCTTTTACTAGTCCACTAGGCCCAAAGAAATGTGAGGAAAAGTGAAGATATCATGGTGGAGATAGGTTTCTAGAGCTATGGGTAGCATTTACTTTTTTTTTTCTTCCATCTCTATTCAGCCATCTAAATAGGTATATTCTTTTTGTTGTTTTGAGACAAAGTTTCGCTCTTATTGGGCAGGCTGGAGTGCAGTGGAGCGATCTCAGCTCACTGCAACTTCCACCTCCTGGGTTCAAGCGATTCTCCTGCCCCTGCTTCCCAAGTAGCTGGGATTACAGGCGTGCGCCACCACACCTGGCTAATTGTGTACTTTTAGTAGAGACAGGGTTTCACCACATTAGTCAGGCTGGTCTTGAACTCCTGACCTCAAGTGATCCACCCCCACTTGGCCTCCCAAAGTGCTGGGATTACAGGCATGAGCCATCGTGCCCGGCCAAAATAGGTATACTTTATTTAATGATCACATATGGAATCTAAAAACGATACGTTTTTGGCCTTAAAAGTTCAAATGGTCGGCTGGGCGTGGTGGCTTACGCCTGTAATTCCAGCACTTTGGCAGACCGAGGCGAGTGGATCACCTGAGGTCAGGAGTTCGAGACCAGCCTGGCCAACATGGTGAAACCCTGTCTTTACTAAAAATACAAAAATTAGCCAGGCGTGATGGTGGGTGCCTATAGTCCCAGCTACTTGGGAGGCTGAGGCAGGAGAATTGTTTGAACCCAGGAGGTGGAGGTTGCAGTGAGCTGAGTTCATGCCACTGTACTGCAGCCTGCACGACAAGAGTGAGACTCTGTCTCAAAAAAAAAAAAAAAAAAAAAAGTTCAAATGGTCATATTTGTAGGCTGTTTTTAAAACCAAGTAATGGAACAAATAGGTTTTTAGAGATAATGGGTTGGAGGCATTTTGGAAGGTTTATTTAAGTTGTCAGAAGACTAGTGTTGAGGATCATGGTTTGTGGGGATTTAAAAAATCCTCAGACTATTTGAAATTAGGGTAGTAACAAGTCCCAGGATATATGTATGAGTTTAACATCTATGTAGAGATTAAAATGTAGAAGCATGTCTAATCAACTTTTTTTGGCTGTATAATGTCCTCCAACTTAGCTGCTGCTTAGCTCACTGCTGAGTACATATTGAATGTGCAATATATATTTTATTTTTGGTTGTCTTTATGGCACATTTTGTTGGGAGGCAGGTGTTTCATTTGCATTTGGTTGTGTGTTCTCTTGTCCATACAAGGGTCTTACAAAACTAAATGTCATTTAATGTGAGAATTTTTAACTTTCATCAGTACTCATAGGGCCTTTCATTTTGTAGACATCTTCATTTGATTGTACACCATCTCCCAGCAAGACACCAGCTGAAAACCCCTTGAATATTATGTTGAACATTGTCAAAAACGAATTGCAGGAACCCTGTGAAAGTCCCAAAGTTAAGGAAGAACGAATTGATACACCACCAGCTTGTACAGAGGAAAGCATAGCAACACCCTCTGAAATTAAAACAGAAAATGACACAGTTGAGTCAGTTTAAATAAAATGAGAAAGGTATGTTTTTCTTTTTTAAAAAAGCTGCTGTTGGATCTAGAAGGTGAAGAATTTTTTTATGTATATATAGACATATCTATATAAATTGTCTAGCTGAGGCAGGGCCTTCAGCTATCATTTGGTTAATAAATACATTTTAGTATTTGCATTTCCTACTGCCTGCAGAGTTTCAGGTGCTTGTTGTGTGAAAGTTCTGTAGATGTGTGCAAATTTAACAAAATGAAATTGTATGTGTAAAAATGTACGATTTTTCACTGTGCAACTGTAAATTATAAATAAAAAATATTTTTGCTATTCATGGAGTGTAATATTTATGCACACCATCAAATAGTTTCTGTACTTTTTATTGGGTAAAAATGGAATTGAACAGCAACCTCAACATAAGATTTTTTTTCTAGTAGCCTCCCACTGATTAAAGAAGCAAAGTTTGAAGTTTCATCCTTCAAAAGGGGGTTGTGAGAGAGCACCATAGGGCTTTTCTCAAATAGAAAAGCCAGATTTTGAAAAAATTTTAAAGACAAAATAGGACATATTTGCAGAGATATATATATATGAATATATATATACACACACACACATCTCCAGCTATAGAGAACCATCCAGATGTTCACTTTTGAAAATATCTAATGAAGCAACTTTTATTCTTGAACTTGGACACTGATGCCATCAAACAATTAACAAATATATTTAAGTACTAAAGGTGATTTTTTTTGGAAGACATTTTTCAAATTGTCAAATGATTTAATGCAGATGAACATATTTCTATTTTAAGTAACGGGAATCTGTAAGAATGTTCGCTTGAGATATGGTTAACTTTTTTCTTTTGTTGGTTTTGACTTAGATGGACACCATGAGATGTTAATATTCATACATGTAATAAATAGAATGATGAAGAAACTTTGTTTGTATTTCTTTATTGAAAAGCTTTAGAATGTGACTTTTTTGTTGTCTTTCATCTGTTTTTTAAAACATGAACATGGTACTTGCTATGAGCCAGGCACTCTGAGACAGGTTAGTCTTTTCTGCCATTTATTGGACATAAGCATATAAAACACTGAGTTTTATTGAGCACATACTATGTGGCAGGCACTAGCACTTTCTACATGTATTTTCTCTGGTATTCACATCCAATAACTATGTGGTAGATGGTGTCCCCAGTTTACAGATGAAATTAAGCCACTCACTTCAAAATTTTTATTAGAATTTGAACGTGGCTTTGTTTCATCTAATTCCATACAATTTCTGCAATTTCAAAAGATACCCCCAAATTGTTAGGATAGAAATAAGCACACCAAACTACTGGAAGGTGGCTTAAGGAAGATACTACAAATGTGGTGATATTTGAGTCTTGGAGGATAACCAGGAGTAGAGTCCATACTGATAGGAAGGGTATCTTTGGAAAATGAACAGCAAATGTAAAGGCCTGAAATACTTTGTGCTTTCAAAAGTTGACTTCTTATGGTTAAAACTCAGTTTTGAATAGGATATTATGATGAACCATTATTTTTAATTTTTTTTTAGTAGAAATGGAGTCTCACTATGTAGTCCAGGCCGGTTTCGAATTGCTGGGCTCAAGTGATCCTACTGCCTTGGCCTCCCAGAGTGCTGGGATTACAGGCATGAGCCATGTGCCCGGCCTTTATTTGTAAGTAGTGAAGAGCCTTCTTGGTCATGTTAAGGAATTTTTATTAAACTGATGACCAGAGCAGCAACTAGAAATTTTAAACAGAGGTGACATCCTATCTGCATTTAAGTTTTTGTTTTTTAAGAATCAAGTGAATACAATTTTAGAGACTGCTAAATGCAGAGAGGTCCAGTGGGAAAACTGGTAGCCATTGGATTTGAGTTGTAAACACAGGTGACAGCTGAACTTAAGTATATGAACACTGCCATAGAACTGAGGTCTGTGAATCCAAAAATGCAGGCAAACCTTCCTGTTGTACATTTTTCTGGGGAAACCATCATAGCTTTTATCAACTGCTTACAGGTATGGAACATTCTAAAAGGAAGGTGACATGCAAACCTAAAAGTGTATCAATGGTATCCACATGGAGAAGAGGGTCAAGGATAGGGGAACAAAGACTGGTAGGTGAGAAGGTCAGAAAGCAAATGGGAAAACCAGCAATGGGAAATTTTTTTTTTCTTTTTTTGAGACAGTCTTGCTGTTGCTCAGGCTGATCAGTGCAGTGGCACAATCTCGGCTCACGGCAACCTCCCCCTCCCAGGTTCAAGTGATTCTCCTGTCTCAGCCTTCCAAGTAGCTGGGATCACAGGCGCCCACCACCTCGCCTGGCTGTTCTGCATTTTAAGTAGAGGCGAGGTTTCACCATGTTGGTCAGGCTGGTCTTGAACTCCTGACCTTAAGTGATCTGCCCGCCTTGGCCTCCCAGAGTGCTGGGATTACAGGTGTGAGCGGGAAGAAAATTTCAATGGACAAGGTAGTCAACAAAATAAAGTCAAGAAAATATGTAAGATTGAGAAATACTCTGTTGACCCAAGAACAGCTGAGTATGGGTGCCAACACCTGGTGCAATGGGTAGTGTGGATGAGAGGTAACAAAATATTAAAAGCTATTTTTTTAAATGAAGTTTAACTCCAGAGATTAAATTGTAGTTAGACAAATAGGAAAGGCATTAGCATGTTAAGAGGAGCTCAGTGGAGAAATGGGTTGAAGATGGAGATGACCAGTATACCAGTCTCAAGGCTGTAATGAGATAGCATCAACAATAGCACAGGAAGGGCTGGGCAGTGGCTCATGCCTGTAATTCCAGCACTTTGGGAGGATGAAGTGGGTAGACTGCTTGAGTATAGTTCAAGACCAGCCTGGGCAACATGGTGAAACTCCGTCTCTACCAAATATATGAAAAACCAGAGGAACGTTGCAAAAAAAAAATGAAATCACAGGAAGGATTAGCTTTGGAATGGAGGTGGGCCAGTGTTCTCCAAGATGGCCACTAGTATTTACAGTTGGGATTGAGTTCAATTCTTATTTTCTCTTTGAGGTAGAAGGCCAGAGGTAAGGCAGTGATCCAGTTCTGCCCCATATTTGGCGGTGCATTAGAATTACTTATAGTGAATTTAAAACGAATTTTAATACAAAATTTAGAGATGGGGCCTTACCATGTTGCCCAGGCTAGCCTCGAACTCCTGGGATCAAGCCAGTCTCCCACCTCAGCCTCCCAAGTAACTAGATTACACGTGCATACCACTACACCCGGCTTAGAATTAGTGAATATTAAGAGATTCCTAATCTTTGGAGAGTCTCATTGAGTTGATTCTCATCCAGGGCACTTCTAGTATTTAAGAAGCTCCATAGTTTTTTCTAACGAACAGCCAGATCTGGTAAATAATTCAGAAATCAGCATCAGATCAACAGCATCCCCAAAGATAAAATAGAGTCAATACATAACACTGTTAGCTAGAATTAGTAATCTCTCACCATAAAGTGCAGTAAACTAAAGGAAGCTTCAGAAATGATGGAACATTTTCTCTTAAATTGAGTTGAAGTTTTAGAGAACAAATAAAAGGAATAGCATATGTTTCCTAAAATCTAAATATTTCATTAAGTATATATACTCCTGGTTTTAATTTTCCCACTGAAAATTTCCAACTTCGATGCTTTGGAAAATAGAAAGCAATCTCATTGCAATTCAGCTAAAAATAAGCTTTGAGAAGAAAAATAATTACATATAAAAAATTAAAACATTCTCATATAACAGCTTAGTATATACATATTTTTTATACGACTGACCTTACAATTCAGTACTAAGTACCCTAATGGAGGTTTATACAAAATATTCAGGAAACTCTAAGGAAGCATCTACCATGCTGCAGGTGGAAAAATGTAGCTGACTCTGGTAAACTGGAGGTAGAAATGGAAAATAAAGACTATTATCAAGAAAGATCTGAACTCTTTTAGAATTGGGAAGTTTTTTCCTTATCCTAAATGGGGTCAGCTCCCAGAGATAATGGGCATTATGTTGAGCAGGTGGGGAAGAGTAGCTAAGTAAGAGCCAAAAGGTACCCATGAAGTATCCCAGTGAGGATTTGGGAGTGAGCACCAAAGGGAGAACAAGAATGACTGGGAAACAAGAGAAAATGGCATACAGGCAGAAAGAAGTACACACCGTCACCAATATCCACTTCATTTTTTTTTTTGCCTGGGGTTGGCCCTGCTCCCTTCTCTGAAACGAGATGTAAAAAGCTGATTTATGATCTCCTGCTTTATCACCCCACTTTGGAAATACTGAGGTAGAAGTGGAGGACTAGTCATATTTACTAACTGGAATCATACCTTCCTACTCGCTAGAAGTTCCAATTCTTGAGAATACTGAGATGACCACTCCAGGATGTATTCGGAACCCTGTTTCACGTAAGAAACCTCTTCCATAGTCAGGCACTTACCTTGAAATCCTGTGCAGTCTGGATATTGCATCTTAGCTTTTTAATTAAAATTACTTATTATCAATGACTTCTTGCTAAAACCAGTGTGCTTTTCTTAGCTTCTTTAATCTCTTCTGGACTACACTCACTTTATTGTTTTTGAGACAGAGTCTCGCTGTGTTGCCCAGGCTGGAGTGCAGTGGCGTGGTCTCAGCTCACTGCAACCTCTGACCCCTAAATTCAAGTGATTCTCGTGCCTCAGCCTCCTGAGTAGCTGGGATTACAGACACCCGCCACCAAACCCAGGTCATTTTTGTATTTTTAGGAGAGGCGGGGTTTCCCCATTAGCTAGGCTGGTCTCAAACTTCTGACCTTAAGTAATCCAGCCTCCCAAAGTGTTGGGATTACACGCGTGAGTCACTGTGCCCAGCCCACACTCACTTTAGAACTATCTTTTTTTGCTTCATGTGATGGCACATGTTTTTCTCTTCTTCTGTATTTTTACTTAGGATTAACATTTTAAAAATCAAATAATGCAAGTATAAAATATAGTCTCCTTCTATACCCTCTTTCTTGGTCTATAAAGTGACTACTGGGTTAACAATTCAGTATAGACCCTTTCCAAATTAAAAAAAAATTAAAAATTTAATGAGATCACATATGTATTGTTTTGCACCATTTTTCATTGCCTATACCTTACAACTCTTTCCATGTAGATTAAGGCACACAGATCTGCATTTCTACCACTGTGTAGTATTTTGTATGATGACTGCAGCATAATTTAGCTATTCTTTTACTGATAGATATTAAAATTTCTAATTATTCACAATCACAAAGTTTTATGGTGACTATCATACTACATACATCTGAGCAAGTTATTTTGAAGATCTCACAACCAGTTGGTTCATGGGCAATGTGAATTTGAAATTTTACCATGGTTAGAGCTGTTAGGGTTATGCTAGCTTCAGAGTTGGGAAGTACTCCATCTTTCTCTATGCTTTGTTCCTGGTGACATTTATTGGGGACTGATTATGACATTAATAATTACCAATTTATTAAAGTTTTTTGACTCTTGAGCCAATATTTTGAAACTCATCTTTTCCAAGAAAATTAGCCAAGTGAATTTTCTTTTTTTTGAGATGGAGCCTTGCTCTGTCACCCAGACTGGAGTGTGGTGGCATGATCTCTGCTCACTGCAACCTCTGTCTCCTGGGTTCAAGTGATTCTCCTGCCTCAGCCTCCTGAGTAGCTGGGATTACAGGTGCCTGCCCCCATGCCCAGCTAATTTTTATATTTTTAGTAGAGATGGGTTTTCACCATGTTGGCCAGGCAGGTCTCCAACTCCTGACCTCAAGTGATCCACCCACCTCAGCCTCCCAAAATGCTGGGATTATAGGCGTGAGCCACCACGCCCAGCCGAATTTTCAAGATTAGTAAAGGCTGAACATTCTTAATCTGAAAATCCAAATTCCTAAATGCTCCAAAGTCTGAAACTTTTTGAGCACTGCCATGATGCAACAAGTAGAAAATTCCACACATAAATACTTAACGTAAACTTTGTTTTATGTACCAGATTATTTAAAATGCTGTATAAAATTACCTTCAGGCTTTGTGTATAAGGTGTACATAAAACAAATGAATTTCATGTTTTGTCTTGGGTCCCATACCCGAGACATCTCATTATGTATATGCAAACATTCCAAAATCCAAAATCTGGAACACTCTGGTCCTAAGCATTTTGGGTAAGTGGTGCTCAATGTGTATGTTACACAAAATAATTTGCTTCTGATTTTCAAAGTCTCCTTCATATCTGTACTATGTCCTTTGCCCTTACTTTTTGTTTTTGAGACGGATTCTCGCTCTGTTGCCAAGCTGGAGTGCAGTGGCGCGATCTCAGCTTACTGCAACCTCCGCCTCCTGGGTTGAAGCGATTCTCCTGCCTCAGCCTCCAGAGTAACTGGGACTACAGGTGCCTGCCACCACCCCAGCTAATTTTTGTATTTTTAGTAGAGATGGGGTTTCACAATGTTGGCCAGGATGGTCTCGATCTCTTGACCTCATGATCTGTCTGCCTTGGTCTCCCAAAGTGCTGGGATTACAGGCATGAGCCACCATGCCCGGCCTGTTTCTTTTTTTTCTGAGACAGTGTCTAGCTCTGCTGACCAGGCTGGAGTGCAGTGGTGCAATCATGGCTCACTGTAGCCTCAACCTCCTGGGCTCAAGTCATCCTCCCTCCATGGGCTCCTTTGTTTCCAATATCATTTTCTTTCCTTTTCTTCCTCAGATTTGTTGAGTGTCTATTTATTGTTCTTTTCACACACCAGTTAATTACTATCATCAATTTTATTTTCTATTTCATTAACTTCTGCTTTTATTATTTTTGAGATGGAGTCTTGCTCTGTCACCCAGACTGGAGTGCAATGGCTCAATCTTGGCTCACTGCAACCTCTGCCTCTTGGGTTCAAGTAATTCTCCTGCCTTAGCCTCCCAAGTAACCGGAATTTCAGGTGCATGCCACCACACCCGGCTAATTTTTTTATTTCTAGTAGAAATGGAGTTTCACCATGTTGGTAAGGCTGGTCTCGAACTCCTGACCTCAAGTGATTCACCTGCCTCAGCCTCCCAAAGTGCCGGGCGTGAGCCACTGCACCTGGACTCTGCTTTTATTTTTAATTCCTTCTACTTTTATTTTGGGAGATTTTACTTTTTCTGCTTCTCTGTTACCTGTTTCTGTTTCCTCTTCTAATCCTTCCTGTTATGTGTGTATCCTTTAAGGATTTGTGACATGCTGTCTCATTTCCTCAGTAAATTTATCTACTACATATTGTATAGTGAAAAAAATAAAACCTTTACCATTACTATGTAAGTGGCTATAAACGCTATTAATTTGAAGTCATAGTGGGTTCCAATTCCTCAACTCCTACTTGTGTGATCTTGGTCTAATCTGAGTTGTTTCTTCGTCTGTAAAAATAAAAATAACAATACACATTAGGTTGGGTATTATTTGCAAATCATTTATCACAGAAACTGGCCCACATGAGTAACTCGATAAATGCCCGGTATGCAAAAGGCCTCAGCTGACCCATTTCTTGTTTTGTTTTTTCCTTTGAGGCAGAGTTTTGCTCTTGTCACCCAGGCTGGAGGGCAATTGTGCGATCTCAGCTCACCGCAACCTCCCCCTCTCAGCTTCAAGTGATTCTCCTGCTTCAGCCTCCCTAGCAGCTGGGATTACAGGCTCCTTCTACCACGACTGGCTAATTTTTGTATTTTTAGTAGTTTCACCATGTTGGCTAGGCTGGTCTCAAATCCCTGACTTCAGGTGATCCGCCCGCCTTGGCTTCCCAAAGTGCTAGAATTACAGGCCACCGTGCCCGACCCAGTTGCCCCATTTCTAAACGTGAGGGGATTAGGACAACTAATCCCAAATTCACTTCCAACAGTGAAAAACTTTATCTTCAGCCTATTAGTTCACCTGCCTGACAGTCAACTGATCAACCCACCCACTCACCCACACAGTAGTGACTAAGCCCTTCTCTTAAATGAAATATTCTAGATGTCAGAAATGCCAAGATTTTAAGATACAATCCCCACCTTCCGGAAGCTCAGGGTCCTTGAGGGTTGAGGAAAAATTGTTAAACAGATAATTATAATACAACGGGATAAGTGATCTAATAAAAGGTTGTGGGAATTCAGAGACTTTGAGGAGCTCCTGCAGCAAAATCCAAGACCTATGTTGGAATCCTAAGTCAGGTATTTAATACTTACTACTGAAGGGGGAATTAATGAATTTTATAAGTATGTTAGTCAAGAAGTTTATTTTTTTCCTTAGAGGTAGAATGTAATATAGCCTCCTGGTCTGGAGGCCTGGGTTAGGAAAGAATATTAACTGCTTATTTCTCCTCTATGCACGGAGAGGCTTATCTGTGTTCCATGGTTTCACATTCCTTGAGGCACGGCGAGGTCTTGCTTCCCTCCCCAGCGCGGCTGTAAAGTCACAAGGTTGATAAGCAATTACTACAAAAGCATGTATTCCCAAGGATATAAGACATGTGCTGTAACAAATGTAAAAGAGTAATTATCTGCCTTTGTTCTTGCTTCTGCAAGCAGGCTTCCTGCAGCACGAAACTCCCGCCACAAACTGCTTAAAAGGTAACTGATCCCTTTGTTCCGGACTCAGTCTTTCTGGACCCTAGTCCGACTGAGCCAGTGATCACCTTAATAATAAAGAGCTCTCCTGAACTCTGTTCGGCCTCTCCCGTCTCTCATTTGTCCCGCAACACTAGCAGTGTATCCTCAGGCAATTAACTTTTTTGTTCCTTGTTTCTCTCTCTGTAAAAAGGAAGAGGAATACTTATTTTGGCAGGTTATAATAAGAATTGAGTCAAACTCATTTATGTTGGTATAAAAAAATGAACAAGAAAACTAATATAAAGCACTTAGATCAGTACCAGGCAGATCATAGGAACTCAATAAATGGCAATTAGTAATATTACAAAAGGTGATGGAAGTCAAAGACAATTTACTGTACCTCAAGAGAGTAGAGGTAGGATCAGGAGAATTCCCCAACTGTGTTCACAGACAAAAACTGGGGGAAAGGCAGGGTAGTTTCCTGGTAAGACGAACAGCACATGACAAGGCACAGAGATATTAAAAAGTATGGTATGTTTCTAGGACCAGTTCGTTATTCCAGAAGGGAGAAGGCAATAAGGGTGGAAAAACTGGGCCGAGAGGGGAATCTGGGTTGGTGATGCCTCTGGTGGGCAGAGAATTCTTACTAATTTCTGTATTTTCTGCTGCTGGTACAAAACGTGACCCATATGTTTCCAACAAATGATGAAACAATTCATTCCTGTTGTTAAGCAATAGGGTTGTAGAGAAATATTGGAGCAGTAAACATGCTACAGTGAAAGGAACCTCGGATTTGGAGCCAGGAGACCTGAAGCAGTCTTTTGACTAATGACCTGTGTTTTTATACTGGTTTTACAACTTACCTGCTGCCTGGCCTTACCGACGTACCGACATATTGAGTCTCTTGACCTATAAAATAGGGGTAACATCTAACAAGCGATTATTTAAGAGTTGGCGCTAGTAAAGTACTCAATAAAAACAGCGGCTGCAGCCGCTAAATTCTCCTTTAGGTCTTTTTCCATACTTGCGAAATGACAGGGTAACAAATTTCCTTCCAACCACCACTGAGAAAGTATACTAGGTTTGCTCAAGGACAAAAAGGCCCCGCCCGGTCCGCGCCACACAGGTCACCTACGCAGAATGCAGTCCTGGGAGGTTCCACTTGTGTCGCTCAGCGATGGAGGGCGCGATCGATGACAGGCCACTCCAGAGACGGACCTAGATAGGCTCGTGAGAGGCCGAGCCGAATTTTACCGAAAACCAGTTCACACCACCACCCGATTCGTCCAGACGAAAAGCCAAGAAACAGCTGAGGGAAAGGAAACCGGAAATGGCGTGAGCCGTGAGGAACGGGAAATGACCTCAGCACGTCGGAAGTGTACTCGTTTCCAAGGCGACGGCCTTGCTGCCTCTCCAGCCAAGTGACTGGAGTCGGGAGGCTGGAAAGCAGCTCCGAGAAAGTACCAGCCGAAGGCGGCCGCCGCCACAGCGACTCTCAGGGAGTAGCAGACGAAGACGGCGGCCGCCGCACTAGCCACCACGTGTGGAGGATAAACGGCCTACACGGCCATTCCAGCGCCGAGTCAAGGGAAAGAGTTAGCGACGACGGGGAAAGAAAACGTGAAGAGGGTGACCGCCGCTCCAGGGTCGCTGCGGGAAGCCTAAGTGGAGACGCCGGCTTGTCCCGCAGTGACTTGAGAAGGGTCAGTGAAAACCTCGGCCACTGCCGCAGCGTCTCTGGGGAGAGAGTTAGGGGGGATAGTGGCTGCAGTCACAGAAGCTCTTGGGAGAGAGTTAGGGGAGACCGCAACTTCTGCAGCAGCGACGTGAATTTTAGTGAAGTTGGAGGCCACCAAACTGCCGACTCCAGGGGAACTACCAGAGAAGACCGAGGCCTCCGCCTAAGTGATACTTGGGAGGGAGTCAGTGACGTCCGGGACCCGCGAACTAGTGACTTCGGGTATAGAGTCAGTGACGATCGCAGTCGCCGCCTCAGTGGCTCCTGGGAGGGAGGGAGTGTCGATGGCGGCCACAGCCTCGGTAGTTCTTGGGAGGGAGTAAGTGAAGACTGCGGCTACGCAGCCAGCGACTCCTCCGGTGTGAGCGGCAGTGAAGACGCCAGCTGCCGCCTCAGTGGCGTTTGGGAGAGAGAAAGTGAAGACGAAGGTTTCTGCTGCAGCTTCTGGGAGAGAGCAAGAGAGGACCTTGGGCCCCGTCCTAGTGACGACGGAGAAGAGGGCCGCTGCCCCTGCCGTGGCTCGTGGGTGAGAGCAAGTGAAGACCGCGGCAGCATCAGGGGCCTGGACTCAACTACTCCCCAGAGTCGGAGGTGTTGCATCATGCCCGGGGTGGCTAATTCAGGCCCCTCCACTTCCTCTAGGGAGACTGCAAACCCCTGTGAGTCAGACTATGTCGTTGGCCCTCATCTCTGCCACATTCCTTTTCTTACTTAAGCGTGCAACAGTCTTAGCCCTTTCTGGCATTGCCTTTTCTCAGGTGTCGCTCCCCGTTTCCCTTTCTAATTTGTTTTTGGAGATACCAAAGCTGTCAACTTTCCCCTGTTCTGTATTATTTCAGCTTTCTTTCCTTTTTTCCATCCACACCAGTCCTCCGAGTCTTCTTGCCCAGCTTAACATCAACTCTTGTTCAGTCTTATGGACTCTTTTAAGTTCTTCCTTGGCTTTCCTGAAGCATTTGACCCTGTGGAGACGACAAATTAGTACTTACTTAGTTTTCTTCTTTCACTCTATTGAGTGACCCTTTCCTTTGCCGTTTTCTTTTCTTCTGCCCTCTTAAATGCAGCTTTCCCCCCTTGATGATGCCATCATTGGTTCTCTTCTTCTTGTCATTTACTGTGACTTCAGTCCTACTGATGGCCCTCAAATCTGTTACTCATTCAACCATCCAGTAAATATTTACTGCGTGCCTACTTTGTGCTCTGTGTTAACGAACTATCAGTAAAGAAGACAAGGCACATTCTTTACCTTCTAGTGAGGAAGATAAATACTGAGCAAATAATGACAAGTAAGGTGAGTGTTATAAAGGATGGTAGAATGCCACTGATTCCAGTAGCGGGTGAGTATGGGTGTCAGAAAAAACATTCTAATGCAGAGACACTCGTAACACTGAGACCTGAATTCTGTATCTCTCCTCGGAGCTGCAGATGTATACATGTGTCTCCCTTCTGGAAATCTTCCTTGGGTACCTCAAGAACAGCATGTCCAAATTGTAATTTTGTATCTATATATCCTCTCTGTCCTTCAGTGTTTGCTGTCTCAACTAATGGCACCACAGCACTCAGATGACAAAGCCAGACATCTTGGAGTTATCTCACTACTTTTCTCTTATTTCACCCACTGAATCCATTCTAGTTTAGTTCATTCTAATTTTATTAATATTTGTTGAATCTGTCTGCTTTTCTTTTCCCACTGTTCAGGATCTCATTTTTTCTGGTCTAGACTATTGTAAAGTGTATTCTTACATGATCTACCTACTCTTTTTTTTTTTTTTTGAGGCAGAGTCTCGCTCTGTCCCCCAGGCTGGAGTGCAGTGATGCGATCTCAGCTCACTGCAAGTTCCACCTCCCAAGTTCACGCCATTCTCCTGCCTCAGCCTCCCGAGTAGCTGGGACAACAGGCGCCCGCCACCATGCCCGGCTAATTTTTTGTATTTTTAGTAGAGACGGGTTTCACTGTGTTAGCCAGGATGGTCTCATCTCTTGACCTCATGGGATTACAGGCGTGAGCCACCGTGCCGGACCAATCAACCTACTCTCTAGTTTTGCCTTTTTGCTCCCCATTCAATAAATTCTCTTCCCTGAATTTGGCCTTGTAAACTCAGCCTTACAACTCTCAATCATTATAATTCTTCTGTTTAAAATTCCTCAGTGATTCTCCACTGTCTGCTCAAGTCCAAGTTTTTAAAAATAAGTTTCACCATTGTCTGTATCTTGTCTAGTTCTAGGCAATATTTCCCCTTAATACTTTAGTAATAGGATTTGTGTGTGTGTGTGTGTGTGTATGTGTGTGTGAGATTTCTTGACAGTTCATGCTGTTTAGAATGCCTTTCACTGCTCCCACTTTCCTTGGCAAACTCCTGTTAATCTTTGAAGATTCTATCTTAGATGTTACTTTCCCCGGGAATCCTTCTCTGTTCCCCTTCCCTCCTACCCTAGCTGAGTTTGAAGTCATCTGTGCTTCCACAAGTTCCTATGAGTATTTCCATCATTGCTTTTACCACATTATTTTGTATTTTGTGTTTGTATTTTCTCTACTAATCTGTGAGTTCCTTGAGGGTGTCTTCATCTTTTTATTCTTATGGTAGATACCAAACTTATGTTGAGTAGATGGATGGGTGGATGAGTGAATAAATTGGGATGGAATGTGGTGAGAAAAAAGGCCATAAAATTAGATGGAGCCAAATTATGGGAGGCCATAGAGGTCATACTGAGAGTCTGGGTTTTGTTTTGTAGACTAGCAGTGGCCAACCAGTAGCAGTTTAGAGTAGGGGCATGAAGTGATCAGGATAGTTGGTCTGTATAAGATGGATTAGAGGAGTGTCTGTGTAAAATAAGTAGAGTGGATAGAACATCACTTGTAGGTCTAGCTGTGCTAGTTTAAAGGAGAAGAATGAAGTTCTGGCCTAGGGATTAACATCATTGAATGTTTATTAAAGGGGTGTGTGTGTGTATGTGTCTGTGTGCACACCTTACATAAGCTCTTGTTCCCATTTGCCATATATCTTAATTGTTCCTCAAGGTCTTGCTCGAATGTTTCCTCCTGTATGACTTGTTTTGTTTCTCCTTAATTTTACCTGTACTCTCTGAGGACATTGCTGTCAGGTTTTTGTTTTCTTTATGTATTTATCCAAATAGATTTTAATGTGTTGGTGGAAAAAAAAGTATTAAATCTATGTCCATTTTCTATGATGTGCTTGACTCACGGTAGATGTTCAGAAAGGCTTTTTGAGTACATTTATAGCATTTTGCTAAGAGCAAAGATATAATTAGAGTATATAAAAAGATGTAATAAAAGTAAGATATAATTCCAGTGTAAAATATGATTTTTGCCCTTAAGAAATTAATACTTTGATTGTGGAGAGAGGACAGGTACATAGATAAATAGTAGTACAAGGTTGCACAGATCATTTGCCAGAAGTGTTGGTGAGCTGTTTTCAAATCAGCTTCAGGTCAGGAATCATGCCTGTTTTATTTACAGAATGCTGCAGTTGAACTGCTTACTCCTTCATCCTTCTCTAATAGCTGTCTGTTCATGCTTAGATACCTTTATTGCCTCTGGTTCACAATGCTTATTAATTAAATTATAAAATATGAAGCAGTAACAGTATATGAATTAAAAATTGTAGCCTGCCATTCCTTTCATAGTGTAAGACATAAATTAGAAATGTAAGAAAGATGTTGATAAAATATATCTGCATGTATGAGAGGAGGCCCTGGTGAAGTCTTTTTCACTAGGGAGGCCTTTGTTATGGAGAACACATTAGGCATATTTCAAAATGGTTACTTTCTCCTTCTCACTGCCAAATACGTGAGTTCCTGGCTTTTCACCATGGTAACCTGGTGAGGTTTGTGAAGGTAAAATCTATGAAAGTGTAGTGGCTCCCTAAGTAAGAGTGTGACCCCTAGAAGTTTCTCATTCTTTGACCAGTACGTACTCAACCTCTGGCAAGTCATCAAAATACCACGTAAGTGCTTCTATCACTTTATGACTCCAGTGCTTCTGCTCTAGGACTATATTTTTCTGTATTTGTCTCTCCAGATTTGGGGTAGCAGTTTGCCCTGAGACCTCAGTTCTCTGATGGGTCCAAGAAAAGTTGTTCATTTTCTGTTTATTCACTTTTCCCTATGAGGATGGGAATGTCAACTTCCATGCTTTTTACATGTCAGTGTTGAAACCAGAAGTCTGTTTAAGATATTAATGACAAACGTCTTTGTAGTAAATTATTTGGAAAACCAAAGTAATTTTGTGCTTTCTGTTAGATCACTGTTTTAGTCTTTTTTTCTCTTTCACAGTTTTGTAGTACATTGTAAATAATTTGATTTTTCAGTAGGTTCCAGGAAGAAGGTGCATTTTGGCAGCATACATGACGCAGTACGAGCTGGAGATGTAAAGCAGCTTTCAGAAATAGTGGAACATGGAGCCAGCATTAATGAAGTTGATGTTCTCCATAAGTTTACCCCTTTACATTGGGCAGCACATTCTGGAAGTTTGGAGGTAAGGAACTATACATACCACTAAACCGAGGTTAAGTTTATAGCAATAACAGTTTTGTAAATTTAGCAAACAGGGTTGAGACCTTCTGGTAGGTACTGCATATATTTTCTTTTCAGTCATAGTCATTTAATATTTGGGTATTCCACTTTGCTAGGACTTTATAACAAATTATCCCAAAATTTAGCGTAATAAAATAATGATTTAGTTATACTCGTGAACAAACGTAAGCTTGTCTCTGCTCCATGATATCTGGGGCTTCAGCTGGAATATTAAAAAGCTGGGGCTAGATTCTTCTGAAGGCTTGTTCACTCAAGATGTCTCTGGTGGTTGATGCTGGTTATGGATTAGGCACCTTAAACTTCATTCCTGTGGGCCTGTTTGTGACGACTCTACATGTGAGCTGGTTTGTACTTCCTTACAATATGGTGACTGGGTTCCAGAGGCAAGCATAGAGGATAACTTGGAGTGGATAATATAATGAATACATATTCTAACATTTTTGCTTTAGTAGCGTCAGATTTTAGAAAAGAAATAGAATGTTGCAGGTACATTTGAAGTCCCTAAGTACCCCTCTCAGGTGCCATTCCTCTGCTTCCAACTCCAGAGATAACTATTACCCTGATTTTGGTGTTTATTATTCCCATCTATGTTTTATGCTGTTATTACATATGATTATATCATTGTTTTGAATGACATTATACATTATATAAATGATACCACATTATGTGTATTATTCTTTAGCTTGCTTTTTTTGTTCAACAATATGTTTTTGAGTTTTAGCCATGTGGTTGCATGTATGTACTCTAGTTCATTTCCTTCAGCCATGTTGTTTTTCTATTCTTAGACTGGTATCAGAATTTATCTTTTTGGATTGTTGGATATTTATTTGGTTTCAATTTTTAGCTAGTACAAACTGCTTAGTGAGTATTTTAATGCAAATCTGAACATTGGGCTCTGTCCTTAGATTTAATTAATTTTATTTTTTTATGTGTGCATGTGTCTTTTTTTTTTTTTTTTTTGAGACGGAGTCTCGCTCTGTCACCCAGGCTAGAGTGCGGTGGCCGGATCTCTGCTCACTGCAAGCTCCGCTCCCGGGTTTACGCCATTCTCCTGGCTCAGCCTCCCGAGTAGCTGGGACTACAGGCGCTCGCCACCTCACCCGGCTAGATTTTTTTGTACTTTTTAGTAGAGACGGGGTTTCACCGTGTTAGCCAGGATGGTCTCGATCTCCTGACCTCGTGATCCGCCCGTCTCGGCCTCCCAAAGTGCTGGGATTACAGGCTTGAGCCACCGCGCCCGGCCCAGCATGTGTCTTTATAGCAGCATGATTTATAATCCTTTGGGTGTATACCCAGTAATGGGATGGCTGCGTCAAATGGTATTTCTAGTTCTAGATCCTTGAGGAATTGCCACACTGTCTTCCACAATGGTTGAACTAATTTACACTCCCACCAACAGTGTAAAAGCATTCCTATTTCTCCACATCCTCTCCATTATCTGTTGTTCCCTGACTTTTTAATGATTGTCATTCTAACTGGTATGAGCTGGTATCTCATTGTAGTTTTGATTTGCATTTCTGTAATGACCAGTGATGAGCTTTTTTTCATATGTTTGTTGGCTGCAGTGGTTTGTTTTTTTCTTGTAAATTTAAGTTCCTTGTGCATTCTGGATATTAGCCCTTTGTCAGATGGATGGATTGCACAAATTTTCTCCCATTCTGTAGGTTGCCTGTTCACTCTGATGATAGTTTCTTTTGCTGTGCAGAAGCTCTTTAGTTTAATTAAATCCTATTTGTCAATGTTGGCTTTTGTTGCAATTACTTTTGGTGTTTTAGTCATGATGTCTTTGCCCATGGCTATGTCCTGAATGGTATTGCCTAGTTTTTCTTCTAAGGCTTTTATGGTTTTAGGTGTTACTTTTAAGTCTTTAATCCATCTTGAGTTAATTTTTGTATAAGGCTTAAGAAAGGGATACAGTTTCAGTTTTCTGCATATGGCTAGCCAGTTTTCCCAGCACCATTTATTAAATAGGAAATCCTTCCCCTGTTGCTTGCTTTTGTCCTGTTTGTCGAAGATCAGGTGGTTGTAGATGTGTGGTGTTATTTCTGAGCACTCTGTTCTGTTCCATTGGTCTATTTATCTGTTTTGGTACTAGTACCATGCTGTTTTGGTTACTGTAGCCTTGTAGTATAGTTTGAAGTCAGGTAGCATCATACCTCCAGCTTTGTTCTTTTTGCTTAGGATTGCCTTAGCTCTATGGGCTCTTTTTTGGTTCCATACGAAATTTAAAGTACTTTCTAATTCTGTGAAGAAAGTTAATGGTAGCTTGATGGGAATAGCATTGAATCTGTAAATTACTTTGGGCAGTATGCACATGCTGTTTTATCTGCCTGTCTTATCTCTTCTCACTGGTTACCTGGTTGAAATCCAGGTCAGTCAGTATCCACTTGGTTAAAGCTTTCTGTTTTTGCCCTCAATATCTCCCAACTGGTTACTGACTCCTTACTGCTACCTCTAAATCTTATAAATTTTAAAAGTGTATCACTTTAAATTTTATTCTCTGTTAGATTTTGAGCTCTTTGAAGATACCATTTGAGTCTTATTCGTCTTTTTTTCCACAATACCTAGCGTGGTGTCTAGCATATTATAGGAGTCACATCATAGGTTCACAATAAATGTTTCTCATGTTGCTGAATTTGTTGAATTAAATTTATTTGTTCATATTTTTAGTGTCTAGCACAGTGCCCAGCAGATGTTCAATAAATGTTGGTTGGATTTTTTTTTTTTTTTTTTTCCAGATAGGGTCTCGCTCTGTTTCCCAGGCTGGAGTGCAGTGGTATGATCTCAGCTCACTGCAACTTCTGCCTCCCAGGTTCAAGCAACTCTTCCACCTCAGCCTAACATGTAGCTGGGAGTACAGGTGCATGTGCCACCATGCCTGTCTAATTTCTTGTAGTTTTGGTAGAGATGGGGTTTCACCACGTTGGCCAGGCTGGTCTCTAACTCCTGACCTCAAGTGATCCACCCGCCTTGGCATCCCAAAATGCTGGGATTACAGGTGTGAGCCACCATGCCC
The DNA here is from genome assembly GCF_008728515.1 of Papio anubis. NCBI lineage: Eukaryota > Metazoa > Chordata > Mammalia > Primates > Cercopithecidae > Papio > Papio anubis. The sequence continues at coordinate 50,921,308 of NC_044987.1, read as the reverse complement.
CAGCCTGTTTGTTGGATTTTATCAAACATAAACAGAAACCAAAGATTTTAGTGCTTTCCTCTATTCCCACTTAAAGGTCATCTCCTAAATTTTTTTTTTTTTTGAGAGGGAGTCTTGCTCTGTTGCTGTCTTTGCTCACTGCAACCTCTGCCTCCTGGGTTCAGATGATTCTTCTGCCTCAGCTTCCTGAATAGCTGGGACTGCAGGCACGTGCCACCACACCCGGCTAATTTTTGTATTTGTAGTAGAGACGGAGTTTCACTATGTTGGCCAGACTCGTCTCAAACTCCTGACCTTGTGATCCACCTGCCTCGGCCTCCCAAAGTGCTAGGATTATAGGCGTGAGCCACCGCGCCTGGCCCTAAATCTTTACTTGAGCACTACATTAACACCTTTACAGTTTTTTATCCTTTCTGAATTTTCTTAAGATTTTTGGTATTTATATATTGGTTGCGAGAAATAATCACTAAATTAACAATTGGTGAAAACTATGCTTTATTGGACTTCAGTTTTTTTCAGATGAAATCTGCTCTTGAGCCCATAGTAAACTTTTCATTTCAGATATACTGTTCAACTCCAGATTTCCATCTGGTTCGGTTCTCTTCTCTATTCTCTCTTTTCTCTTTTCGAGATAGAATCTGGTTCTATTGCCCAGGCTGGAGTACAGTGGCATGATCTCGGCTCACTGCAACCTCTGCCTCCTGGGTTCAAGTGATTCTCCTGCCTCAGCCTTCTGAGTAGCTGGTACTACAGGTGCCTGCCGCCATGCCTGTCTAATTTTTGTATTTTTAGTAGAGACATGGTTTCACCATGTTGGCCAGGGTGGTCTTGAACTCCTGACCTTAAATGATCCACCTGCCACAGCCTCTCAAAATGCTGAGATTACAGACATGAACCACTGCGCCTGACCGGTCAATTGATTTTTAACAAAGATGCAAATGTAATTCAGTGGAGAGCAGATATATTTTCATTAAATGATGTTGGCACAGTTACACATATTCATATGTAAGAAAATGGACCTTTTATCCTAAGTGAATTAACACAAAAAAGGAAAACCAAAAACCACATATTTTCACTTATATGTGGGACCTAAATATTTGGTACACATGGACAAAGAGATGGGAACAATAGACAATGGGGATTCCAAAAGTAGATACGAAAGGAGGCAAGGGTTGAAAAACTACCTGTTTGGTAACCTGGTCGCTCACTATTTGGGAGATGGGTTCAATAGAAGCCCAAACCTCAGCATCATGCAATATATCCTTGAAATGAACGAACTTGGCACATGTACCATCTGAATCTAAAATTAAAAAAATAAAGAAAATGAAACTTGAGCCATACTTGGTATCGTATGCAAAAATTTACTCAAAACAGATTGTAGATAAATGTAAAACTTATAAAACTTATAGAGAAAATAGAGAAGAAAACCTTTGCAAATCATGTACCTAAGAACTTGTAACCAGATTATACAAGGAACTCTCAGAACTCAGCATAAGAGAAAGAAATTTTAATGGGCAAAAGACTTCAATTGACACTTTCTCAAAGAGTACATATGGATGGCAATTAAACATACGAAAAGATGTTCAACATCATTAGCCATTAGGCAAATGCAAATTAAAACCACAATGAGATGCCAGTGCATCCCTGTAGGAATAGCAGAAAAAACAAAACCTGAAAAAAATGACAATATAAAGTGTTTACAAGGATATCAAGAAACTGGAACTCTCATACATTGCTAGTGGGAATGTAAAGAGGTACAGCCATGTTAGAAAACAGTTTGGAGTTTTTACAATAAAGTTAAATATATACTTATTTTATGTCCTAGCAGTCTCACTTCTACATAATCACCCAAGACAAATGTAAAACCAGTACATGAATGTTGACAGTGGCTTTATTTTCTAGTACCTGAACAATTCACATAATAGTCTTTCCATAAATATTGTTGAATAAATGAATGACTTACTATGATAATTATTGAGATTGAGGTTTTTTTATATTTTATTGTCATTAGTCTCTGTGATAGGCAAATGATATTTACTTGATAAGCCTTTTTATCAAATAATATGATTATGACTTCTATGACAATGTATCCCAATGATATGATCAATTCTTTTAAAAAGAAAGGTGGTAGAATATACAAACTTGATTATACAAAGACAGTAACACTGTATGTGGTACAGACCTTTAAGTACTGTATTATATTGAGATTTAGATTAATTTTTAAAAATCTTGAAAGATACATTTGACTTCTCTCTTTTTTTTTTTTTAAATTATTTGTTTTTTAGAATCACTAGAATAACAATGTGTGCTCCGATGCAAAAACTCTGGACCCATTTAAAGATCTATGTTCGAGATTGAAAACTGGCAGCCTTTAAGTGAATTTGATTCTTAAATCTGTTTTCTTTGGCCTGCACAGTATTGGTCAAACAGAATATTTACAAACATCGGATAAGCATTTCACTCATAGCAACCACTAACTGTAATTGGTAGTATCTACACCTTACAGACAAGAAATATGGTCTCCAGTTTGCCACAGTTCCCACTAGTCTCTATTGTTTACCCAACAGTGAGGCCAAATGTTGGTTGCTGTGTCACTGTGCTTGTGCTTTTGTTTTTCTTATACATGGATCTCTCATTCACTTGTGATACTTCTTGTGCTACAGTCTGTTATTTTATGATAACACACCAAATTTAAAAGATAAAAATGTTAAAAACATCCACCTTATCACTTGTTAACATGGTTATTTTCTTAGTGTCTTCATTGGCTGCTCTGGCATGGAGCTGATATCACACACGTAACAACGAGAGGTTGGGCAGCATCTCACATAGCTGCAATCAGGGGTCAGGATGCTTGTGTACAGGTAATAATACCTTATTACTTTTTTTCAGTAAGCTCAATTACTTTAACATAGTTCTATTGGGCTATTGCTATTATTCTAATTATTTGACTCAATAGATTTAGTTTTATGTTCTAAACAATAACTTACTGGATTCCACAACTCAGATATTCTGATACCAGCTATCCACTTAAATAAATGGTGTGCAACCAGAAATCCTTTTATCTCTGATGTAGTTGGCTATCTGGGTTGTTTTGTGAGATCTCACAGTCATGACCAGATTATCTCCTTTATAGCTTGCTGCTGTGGTCTGAATGTTTGTGTCCTCCAAAATAAATATGTTGAAATCTTAACCCCAAGGTGATAGTGTTAAGAGGTGAGGCCTTTTGGGAGGTTATTAGGTCATGAGGGGTTTGCCCTCATAAATGGGATTAATGTCCTTTTGCAAGAGACCTCAGAGAGCTAGCTCACTAGCCTCTTCCACCATATGAAGATGCTGTGAGAAGGCACTATCCATGCAGAATGAGCCCTCACCAGACAGAATCTGCCAGCACCTTAATCTTGGACTTTCCAGCCTCTAGAACTATGAGAAATAAATTTTTGTTGTTTATATGCTCCCCGGTTTATGATATTTTGTATAGTAGTCTAAACAGACTAAGACATTTGGCCATGCCTAAAATTTCATATTTAATGTATTGCCTGACCAGGGTGACACATTAATATATGGTGGGATCTAGTATATTAGAGTAATTGTTATTATTCAGTGTTTTGAAATAGACTGGAATTTGGAGGAATACAGAGTCATATAAGCAAACAGTTGGTATTAGTCCATTCTCACACTGCTATGAAGAAATACCCGAGACTGGGTAATTTATAAAGAAAAAAAGTTTAGTTAACTCACAGTTCCACATGGCTGGGAATGCCTCAGAAAACTTACAGTCATGGTGGAAGGGGAAGCAAACACGTCCTTCTTCACAGGATGGCAGGAAGAGAGAACTGCTGAGCAAAGGGGGAAAAGCTTCTTATAAGACCATCAGATCTCGTGAGAACTCAGTCACTATCATGAGAACAGCATGGGGGCAACCACCCCCTGATTCAGTTACCTCCCACCGTGTCCCTCCCATGACACGTATAGGTTATGGGAACTACAATTCAAATGAGATTTGAGGGGGGACACAGCCAATCCACATCACAGTTCCTGCCAGGAGGAAGCATGAGATTGTTTGAAGGGTCAGGAGCTCTACTCAGTGAGTTGCAAAACGATTCAAAGCAAAATCTATGATTAAAGTTCTAATGAAAAATACAGATGAGAAGAATTGTATAATTTAGGAGGAGGTAGAGGGATCATAAATGGAGGAAATAAAACATCAGTTAAGCCCAAAAGAGTGGGTTGATTTTAAAGATTAAGTAATGAGGAAGTATTATAGAGGCAGGCAATACGTTAGGAGCAAATAAAAATAGTAATTGTCATTCATTGAAGATTTATTGTGTGTCAGTCAGTCTCTCATGTATCATTTCATCCAACACAAACAGTTCTATGAGTTCACTTTTATATAGGTTACAAAACAGATTCAGAGTGTTAAGTACCTTGCCTAAGCAAGTGACAGAGCTAGGATCTGAACCTAGACTTGTCCCATTAATCTCTATGCTATACTTCTGTAAGAAGCTCCTGAATTGGAAAATTGGGCTATGTTCAGAGGATATACCATTATGTTAGTTTTACTGAGTATAGATTATTTATGGTGTGGACTGTTAAGAACCATGCTTGGGTAGACCAGTTTTGTAAAGTGCCTCAGAAATAGAATGAAGATTTTGGATTCATTTTATAGAAAGATAGTTTTTTCCCCCTCCTCAACCCTGTGATTACCTGGAAAGAAAAGAGAGGTTTTGTTTATGTTTTTGTTTTTTGAGACAGCGTCTTGCTCTGTCGCTCTGGCTGGAGCGCAGTGCCCTGGTCATGACTCACTGCAGCATCAACCTGCTGGGTCCAAGCGATCCTCCCACCTCAGCCTCCCAAGTAGCTGAGACCACCAGCATGCTTCACCATGCCTGGCTAATTTTTTTTGTAGAGATGTCTGTCAGGGGTTTCTCCCTATGTTGCCTAGGCTGGTCTTGAACTCAAGGGCTCAAGTGATCCTCCTGCCTTGGCTTCCCAAAATGCTGGGATTACAGGCATGAGCCACTGCATCTGGCTGCGAAAAGAGAGTTTTTATATACATTATATGTGTGCGTGTGTGTGTGTGTAAATATGTCTGTATATATATTTATACATACACATAAACATCCACATGGACATTAACAGGGGAATGAGATAATGAAAACAGTATTTCAGGGAATTATTCTAGCAAAATGTGTCCAGGATTACTAGGATGAAGGAAGAGTTTAAAGACAAGAAGGTCAGTTAGAGATTTTTTGCTGTAATCACTAACCAGAGAGGGTAAAAATAGGTGGTGGCAGAGGGAAAGAAAGAAAATGAGGCAAGATATCTTGCAAAGCAAACATTGACAGAGTGTAGTGAAAATTCAAATTTCAAGTCGGAATAACAGATAATTATGATGGAATGAATAGGGAAATCTGAAAAGCAAGGAACACTGGGAAGACAGATGTTGATTTCATTTTGGCATACATTGAGTTTAATGTGTCTGTAGGTCATCCAGGTAGAAGAGGGTCCAGGCGGTTGAAAAGGGGGCTGGAGATAAAGATTACAGGAATGGTGAAGTATAGAAGAGTCTCAAACTCCTGGGCTCAAGTCATCCTTCCACCTCGGCCTCCCAGAGTGTCAGGATTACAGGCATGAGCAACTGCTCCTGGCCGGGACTAATAATTCTTTTAAGCCAATTACTCTGTATATGGTATAACCCATAAATAGAAACTGGGCCAATTGCAAATTCAGATGGGACCTCTTTAGATGTACTTAGAAACTTGATTTGGAGCTTAGAACTCGTCACTTTAATTAATTCTTTGATTGAGTCCAAAACCTTGTTAACAAAGGATTCTGCTTTTGAATTAGTGAAGGTTTAAATTTCAGTTTTATTAGGTTAGAATTAAAGAATTTAACTTAGTGGCTATCTGTGCTCATGAAAGATGTGTCTTATAAATTATATACACATGCTCAAATCAAAATGTAAAACCAATATTATAAATGTCTTCTAGGCAATGTTAAAACATTTTCTTGAGGCCAAAGTGGGTGGGAGCACGTGCTGCTGGGAGTTGCTTGGCGGCACGGGGCTGAAGGCTAGCAAACCAAGTGATCATGTTGCACAAACAAATTTACTATTCGGACAAATATGACGATGAGGAGTTGAGTATCAACATGTCATGCTGCCCACGGACACAGCCAAGCTGGTCCATAAAACCCATTTGATGTCTGAATCTGAATGGAGGAATCTTGGCATTCAGCAGAGTCAGGGATGGGTCCATTATATGATCCATGAACCAGAACGTCACATCTTGCTGTCTTGGCACCCACTACCCAAGAAGCCAAAGAAAGGAAGCTGGCAAGCTGCTTTTCAGCCTCAAGCTTTACACAGCTCTCCTTACTTCCTAACATCTTTCTGATAACATTATTATGTTGCCTTCTTGTTTCTCACTTTGATATTTAAAATATGTTCCATACACTGTTTGAATGTGCTAGTAACTGCTTTGCTTCTTGAGTAGAGCCACCTCCACCATAGCCCAGCCAGATGAGTGCTCTGTGGACCCACAGCCTCAGCTGAGTGTGATCCCAGAAGCCACGATGTGCTCTGTATCCAGAACACAGTTGGCAGATGGAGGAAGCATCTGAGTTTGAGACCATGGGTGTTACAGGGATCATGTAAACTTGCTGTTTTTGTTTTATCCTGCCAGGTGTTTTATCCTGCCAGGCAACTTGTGGATTTATGTTTCAGTGTACTGGAAACTTTCCATTTTATTCGAGAAATCTGTTCATGTTAAAAGCCTTGATTAGAGAGGAAGTTTCTATAATCTTAAAAAACAAAACAAAACAAAACATTTTCTTAGTATTAGCTAAGAATTTCTTACGATTTGCTTGTAGCACACATGTAAGAACATACATAATAATTTAGCTATAGATTAATAAATTGCCTTTGTATAATCTGCATCTGCGTTTATGGTTTAACATCTATACTCATGTAAAGTCGTTCCTATTTCTCTATTTTTAGGCTCTTATAATGAATGGAGCAAATCTGACAGCCCAGGATGACCGGGGATGCACTCCTTTACATCTTGCTGCAACTCACGGACATTCTTTTACTTTACAAATAATGCTCCGAAGTGGAGTGGTGAGTGACTCCTATTAATATGTGCTAATGTATGATAATGTAGATGGAATAGCATTTGGTAGTCTAGTTGTCTCTTCCTGACTTTTTAGATCTCTTATATGACTTTGGGAAGCTAATTTAATTTTTCTCTCTACCTTTTCTATCTTTAAACATAGAAGCAATAATTCAGACAAATCTTCTCTTCTCCCCCAAAAAACAATTTAGTATTACAAAGTACTTGAGAGGTTTTGGGTTCTTCATGCCAGTTCAGAGTTTAACTGGTTAGATTACGAAGCTTCAAACAAATCTTAACCAGGTGATTGTAAATCTTTATGAATTTTTGTATGTCTACCTATGTGTTTGTTTTGAAACTCTTATTTCATATACTGATTTAGAAAGTGATTTATTTCTTCAGAAATTTTGTTTATTGCAATATTTATCTGTAGTAGTTGTAATAAATAACAGAAGAAGAGAACTACATATATTGAAGACATTGTGGTGAGAGTTGGTGTTTCTATAGTTTGAGAAAGAGTGAAAACTTATTAAATATTTTTTATTAATTCTGTTTATATTCTCAATGATAGTATTTGATCATTCAATCTATCCCTTTCATTTTATTGGTCAGGAATCTAACTGGTAAGATGACTAGTTAAGTTCCTTTTTAAAAACTATTTTATGTGACTCGTTCTTTTGAAAAGCCTGTTTTATAAAATTTTACTAGTATTTTATTAGCTCATATATTCAAATTAGTGGTTGCAGTGCATTTTTCTATTATGTTAAGTGTTTGCCTTCTTGTATTAAGAGCAGCCTCCAATTCTTATTTATAGAATTAAGCTGCTAGGTTTAGTGTTTTCCCTACAAAATAGGGAGAAACTAAGTCCTTGTGAATGTTACCTCTAGGATCCCAGTGTGACCGATAAGAGAGAATGGAGACCTGTACATTATGCAGCTTTTCATGGACGGCTTGGCTGCTTGCAACTTCTTGTTAAATGGGGTTGTAGCATAGAAGATGTGGACTACAATGGAAACCTTCCAGGTATTTTAAATAAAGCAAATGTTTTAGTTTTTCATTGATATAAACTTTTAAATGTTTGATCTTGTTTAAGAAATTTAAACTGTTGGCTGAGCATGGTGGCTTACACCTATAATCTCAGCACTCTGAGAGGCTGAGGCAGGAGGATCACTTGAGGCCAGGAGTTTGAGACCAGCCTGGGCAACATTGTGAGACCCTCTCTCTACAAAAAAAGTGAAAGAAAGAAAAAAGCTGGGTGTTGTGATGTGTGCCTATAGTCTAACTTCTTGGGAGGCTGAGGATTTGGGAGCCCAGGGATTGGAGGCTACAGTGAGCTGTGATTGTACCATTGCACTTCAGTACAACAAAGTGAGACCCCATCTCTTAAAAAATAAAGACATTGAAACCAATTATTCTGTTAGTCCCTCACAAAATGAAGTAGCGTATATATTGACATGAACACTTTTTATCTTACATCACACCCATCTTATGTACCTTACGTTTGATCGATTTTTTTTCTGGAACCATATCAGCAAAAGATAAATTAGCAAAATTAAACATAGATTTGCTCTTCCTGCCAATTGTTTCCTTCATCTGCTATCTAGTGTTTTTATTTTTTAACTTCACCTGTCTCTGCCTCATAGACAACTTATTTATTTTTAAATTTAAATTTTTTTTTTTTGAGATAGGGTCTTGCTCTGTTGCCCAGGCTGGAGTGGCAGTGGTGTGCTCTCAGCTCACTGCAACCTCTGCCTCCCAGGTTCAAGTGATTCTTATGTCTCAGCATCCTTTGTAGCTGGGTTTCAGGCACCCGCCACCACGCCTGGCTACTTTTTGTATTTTTAGTAGAGAGGGAGTGTCACCATGTTGGCTAGGCTGGTCTCGAACTCCTGGCCTCAAGAGATCTGCTTGCCTCGGCTTCCCAAAGTGCTGGAATTGCAGGCAGGAGCCACTGCACCTGGCCCAACTTTTTCATTTTTTAAACAGTACTGCATAAGTGGAGGATACTAGTTAATTTGCTACTTCAGTTGTCTAACCTACAGTAAAGTGGCCAGTGGAGACCTAGACTCCACCTTCTTTAAAAAGTGGTCTAGAAATTCTGAAGGATAGATCACAGTGAGATTGGAGTGAAAATGATACTTAAATGATACTTTAAAGAAGCAAACATAGAAAGAGGAAGGGCAGAATAATATGAACAGGACTGATCAAATCACTTTCCCATTTAGAACCTCCCTGGATCCCTGTGGAGCCTCTGATTCCTTGGCTTGGCATGCTGGACTTACATAATTTGGCTCCTACCTACCTGCATGACCTCATCTTTCTATATCTTTACATTACTGTCCATGATCATTTTGCTTTTTTCTGAAGTTCATCTTTCAGTGTTCATTTAGTGAAGTCTTTTGGTATGAACTTTTCAATTTTTGTGTATCTGAAAATTTATTTTGTTCTCATTCTTTTTACTTTGTATTTTGTAAGTTTTTTTTTTTTTTTTTTTTTTTTTTTTTTTAGTAAAATTTAAATTAAAGTCCCAAAAAACAAAAAGCCCCTCTCTCGGCAGTGCCTACAGAGGTGGCAGCCATCTCCTCCTCGGCATCATGGCCACCCTTAGACCCCTTGTAAAGCCCAAGATCGTCAAAAAGAGAACTAAGAAGTTCATCTGGCACCAGACTGACCGATATGTCAGAATTAAGTGTAACTGGCAGAAACTCAGAGGTATAGACAACAGGGTTCATAGAAGGTTCAAGGGTCGATCTTGATGCCCCAACATTGGTTGTGGGAGCAACAAAAAAAAACAAAGCACATCCTGCCCGGTGGCTTCTGGAAGTTCCTGGTCCACAACGTCAAGGAGCTGGAAGTGCTGCTGATGTACAACAAATCTTACTGTGCTGAGATGTTTCCTCCAAGAACCGCAAAGCCATCGTGGAATGAGCTGCCCAGCTGGCCATCATAGTCACCAACCCCAATGCCAGGCTGCGCAGTGAAGAAAATGAGTAGCTACCTCATGGGCATGCTTTATGTTTAAATAAAACTGTAAAAACTGCAAAGAAAACCCAAAACACCAAAAACCAAAAAAAAAATTCTTTTGTGCTAGGCTTCCTTCACTTTTTCAGACTGCTTTCAATTGCTCCATTTTTGCATATGGTATTATTTATGGTATTATTAGTTTTTCTTTAGTTTTAGTCTTTCTGATGGATGTATCTCATTGCAGTTTCAAATTTACATTTTTCCTGATGACTAAAAATGTCAAACATCGTTTCATATTTTTAATGGCTATTTAGTTATTTTTTTTTGTGAAGTAGGAGTTCAGATCTTTTGCCTATTAGCTATTGGAGTATGTCTTTTTCTTACTGAGTCGTAGGAGTTCTTTATATATTCTAGATACAAGCCCTTTGTCAGTTATGTTTATTACCAATATCTTTTCATGCAAATATCTTTCTAATCTTTCTACTCTATGGCTTGCTTTTTCATTCTTTGGTATTTTTTGATAAATAGAGGTTTTAATTTTTTTTTTTTTTTAAATGGAATCTTGCTCTGTTGCACAGGCTGGAGTACAGTGGCACAGTCTTGGCTCACTGCAACCTCTGCCTCCTGGGTTCAAGCAATTCTCCTGCGTCAGCCTCCCGAGTAGCTGGGATTACAGGCATGCGCCACCACACCTGGCTAATTTTTGTATTTTTAGTAGAAACAGAGTTTCACCATGTTGGCCAGGCTGGTCTCGAACTCCCGACGTTGTGATCCACCCACCTTGGCCTCCCAAAGTGCTGGGATTACAGGTGTGAGCCACCACACTTGGCCAGAGGTTTTAATTTTAATGTAATCCATTTTAATAATCTCTTCCTTTGTAGTTAGTGCTTTTTGTACTTTCCCTATTCTGTGATCATGAAGACATTCCTTTATGTTATCTTTTAGAAATGTTATTATCTTACTTTCACATTTATATTCCCAATCCTCTTAGAAGTGACTTTTCTGTGTGTAATACAAGGTAGGGGTCAGTTTTATTTTTGTATTGTCCTTTATCAAGTATACTTGATCATTTTTGTTAGTCTTGTCTGGTCATTAAAAAATCCAATTGTTTTTTTAAACAGGTATAATTCTTTTATTTATAACCAGTAGAGTATTTATAATAATATAGATGTTAAGAAAGAATGTGGCCTTAGGTCTAGACTGCTTGTGTTCAAATCACTCTCATAAAATTATTTTTTATTGATAAGTGTACATATTTTTGGTGTACGTGTGATAATTTGATACATTCATGTAATGTATAAAGATCAAATCAAGGTAATATGGGTAGCCATCCCTTAAATAGTTCTTTTCTTTATGCTAGAAACATTCGAATTATTTTTTTCTAGTTATTTTGAAATACACAATAGACTATGGTTAACTATAATCACCCTACTGATCTGTCAAACACTAGATCTTATTTCTTCTACTGAATTTTATATTTGTACCCATTAATCAACTCTGTTCTTCCTCTCTCCATGCTACCCTTCTGGCCTTTGATAACCACCAATCAATTTACTCTCTATCTTCATGAAACCAGCATATTTTAGCTCCCACATATGAATGAAAACATATAATAGTTGTCTTTCTGTGCTTGACTTATTTTACTTAACATGATGACCTCCAATTCCATCTATCTTGTGGCAGTGAGAGTATTTCATTCATTTTTGTCTGAATCATATTCCATTGTGAATATACATTACATTTTCTTTATTCATTCATCATTGATGTACACTTAGGTTGATTCCATATTTTGGCTATTGTGAATAGTGTATTAATAAATATGAGAGTGCAGCTATCTCTTTGATATAATGACATTTTTTTCTTGTGGATATATACACAGTAGTGGAATTAACTTATAGTTTATATAATATAAATCTAGCTACTCTTGTTTGTTTTTTTCTTCTAGTTGCATGGAATATCTTTTCCATTCCTTCACTTTCAGTTGATGTGTATCTTTATAGATGAAGTGGGTTTTTTGTAGGCAGCATGTAGTTGGGTCATGTTTCTTTATACTCTGTGCCTTTTAATTGGAGAGTTAAGTCTATGTACATTCAGTGTTGTTATTGGTAGGTAAAGACTTACAGCTGCCATTTTGTTGCTTGTTTTCTGGTTGTTTTGTAACTCCTATGTTCCTTTCTTCTTGTCTTTCTTTGTGGTTAAGTGATTTTCTCTGGTAGTATGTTTTTTTTTTTTGCTTTTTATTTTTTAGTAAATATAGGTTTTGCATTGTAGTTACCATGAGTCTTACATTTTATAGATATAACAGATTATTTTAAAGAGATGACAACTTACCTTAGGTCACAAAGAAAGGAATAGAAACAAGGAAAAACCAAAATGCCCTACATGTTAACTGTTTCTCCCACATTTTGCCTTTTTGTTGTCTCTATTTACATATTTTTGAGGTTTTTTTGTTTGTTTTTTTGAGATGGAGTCTCGCTCTGTTACCCAGCCTGGAGTGCAGTGGTGCGATCTTGGCTCACTGCAACCTTCTCCTCCTGGGTTCCAGAGATTCTCCTGCCTCAGCCTCCCAAGTAGCTGGGTTACAGGCGCCCACCCCCACGCCTGGCTAATTTTTGTATTTTTCATAGAGATGGGGTTTCACCATGTTGGCCAGGCTGGTCTCGAACTCTTGACCTCAAGTGATCCACTCTCCTCGGCCACTCAAAGTGCTAGGATTACAGGTGTGAGCCACTGCGCCCCACCTATTTATATATTTTTGTATTTCCTATCTCTTAACAGATTGCTATAGCTATTATTGTTTTTGTTAGATTTGTCTTTTAGTCTTCATACTGGAGTTATCACACACCACAGTTACATTATTGGAGTATTCTAGGGTTGTCCATGTTTTTAATTTCACCAGTGATTTTTATACCTTCAAATGTTTTCCATTTGCACATTAGTGTTTCTTCTTCCTGATTGAAGAACTCCCTTTAACATTTCTTATAAGATGGTTCTGGTGATCGTAAACTCTCTCAGGTTTTGTTGGTCTGGGAAAGGCTTTCTGTCTTCTTCTTCTTCTTTTTTTTTTTTTTTGGTGTTAGGAATATTTTAACCATATATCTTCAATATTATCTATCCAGGACCAAAGTAAGTTCTGATGCAGGAAATGAGTGAGTTTCACAGCTTTCTGAGCTCCTACTTGACCCAGGAAGCCCAGCTAGCCCCTCCTCTGAGTTCCCCGTCTAAAACAGGATACCCCAACTGCTATTGGGAACTGGGCGGCAGTCATTCTGGCTACTTCCTGCTGGTTAGGGGCGAAGAAGGGGCCCTGCAGTTTTGGTGTCCTCCAGAGGGGAACATTTTAGGCCAGTCAGGGACCAGCAGGTTGATGTAGGGGTCCTCGGTAGAAGCCATGAGTTGAGCTCATTTGAGGTTCCATTTGTAAGAGCATTTGTAGCTTGATGGCCTTGATCCTGGAGGAAACAAATTTGACAAGGAGGTTAAAAATGCAAGGCCCAAAGACGAGTAAAAGTAGGATGGCTGTCACAGGGCCTAGAAAGGGGAGGAGGCCAGATATCCATTGGTTAAACATATTCCAGGGTACTGAATGTTCAAGCTCCTTCTCCTCTTTTAAATGTCTAACAATATCCTGTAATTTTTTGTGAGCTTCAGGCCTTAAGGGACATTGCCTTTGATAAGGAAAAGTGGTGGGGTCTTTTAGCCTGATTTGAACTGGATGGGCATTCTTTGTCTTTCCGAATTGTCCTTCTAAGGCCCAGACTTCAGAGTTGATTCCTTCTTCAAGTAGGGGACAATGAATGGATAATTTATTCCTTATATTCTTGTAGATAATAGCCCCAGCTTTGGCTAACATGTCCCTACCTAATAAGGGTGTTGGACTTTTGGGCGTAACAAGAAAGGCATGTGAAAAGAGCAAAGTCTCCTAATTGCAACCGAGGAGGTGAGAGTAATATCTGGTTATTAGGCTGTCCTAAGATTCCTTGAATAGTAACGGACTTTGAGGCAGTCATCTGGGGCAGGAGATTAAAACTGAGATGGCCGCGCCAGTGTCCAGGAGGAAGTCCACTTCCTGGCCCTAAATGGTCAAACTTACTTGGGGCTCTGTGAGGGTGATGGCATGAGCTGGCGCTTGCCCTGGCCACCCTCAGGCCTGTTGCTGAATCATCTGGTTGGGCTTCTGGCCCAGACGGCCTTCGTCCTCTGGGGCAGTGTGCCTTCCAGTGATTGCCTTGGCGTATTGGACGTGGGCAAGGGGGCTGTTTGTTTCTGGTTAGACAATCTTTCTTAAAGTGTCCTTGCAAACCACACTGATAACAAGCCCTACTAGGAAATTGGCTTGCTCCTCTTTTGGTTCCCTCTGAGCCACCAGGGTCTGCCTGTCTGAGGGCCATGACTAAGGCTGTAGCCTTTTTCTTATCTCGCTTTTCCCTTTTGGCCTATTCCTCTTGGTCCCTGTTATAGAACACCGAGGTTGCCAGTTTTAATAATGCCTCCAAATTTTGTTCGGGGCCTAAGGCAAACTTTTGGAGTTTTCTCCTAATGTCAGCCGCTGATTGGGTGATAAATTTATCCTTTAGAATAAGTTGGCCTTCCAGGGAGTCCGGAGTTAGGGAGGTGTGCTTTCTTAGGGCCTCCCTTAGTTTTCTAGAAAAGCAGAAGGGTTTTCCTCTTTTTCTCTGCATAATTGTGGATAACATTGAGTAGTTCATAGGCTTTTTCGTAGTCTTCCTCAACCCTTCTAAAATGCAAGTTAGCAAATGCCTGTGGCTCCAATCTGCATGATTTGAGTCAGTATCCTAATAAGGGTCTACAGTGGGTACTGTCTGTTGCCCTGTGGGGAATTTTCCCTTTTCCTCCAGAGTCATTCAATCATTTACCTGGCTAAGATACCATAAATCTCCAAATTGCTGGGCTGCTGCTAAAGCTGCCTCCTTTTCAGTAGGACTTAAGGTCTGATTAAGGAACAACATGATGTCCTTCCATGCTAGATCAAAGGACTGCCCTAACCCTTGTAAAACATCTATATAGTTAGAGGGATCATCCGAGAATTTCCCTAAATCTGCCTTTATTTGTTTTAAATCTGAGAGTGAGAAGGGCGCATGAAAGTGAATGGGCCCAAATTCTCCTCCTACTGTTTGTAAGGGACATAGTTTGGGTGCCTGGCTTGTGGAGTTTGTGTTCTCTTTCTGGGGTGCCTTTAACACTTTGGTGGGGCTGGATGGAGGAGAGTCAGTGGGGGAGGAGAGTGGGGCTGAGGGAAGAGGCCCTGAGTATGGAGGTAACTGTGGGCCTCTGTCATTTGGGCAAAGCTTGCAGGCTTGGCACAGGGCAGTATTGTCATGAAAGGCAAAGAAAGCCTGTACATAAGGAACTTCACTCCATTTACCTTCCTGTTTACAGAAAAGAGCTAGTTGTAGAAGGATGTTATAATTAATACTTCCCTCAGGGGACCAAGTTTCTCCATTTTGTAAGGAATACTGTGGCCAGGCAGTGGTACAGAAGAAAATTAGCCACTTCTTTGTTAAGGTTTCAGGGTCAAATTTGTCCCAGTAATTCAGGATACATCTTAAGGGAGTGTCCGG
This sequence comes from Papio anubis, assembly GCF_008728515.1. Classification (NCBI taxonomy): domain Eukaryota; kingdom Metazoa; phylum Chordata; class Mammalia; order Primates; family Cercopithecidae; genus Papio; species Papio anubis. Next base: position 50,905,653 of record NC_044987.1, on the reverse strand, counting down.
TTTGGAAGGTGTGGTGCTTATCCGGAATTTTAAACACAGGGATGTCCGCACCCTGGTTAGTCCTGGGACTCGTCTTCCCTAAGGGCATCCCATAAGGGTCAGGTCCAATTGTGTTCAAAGCTCATGGTCCCTTTTCCTGAGCTCTTCATCTACCGGATTTAACCATGCTTACCGGTGGGATGGAAACTTCCCTTGCCTCTGCCATGCACCTGTTGACCACTAAATGGGGCACAAGGACTGTTGGATTTATTGTGGTCCTACACGCGCCCTACCTGTTCCAGGTGGCAAGGCCTGGGTCTGGGGACACTCACTGATGTTTCTGTAATGCTAAGCGGCCCACCTATGTGGTCCTGGCTATAAAACTGTCCTTCAAGGAGAAATCTCTGACTTAGTGACAGGAGGTGCATATGCTAAGCTTGGGGCAGGATGGATGTGTCCTCCTTCCAGCTGGGCCGAGAGAACAGCTGCTGTAATTTTAGCCTTCTGTCCCCACTTGCCATCAAAGGAGTAAGCCCCCCTCTCAAGGTGGTACCAGTATCCTGTGTCCCAAATGACTGTATTTTCTTCCCTCCAATACCAATTATTGAATGGTTGAAACAACAATGGCTTTAAGACCTGTGCCTATGCACCAGATTGTACTTGAGAGGCCCCAAGAAAGGGGTAAGTTTATCTGGGGAGCAATGGAGGAAATGTCCTAAGGCTTTTCTACTATCCACATGAAAATTACAGACCTGTCTTTAAATTGTCCTGATGTGGGGGACCATACACTATGGTGGGGAACTGGCCCTTCAAAATGGCCATGAAATGGCGACACTTGCCTAAACCCTGGAGGGCACCATGAACAGGGATCTTCTGGGCACCACCCCAAGAATTCAAGACTTCTAAATAGGGAATCTTGATCCTGCCTAGGGGGAATAACCTTACTTGTAAGATGAGGAAAGAAGTCTAGCCGGCAGACATTAGGACCCAGGAGGCAGGAGACAGATGTGGCTGTCTCACGCTCAGTAACCCGTGCAGGGAGAGATTCTTGTGGGACCATGGTCTCAACCAGGATATCTAGGAGACTAAGACGTCCACTGAGCACTCCTGGGTGTACTTTGGGACCACCACGGAAAGCGAAAGAATTGGAACTGGTTCCAGGCCAACCAACGCTCCCAACCCCAAAGGGGTGGGGGTTGTTAGAGAGCCCTTTTCCAGACAGCCTGACACCCATGTCTTTAGTGTGGTGGCTGTGCTAGTTGCCTTTAAGTGGCTGACAGGTGCCCGGTTTAGCCTCTGAATTCTAAGGAAGGACAGGACGGAATAGCAAGTGAAAGAGGTCTAATTGTACTCACCACGTGACGATGTAGATGCCTTTCCTGGAGACTCCTGGCTGCCTCGCAAAATGTAACACCTAAGGTTCTTGCCTAGCCACACCAAAGAATTGGTGTGGCAGCTGACTGCGGTGAGTCATGAACCAATAGAGAGAAAAAGCTGTAGGCTTTATTGAGCAGAGTGAAAGTACGAAGATTCCACAGCATGGAAGGGGTCGTCCGGAACGGGTAGCCCTTCTGTCTTCTTTATAGTTGAAGAAGCTTTGCTGGATTCTTGGATGGCAGGGTTTTGTTTTGTTTTTTTCCTTTCAGCACTTTGAAAAGGTCCTGTTCCTTCCTGACCTGTGTGGTTTTTCTTGAGAAGTTTTTTGCCAGACAAACGGGGGCTCCTTTGTATGTTATTTGTTTCTTTATTGTTTCTGCTTTTAAGATCCTTCCTTTGTCTTTGACCTTTGAGAGTTTGATTATTATATGCCTTGGGTAGTCTTACTAGGGTTTAATCTGTTTGGTGTTCTGAGACCTTACTATTTGTGGATATTTATATTTATCTCAAGTTTCAGAAAGTTTTCTGTTATTATTTCTTTGGATAAGCTTTCTACCACTTGTCCTTGCTCACTTTCTCTTGAACACCAGTAATTCTTAGACTTGGTCTTTTGAGATAATTTTCTATTTCTGGTAGGTGATTTTCATTTCTTTCCATTTTTTTTTTATCCTATGACTGGGTATTTTCAATTAGCCTATTTTTGAACTCACTGATTCTTTCCTCTGCTTGATTCATTCTGTTATTGAGAGACTCTAATGAATTTGTTAGTTTGGCAAATATGTTTCTCAATTTTAAGAATTCTGTTTGATTTTAAAAATTATTTAAAATCTTTTTGTTAAATTTCTGTGATCAATATCTGAATTGCTTTTCTATGTTTTTTTTTTTTTTTTTTTTTTTTTTGAGATCACTAAGTTTCCTTAAAACTGCTATTTTGAATTCTTCAAGAACTCACATATTGCCATCTTGTTGGAGTCAGTCAGTGGTTTATTACTATGTCTGTTTGGGTAGGTTGTGTTTCCCTTGGATGTACATCTATGTTTTTGCATTGAGGGATTAGTTTTTCCAGTCTTCGCTGTCTGGCTTCTTTTGGTTTTTATGGGGTATGTTCATTTAGAGATTCTTTGTAATTTTCTTGTTGACTTTCTTTCTTTTTCCAGGTAGGTCTCTGCTTCCTTTTTGGCCCTAAATGGCACCTTCTGCTCAGGTTTGCCTTGACTCTAGTAAATAAATCAGAGTGTAGCCCATTCCAAACTGGGGAGGTCCCAAAAGGGATCTCAGCAGTATGGGAACGCTTGCTAGCAGTTTGTGCCGAGGGGACCTGTAGAAAGAACCCTAGTATGGTGATGCTAAACAGCCACTCTGATTTGGTGTCTCCTTTGGCTTAGTTACAGAGCAGAGTTTCCAGGACTCAGGATGGTAGTCCTACCTCTCCCCTTTGTCTCTGGCTATCCTCAGGGATATATTTGTCTTCAGGCACTCCCAGTGCTTCCTGTGGCTTGAGGCAGGGACAGGTCTTCTTCCAGGGAGCCCAAGATGATAGGGAAGCTGCTTACTTTGATCTCACTTTTTCCAGTATAAAAACTGTGAGTTGGGGGAAATTTTCATGAGCTTTGTGCTGGGCAGAATTGGGGGAGGCATGTCTTGGATATGGAAGTCCGATTCTGTTACTGTCTGCTCAGAGGTTTTTCACTTGACTGTGGCCCCAGGACCTGTCTCATCCTCATATTTGAATTCTGGGCTATTGCTAGTGATAATCTCAGTGCTGTATATTTGTTTTTGTTTTCTTTGGTAGAGTGTGAAACTAGCTTGCGTCTTCAGGACCATTTTGGAAGTAGAAACCCTCTCAAAAATTTTTATTAATTTGACATACGTTTATTGAGCACATACTATGTCTCAGTTCTTCAGGGTGCTGGAGATATTATAGCAAATAAAAGACAAAGTCCTACCTACATGTGGTGGTGAGGGGAGAGACAGATAATCATCTAAATGAATGAGCAAAATATATATTATATAGAGATATGTGTTTAGATAAATGTAAAGTAGGAAAGGCGAGTAGAGAGTATGAGAGGGGATGAAATTTGAAATAAGTCATCAAGAAAACCTTCACTGAGGAAGTTACAATTGGGTAAACACCTGAAGGAGTTAAGGAAGCGGATTTTGTGGATATCCTGGAGGAAGAACATTTCAGGTAGAGGTAACAGCAAGTGTAAATCTCCTGAGGCAGGGATGTGCATGGTGTGTTTGAGTAATAGTAAGTCAGTGTAGTTCCAACAGAAGTGAGGGGGTATTAGATGTTATGGTTGGAGAAGTAAGAGGAGCCATTAGAGGGTTTGTTTGTTTTTTCTTTCCATCTTTTCTATCTTTCTCAGTATGTTGCCCAGTCTAGACTCGAACTCCTGGGCTCAAGCAAACCTTCTGCTTCAGCTTCCTGAATACCTAGGACTATAGGCATGTGCCACCATGCCCAGCCTTATTGGAGGGTTTTGATCACAGGAGTGACATGATCTGACCTGTTGTTTAAAGGGATCATTTTGGGCTGGGCGCGTTGGCCCATGCTTGTAATCCCAGCAGTTTGGGAGGCCAAGGCGGGTGCATTGCTTGAGGCCAGGAGTTCGAGACCAGCTTGGCCAACATGGTGAAACCCCGTTTCTACTAAAAATACAAAAAATTGCTGGGTGTGGTGGCACATACCTGTAATTCCAGGTACTTGGGAGGCTGAGGCACCAGAATCGCTTGAACTCGGGAGGTGGAGGTTTCAGTGAGCCAAGATTGCGCCACTATACTCTAGCCTGTGCAACAGAGGAAGACCCTGTCTCAAAACAAAAATAAAAGAATCATTTGGCTGTTGTGTTTATAATAGACTGCAGTTGAGGGTGTGGTAGTGGCATGGGTAAGAAACAGGAGAGCAGTTGGGAACCTGATGCAATAATTCAGGCTACTATTTGGGTTGGCCAGTATAGAGGCAGCAAAGGTACTGAGAAGTAATCAGGTTCTGTGTATATTTTGAAGGAGCCAGTAAAATTTGTTGATGGATTAGATGTGGGGAGTTATGGAAAGGGGAGTCAAGGATGGCTCCAAGGCTTATGGGCCTGAACAATGTTGAGAGAACTTCCATTAACCAAGATGGGGAGACAATATAAGGAAAATGTGTGTGAGGAGGCTAAGGAGCTCAACTTTTGACATATGTTAGAAATGCCTATAAGACTTTTAAGTGTAAACGATGAGTAAGCAGTTAGAGGAATCTGCAGTTTCAGGGGGGCAGGGGTTAGTATGAAGGGCAGCTGAGGGAGGATAGATTGATATGTGCCAGCAATTTATCTTCTGGACTTCTTATCTGGGACTTCTTGTTTCACCTCAATTATACTGGCCACTTGGGCATTACCCTGCCTCTCCATAATCAAGATATGTGAATTGGGCTTATTTCCCAAGCGGTCATTTCTTAAGTGTAAAGACTGTCTTGGTCTTTGTAATCATTGCCTCGAAGCTTGTAACAACTCCAGATGCATTCCTTTTTTTTTTTCCCATAAAATTTTAGGTTATGGCTGTCCCTGAGTCTCATCCAATATACTTCTTTCAGGGATTCCTTAAAATTTCTTGTCTGTTCATAGCATTCCTGTTTGTTTCTTTAGTTTTTTATAGCTTTAAAAAATACCTTTTCTGTTATTTTCTGAAAGGCTGTAAATGATGAAGTCAGTGTATATACCTAGTCTGCATTTCAATCCATTCTTCTTGTTTATAATAAAAAGAATAAATTATTATAGAAAAGTGACAAATGCATAGTGATAAAATATTATAATATTCTTATTTGCAGTGATTGGTTTCTTCCATTTTTTCCCAAAATATTAAATTTTACTTAGTTATTTTACTTACATAATAAGCATTTTATCATGTAATTATAAACTGTATAATTGGGATTTCACTTTCTAACATAACTTTCTGGGCCTGCTCTTTGGTGACCCTCATCTGATCTCTCTAGACTCATGGTAAGTGTAACTATTGAACCATTTACTCACTGCTTTGAAGTGACTAGAAGGCTGACTGTAAAGAAATGCAGGCTGGGAAAAAGGTTTCATCTCTGCTCCTGTCATTTGGGGCAGGGATAATTATCTCCCTATGAGGAGTAGAGCTAATGTGTTATTTCTTTTTTCAAGTTATTTTAGTTTCAATTTAAAAAATAAATTCTGCCAGGCATGGTGACTCCTGCTTGTACTCCCAGCTACTTGTGAGGATGAGGTGGGGGGAATCCCTTGAGCCCAGGAGTTGGAGGCTATAGTGAGCTATGATTGTGCTACTGCACTCCAGCCTGGGTTACAGAGCAAGATCTTGTCTCTAAATACATACATACATACATACATACATACATACATACATACATACGTATTTTAAAAATATTAAATTTTTTTTTCTTTCCTCTAGTTCACTTAGCAGCCATGGAAGGCCACCTTCACTGTTTCAAATTCCTATTCAGTAGAATGAGCAGTGCGACACAAGTTTTAAAAGCTTTCAATGATAACGGAGAAAATGTATTGGATTTGGCCCAGAGGTTCTTCAAGCAGAACATTTTACAGTTTATCCAGGGGGCTGAGTATGAAGGAAAAGATTTAGAAGATCAGGAAAGTAAGTAAGTGATATGTTCTAGCATATAATGTAATGATGATGATGATGATATAATGATATACTTTCATTGATGTAGAATCAATGAAATAGGAAAAGAAGATATAAGGCAAATGTTATATATGTTATATGTAAAAATATAAACATGTTTAATATATAACATATTAAAATTTATTACATATCATTGCCAATACATTCATCCAGATTCTTTATTATAAAATACTTTAGACAAAAATGTGTAGAGGTTTGTTGCAGTGGCGCATGCTTGTAATCCCAGAACTTTGGGAGTCTGAGGTGAGTGGATTGCTTAAGCCCAGAAGTTCAAGACCAATTTGGGAAATATAGTAAAACCCTATCTCTACAAAAAATACAAAAATTAGCTGGATGTGGAGGCATGCCTGTAATCAGCTACTTGGGAGGCTGAGGTGGGAGGATGGATTGAGCCCAGGAAGTCAAGGCTACACTGAGCCTTGATTATACCTCTGCACTCCAGCCTGCATGACAAAATGAGACCCTGTCTCAAAAAAAAAAAAAAATTAACATAATGAGCAGTGAATCACTAAATTTAAGAATAAAATATAGAGGCCACGTATGGTGGCTAACACCTGTAATCCCAGCTACTTGAGAAGTTCAGGCAGGAGAATCATTTGAACCCGGGAGGTGGAGGTTGCAGTGAGCCAAGATCACGCAATTGCACTCCATCCTGGGCAACAAGAGCAAAACTCCATCTTGGAAGAAAAGAAAAGAATAAAATATAGAGTTGAAGCCCTTTGGATCTCTCTCCCTAATTACCATCACCTTTTCTTCCTCCTCAAGGGTGAACTATTATTTTAGATTTTTCGTTCCATTCTGTGGTTTTATATTTTAGTTGTGTATATGAGTTGGGGGTCTCACTATGTTTCCCAGGCTGGTCTCAAACTCCTGGCCTCAAGTGATCCTCCTTCCCCAGCCTCCCAGCAAAGCACTGGGATTACAGGCATGGGCCACTGCATCCACCCTGTGTTGTTCTTTATGTGCATTATTTTTTATTGTTGTATTGTTATTTTTATTGGTTTCTCCTTCAAGTATTTTCCATCTGTTCAATCTGCAGATATGGAACTTGCAGATATGGAGGGCCAGCTGTGCATCTATACACATACATGTGTACACACAGACACACACACACACACAACTGAAAGCACCTAACCTTATCCCTAGCATATAGTTGATGCTTAATAAAATGTCTTTAATGATAGTAACTACATAAACTGAGTCCTTACTAAAAATGCCAGACATGGTAGTAAGCACTTGCAAGGATTGCATTGTTTTGTCTTTTTTAAAAATAAGATCTTCTTGATACTTGGATACCAAAGAATTGCATAATTTTACCCTCTCAACAAATCTGAAATGTGACTTTTCTCATTTTTACACATGGAAATAAACAATCTAGAATAGCCAAAGAATATTTTTAAAATAACAAAGTTGGAAGGACTTAACACTACTTGATTTTAAGACTTACTATATTGCTACAGTAATCAAGGCAGTGTGTAGTAATGGCAAACAGACATACAGATCAGTAAGACAGAATACAACAAAGACCAGTAAGCGTACGGCATGATGGTGCATCCCTGTAATCCTAGCTACCTGGGAGGCTGAGGCGGGAGGATTGCTTGAGCCTAGGAGTTCAAGGTTACAGTGAGCTGTGACCACACCTCAGTGACAAAGTGAGACCCTATCTCTAAACAAAACAAAGCAGTGTGACAACTATTTACATAGCATTTCTATTGTATTAGGTATTGTGAGTAACGTAGAGATTATTTAAAGTATATGGGAGGGAGGATGTGCATAGGTTATCTGCAAATATACCATTTTATATAAGGGACTTGGACATCCACAGATTTTGGTATCTTTGGGGGGTCCTAGAACCCTTAGGATTCCAAGGGATGACTCTATATGTATGTGCACATACACACTTCTTATCTGCTTCTAGTCTATTTTGCTGTCTTCACTGTCTTGCAAGTAGAGAAGGAGCGGTCTGTGCAACCAGGTTCAAGCGATTCTCCTGCCTCAGCCTCCTGAGTAGCTGTAATTACAGGCATGAGCCACCACACCCAGCTAATTTTTGTATTTTTAGTAGAGACAGGGTTTCACCATGTTGGCCAGGCTGGTCTCGAACTCCTGACCTCAAATGATTCACTCACCTCAGCCTCCGAAAGTGCTGGGATTACAGGCATGAGCCACCATGCCCAGCTTCCAAGTGTGTCTTTATACAAAGGGTTTTAAATGACCATCCTCTGTGTTTTGTGGTGATATGAGAGAGAAAGAGAATGTGGCTAAAAATTGTCCTGGTACAATACTTCTGGCATGTTTGAAGTCCTGAGGGGAAAAAGAGTAGAATGATTAGTAATAATCTTATTTGATAATTCTCTTTTTACTGCTAGTCATCAACTGAACTCATTCCATTACAACAGCCTTTTATTTGAGAAAATATTGAAACCTGAAATATATGACAGCTTAAGACAGGGAAAAGAATAAACTCTGATATTTATTGAAATGCTGAATTTTTTTATTCATAGCTTTAGCATTTCCAGGTCATGTGGCTGCCTTTAAGGGTGATTTGGGGATGCTTAAGAAGTTAGTAGAAGATGGAGTAATCAATATTAATGAGCGTGCTGATAATGGATCAACTCCTATGCATAAAGGTGAGTTATGATTTCTCCTTTCAGTTTGGATACAATAGCTGCTGAGTTATTAATCTTTTAAAGTAAATATCAATCAGAAACACATGAAACATAAAACTTTTTTCTGATGCCCTAGCAGATATCAGTCTACCTTGTGTGGTATATAGAATGCCTAATTCTCTATTCAAGTGTAATGTTTCTTTTATGATGCCAGATATTCATGCATTATCTTATTCAAGGGTAATTCCAATAAAATTTCTATAGCGACATTGTTATGTTAGTTAAATGTGAAATGTACTGCTAGAGAAGTTTCTTAGGATAACATTTTTTAAATGACCTTTTAATTAATACTAAAATAGAAATCATCCCTCTCTCTCTCTTCTCTTTTTTTTTTTTTTTCGCAGACTGGGTCTTGTTCTGTCACCCAGGCTTGGAGTGCAGGTGGAGACCTCCTGGGCTCAAGTCATCCTCCCACCTCAGTCTCCTGAGTAGCTGGGATTATAGGCATGTGCCACCACACCAGGCTAATTTTTTTGTCTTTTTAATAGTGATGGGGTTTCACCATGTTGGCCAGGCTGGTCTTGAACTCCTGGCCTCAAATGATCCACTTGCCTTGGCCTCCCAAAGTGCAGGATTACAGGCGTGAGCCTGGCCTGATGGCAGGTGATTCTTACTAAACTCTTAGAGTAAAATGATAGTAGGCTTATTAATATAATCATGTGTTTAAATTGGACTTTATTTCACAAATTAACTTCTGGCAGTCCTCAGATCATATATTATGTTCCCATTGGTTAGGTTTTTAGCTTACATTGTTTAATCCATAATGTATCTCAAAGTATAGAATCTAAGCACTATGTGTAACAATAGTTTTATAAGCAGGGGAAATGGGAAGAGATGGGATGCAGAGGATGTTTTCTCCTACACAGAAAGAGTCCACAGATTGGTGAGCTCTGTGCCCTATGTTTGGAATATCTCACTCCATCCATTTCTGCTGGTCATCCAGGAGTTAAACTCTCTACTGTGAGATATGTGTATGGGGAGGAGGCTTTCTACTGGTGTACATAAAGTTTTTTTTTTTTTAAATTATTATTATACTTTAAGTTCTAGGCATGGCATAACTCTGTCATGGTTAGAGACAGAGGTTTGTACCATGTTGGTGTGCTGCACCCATCAACTTCACAGCACCCATCAGACCCGCCAGCAACCCATCAACTCGCCATTTACTCAGGTATAACTCCCAATGCAATCCCCTCCCTCCCTGCCCCCTGCCCTCCCATGATAGGCCCCCGGGATGTGATGTTCCCTTCCCAGCCAGTCCAAGTGATCTCATTGTCTGATAGTTCCCACCCATGAGTGACAACATGTGTTTGGTTTTCTGTTCTGCAAGTGAGTAGTTTGCTGAGAATGATGGTTTCCAGCTGCATCCATGTCCCTGGCCACAGCGACACAAACCGTCCTCCCTTTTTTTATGGCTGCATAGTATTCCATGGTGTATATGTGCTACATTTTCTTAATCTTAGTCTGTCACTGATGGATATTTGCTGATTCCATTCTTTGCAAAACACGTGACATGTTTGCTGCAGTAAACAACGTAGTACGTGTCTCTATGGCAAGCAGCCGACGATAATCTCTTTGGGTATATAATGCAATGGGATGGTTGGTCATGGGGTGGTACTTCTAGTTCTAGATCCTGAGGAATCAGCTTATACTGTTTTCCTCTATAATGGTTGAATCCATTTACAGTCCTAACTAAATGAAAGTGTAAAAAGTGTTCCTATTTCTCCTACATCCTCTCCAGCACCTGTTGTTTCCTTGACTTTCAATGATTGCCTTTCTAACTGGTGAGATATCCGCTGATGGTTTTTTGATGCGTAGTTCTGATGGCTTAGATGATGAGTGATTTTTGTGGTTCGGTTGGCTGTGGCGATTGTTCAGTTCCATCAGCCCCGCCCGTTCGAATTTCACCGGGAGTATCGAAGTCCTTTGCCGGAATTGAAACCGGCGTTTCTTCCCAGCCCTCGCCCGTTCACCTTTGACGGTAGCGCCGGTTTTGTTCGAGTCCGGTTTCACCGTTTTGCCGCCGGTTCGCCTGGCAAATCGAATACTTTGTGTTTCTTAAGTTCCTTTCATCCGGTCCAGTTCAAGTTCCCATCCATCTGGAATGAAGAACCCAGCTTCCAGTCTCGCCGTCCACCGGTTAGGGGAATCCTTTTCCATTTCTTTGTTTTTAGGTTTGTCAAAGATCAGATGGCTGTAGATGTGTGGTATTTATTTCTGAGCGGACTCTGTTCTGTCCTGCATTTCGGTCTGTATTCCTTGCTCTTGGTATCAGCATCTGGCGCTGTTTTGGTTACTGTAGCCTTGTAGTATAGTTCTGATAACAGTAGCATGATGCCTCCAGCTTTGTTCTTTTGACTTAGGATTGTCTCGGTACCGCGGCTCCTTTTTTTGGTCTCCATATGAACTTTAAAGCAGTTTTTCCTAATTCTGTGAAGAAACTCATTGGTAGCTTGATGGGACATGCATTGAATCCATAAATTACTTTGAAGGTAGCTATTTTCTATTTCTAAGATATTGATTCTTCCCTATCCATGAGCATTGGTGTGTTCTTCCCATTTGTGTCCTTCTTTTATTCTACCTTCGAAATAGTGGTTTCCAGTAGTTCCTTCCTTTGAAGAGGTCCCTCTTACATCCCTTTGTAAGCTGGATCTTGTGCATTTTATTCTCTTTGGAGGCAAATTCAGAATGGAAGTCTATTCATGATTTGGCTCTCTGTTTAATCTGTTACTGGTGCATAAGAATACTGCATTTTAAAATTGATTTTGTATCCGAGATTTTACAGTTTTCTGTTTTATCTTCAGCTTTGGCGAGATTTTGGGCTAGATGATGGGGTTTCTAAAATAATACAATCATGTCATCTGCAAAAGAGGGACAATTTGACTTCTTCTTTCCTAACTGAATAGCCTTTTATTTCTTTCTCTCTTGCCTGACTGCCCCAGCTGTGAACTTCCAGCACTATGCTGAATAGGAGGGTGAGAGGGCATCCCCTGGTCTGTGCCAGGCTTTTCAGCTGTGAATTTTTCCAGCTCTTGCCCATTCAGTATGATATTGGCTGTGGGTTTGTCATAAATAGCTCTTTATTATTTTGAGATACATTCCATCAATACCGGACTTTATTGAGCGAAAGCATGTAACACTTTTGTCAAAGGCCTTTTCTTTTCTGCATCTATTGAGGATAGCCAGTCATGTGGTTTTTGTCTTTGTTTCGTTAATAGTGCTGGATTATGTTTATTGATTTGTGTAGTTGAACTAGCCTTTGCATCCTTAGGGATGTAGCTTTCCACTTTGATCAAGTGGATAAGCTTTTGATGCTGCTGATCAGGTTTGCCAGTATTTTATTGAAGATTTTTGCATTGATGTTCATCAGGGATATTGGTCTAAAATTTCTCTTTTTTGTTGTGTCTCTGCCAGGTTTTGGTATCAAGATGATGTTGGCCTCATAAAATGAGTGCTAGGGAGGATTCTCTTTTCTATTGATTGGAATAGCTCAGAAGGAATGGTACTTTAGCTCCTCCTTTGTACCTCTGGTAGAATTCAGCTGTGAATCCAGCTCTGTCCTGACTTTTTGGTTGGTAGGGCTATTAATCACTGCCTCAGTTTCAGAGCCTGGATATTGGTCTATTCAGGATTCAGCTTCCTGGTTCTAGTCTTGGGACAGTGTATGTCCAGGAAGCATTCCATTTCTAGATTTCTAGCTTATTTGCATAGAGGTGCTTGCAGTATTCTCTAGATGGTAGCTCTTGTATTTCTGTGGGGTTTGGTGGGTGATATCCCCTTTACTAGCTTTACAGGCCTATTTGATTCTTCTCTTTTCTTTCTTATTAGTTCCTACATGTCTATCAATTTTGTTGATCTTTTCAAAACCAGCCTGGATTCATTGATTTTTGGAGGGTTTTTGTGTCTCTGTTTCCTTCTGGGGTTCCCTGTCGATCTTTATTTCTCTCTCTTAGTTCTCTGCTATTTTGAATGTGTTTGCTCTGCTTCCTAGTTCTTTTAATCAGATGTTAGATGTCAATTTTAGATCTCTTCTTGTATTTCTCTCTCTGTGTGACATTTAGTGCTATAAATCTCTACACTGTTTTAAATGTGTCCCCAGGAGATTTGTATTGCTGTACTTTGTTCCTCATTGGTTTCAAAGAACATCTTTATTTCAGCCCTTCATTCTCGTGGATGTACCCAGTAGTCATTCAGGAGCAGGCTATTGAAGTTTCCATGTAGTTGAGCGGTTTTGATTGGAGTTTCTTAGTCCTGAGTTCTAGCTCTGATTTTCTGCACTGCGGTCTGGAGGAGGACAGTTTGTTATACTCCTGTGCCATTTGCTGAGGAGTGCTTTCTTACTTCCAATTATGGGTCAATTTTGGAATGGGTGTGATGTGGTGCTGGGGCATCCTTGGGTTGACGGGGTGAGAGAGTTCCAGTAGATAGTTCATTAGGTCTCGCTTCTTGGTGTAGAGATGAGTTCAATTCCCTGGATATCCTTGTTAATTTCTCTGTCTTGTTGGATCTGTCAATGTTGACAGGGTGGTTGAAGCAAGCGTCTCCCATTGATATTGTATGGAGTCTAAGTCTCTCTCTCTTTGTAAGTCTCTAAGGACTTGCTTTTATGTGAATCTGGGTGCTCCTAAATAAGTGTTATATATTTAGGATAGTTAGCTTCCTTTCCCTTGAATTGATTCCTTACTACTATGTAATGGCTTCTTTTTGTCTCTTTTGATCTTTGATGGTTTAAAGTCTGTTTTATCAGAGACTAGTATTGTAACTCCCGCTTTTTTGTTCTCCATTTGTTTGTAGGATCTTTCCCTCCATCCCTTTATTCTTGAGCTCATGTATGTCTCTGCATGAGATGGGTCTTCCTGAAGTCATGGTAAAACTGATGGGTCTTGACTCTTTTCCAGTTTGCCAGTCTGTGTCTTTTAATTGGAGCATTTAGTCCATTTACATTTAAGGTTAATATTGTTATGTGTGAACTTGATCCTGACATTATGATATTAACTGGTTATTTTGCTCGTTAGTTGATGCAGTTTCTTCCTAGCCTCGATGGTCTTTACATTTTGTCATGTTTTTGCAATGGCTGGTACCGGTTGTTCCTTTCCATGTTTAGTGCTTCCTTCAGGGTCTCTTGTAAGGCAGGCCTGGTGGTGACAAAATCTCTCAGCATTTGCTTATCTGTAAAGGATTTTATTTCTCCTTCACTTATGAAACTTAGTTTGGCTGGATATGAAATTCTGGGTTGAAAAGTCTTTTCTTTAAGAATGTTGAATATTGGCCCCCACTCTCTTCTGGCTTGTAGAGTATCTGCCGAGAGATCTGCTGTTAGTCTGATGGGCTTCCCTTTGTAGGTAACCCGACCTTTATCTCTGGCTGCCCTTAAAATTTTTTCCTTCATTTCAACTTTGGTGAATCTGGCAATTATGTGTCTTGGGGTTGCTCTTCTCGAGGAGTATCTTTGTGGCGTTCTCTGTATTTCCTGAATTTGAATGTTGGCCTGCCCTAGTAGGTTGGGGAAGTTCTCCTGGATGATATCCTGAAGAGTGTTTTCCAACTTTGTTCCATTTTCCCCCTCACTTTCAGGCACCCGAATCAGACACTTTCAGGCACCCGAATCAGGCACCCGAATCAGACGTACATAATCCCATACTTCTTGCAGGCTTTGTTCATTTCTTTTTCTTCTTTTTTCTTTAGATTTTTCTTCTCGCTTCATTTCATTCATTTGATCCTCAATTGCTGATACTCTTTCTTCCAGTTGATCCAATTCGGTTGCTGACTTGTGTGCATTTGTCAGTATTTCTAAGTGACATGGTTTTCATCTCTGTCAGTTGTTTATGGCCTTCTCTGCATTAATTATTCTAGTTATCAATTCTTCCACTCTTTAGGTTTTTTGTTTTCTTTTGCAGCTGGGTATGTAATTCCTCCTTTAGCTCTGAGAGTTTGATGGACTGACCTTCTTCTCTTATCACTCGTCAAGTCATTCTCCATCCAGCTTTGATCCGTTGCTGCTTGATGAATAGCGTTCCTTTGCAGGGGAGATGCTCTTATTTTTTGAATTTCAGCTTTTCTGCCCAGCACTCTTTGGGACATCATGGTCATGGTGTTGGTTTTAGTGTGGAGTGTCCTCCCTGTTGTTAGTTTTCCTTCTAACAGTCAGGATGACCTCAGCTGTAAGTCTGTTGGAATTGCTTGAGTCCCTCAGACCCTGTTTGCCTGGAGTATCAGCAGCAGAGGCTGCAGAAGATAGAATATTGCTGAACAGTGGAGTGTACCTGTCTATTCTTACTTTAGAGCTTCCTCTCAGGGGTGTACTCCACCCGTGTGAGGTGTGGGGTGTCAGTCTGCCCTAGTGGGGATGCTCAGATTAGGCTACTCGGTCCAGGGACCCACTTGAACCATGAGCAGATCTGTTAGTTCTCAGATCTCAACCTCCATTTGGAGATCCACTGCCTCTCTTCAAGCTGTCAGACACAGTCATTTCAGGCTGGGGTTTCTGCTGCCTTTTGTTGTTGTTGTTGTTGTTTTTAGCTGTGCCCTGTCCCCAGGGTGGAGTCTACAGACACAGGCAGGCCTACTTGAGCTGCTGTAGGCTCCCACCCAGTTCGAGCTTCCCAGCGGCTTTGTTTACTTACCCACTTAAGCCTCCAGCGGGGCAGGTGCCTCCCCAGCCTGGCTGCTGCCTTGAGTTAGATGGCAGACTGCTGTACTGTAATGAGGGAGGCTCTCTGGGCATGGGACCCTCTGTGGGTGTGGATATAATCTCCTGGTGTGCCCGTTTCCCTAGACCCTTGGTAAAAGCAGTATTAGGGTGGGAGTTACCCTGGCCCACCGGGTGTTGTGTGTCTCCAGTTCCCTGGCTGGGAAAGGGATTCCCTTCCCCTTGTGCTTCCCAGGTGGTGATGCCTCGCCCACTGCTTCAGCTTCTGTCACTGTGGTGGGCTGCAGCAGCTGTCCGCGCCACGGCACTCCCTAGTGAGATGAACCCAGTACCTCAGTTGAGAATGCGAAATCACCTGTCTTCTGTGTTGCTGGCTGGTAGCTGGAGACTGGAGCTGTTCCTATTCGGCCATCTTGCTCCGCCCCCAAGTTTTTTTTTTTTTTAATGTGGTTTCTTGGAGCAAAACCCCTGTATGAGTTTACTAGGGCTGATATAACAAAATGCTGCAGACTGGATGGCTTAAACAACATAAATTTATTTTCTCAGAATTCTGGAGGCTGGAAGTCTGAGATGAAGGTGGCAGCAGGTTTGGTTTCTTTTGAGGCTTCTCTCTTTGGCTTATAGAAGGCCTGCTGCCTTCTTGCTATACCCTCACATAGTCTTTCCTCTGTGCATGACCATATTTGTGTCCTGATCTCCTCCTCTTGTAAGTAAATTAGTCAAATTGGATTAGGGCCCACCTACATCACCTTATTTTTCCTTAGTTACCACTTTAAAGGCCCTGTCTCCAAATACAGTTGCATTCTGAGGTACTGGAGTTTAGGACTTCAACATATGAATTTTGAGGGGAACACAATTCCTCCTATAACACATCCATTTTACAGTCCCCATTGCATATCCTAGATATGTTTTTGATTGCTAATGTGTGTGTGGGAGTGTCATTTAGACACAGTAGCAAAAGATAGGCTCACTCATGGTGCTCATAGTGCATCTTTGTGGGGACAGTAAATTAAATTTCATTGATGGCTAGTTTTTAGCCTGTCCTAGTCATTTCTTCACCACTTGAACTGAGAGAGAAATGAGGAATCTGGAAGCAGGTTCTAAAGAGACTGTTCTACAACAACAAGGTGTTTTTAATATAGATATTGGAAGGTGGGAAGGTGAACGTGATGAGGAGCCAAAAGAGTTTACTTTTCACCCTCTCTTCATGAGTCCATCCATCAAGTATACCCACGGCTAGAAGTGGATCAGATGGTGTGGTGGAGGGGGATTATAAGTCACTACAGCTGGAAAAGGGCATTGTTGGGGGACATTTATCGTTTTTTCTTTTTAAATTTTGTGGGTACATAGTAGGTGTATATATTTATGGGGTATGTGAGATGTTTTGATACAGACGTGGAACGTGAAATAGTCACATCACGGAGAATGGGGTATCCATCCCCTCAAGCATTTATCCTTTGTGTTATAAACAATCCAGTTACCTTCTTTTAGTTATTTAAAAATGTATAATTAAGTTATTATTGACTATAGTCACCCTGTTGTGCTATCAGATAGTCTCGCTCTGTTGCCCAGGCTTGAGTGCAATGGGGCGATCACGACTCACTGCAGTTTTGACCTCCTGGGCTCAGGGGATCCTCTCACTTCAGCATCCTGAGTAGCTGGGACTACAGGCACATGCTACTATGCCTGGCTAATTTCTTGTATTGTTTGTAGAGACAGGGTTTTGCCATGTTGCCCAGGCTGTCCTCGAACTCCTGACTCAAGCGATCCACCTGCCTTGGTCTTCCAGAGTGCTAGGATTACAGGCATGAGCCACTACATGCAGTCCCATGCTTTCTATTTTTTGGTACCCTTTAACCATCCCTACCTCCCTCTGACTCCCCTACTACCTTTCCCAGTCTCTGGTAACCATCCTTCTACTCTTTATGTCCATGAGATCAATTGTTTTGCTTTTTAGATCCCACAAATAGCTGAGAACATGCAAAGTTTGTCTTTGTGTGCCTGACTTATTTCACTTAACATGATGATCTCCAGTTCTATCCATGTTGTTGTTTGAGACAGAGTCTCGCTCTCTCGCCCAGGCTGGAGTGCAGTGGCGCAATTTCGGCTCACTGCAACCTCTGTCTCCTGGATTCAAGCAATTCTTCTGCCTCAGCCTTCTGAGTAGCTGGGACTACAGGGGTGTGCCACCACGCCCTGCTAATTTTTTGTATTTTCAGTAGAGACAAGATTTTATCATGTTAGCCAGGATGGTCTTGTTTCCCTGACCTCGTGATCCGCCTGCCTCGGCCTCCCAAAGTGCTGGTATTATAGGTGTGAAACACTGCACCCGGCTAATCTTAGTCTTTTTTTTTTTTTATGGCGGATTAGTACTCCATTGTGTATATGTACCACATTTCTTTATCCATTTATCTGTTGGTGGACACTTAGATTGTTTCCAAATCTTCCAAATCTTAGCTATTGTGAACAGTGCTGCAACAAACATAGGAGTGAAGGTGATATACTGATTTCCTTTCTTTTGGGCATATACCCGGCAGTGGGATAGCTGGATTGTGTGGTAGCTCTATTTTTAGTTTTTTGAGGAACCTCCAAACTGTTCTTCATGGTGGCTGTACAAATTTACATTCTCACCAACAGTGTACGAGGGTTCCCTTTTCTCCACATCCTCACCAGCGTTTGTTATTGCCTGCCTTTTGGATATAAGTCATTTTAACTGGGGGGGAGATGATATCTTATTTGTAGTTTCGATTTCATTTCTTTGATGATCCATGATGCTGAGTACCTTTTCATGTGTCTGTTTGCCATTTGCATGTCTTCTTTTAGAAATGTCTGTTCAGATCTTTTGCTCATTTAAAAATCAGATTATTGGTCTGGGCACGGTGGCTCATGCCTATAATCCCAGCACTTTGGGAGGCCGAGGCGGGCGGATGATGAGGTCAGGAGGTCAAGACCATCCTGGCTAACACGGTGAAACCCTGTCTCTACTAAAAATACAAAAAATTAGCCGGGCGTGGTGGCGGGTGCCTATAGTCCCAGCTACTTGGGAGGCTGAGACAGGAGAATGACGTGAACCCGGGAGGTGGAGCTTGCAGTGAGCCAAGATCTCGCCACTGCACTCCAGCCTGGGTGACAGAGCGAGACTCTGTAACAACAACAACAACAACAACAACAACAACAAACAATCAGATTGTTAGAGTTTTTCCTATTGAGTTGAGTTTCTTATGTATTTTGGTTATTAATCCTTTGTTGGATGGGTAGTTTGCAGATATTTTCTCCCATTCTGTGGGTTATCTCTTCACTTTGTGGGTTGATTGTTTCCTTTGCAGTGCAGAAGCTTTTTAACTTGATGTGATCCCATTTGTCCATGTTTGCTTTGGTTGCCTGTGCTTGTGGGGTGTTGCTCAAAACTCTCCAGACCAATGTCCTGGAGAGTTTCCCCAATGTTTTCTTTTAGTAGTTTCATAGTTTGAGGTCCTAGATTTAAGTCTTTATTCCATTTTGACTTGATTTTTGTATCTGGTGAGAGATAGGGGTCTGGTTTTTTTCTTCTGCATATGGATATCCAGTTTTTTTCCAGCACCATTTATTGAAGAGACTTTCTTTTTCCCAGTGTATGTTCTTGGCATCTTTGTCAAAAATGAGTTCACTGTAGGTGTGTTTGTTTCTGGGTTTTCTATTCTGTTCCATTGGTTTATGTGTCTGTTTTTATGCCAGTATCATGCTGTTTGGTTACTATAGCTCTATAGTATAATTTGAAATCAGGTAATGTGATTCCTTCAGTTTTGTTCTTTTTGCTTAAGATAGCTTTGGCTATTCTGGGTCTTTTGTGGTTCCATATAAATTTTAGGTTTTTTTTTTTTTTTTTTTTCTATTTCTGTGCAGAATATCATTGGTATTTTGATAGGGATTGCAATGAATCTGTAGATTGTTTTGAATAGTATGGACATTTTAACAATATTGATTCTTCCAGTCCATGAACATGGAATATCTTTCCATTTTTTGATACCCTCTTCAGTTTCTTTCATCAATGTTTTATAGTTTTCACTATATAAATCCCTTACTTCTTTGGTTAATTCCTAGGTATTTAATTTTATTTATGGCTATTATAAATGGGATTACTTTTTTGATTTCTTTTTTGGATTGTTCAGTGTTGGCATATAGAAATGCTACTGATTTTTGTATGTTGATTTCAACTTTACTAAATTTGCTTATCAATTCTAATAGGTCTTTTTGTGTGGGGTCTTTAGGTTTTTCCAAGTATAAGGTTATATCATTAGTAAACAGGGATAATTTGACTTCTTCCATTCCAATTTGGATGCCCTTTGTTTCTTTCTCTTGTCTGATTGCTCTAGCTGGGACTTCCAGTACTGTTTTGAATAATAGAAAGTGGGCATCCTTGTGTTCCAGGTCTTAAAGGAAGGGCTTTCATATTCAGTAGTATACTAGCTGTAGGTCTGTCATATATGACTTTTATTATGGTGAGGTATGTCCCTTCTACACCCAGTTTTTGAGGGTTTTTATTAAGAAGGGATGTTGAATTTTGTCAGGTGCTTTTATCAGCATCAGTTGAAATGATCATATGGTTTCTGTTCTTCATTCTATCGGTATGTATCATATTGATTGATTTGCATATGTTGAATCATCTGTGCATCGCGGGATAAATCTTGCTTGGTGATGATGAAATGATCTTTCTAATGTATTGTTGGATTTGGTTTGCTAGTATTTTGTTGATGATTTTTGCATCAATATTCATCAGATATATTGGCTTGTAGTTTTATTTTTTGATGTGTCTTTGTCTGGTTTTGGAGTCTGGGTAATATTGGCCTTGTAGAATGGGTTTGGAAGTATTCCTTTCCCTTATATTTTTCAGAATAGTTTGAGTAGGATTGGTATTAGTTCTTCTTTAAATGTTTGATAGAATTCAGCAGTGAAGCCATCAGGTTCTTGGCTTTTTTTTTTTTTTTTACTGGGAGACTTTCTATTATGGCTTTGATATCATTACTCATTATTGGTCTGTTCAAGTTTTGGGTTTCTTCCCGGTTCAATCTTGGTAGGTCGGATGTGTCTAAGAATTTATTTCTTCTAGATTTTCCAATTTATTGGTATATAGTTACTCAGAGTAGCCACTAATGAGCCATTGAATTTCTGCAGTATCAGTTGTAATATCTAATTTTCATTTCTGATTTTATTTGTTTGGATCTTCTCTCTTTTTTTCTTAGTTAGTCTGGATAAAGGTTTGTCAGTTTTGTTTAACTCTTCAAAAAAATACTCAGCTGTTTCATTGATCTTTTGCATTGTTTTCTTCATTTTAATTTCATTTATTTCTGCTCTGATCTTTATTGTTTCTTTTCTTTTACTAATTTTGGGTTTGGCTTACTCTTGGTATTCTTGTTAAGATGCATCATTAGATTTTTTGTTTGTTTGTTTTGAGATGGAGTCTCACTGTGTCACCCATGCTGGAATGCAGTGGTGCGATCTTGGCTCAGTACAACCTCCACCTCCCAGGTTCAAGCAATTCCCCTGACTCAGCCTCCCGAGTAGCTGGGATTACAGGCACACACCACCATGCCCGACTAATTTTTGTGTTTTTAGTAGAGACAGGGTTTCACCATGTTGGCCAGGCTGCTCTCGAACTCCTGACCTCAGGTGATCCACCTGCTTCGGCCTCCCAAAGTGCTGGGATTATAGGCATGAGCCACAGTGCCTGGCCTCATTAGATTTTTTATTTGAAGTTTTTTCTCTTTTTTGATGTAGGCGCTTAAAACTACAATATTGCCTCTTAGTACTGCTTTTGCTGTATCTCATAGGTTTTTGTATGTTGTATTTCCATTATCATGTGTTTCAAGAAATTTTTCAACTTCCTTCTTAATTTTTTCATTGATCCTCCAGTCATTCAGAAGTACATTAAGACATTAGCCTTTTCTTGGGTACCATCTGTATGTTTATACTGTACTAAAATTGGTCATATAAAAGTTGATATCTGTTTATAATTTAATTCATGTTTCTCACATTTTGTCAGACTGCCTTTTCCTTTAGTTTTAATTGCATTTAGGAGATAAGCTGTGGTATTTATTATTGAGGCATTCTTCTTAGTTATTTAATAATTGTTTAGATCTATGACTTCCCCTTTTTAAACTTGCTCTTAAATCATAATTATTTCAAGTCATTTCTTAAAAATTTCTAACACCTGTATAATTTTGTCTTGTTCCTTATAAAACATTGGTCAAATTAGTCAACATATCCTAATCAATATTCAGTAAAAATCTTAGGTAAATCCTTTTATTGCATTTCATTGTAGATATATAACTTAACCTCCCTCCCTCCTGTTTTTAAACATTTCCCATGTGATAAAATGAAATGTTGGGCTAAATTCATTCTGTCTTGTAAAATTCAGCATTATCCATGCTCATAAATATGATTTTGTGACTCTTAATGACAGAAAGATCAATATGTTGCCATTTTTGTCTAAAGTGGGGTTATTAATAGAAGTCTGAGAAATTGTGAAGTTTCTGTGTTAGTGGGTTAGATAGGCTGTAGGAGAGAGAGAAGCCCCAGACTCTGTGGGAAAGAGAGAAGCCCCAGACTCTGCAGAAGCCAGCCTGTAATTTGGCAGATGGCTCTGAGGCAGAGGACAACAGAACAAGAGTTCTTACAGACTTGCCAGCTGGGCTGTGGGACTGTAGTGATAGGGTTGTTTAGTCCCTTGATATTGCTCTGTGTCCTCTCTGTTGCCAGTAATGGAGGTGGGTTTGCTTTTTAAAGCACCAAATAAATACCAAAAGTTCTCGCTCTTTGATTCATTTTGCAAGGTCATGTATACATATTCAGCACCAACCACGTGCCTGTACTGTGAGCCAAAATGAGATCTGGACCTTACTGTTAAAGAGTTACATAATTATACCATAAAAGAACTAGAGATTTCTTTTAAGATAGGATGCAATTAATGGCAAAAAATAATTAGGTTGTTAAAATACATGTCATAGGAATAGGAATTGAAGGGTGAAGAAGTTGCTAAGGATCAAATTATTGAGGAACTGTTCATAGGGATTTGGTAATAATACCTGATGTTTATATACTACTTTACAGAGTGAAAAGCTCTTATCACATTTAATCCTTACTGCAGTTTTATAAAGCAGCAGTGTGCTTTGCTTATGAAATAATCATCTATGTAAAAGATGAGGAAATTGATGTTTAGAGAAGTCAGGTGGCTTGACTGAGGTTAGATATATAGCTAGTAATAGCAGAGCTGAGATTTCATTTTTTAAATGTATTCATTCACTCATCAACTCTATTTAGACATTTATTGAGGGTCTATAAGTTGCAGCCACTTGCTGTGTTCTGGGGATATGAAGATTACAGCCTTGTCCTCACATCTTATTGTTTAAAAGACTTAAACTCAAGTCTTTCTTTTAAGTCTATTCCGTTTGTTTTCTTCAGCTTCCTTGAGTTTCAAGGTGGATAAAGAAGAATAGTTACAGGTTAAATGAGCACATTGTTGAGTGATTGGCTTTAGGTGGGAAGACACATTAAGCAGAGTTGTGAAGGTGAAAATAAAGACAGCATGTGTTTTGAGGTAAAGATTTGGACAAAGGTGGTAAACAGTTGAGGTAATCAAGTGTGGTTTTACAGGCCTATAAATTTTGAGTTGTAAGAATCAGAAGAATACATATATACCATACATCTATCATATAAATATATGCTGAAGCAAGACTTTTTGAAGTCTGTGTAGGTTCTTATGGTTAGAATGTGCTCACGTTCTTGTGAAATACAAGATTGGTTAGAAGCTATTTATAGTAGGAGATAAGTGCTGGATAGTATTAGAAAAGCCTGGGTTCTAGTTTCAAACTACTTTTTACTAGCTGTGTGATTTTAAATAAATACATAAAAAAACTTTTTGAGTTTCAGCTTTTATATCCGTATGTAAAATTATCTGTATGGGGCCTGAACACAGTTGATTAAATGTTTGTCTAATGAATTAGTAAGTGAAATAGAGAAAATAATATTTGCCCAACGTACTTTTGCCAGTTACTGCAAGGATCAATACTTAGGTAAGTACTCTATAATGGTACTATCCAAAATTTTAGAAAATTGTTACTTATAACTTTTTTGTAATTCCTGTTCTTTTTCCTTTTTTTGAACAGCTGCTGGACAAGGCCACATAGAGTGTTTGCAATGGTTAATTAAAATGGGAGCAGACAGTAATATTACCAACAAAGCAGGGGAGAGACCCAGTGATGTGGCAAAGAGGTATAAATCTGTCTTCTTTACTCCTTTCTTTTGCTTTTAAACTTTTGCATATACTTTCTTGGACTCAAAAATCTCTGAAGATTTGATGGAATTTTAGAGGACTCAATCAAATATAGATGGAATGACAATTTTCAAGCTGAATTTACAGCCATCATTATATCAGCTTTTCTCTTTAAAGCAGTAATTCTCAACTGGGAGGTAATATTTTCCCCTTTTCTCATGGGAGGGGTCTTTGGAAATGCTGGGGAAGGAGACCCCCAACTGGAGGTCAGGAGACCTTCACCAACTGGAGGTCAGGTCTAGGAATGCTAAATATTCTGCAGTGCTCAGAACAGTAATGCACTATTTGTCCCATCCAAATGCCTGTAGCATTCCCTGTTAAGAAATGCTATGTGATAAAAATAAATAGCATTAATAATAGAAAAATAAATGACATGGATTTTGAAACATATTTTGCAGTTTACATCTGAATTAAATATAGCACGTATTATTAAACATAGCCAGCTCATTCAAGTTAGGTTCTCAAGAAATATTTAGTCCATCTGTTTGTTCATTTGGTTGTTTTTTCATTCAGCTTCCCATATATTTACCATGTTCCAAGTTCTGTGATTAGTGGTAGAAATACAAAGGGGAGAAGACACAGTCACTGCCCTCAAGGAGCTTACAGTATTGTGGAGAGAGAAATATGCAAATAAAATTCTTATTAATTCTAATCATTATACTGTATTACATGGTATGTGTAAGGTACACTAAGAACATAGAAAAAAGTCTTTCTGTTGGAAAGTTGTAAGGGAGAAACTTTAATACAGAGGATGGTAAAAGTTATGAAGGAAACTGCATGGGGACGGAATTTAGATAGAGGTCAAAGAAAAAAACTTTTTTTTTTGAGGAAGAAACATTTATGTTGATACTTGTAAGCATAAGTGTAAACCTAAGGAGGAGTTGTAAGATAACACCTTGTATGTTTGAAGAACTGCATGTGGAGTAGAAAGCTGGAATCTAAACTAGGAGTATGGGCTAACAATGGCAGATGAGGCTTGACAGTATGCTGTGGTCCAATCATTTGCTAAGTTGCCATGCAACTTTTGTTTGTGAGCTCATGTTCCCTACAATTTTGTTTATGGAATTTCTTTGATGCCTTGGAGTGTGGTTTTGTTGTACCATGTACCTGGGATCATTATCAACTCAAGTCTATTTTATTGGTTTAAAATGACTTTATTAAGGTATAATTGACATACAATAAAATGCATATATTTGTACGGTACAACTGATGAGTTTTGATATATGCATATCCTGTGAAACCATTACCACAATTAAGATAGTGAACATATTCATCACCCTCAAAGTCTCCTGCCACTTTATAATCTCTCTCCCTTTGACTGCTCCCACTGATCTGCTTCCTGTCACTGTAGATTAGTTTGCATTTTCTAGAGTTTTATATAAATGGAATCATACAATATATATTTATGTCTGGCTTCTTTCACTCAACATAATTATTTTGAGATTCATCTATGTGTATTAGCAGTTCATTTCCTTCTTACAGATGAGTAGAATTCCATAGTATTCCATAGTACAATTATCCACTCACAGGTTGAAGGACATCTTGATTGTAGTTCATTTCCTTCTAACAGCTGAGTAGAATTCCATAGCATTCCATAATTCGATTATCCACTCACAGGTTGAAGGGCATTTTGATTGTATCATTTTTTGGTGGTTATGAATAAAGCTGCTGTAAACATTCCTATACAGGTTTTTGTGTTAACATGTTTTTAATTGTTTGGTAAATCTATGAGTAGGATTATTGGGCCATATGCAAAGTGTATGTTTAATTTTATAACAAACTGCCAAAGTGCCTTCCAAAGTGGCCATACAGATTTGCGTTTCTAGGGGCTGGGCGCGGTGGCTCATGCCTGAAATCCCAGCACTGTGGGGGGCCAAGGCAGTGGATCACTTGAGGTGAGGAGTTTGAGACCTGTCTGGCCAACATGGTGAAACCCCATCTCTACTAAAAAAGAAAAATTCAGGCTGGGCATGGTGGCTCACGCCTGTAATCCCAGCACTTTGGGAGGCTGAGGTGGGCAGATCACCTGAGGTCGGGAGTTCGAGGTCAGCCTGACCAACATGGAGAAACTCCGTCTCTACTAAAAATACAAAATTAGCCAAGCATGGTGGTGCATGCGTGTAATCCCAGCTACTCGGGAGGCTGAGGCAGGAGAATTGCTTGAACCCAGGAGGTGGAGGTTGCCATGAGCCGAGATTGCACCACAGCCTGGGCAGCAAGAGCGAAACCCCATCTCAATAAATAAATAAATAGAATAGAATAGAATAGAATAAAATAAAATAAAAAAATTAGCTGGGTGTGGCGGCATGCACCTGTAGTCCCAGCTACTATTTGGGAGGCTAAGGCAGGAGAATTGCTTGAAGCCAGGAGGAGGAGGTTGTGGTGAGCCTAGATTGCACCACTGCACTCCAACCTGGTCCACAGAGCTAGACCCTCAAAAAAAGAAACTGGCCTGGCGCGATGGCTCACGCCTGTACTCTCAGCACTTTGGGCAGCTGAGGCGGGCGGATCTTGAGGTCAGGAGATCGAGACCATCCTGGCTAACATGGTGAAACCCCATCTCTACTAAAAATACAAAAAATTAGCTGGGCGTGGTGGCGGACACCTGTAGTCCTAGCTACTCGGGAGGCTGAGGCAGGAGAATGGCGTGAACCCAGGAGGTGGAGCTTGCAGTGAGCTGAGATCGCGCCACTGCACTCCAGCCTGGGTGACAGAGCGAGATTCCATCTCAAAAAAAAAAAAAAAAAAAATTGCATTTCTGTCAGCAATGGATGTCAGTTTCTGTTGTTCCACATTCTCACCGTCATTTGGTATTGTTAGGGTCTTTTTTTTAATTCCAGTAATGAAATAGGTATGTAGTGGTAGCTCATTGTGGTTTTAATTTGCATTTTCTAATGAAAAATGATTTTGAGCATCTTTTAAATATACATACTTGCCATCTGTATATTTTCTTCGATGAAGTGATTATTCAGATCTTTTGCCCACTTTAAAAAATTGAATTGTTTTCTTGATGTTGAGTTTTAAAGGTTCTTTGTATATTCTGGATACTAGTTCTTTCTCAGATATATGCTTTGCAAAGATTTCCCTTTCTTACCAGTTGTATCTTATTTTTTCATTCTCTTAATGTCTTTGAAGAGCAAAATTTCTTACTAATTTATCCTTTTATGGATTATGATTTTGGTGTCATATCTAAAGAAGTCTGATTAACACAAAGTCATAAAATTTTTCTTTTATGTTTTCTTTTAGAAGTTATATAGTGTTAGCTTTTATATTGGGGTCTGTGATCATTTTGAGTTAATTTTTGTATATGATACGAAGTATGAGTCCAAGTTCTTTTTTTGCATATGGATATCCAGTTCTAGACTATTTGTTTAAAAGACTATCATTTCTACACTGCCTTTGTCAAAATCAGTTCTCAATGTATGTGTGGGCTTAATTCTGAACTATTTTATCCATTGATCTATTTGTATATTTTTGTATCAACATCAAATAGGTGATTGAATACTATAGGTGTATCTGAAGTTTTCCATAATTTCTGGGCCCACATTTTTTTCCCATGCACCAAAATGCTTGGTGTGGGTGTAGTGTTATTTTAGATATAACTTTGAATCTAGCATAAAGTAAGCACTCAGTAAATGACAGTTGTGAAATTACAACCTAGTAGTAGAGATAATGAATTCTATAAACCTTACAACTTCCTGCATATGTTTATTACTATGTCTTTAATGATATGCAGTACCTGGTAGAAGGTAATGTGCGTGTTTGGTTATGTAAATATAAGAAAACAGGATTTAAGATTTTTATGTTTAGTAATTCTTCAAGTTGTAAGAAAATATATTAAAAATTCCAGTTAGAAAAATTGTGGAAAAATATGCAGGTTACATACAATCACAACAACAACTCCAAAACTAAGAGTACCTTACTGGAACCTTCATAGAGATGCAGGAAAGATTAAGGAGAATTAGAAAACATGAATGGAAAGGTCATTATTTTTTCATTAAATTTCAAAGTCATACCAAATGCTTTGGCTTGAGGAAGGGTGAAGATAGAGGGGGCTAGAGCTATATTAATAGTTAGCCCTAAAACTGAAATGAAAATGAATTATATAATCTAAATTAGGCCAAGAAAAGGCAATAACTGTAGGTAATCAAGGAGGGTGGTTCTGGGTCTTCTATTCAGTTGAGCAGCTCTGCTTGAGAGCATACCACATATTCCTTTGATATTGGATCTCCATTCCCAGTGTATCTTTGCCAGTAAAAATTATGGAATCAGTGTTTAATATGAATAATTGTCCTTAGTGTCAAGTAACTAAGTTTCTCATATAGTTGAATGTATGTCAAATTGTCACTGACCTTCAGATTTTGGCTCCTTGCCTGGTGAGTGGATTGATGGCAGAGTGTACAGAGTGTGATTCCCTAAGTTAAGTGCAAGCTGCAGTTTCAGTTTCAGGAAGATTGTGGATCTGGTTAGTTATTGATTCTTTTCTACAGGTTTGCCCATTTGGCAGCAGTGAAGCTGTTAGAGGAGCTACAGAAATATGATATAGATGATGAAAATGAAATTGATGAAAATGATGTGAAATATTTTATAAGACATGGTGTTGAGGGAAGCACTGATGCCAAGGATGATTTATGTCTGAGTGACTTGGATAAAACAGATGCCAGAAGTAAGTATGCTGCCTCTGTTGTGATTTATCCTTTCAGAAATAACATAGCCACTTTTTACCACAAGTTTGGAAACTATTCTAAAGACAAATACTGCCTACAAGTAAAATAATTTGATATTTTTGCAGGAACCAGAACTAATATAAGTTTTTGTACTAGGGTTGTTGAACATATAAAAAGTATAAGACATAACCTCTGTCCCTCAGGGGGTAGAAAGTTATATAAGAAAATACTCAAGTATTTTCTTTAGTGGATCAAGGAAACAGGGAAAGAGACATCTCAAGGATTTCCATGGTTAGTTGGCAAATGATTGTTATAGATAATAATAGCAACAAATATTTATTGTCTACTATGTGCCAGACACTGTTGTAGGTATTGAAATAATGGTGAACAATACAAAGGAACTTCATTTGAATGGTGGTAGTCAGGGGGAGGGTGATAAATAATTGATAAGAAAATAGATATATAAAGAAAATAGGGTAGAGTGGTGCTATAGATAAGAAAGTCATTAGGCCTCTCTGAGGTGGTGATGTTTGAGCAGAGACCTGAGTGATGAGAATGAGTCATATTAAGATCTTGGAAGAACATGCCAGCAGAGGGAGCAGTGCATGTAAAGGCCATTATGTAGCATTGAGAATGGTTAGTGTGGCTTGAGTAGAATCCCTAAGAAAGTGGTGACAGGTTTGAAAGGTAAGCAGGGACCCAGTCAGATTATTTAGGGCCTAATAAGGATTTTAGTTTTAGATTTTTATTTGTTCATTTTTCCTCGTTTTTCACTACAAAATCTCCGCATATAAATTTTATTTTAAATAGAAAGCTATTGTTGGGATTCAGGGTGGGGAATGATGTGATCTGATTCACATTTAAAAACAGTGTCACTCTACCTGTTGAGTGGGTGATAGACTAGGAGGTGGACAAGAGCATAGCATTTCATATGGGGTATGAATTAGGTGGGAAAAGAACATACTCCACCTAACTATATAAGGTTGGATGAAGTTCCTGATATAATTATATCCTGATGCCAAGGATACTAAATTAGAATTGTACAAGAGCAGATGTAGAATATCTGCACAGATTTCCTGGGCTCCTGGAGTTCCTGATGTAGGCCTGTAATTACCAGTGATATGGGATATCTCCATTCTTGTTTTGCTTCCGCCTTTTTATACTAGAGGCTTTCATCACCATTTAAGAAGAGCTTACATTAACATTCTATGTGTTCGTTTAAGGCAATATTTATATATATATCCTGGTTCTTGAAAAAAATCAGCATCAGTAAGATCATACCTTGTTGGGAAGATAGAGTGAAAGCCAAGCCAAGATCTTGTTGGCCTTGACTGTTTTTGCCCCCAGATTTCTGGTGTTGTGGAAAGCCCATTTTCCTTCATAGGGCAAGAGTGGAAGCAGGGAAATCAGTTAGGGGGCTATGGCTATAGTTCAGGAGAGAGTTGTTTATGGCTTGGACTAGAGTGGAGATGATGGGGATAATGAGAAGTGGTGAGATTTGGGTGTATTTAGAAGAGAAAGATGATAGGATTTGCTGATAGATGTGGCTATGAGGTGTTAGAAAAAGAGGGTAATCAAGGATGACAGATTTCTGGCCTGGGGAATTCGGTGAATGGTAGTAAGTTTTTTCTTGTTTGTTTTGTTTTGTTTTTTTAGACAGAGTCTTACTCTGTCACCAGGCTGGAGTACAGTGGTGCGATCTTGCCCACTGCAACCTCCACCTCCCGGGTTCGAGTGGTTCTCCTGCCTCAGCCTACCGAGTAGCTGGGACTACAGGTGTGTGCCACCATGGCCAGCTAATGTTTGAATTTTTAGTAGAGATGGGGTTTCACCATGTTGGTCAGGCTGGTCTTGAACTCCTGACCTTGTGATCTGCCCATCTTGGCCTCCCAAAGTGCTGGGATTACAGGCATGAGCCACCGTGCCCGGCCACACCACATTTTCTTTATCCAGTCTTCTGTTGATGGACATTTAGGTTGATGCTATGTTTTTGCTATGTGAATAGTGCTGCGATGAACATATGTGTGCATGTGTCTTTCTAGTATGAATATAGTGTGAATATAGTATGAATATACTATGATATATATTCCTTTGGGTACATACCAATAGTGGGGTTGCTGGGTCATGTGTTAATTTTGTTTTGAGTTCTTTGAGAAATTGCCAAACCGCTTTCCACAATGGTTGAACTAACGTACACTCCTAACAGCAGTGTATAAATGTTCTCTTTTCTCCACAACCTCCCCAGCATCTGTTGTTTTTTGACTTTTTAATAATAGCCATTCTAACTGATGTGAGATGGCATTTCACTGTGGTGTTGATTTGCATTTCTCTATTGATTACTGATGTTGAGCATTTTTTCATATGCTTGTTGGCTGTGTGTATGTCTTCTTCTGAGAAGCATTTCTTCTCTGTGAGGATTAAAATGTATAAGGTACTTAGTGTAGTATCTCGACATCACAGACACTGCATAAATACATGATTTTTATTGTTTTCATTGGAAACTTCCTCTTTTGTTGAATTGAAATCTTTCTTCCTGGAGCTAATTCCAATTAATCTTAGTTCTTGCCTCTGAGGACCCCATAGAACAGGCTTTACAAAACACAGACTTTCAAATAATAAAGAAATTATTATATAAGCTAAATACTGCTCTTTCACTCTTTTCTGACATTTTTTATCTTAATCCCCTCTACCTTCTTACTAGTGGTTATGGTGGTTCCCAAACCCATCTGCCCTTTAGAATTGTCTGAGGAGCCTTTTTTTGTTGTTGTTGAGACAGAGTCTCGGTCTGTCACCCAGGCTTGAGTGCAGTGGCATGACCTCGGCTCGCTGCAACCTTCATCTCCCGGGGTCAAGTGATTCTCCTGCCTCAGCCTCCTGAGTGGCTGGGACTACTGGCACCTGCCACCACGCCCGGCTAATTTTGTTTTGTATTTTTAGTAGAGACAGGGTTTCACCGTGTTAGCCAGGATGGTCTCAATCTCTTGACCTCGTGATCTGCCCGCGTTGGCCTCCCAAAGTGCTGGGATTACAGGGGTGAGCCACCGCACCTGGCTGCCCTTTTTTTTTTTTTTTTTTTTTGAGACAAAGTCTCACTCTGTTGCCCAGGCTGGAGTGCAGTGGCATGACCTCGGCTCGCTGCAACCTTCATCTCCCGGGGTCAAGTGATTCTTCTGCCTCAGCCTCCCGAGTAGCTGGGATTACAGGCATGTGCCACCACATCCAGCTAATTTTTGTATTCTTAGTAGAGACGGGGTTTCACCATGTTGGCCAGACTGGTCTTGAACTCCCAACCTCAAGTGAT
Source organism: Papio anubis (assembly GCF_008728515.1). NCBI lineage: Eukaryota > Metazoa > Chordata > Mammalia > Primates > Cercopithecidae > Papio > Papio anubis. Next base: position 50,874,041 of record NC_044987.1, on the reverse strand, counting down.
CCGCCTCCCAAAGTGCTGGGATTACAGGCGTGAGCCACTGCTCCTGACCGAGGAGCTTTTATTAAGTACATATTCTTGAATTTGTAGGTCTGGAATGGGGCTCAAGCACATACATTTTTAAAAAGCATCCCATTTGATTCAGGTGTATGCAGTTTAGAACCTGCAGCTCTAACCTGTTGGTAGATAAATCATTGGTGTTAGGAAGAAGAGGCTGTGATTTGCTAAGCTGGTCCTGTAAAGCAGAGTTTCTCAACTTCTATACTCTTGACAATTTGGGCCAGATAATTATTTTGTTGAGGCAGGGTTTTCTGTGCACTGTGAGATGTTTAGTAGCATCCTGAGCCTTCGCCTACTAGATGCCAGCAGCACCTCCCTGTTCCCACTCCCAAGCTGTGACAAGCAAAACTTATTCAGAGGTTGCCAAATGACCCTTGAGGAAGAAAATCACCCCAGATAGAGAACCACTGCCATAAAAGATGGAGATGTCATGGTTCTGATAGTTGGAGAATAGTTCAGAGTATCTCTCAATATACTTCCTTCTCTTACTATTCTCTTGCATAGGTGCTACAAGTGACCAATCACAAAATTTGTGGCTGGTACTTATTTCAGTTTTTCTAATTTTCTGTTACATAGTAGATTGCACGTGGTCCTGTAATCCACCATTAGTCCGAAAACACTGCTAGTCTTTTTTTTTTTTTTTTTTTTTGAGACAGAGTCTTGCTCTGTTGTTCAGGCTGGAGTGCAGTGGCATGGTCTCAGCTCACTGCAGCCTCCGCCTCCTGGGTTCAAGTGATTTTCCTGCCTCAGCCTCGTGAGTAGCTGGGATTACAGGCATGCACCACCACACTGGCTACTTTTTTTATTATTTGTAGAGACGGGATTTCACCACGTTGGCCAGGCTGGTCTCGAACTCCTGACCTCAGGTGATCCACCCACCTCGGCCTCCCCAAGTGGTGGGATTACAGGCCTGTGCCACCGTGCCTGGCCAATACTGCTGGTCTTTTAAAACCTTCTTGTTCATAGCATTAATAGTCATAACAACCTGATACATGCTCCAGTAGCAGGGAAAGAATCCTCCATTTAGGTATTTCATCGCATGCTCATTTTAGTATTCTGTTACTTATATTTATCCTTCTTTGTATATACCAACCTTCCTCCACCCCCTCTCCAAACCATACAGACACTAGTCTAGAGGAAGAATATGCTCAAGAAGACCAGCACCCAGTGGACACATGAGCTGTTATATGTCTAACTAGGTTCCTATTCAACTCTGTTTTGCAGTGAGAGCTTACAAGAAAATTGTAGAATTGAGGCACCTCCTGGAAATTGCCGAGAGCAACTACAAACACTTGGGAGGCATAACAGAAGAAGATTTAAAGCAGAAGAAAGAACAGCTCGAGTCTGAAAAGTAATGTCCTCAAAACTTTAATGATTTGTTTTTAAATACCTCTGTAAATGCCATGTGAGGGTTTGTTCATCAGCAACTTTTTCTTTCATCTTGCCAAAGGGTGTTAGGTTCCATCCTGCTTTTCTCCTAAGCCTCCAGATGGCAAAGGAGTTAAGATTTTTAAATAATTGTGATAAAATACACATAAAATTTACTATCTTAACCATTTTTAAGTATACCATTCAGTAGTGTTAAGTACGTTCCCATCGTTGTGCAACCAATCTCCAGAACTCTCTTCATCTTGCAAAACTGACATTCTAATGTAGTCTCTGAACATTTCCATCAGGCTACACTGCCCATTCATAAATCTGAGACTAGGTCTTATGTTCACTGATTATAGTACCCATCAGAGAATGCTCTTGCATCTAGAGGCAGTGAGCAAGTGGATGGTTGTCTCTACCTTTCACTTCCTGCACCCTAAATTGGCTCTCTGGATGATGGGTACCTCTCTAATTGCAGTTGGCTCTCTGTATCTGTGGGCTCCACATCGTGGATGCAACCAAACTTGGAGATACAATAATCAGGGAAAAAAAAAAAACTATGGTTGTGTCTTTGCTGAACATTATAGACTTTTTTTTCCTTGTTATTATTCCCTAAATAATGTGCTACAACAACTTATTGTATACTACTACAATAAGTAATCTAGAGATGATTCAAAGTATACAGGAGAATGCATATAGATTATATGCAGATACATATGTACTGTACCATTTTAATGTAAGGGACTTAGCATCCATGGATTTTGGTGTCTGGGGCTTCCTGGAACCAATTCCTCTTTGATACTGAGGGACTACTGTAGTTAATAGCTGCTGGGATAGAGGATGCTGTGAGCTTCTTTCATCCTACTGTCTCTCTGCTTGTCTATCTGCTTTCCAGAATGGACAGGGAACAGAAAGAGATAGGAGAGGAAACTTTAGATTTAATCAAACATGGGTCCGGAAAGAGAACCACACATGGATTCCCTTCTTTGTTCTCTGCTTTTCCTGCCCTTTCCTTTGGTTGTGTCTTGTTCCGTCACACTCTTAGAACTGCCTGTTTCCCTTTTTCCACCCACTTCCGAATCTAGCTCTGAAAGAGGTCTGCTAACTGTATTCAGAGTAACATCTAAATCTTTGATAAGGATTAATGTAGTTAAGCTGACATTTGGCTCTAGTTTAAAAGAAAGAAAATAAAAAATAATATAAGGATTAATGTGTCATTCTTCCATGGATAGGTACTTGGGAATTTAAACAGAAGGCAAAACATTAGGCCAAAATACTCTTTTTTCTGTTTTTTTTTTCCCTGCTACCCTATTAACTGAAACTACTTCTTGATGTGATTTTGATTTTAGACACTAGGAAGCTGTGGCAGACTGATTTTTTTTGTTTGTTTGTTTTAAATCAGGGGCTTTCTTGGTATCTCACAAATCATATCGTATAGGTGGCTGTCCACTGCCTCTACATTGTTTGAAGTGTTTTGAGATGTAGAATTTTTTTTAGTGTTAACCTTGGTCTAAGAGCCTAGCTGAAAGTTCTTAGATTCCTTGTAGTCTAGAAAAGTACTTCATGGTGGAAAAATTATTTCCTACTAATGAGCTTTAAATTTTGGTTTCCTTTACTTTTCTTCTAAAGCAGATTACTATACTACCACTACAGCTATTTGTATTACTTCTAAGCACTACTATATGCTATGCACCAGAGAAGCCCCTTACATACTTTATCTCAGGCAATCCTCACAACTCCATGAGCTATACGGATTAGGACACCAAGACTTAATATAGAGGTTAAGTAACTTGGGTAAAGTCACAGAGGGGGTAGAGCCAGGATTTGAGCCTAAGTCTATGATTCTAACCCTGTTTAAGATCATTATAATTTTAATAGTCTTTAATGGAACTTTTAGTTGACTAGTTATGGATTAGTCGCTCAGTGTGAAATATTATTAATGTAAGTGATTTTTGAACAGAGTTTTTAAAAAAAATTGCTTTATGTTTATGCCAGAATGCATTTTCATATCAGCTGAGATGGCAGTGTTTCTTCTAAATTCCACCCTGAGTGAGTTTTAATTCTTCTCTAGCATTTGTTCTCCACTTTGCGTTAAGTGCATCTTTTTTTTGTTTTGTTTTGTTTTTGTTTTTGTTTTTGTTTTTTTTGAGACTGAGTCTCGCTCTGTCTCCCAGGCTGGAGTACAATGGTGTGATCTCAGCTCACCATCTCCACCTCTCGGGTTCAAGCAGTTCTCCCGCTTCAGCCTCCCAAGTAGCTGGGATTACAGGCACCTGCCATCATGCCATCATGCCCAGCTAATTTCTGTATTTTTGTAGGGAAACCCATGTTGGCCAGGCTGGTTTTGAACTCTTGACCTTAGGTGATCTGCCCACCTCAGCCTCCCAAAGTGCTGGAATTACAGGCGTGAGCCACCACACTGACTTTTTTTTTTTTTTCATTTTTAGTAGAGATACAGTTTCATCATGTTGGCCAGGCTGGTCTCAAATTTCTGGCCTCAAGTGATTCACCTGCCTCGGCCTCCCAAAGTGTTGGGATTACCGGCATGAGCCACCACACCTCGCTGTGTTAAGTGCATCTTAAGACATTTATTCTTTGGGTACAAACTCCTGATCTTGGATATAGTTGTAAAGAAAAACTGGACAAGTATTGGCTTGAGGGATATCTTTTGATTTTTGTTGTTGTCCATCAGTTAGACCAATCTCTCAATACAATAAAACATATTTGTGTTACTCTGTCCTGGGGATGATATTCCCTTCTTATTTGCCGAACTTCTAGACTTCCACAATTGACATTCTTCCTCTCTATCCCCAATCTTAACCTTACTCACTTTTGTACCAGAGCTACTACTGTATATTCTTAGATTGCCCTTCCGGGACCCAACCTAACATGCCTTGGGAATTCTGTTTCCCCTCACCATCCAGCCATAAGGTAGAAAAATCCTGGTTCAAATTACATCTCCTCTTGTCTGGATTATTGCGACATCCTCCTGATCGGTCTCCTACTTCCTGTCCCTGCCTTCATATCCCCCACTCCCCTACCCTGTAGTCTATTCTCAACACAGTATCCAGAGTAATCATATTAAAACAGGGTAATCATATCATATCTATTGTAATCATATTAAAACAGTATCCAGGGCAATCATTACAGGTCAGATTGTGCCATTTTTCTGCTCGGACCCTCCAGTGGCTTCCCATTTCCTTCAGCATAAAAGCCAAAGTCTTTACTATGATTTAAAAGGTCTTATTTACTCTGGTTCTCTTTTATGTCTCTGACTCACACTACTGTCCCTCTCCTTTTTCTTTTTTTAGAAAGGGTCTCACTCTGTCACCCAGGCTGGAGTGCAGTGGTATGATCACAGCTCACTGCAGCCTTGACCTCTTGGGCTCAAGGGATCCCCCCACCTCAGTTTCCCAAGTAGCTGGGACTACAGGTGTGCATCACCGCAGATAATTTTTAAAAAAATGTTTTTGGGGGTAGAGATGGGGGTCTCACTATGTTGCCCAGGCTGGTCTTGAACTCCTAGGCTCAAGCAATTCTTCTGCCTTGGCCTCCCAAAGTGCTATGATTACAGGTGTGAACCACTGTGCCCGGCCTCTCTCTCTCTCTCTTTTTTTTTTTTTTTTGAGACAGAGTCTTGCTCTGTCATCCACGCTAGAGGGTAGTGGCATGATCTCAGCTCACTGCATCCACGCCTCCTGGGTTCAAGTGATTCTCATGCATTAGCTTCCCAAGTAGCTGGGATTTCAGGTGTGTGCCACCACACTTGACTTTTTTTTTTTTTTTTCGTATTTTTAGTAGAGATAGGGTTACACCGTGTTGGCCAGGCTGGCCTCAAATGATCCACCTGCCTCAGCCTCCCAAAGTGCTGGGGTTACAGGCATGAGCCACCATGCCTGGCCTCCCTTTTATTCTTTAAACGATTCTATTGCATTGGCCTCTGTTTTTCTTGTACTTCTTCAGGCATACTTCTACTTTAGGGCCTTTGTACTTGTTCCTTTTGTCTGGAATGCTTTTCCTCTAATGTCTACAGGGTTATCTCTCTTATTTTCTTCAGGGCTTGGCTTAGAAGCCCCCTTATCAGTAAAGCCTTCCCTAGCCACTGTAGGAAATGTTAAGCCCCTCTTCCACAACATTTTATACTACTCTTTCCTGCTTTATTTTTGTTTTCTCCTTTAGCACTACCTTCCAACATACCATATATTTTACTTATTTATTTTCCTTATTGTCTGCATATCTCTACTATGCAGTAGTAAGGTCCAGGAAGGCAGATTTTGGGCCTTTCGTTCACCACTGTATCCCTAGTACCTAGGTCAGTGCTCGTTCATAGTAGAACCTTAATACATATTTGTTGAATAAATGATTTCTTTGTTTTATTTGCCTTAAATACAATGCATGAATGCTTTCCACTATTAAAAATAGTTAGTTGACATTGGTGATTGATTTTTAAAAATTTTTGTTTTTGATAGGACCATCAAAGAACTGCAGGGCCAGCTGGAGTATGAGCGACTACGCAGAGAAAAATTAGAATGTCAGCTTGATGAATATCGAGCAGAGGTTGATCAACTCAGGGAAACACTGGAAAAAATTCAAGTCCCCAACTTTGTGGCTATGGTTGGTGTCCTTTTTAATACATTTATTTTTCTCAACAAATATATACAAGAGTGGCTAAGAGTACAAGCTTTGGGCTGGGGCTCTTTGGACTTGAATCCTGGCTATAGTCTTTTTTGATTTGGGCTACTCATTTAACCTTTTTGTGCCTCAGCTATAAACTGGCGATGATAACTTATACTTTCTAGAGCTGATGACAGGATTAAAGGAATATATGTACACACACACACTATGTGTAACTATGTAACTTTCTATATACACACACACATCTGTCTTATCTATCTATCTATCTATCTATCTATCTATCTATCTATCTACAAACAGCAGCCTGGTTCCTAAGTATTATTTTTAATATTGTACCATAGAAGGAGAAAATATTCTCATAAGCAGAGTAATCAATAAGAATTCTAAGACAGCTAGAGGATATGTATATTTTAATATTCTAAATAACCGAAATAAAGTGCTTTGAATGGAATCCATATTTTCTTTCCATAGGGAAGTTTCTTCATCAGTCATCATGGATGAATTAATTCTGTTTGAGGCTTGTGTCACCTCAAATCTGATCTATTAATATTATAGAATCTTCCTGGCTTCTTTTTATTTTGCACAAACTAGTCATTGGTCTCTTCAATAACCACTTTAAAAATATTAAAATAATAAAACATGTTTGTTGTATAGTGTTAAAAACAAGATAGATGTTCCTTCTGACACTAAGTTCCACTCTCCAGAAGAAGTTATTGTTAACAATTTAGTACATACCATATTAGACAAAATTCTATTTATCTGCAAACATGCATGTGTATTTCTATGCATATGCAAATATAATCACTTCCTCAGTTTCTCTGGGTTTTGGTGTCTCACCAGTGGTTGATTTTCCAAGAAATATAATTAACTATAATAATTAATCTATTCTCTTCATTTTGCAACCCTCTTCTTGTACAACCTTTAGCACATGGGGAAACTTTAGTATCAGAGAGGCCAGCTATACAGTCATGTGTTGGTTAGAGGGCTACAGGACACAGTACCATTTATAACTTACTGCTTCCAATCAAATCTGTTACCTCTCCACCTTGTGGCAGGGACTCTGTGACTCCCAGTCTCCTCAAAAGTAGAAAGGTAAGTTGTCGTTCTTTGTTTTTTCTTTTTTTGACACAGGGTGTTGCTCTTGTCACCCATACTTCAGTGGAGTGGTGCCATCATAGAGCACTGTAGCCTCAAACTCCCTAGGTTCAACTGATCCTCTTGCCTCAGCCTCCCAGGTAGCTGGGACTATAGGCATGCACTAACACACCTGGCCAATTATTTTTTTAAATTTTTTTCATTTTTTTTATTTTTTTTCTGTAAGGTCGGGATCTTGCTTTGTTGTCAAGGCTAAGTTGTTGTTCTTCAGTTGCCTAGGTGGGACAATATTTTGGGGTGGTCACCCAAGCTACACATTTTCTTTTGAACCATTCCAAACTGTCTACTTAGAAATGTTTTCTGTCTTTTAGCTATTTAGAAATTCTCGTTGCTTACTCAGAAGCATCTGTTCTCAGGTTGGATCTGGTTTCATACTCCACAGTTTTGCTTCCCTAAAACTTCACTTTACCAACAATGTGTAGGCTTTCAGGAGAGCTGACTCAAGGTCCCTGTGCTCAGAATTCATTGTTTTTTGCATTCTTGCTTTAGGTTATACCTAATTTTTGTAAATAAGCAAATGTCACTGAGCTTTCATGGCAGCTGCAACTCTGGCACTGTTTATTTTCACTTGCAAAAGCTTGAATCTCAATTTCCTTGGCTTTAAAATGAGGAATAATAATACCTACCTCATAGGATTGTATTGATGTTAAATGGAATATTGTGTAGAAATCCTGAATGCGGTTTCTAGCACACAGAGGTATTCACTATATAGTAGTAGTCGTTGTATTATTTACTCCCTTTCTTTTTTTCCATTTTCTATATTACAGATGAATTGATACGGTCAGTGGATAAATAAACGTGTAGAGCCACATGCAGCTAAGGATAGGAAGAATTTATTTGGGAGTCTAATTATATATAAAGTATAAGTAAAATGAACTTATCATTCAGAACTATAAATATGGAATCCTCAAGAAGCTCTAAGTCTTTCTCCTGCCACCTTCTGGTCAGGACCTATGATTGCATTCTATTGTACCTTAAGATCCTCAGACCCCAAAATAATCAGCAATAGTACAATTTTTACTGAGAAAAAAAATCTTAGAATAGTTACCTAGGATAGTTTGACATATATAAAGCACTTTTTTGATAACAGCTGTTTTTATAGCACTTTCTCAGATATTATCTCATTTTAGTCTGCATCAACCCTATGAGGAGGTAGAATGATATATATATATTTGATCCCGTGTTATAAATGAGAAAGCAGAGGCTCAGAGAAGTTGAGAGTCTTGTTAGAGCATACAGCTAGTATAAGGCAAGAGCAAACTCAGAATCTCTGCCTCCAGATTATATTTTTCTAATACTTCTGTGGAAATGACTATCAAATCCATACTTTAGTACTGTTGTCCCCACCAGGGCTCCCCACCTGTATTTCTCACTGCTTGTCAACTGGACATTTCCACCTGAAATTCCCGGTGGTGCTTGAATTAAAAAAAAAAAAAATGTTCAGAACCAAGCTCAATATCAAGACCAGATTCTCTCCCCTATTTCTGCATTTAAATTAATGGCATCACTATTTTCTCAACTACCCAGTCTTGGACTCTTAATGATTAGCTATGTTTTCTCCTTTAGGTCATACAAAAAGTGAGCCCATCCCGTAGGTGGGAACATGCTCTCTACTTTCACTGCTTCCCTAGTTTAGGTTTCTATATCTTTCTTTCTGAACTACTGTGATAGAATTTTGGTATTTACTCCTTCCCTATCCAAATCCATTTGACTCACAGTGGTCAGCTTGATTTTCTTGTCACTCCTTGGATTGAAAATCTTCCTTACCTGAATAAGTACTGATTCTTCAGTTTGACATTCAGCCCTAACCTACCTCACCAACCTTATTTTTGTCTATTCTCCTACATATATTAATAGCTTATTTTTTCTTAAGCTACCCTATGCTTTCCCATCATTAAGCCTTTGTTCAATTTGTCCATATACCTTGAAAACTGCCTGTTGACTCTGTAAAATCCCCTAGGAACCGTCTCATTTATCACCCCTTTCCTAGTCTCCCTGGTCACACGTGATCTCTCCTTCCATCAAGCACCTTGTACTGGTCTGAGGGCTTCTTGTCATTTGTAGTACAGCATGATTGGGCACTTAGTTTACCCACAGTACTGAAAATCTAAGTTTTTTGAGATCATTTAACTTATGTTAATAACATCATCTTGGTCATCATTAACAACAGGTTTTGAGTATATTGGGCTTAGTGTTAAGACTTTATATTCAGCAGATACCATCTTCATTTTACAAATGAAGCAATCAACTCTCAGATAAAATGAATAATTTATAAAGTTACAAAGCTTGTTAGATGGCTAGCCATGATTTCAACCTGTCTAGCCCCCAGTCTATGCTTTTAACACCACTTGTTACTGCTATTATAAACCCCTCACACTCCCTCTTTCTGTGCTTTTAGGAACATTTATTTTGAAACTGTTTCTTTGAAAACTTCTGATGATAGCTTTTTTTTTTTTTTTTTTTTTTCTGAGATGAGTCTCACTCTGTTGCCCTGACTGGAGAGCAGTGGCGTGATCTTGGCTCACTGCAACCTCCACCTCCCAGGTTCAAGCAATTCTTTGCCTCAGCCGCCCGAGTGGCTGGGAGTACAGGCGCCCACCACCACGCCTGGCTAATTTTTTTGTATTTTTAATAGAGACGGGGTTTCACTATCTTGGCCAGGCTGGTCTTGAACTCCTGACCTTGTGATCCACCCACCTCCGCCTCCCAAAGTGCTGGGATTACATGTGTGAGCCACTGTGCCTGGCCTGATGATAGCTTTTTAATAGGGTTAATTTACTTATGAAAACTTAAAAATTGGTAGTAATTTTGTTAAAATGTTACACTATAAGTTCAAACATATATTTCAAGATATGTCTTAAATTGGAAGTTGAGATGATAAAATATAACATAGGATATCTTCATGACCTTGGGGTAGGAAAAAATGGGTAGACTGGACTTCATTAAAATAAGACTTCAGTTCATCAAAGATTATATGAACAGATTTGAAAAGGCAAGCCAAAGTGTAGAAAAGCATATTTCCTTTCTTTCTCTCTGCTTTTCTTTCTTCACTCCTATCTGAAAAAGTTGTATCCAGAATATATAAAGAACTTATACAAATCAATGTGAAAAAGACAGTCCAGTAAAAAAACTGGGCAAGACTTGCATAGGCACTTCACAAAAGAAGATATCCAAGTGGGCCAGTAAACATGAAATTGTGCTCAAAATCACTGGTTATTAGAAATGTAAATTAAAACCCAAACAAGATACCAATATATACCCATCAGAATGGCAAAAATTAAAATGGACGTTACCAAATGTTGGTGAGGATGTGGAACAACTGGAGATTTTATATACCAATGGTGGCAGTGTAAATTGGCTTTACCACTTTGAAAAATTAATTCCTAGTGGAATTAGTACATGTTTCTTTGTGTACACAGGTGGACACCAAAAAATATATACATGAATGTTCTTGTCAGCCTTATTATATATATCTCTCAAACTAGAATCATCTAAAAATTCCCTCAACAGTAAGAATCAATACATTTTGCTATATTCATACAATGGAATATTATATAGCAATGAAAATGTATGAATTACTACTCTACACATCACTATGAATGAATTTCACAAACACTGTGCTGACTAAAAGAAAGCAATATGAAAGAGTACATACTGTATGATTCCATGTAGTCCACAAATCGGTAAGATAAGTCAGTAGTGCCTAGGAAGGGGCAAATGGAGGCTTCTGGGATGCTGGTAATGTCCAGTCTCTTGATCTCAGTCATGGTCACAAAATGCATCAAGCTGTACCTTTTTTTCCTTTGTGCTCTTTGATATATATATATATAGTACTTAAAACAGTAAATTTAAACTAATGTTTTAAGTATTTTTTATATATATATATATATTTAAATATATACTTAAATATAATGTAATAGCTTTGGCAGAGCTGTCTGTCCACAGAGAGATTTATGGAGCACTGAACTCATAGCTTCTGTCTCCAGAACCAGTATTATTCAGGAAGTCCTTGATCTACAGCTTTGGGCCATGTTTGCTAATCAAGAATGGCTAACCGGGAACTGGCAATATTCCATGGTTACCTTCCATGTTTCACTTAACCTTATTTTCTACCTACAAAGGTCTGGAACAAGGTTGAACTTTGATATGGTTTCTGCTGGGCTTCTCTCTGACCTATGACATCCTAGCTTATGTACCTAGAGTGGCCCGTGGAGTAATTTGAGGATTTCAGGGAGTTTATCCACATTTAACTCTTGGCTTGGGGAAGTTCTAAAAGTTTGTGATTTGCCTTTCTTTCTCTTTGTTTATACCCTACTTTTTTGGGGGAGAAGGGTTGGTTTTGACACTGTTAAGAGTCTGTACTGGTAAGCAAGAAGGTGGAATTCTCTTATAGTTTCATATGCTGTCTAGAATTTTCAGAGTGCATAGGCTTTTTGAAAAATAAGAATTCCATATATCCCAGCAATAATTGGTAGATCCACAAAGTCAACAGTTTTATGTGTAGAATTTTAATCTGTTCAACAAACCTGTTAATTCTTTCAGGGTAAAAAAATATATACATTTTCACCACAAGGATTTTTGTCTAATTTTGTTGTAGTAATAGATTGCATTTACATTTAGAATTGCTTTTGGTGCTTAAGCATTATGATTCATGTATTTAGTATCTTAATATATAGTTCTGTTGAGTTTAGGAGAAAACATGTATTAGGGAGAAATATACTTCTTGGCTATAATGTAAGATAAAGAAACGAGTAATCTTGGTGAAAAATGTTCTCCAAATGCAGAAGCTTTTAGAAATTTGGAGATATGGAACCTTCAGTGAACAATTATGGAAGGCCTGTTGAATGCCAAGCACATATTTTCTTTTGAAGTAGTTGTATTTTAAGACTTGGTTTGATAGAACAAGTTACATATTTGGTGTTAGGAGGGACTTTGTTATTTAACCACTGTTTCTAGAAAATTTGGAATCCTTAAGGTCTCTTCTAATATATAAAAGGTAAAGAAAAATAAGTATTACTGTCTTTGGAACTCTTTAATTAATTTTTTTGAGACAGAGTCTCACTCTGTGCCCTGGCTGGCATTCAGGGTCATGATCTCGGCTCACTGCAGCCTCCACTTCCCAGGCTTAAGCAATCCTCCAGCCTCAGCCTCGTGAGTAGCTGGGACTACAGGCATGAGCCACCATGCCCAGCTAAATTTTTTCTGTATTTTTTGTAGAGAGGGGGGATTGTTGTCCAGGTTGGTCTCAAACTCCTGAGCTCAAAGCGATCTGCCCACGACAGCCTCCTAAAGCGCTGGGATTACAGATGTGAGCCACCATACCCTGCCTGTTTCTGGAAGTCATAACTCTTATTAAAGCACTGGAAAATTGGCTATATCTGACAAGTAGCCACCTCTTCCCCCTAAATTTTCTATATTCTTTCTCTAATTCCATCTAGTTAGATTAGGTTAAACTCCTGCCCCACCTGAGTGTTTTTCTTTTTTCTTTTGAGACAAGGTCTTGCTCTGTCGCCCAAGCTGGAGTGCAGTGGCACAATCTCGGCTCACTGCAACCTCTGTCTCCTGGGTTCAAGCGATTCTTATGCCTCAGCCTCCTGAGCAGCTGGGATTACAGGCATGCATCACCAAGCCCAGCTAATTTTTGTATTTTTAATGGAGATAGGGTTGGCCAGGCTAGTCTTGAACTCCTGACCTCAAGTGATCTGCCTGCCTTGGCCTCCCAAAGTGCTGGGATTATAGTCGTGAGCCACCGCACCTGGCCTCATCTTTAAAATATTGGTAATGCTACTCACTACACTTTATTTTTTATGTATAGTACGAAGAACAGTTGTATCATATGCTGAGTCCCAATCAAAGGTTTGTTATTTTTCTTCAGACTGGCCGCTAAGCTTTTTTCCCAAGAGAAGAGACCATCTGTATTGCCCTATGCCCACAAACACCTGGCCACTATAAGAGAAAGCTAGAAGTTTATCCTACTCTCAAGTTTGCAGCTGAGGGATATGGGAGGGACCAGATGCATGGTTGTTTTTCCAGGCGGTGTTGGATAATGGCAGCTTACTTCCATGTTCACACACTATTGAGTTAAACTAACTGGACTCATTAGAAAAGGTGTGGGCAGGAACACCCTGGGGAACTAACTCCAGCCATGGGCTCTCCCCAGGGACATGGTCCTTGTGCTGTTCTTAGAGCGTCTGTGTTCAGAGCTGTCCTGCCTAACTAGATGCAGAGCATTTTTGATTGGAAGAATTACTCAAAGATAATTAACATCTAGTGACCACTCATTGTGTTTCCAGCCCTGCTTGCTCCTTACCATAGTATTTATTGATTCTTCCGTGCTGGGTCTTAAGAATACCAAGATGGACAAGAAATATTCAGAAACAGTGAGACCAGGAGACTAGGCAAAGTGCACAATGAGACGAGAGCAGTAGAGGGATCAAGTACAAAAACAAAAGAGGGAATGGGGAAGCTAGGGAATGATTCGCAGCACTATGGGACTGGCAAAAGAATCCAGAAGATGACATACTAACACTTTCAGTTACCAATATCTTGTTAAATATTAGTGTCTGGGGATCTTTAGGTAGAGATAAAACTGAATGAGATAACATTGAAAATTGGCTATATCTGACAAGTAGCCACCTCTTACCCACTAAATTTTCTATATTCTTTCTCTAGTTCTTAAGTTGCCTCCTAGTCATATGATTCAGCACAATATAATACACTGGTACTTCAGATTTGGGAATTTATTCACAAAAAATCCTAAAAGAAATTTAATCAGAGTTGAAAATACTAGCATGGTTAATTTTTTTTCTTTTGAATAGGCAATGTAGAAAGACGAAAATGTGTGCTAGCATGAAAATTGTATTTGACCCTCTTTTCCTTTGTTTATAGGAAGACAGCGCTTCTTGTGAGTCAAACAAAGAGAAGAGGCGAGTAAAAAAAAAGGTTTCTTCTGGAGGAGTGTTTGTGAGAAGGTACTAATCAGTGAAATGACTAAATTAACCTGCTAGATTTTTCTCTTTCATTAAAAAAATTGATATAAATGTAAGTCTATACAAACTCTCTCAGAATTACTCTGATATGCTTCTATTCCAATTCTGAAGGCAGAAATGTTAAAGAGATTTAGAGATTTTTTAAATGACATGGACTCAGTTGTACACCTTCTCCCGATATTATTCTTATATAACTCTACACAGGCAAGACAAGAGATTTATGAGTAATTAATTTTACAAGTATTTACATAAGCTTTAAAATAGCTGGTATAGTAATCAAAAGAAATCTAGTTATAGTTCACTTTCTTTTTTTTTATTTATACTTTAAGTTCTAGGATACATGTGCATAACGTGCAGGTTTGTTACATATGGGTATATGTGCCATGTTGGTGTGCTGCACCTATTAACTCATCATTTACATTAGGTGTATCTCCTAATGCTATCCCTCCCCACTACCCCTCCCCCACGACAGGCCCCGGTGTGTGATGTTCCCCACCCTGTGTCCAAGTGTTCTCATTGTTCAGTTCCTACCTATGAGTGAGAACATGCGGTGTTAGGTTTTCTGTCTTGCGATAGTTTGCTGAGAATGATGGTTTCCAGCTGCATCTATGTTCCTACAAAGGACATAAACTCATCCTTTTTTTATGGCTGCATAGTATTCCATGGTGTGTATGTGCCACATTTTCTAAAACCAGTCTGTCACTGATGGACATTTGGGTTGGTTCCAAGACTTTGCTATTGTGAATAGTGCCGCAATAACCATACGTGTGCATGTGTCTTTATAGCAGCATGATTTATAATCCTTTGGGTATATACCCAGTAATGGGATGGCTGGGTCAAATGGTATTTCTAGTTCTAGATCCTTGAGGAATCGCCACACTGTCTTCCACAATGGTTGAACTAGTTTACAGTCCCACCAACAGTGTAAAAGTGTTCCTATTTCTCCACATCCTCTCCAGCACCTGTTGTTTCCTGACTTTTTAATGATCGCCATTCTAACTAGGTGTGAGATGGTATCTCATTGTGGTTTTGATTTGCATTTCTCTGGTGGCTAGTGATGATGAGCATTTTTTTCATGTGTCTGTTGGGTACATAAATGTCTTCTTTTGAGACATGTCTGTTTATGTCCTTTGCCCACTTTTTGATGGGGTTGTTCTTTTCTTGTAAATTTGTTTGAATTCTTTGTAGGTTCTGGATATTAGCCCTTTGTCAGATGGGTAGATTGCAAAACTTTTCTCCCATTCTGCAGGTTGCCTGTTCACTCTGATGGTAGTTTCTTTTGCTGTGCAGAAGCTCTTGTTTAATTAGATCCCATTTGTCAATTTTGGCTTTTGTTGCCATTGCTTTTGGTGTTTTAGACATGAAGTTCTTGCCCATGCCTATGTCCTAAATGGTATTGCCTAGGTTTTCTTCTAGGGTTTTTATGGTTTTAGGTCTAATATTTAACTCTCTAATCCATCTTGAATTGATTTTTGTATAAGGTGTAAGAAAGGGATCCAGTTTCAGCTTTCTACATAGGGCTAGCCAGTTTTCCCAGCACCATTTATTAAATAGGGAATCCTTTCCCCATTTCTTGTTTTTGTCAGGTTTGTCGAAGATCAGATGGTTATACATGTGTGGCATTATTTCTGAGGGCTCTGTTCAGTTCCATTGGTCTACATCTCTGTTTTGGTACCAGTACCATGCTGTTTTGGTTACTGTAGTCTTGTTGTATAGTTTGAAGTCAGGTAGTGTGATGCCTCCAGCTTTGTTCTTTTGGCTTAGGATTGTTTTGGCAATGTGGGCTCTTTTCTGGTTCCATATGAACTTGAAAGTAGTTTTTTCGAATTCTGTGAAGAAAGTCATTGGTAGCTTAATGGGGATGGCATTGAATCTATTAATTACCTTGGGCAGTATGGCCATTTTCATGATATTGATTTTTCCTGTCCATGAGCATGGAATATTCTTCCATTTGTTTGTTGCCTCTTTTATTCCATTGAGCAGTGGTTTGTAGTTCTCCTTGAAGAGGTCCTTCACATCCCTTTAAGTTGGATTCCTAGGTATTTTATTCTTTTTGAAGCAATTGTGAATGGGAGTTCACTCATGATTTGACTCTCTTTTTGTCTGTTATTGGTGTATAAGAATGCTTGTGATTTTTGCACATTGATTTTGAATCCAGAGACTTTGCTGAAGTTGCCTATCAGCGTAAGGAGATTTTGGGCTGAGACGATGGGGTTTTCTTAATATACAATCATGTCATCTGCAAACATGGACAATTTGACTTCCTCTTTTCCTAATTGAATACTCTTTATTTATTTCTCCTGCCTGATTGTCCTGGCCAGAACTTCCCACACTATGTTGAATAGGAGTGGAGAGAGAGGGCATCCCTGTCTTGTGCCAGTTTTCAAAGGGAATGTTTCCAGTTTTTGCCCATTCAGTACGATATTGGCTGTGGGTTTGTCATAAATAGCTCTTTATTTTGAGATACGGCCCATCAATACCTAGTTTATTGAGAGTTTTTGGCATGAAGGGCTGTTGAATTTTGTCAAAGGCCTTTTCTGCATCTGTTGAGATAATCATGTAGTTTTTGTTTTTGGTTCTGTTTATGTGATGGATTACGTTTATTGATTTGCGTATGTTGAACCACCCTTGCATCCCAGGGATGAAGCCGACATAATGGTGGTGGATAAGCTTTTTGATGTGCTGCTGGATTCGGTTTGCCAGTATTTTATTGAGGATTTTCGCATCAATGTTCATCACAGATATTGCTCTAAAATTCTTTCGTTGTTGTGTCTCTGCCAGGCTTTGGTATCAGGATGATGTCAGTCTCATAAAATGAGTTAGGGGGATTCCCTCTTTTTCTGTTGATTGGAATAGTTTCAGAAGGAAACTATTTTGTACAGCTCCTCTTTGTGCCTCTGGTAGAATTTGGCTGTGAATCTGTCTGGTCCTGGACTTTTTTTGGTTGGTAGGCTATTTATTATTGCCTCAATTTCAGAGCCTGCTATTTGTCTATTCAGGGATTCAACTTCTTCTGGTTTAGTCTTGGGAGGGTGTAAGTGTCCAGGAATTTATCCATTTCTTCTAGATTTTCTAGTTTATTTGCATAGAGGTGTTTATAGTATTCTCTGATGGTAGTTTGTATTTCTGTGGGGCTGGTGGTGATATCCCCTTTATCATTTTTTATTGCATCTATTTGATTCTTATCTTTTCTTCTTTATTCGTCTAGCTAGCGGTCTATCAATTTTGTTGATCTCTTCAAAAAACCAGCTCCTAGATTCATTGATTTTTTTGAAGGGTTTTTTGTGTCTCTATCTCCTTCAGTTCTGCTCTGATCTTGGTTATTTCTTGCCTTCTGCTAGCTTTTGAATGTGTTTGCTCTTGCTTCTCTAGTTCTTTCAATTGTGATGTTAGGGTGTCAATTTTAGATCTTTCCTTCTTTTTCTTGTGGGCATTTAGTGCTATAAATTTCCCTCTACACACTGCTTTAAATGTGTCCCAGAAATTCTAGTATGTTGTATCTTTGTTCTCATTGGTTTCAAAGAACATCTTTATTTCTGCCTTCATTTCGTTATGTACCCAGTAGTCATTCAGGAGCAGGTTGTTCAGTTTCCATGTAGTTGAGTGGTTTTGTGTGAGTTTCTTAATCCTGAGTTCTGATTTGATTGCACTGTGGTCTGAGGGACAGTTTGTTGTGATTTCTGTTCTAAGTCTCTAAGGACTTGCGTTATGAATCTGGGTTCTCTTGTATTGGGTGCATATATATTTAGGATAGTCAGCTCTTCTTGTTGAATTGATCCCTTTACCATTACGTAATGGCCTTCTTTGTCTCTTTTGATCTTTGTTGATTTAAAGTCTGTTTAATCAGAGACTAGGATTGCAACCCCTCCTTTTTTTTTTTTCTTTCCATTTGCTTGGTAGATCTTCCTCCATCCCTTTATTTTGAGTCTGTGTGCGTCTTTGCATGTGAGATCGGTCTCCTGAATACAGCATACTGATGAGTCTTGACGCTATCCAATTTGCCAGTCTGTGTCTTTTAATTGGGGGCATTTAGTCCATTTACATTTAAGGTTAATATTGTTATGTGTGAATTTGATCCTGTCATTATGATGTTAGCTGGTTATTTCGCCCATTAATTGATGCCCTTTCTTCCTAGCATCAATAGTTTTTACAATTTGGCATGTTTTTGCAGTGGCTGGTACTGGTTGTTGCTTTCCATGTTTAGTGCTTCCTTCAGGAGCTCTTGTGAGGCAGGCCTGGTGGTGACAAAAATCTCTCAGCATTTGCTTGTCTGTAAAGGATTTTATTTCTCCTTCACTTATGAAACTTAGTTTGGCTGGATATGAAATTCTGGGTTGAAAATTCTTTTCTTTAAGAATGTTGAATATTGGCCCCCACTCTCTTCTGGCTTGTAGAGTTTCTGCCAAGAGATCCACTGTTAGTCTGATGGGCTTCCCTTTGTGGGTAACTCGACCTTCCTTTCTGGTTGCCCTTAACACACTTTTTCCTTCATTTCAACCTTTGTGAATCTGACAATTATGTGTCTTGGGGTTGCTCTTCTCGAGGAGTATCTTTGTGATGTTCTCTGTATTTCCTGAATTTGAATGTTGGCCTTCCTTGCTAGGTTGGGGAAGTTCTCCTGGATAATATCCTGAAGAGTGTTTTCCAACTTGGTTCCATTCTTCCCATCACTTTCAGGTACACCAATCAAACGTATATTTGGTCTTTTCACAGACTCGCATATTTCTTGGAGGCTTTGTTCATTTCTTTTTACTCTTTTTTCTCTCACCTTGTATTCTCACTTTATTTCATTCATTTGATCTTTAATCACTGATACCCTTTCTTCCACTTGATCAAATTGGCTATTGAAGCTTGGGCATGCATCACAAAGTTCTGGTGCCATGGTTTTCAGCTCCATCAGGTCATTTAAGGTCTTCTCTATGCTGTTTATTTTAATTAGCCATTCATAATCTTTTTTCAAGGTTTTTAGCTTCCTTGCGATGGGTTCGAACATCTTCCTTTAGCTTGGAGAAGTTTGTTATTACCAACCTTCTGAAGCCTGCTTCTGTCAACTCGTCAAAGTCATTCTCCATCCAGCTCTGTTCCATTGTTGGCAAGGAACTGCAATCCTTTGGAGGAGGAGAGGCGCTCTGATTTTTACAATTTTCAGCTTTTCTGCTCTGGTTTCTCCCCATCTTTGTTGTTTTATCTACCTTTGGTCTTTGATGTTGGTGACCGATAGATAGGATTTTGGTGTGGATGACCTTTTTGTTGATGCTGATGCTATTCCTTTCTGTTTGTTTTCCTTCTAACAGTCAGGTCCCTCAGCTGCAGGTCTGTTGGAGTTTGCTGGAGGTCCACTCCAGACCCTGTTTACCTGGGTATCACCAGCAGCGGCTGCAGAACAGCAAATATTGCTGCCTGATCTTTCCTCTGGAAGCTTCGTCCCAGAGGGGGAGCCACCTATATGAGGTGTCTTTCAACCCCTACTGGCAGATGTCTCCCAGTTAGGCTACACGGGGGTCAGGGACCCACTTGAAGAGGCAGTCTGTGTGTTCTCAGAGCTCAAACGCAGTGCTGGGAGAGCAACTGCTCTCTTCAGAGCTGTCAGAGACATTTAAGTCTGCAGAAGTTGTCTACTGCCTTTTGTCCAGCTATGCCCTGCCCACAGAGGTGGAATCTAGAGACAGTAGGCCTTGTTGAGCTGTGGTGGGCTCCGCCCAGTTCAAGCTCCCCAGCTGCTTTACCTACTCAAGCCTCAGCAATGGCGGACACCCCTCCTCCAGCCAGGCTGCCGCCTCACAAGTTCCATGTCAGACTGTTGCGCTAGCAGTGAGCAAGGCTCCGTGGGAGTGGGACCTGCTGAGCAAGGCGCAGGAGAGAATCTCCTTGTCTGCTGGTTGCTAAGACCTTGGGAAAAGCACAGTATTTGGGCGGGAGTGTCCCGTTTTTCCAGGTAGTCTGTCATGGCTTCCCTTGGCTAGGAAAGGGAAATCCCCTGACCCTTTGCGCTTCCTGGGTAAGGCAACACCCTGCCCTCCTTCAGTTCACCCTCTGTGGGCTGTACCCACTGTCCAACCAGTCCCAATGAGATGAACCAGGTACCTCAGTTGGAAATGCAGAAATCACCCATCATCATCTGCATCAGTCACACTGAGAGCTGCAGACCGGAGCTGTTCCTTTTTGGCCATCTTGGAATGCTTAAAATTTTTTTATACCACTATGCTTTTACTGTTTCCCCAATTAAGACTTTTGTATCACAATTAGCCCATAAGTGAGGGTTTCTAATGTAAATGCTTTTGTCCATTTAATACAAAGGAACAAAATTAAGTTCTCTTATTTATTCTGGTTTACTACAGGATACTCAAACCAAAAGTATTATTTCAGAGACCAGTAATAAAATTGACGCTGAAATTGCTTCCTTGAAAACACTGATGGAGTCTAACAAACTTGAGACAATTCGTTATCTTGCAGGTAAGACTGTCAGAGAAAGAAATTGCTGCCATCTCATTTTCCTGTTAGTTCCTACCTACCAAGGTAACTGAGCAGGCACAGGAGAAAAAGGAGGAGCTATAAAACACGGCTCCTTTATTGCTTGGTCCCCTGTAGTGCTTAAAGAAGGTTCTAGTCTCAGGATATTTTTTGGATTATAGGGTTTTTTTTTTTAAATACTTCTAATTTTTATTATAGCAGATTCCAAATTAGACACAGCCAAAGGAAGGAACATATAGGATGTAGTATGGGACAGTTCTAAATGTTAAGCTGCTTTCGTCCTCACAGATAGATGTGTTACCCTTCAGAATATAAGTTTAGCAGGCAATTCTGCAGCTTACTAATAGAAAAAGCATGTGGACATAAAAGAAATATATAAACACAAGCACAAAAATGATAGAAGGATAAACTCTGTATTCTACAGTGAAAAAACAAAATGAAAATTTTCTTTGTATTGCTTATGTTCTTCCATAAAGATTTGAATGAGGTTAGAGAAAAAAGATCAAAAAAGTAGATATAAGCCCATTAAAAACCTGGAGGAGGGGGAGATGACCTTACCTTAAATCAACTGATTCAGCACAGATACTACCCCAAAATTAGATTATTTGTCACATACTGAGCTCCTCAAGTACCATTTGACCTGACCCAATTACAGGGCCCAGCCCAGTGATTTAGAAAGAATGCCCTAGTCAACTATTACTTGTCTTTTTTCTTTCCTTTTATAAAAAGTAATGTATTTTCATTATAAACTATTCACAGAATTCAAAAGCAGTAAAAGTGAAAGCACCTCCCTATGTATATTTACTATTAGTAGTAAACATTTTCTAGTCTTTTTCTTCTATATATAAACATCTTATATACTTTATAAAAATAATTAGATCACGTATTTTTTATAGTCTACAACTTTTAAAAATTTGACCAAATGTCCTATTTCTTTCCACATCAATACACACAGACATCTTTTTATTAGAAAGCACAGTATTCCCTATATGAAAATGCCGCAATTTATATATCCAGTCCTCTATTAACAGGCATTCTCCCTCCAGTTTTTCATTATTAAGGACAATACTGTATTGAACAGCCATATATATGTGTTACGTTTGAGTAAGTATACATACACACACACATATCTTTGTACCCCCATGCTAGTATTTCTATATAACAACTTGCTATGTACATTTAAATTTTGGGGTCAAAAAGATATGCACATTTAAAATGTTTGATATTAACAAATTGCTGTCTAAAAGAAAACTGCTGGTTTATACTCTTAGTCATTTTCTGGGCAGTCACCACTGATGTTGAGGTGCCAGCAGGGTTGAAGATGGAGCCCCCAGCCATCAGCTGAACCATGGAAGGGGCACAAGTAAAATAGCCTACCTACAAGCATAATTGGAATCAGAACTTACTGTTTACATCTGTGAATGTGTGCCTCAATTTCTCATACCAGCTTTCTCCATAAGTTGGAAACATTAGCACCTAGACTCTTTTATCATTCCACTTTAACTAATCAGGAGAGATTGCCCTCTTTGCTTAGTTCCAATTTGTGAAATCCTCAGAAAGAAGTCTGAATGGTTCATCCTGGGTCAGACACCACCTTTTGATCCAGAACACTGCCACCAAGGAATAATAGCAATTTCCATTTAATCTATGTAGATAATGTGGCAGATTTTGCTCTTGGCAGATAAATAATGAAAGCTAATGTTTACAGAGTGCTTAAAATGTACCAGGCACATGCTCACCTAAGCATTTTACATATATGTAGAATGTCTCCCTAGACAGGGTATAGAGGATAAACAGCAAACTTAAATAATTTGGAGATGGCTCCATAGTTACTACAACAACAGCCATGAGAAATAAAAGCTGAAATAACAGCAGCAAGACATGAGAGAGAAACTTAAATGCAGTAACGATTGTATACTCTACTGAAGGAACAAAATACCTCCTACCTCACAATAAGTAAGTGTTCATTTGGTTATCTAAAACTTAATTTATCAGCTGTTGAATCAGCAAGGATGTAACCACTTAGATAGCACTATGTGACTCAAATAAATGACAGATTGAGTTTTTCAGGTGTCACAGTATGTAATAAGGATAACAAATTTTTTGTGTGTTTTTTTATTAAAAGAAAAAAAAAACGGCGTTGGAGTCAGGTACACTTAGTCTTTTTTTTTTTTTTTTTTTTTTGAGATGGAGTCTCACTCTGTTGCCCAGGCTGGAATGCAGTGGTGCAATCTCAGCTCACTGCAACCTCCGCCTCATTCTCTAGCCGCCACCATGCCCAGCTAATTTTTTTTGTATTTTTAGTAGAGGCGGGGTTTCACGTGTTAGCCAGGATGGTCGATCTCTGACCTGCGTGATCTGCCTGCCTCGGCCTCCCAAAGTGCTGGGATTACAGGCGTGAGCCACCGTGCCCAGCCCAAGTACACTTAGTCTTAAATCCTGCCTCCACTATTTGCTAGCGATGTAACTGGGTATATTACCTCGTCTGTACAACAGGGATAATACCACCAATCTCCTGGTTACTGTGTAATTGCTCAGCATACTAGCATACTACCCAACACGTGGCAAATAGTAGCAGGATCAAATGGGAGAATATATAATTGCCCAGTGGCAGTAAGACTAGAAACTTTGTGTTATTACTTCTCAAATGTCCTTCTCTGTATTTCTTAGAGATGCCTAATCCCATTTATTAAAACTGAGACAATGATCTTATCATTAACCAAGTTTCAGTAAGTAGTAGGATCAAATGGGATGGTGTACAAATGGGTTTATACATTATGAATAACTTTACTTTGAAAGGCTAATTTCTTGTGTCTTTATTCACAAAAGTTTTCTCTTCATCTCTAACTTGTTTTTAAAATTCATTCATTGGTATTTTAAACAAACTGGAAACTAGGGAGTCCCTAAAGGCCGCACACAGACTTACCTTCTAAAAGCTGGGAAAACTCAATTTTTTTTTAATCCAAAATTATGTAACATAAAGTACAGGTAGTATATTAACTATTTTAAAAACCTGATGCTGCTTCTGCCTTTTCTTCTACCTCATTGAGTTTAAAGAGTTTTTATTAAGATTTTTTTTTAACAATTATGAGAAATTATTTTAAAAGGCACTGAAAAGGCAATTAAAATTCTCTTCTCATAGATATATGTATATTTTACTAGCCTAACTACATAATTTTTAATACAAGAAAGATTTCATTTATCATGAGATCTGAAGTTAGAGTTTATAATTATTTATAGTAGTCAATAATGCTAATGTTAATGATTTTAAATACAGTTTATATGTTCTAAATGACATATAATTTACATTTGAATATACAGGTGCTTTTAAGAATTGGGCATTAATGCTGTCCTTAAAAATGTCTTTCATCCTTAATTTTCTAGGGAATAAAAAACAGGATAGAAAATTGCTTGGATTTCCTGGTTTTTTGCTCTTCACTTAAAGATAACATTATTCTCATTAGCTCTGCAAAATAATACAAATACAAGACCTATAACACAGTTTCTTCTTTTCACAGCTTCGGTGTTTACTTGCCTGGCAATAGCATTGGGATTTTATAGATTCTGGAAGTAGTAGTAATGCTCATACTGCCATGGCTGTTGGCTTCTTAGAACACCAAACCAGGAGAGATTTACTTTGAACATTGTCAGTTGCAGCAAAAATTTACTACACAAGATTATTCAAAGTATATATGGACTAAAAGAGGACTATTTTAGAAAGAGATATTTTGTCTTTATTGTGTGTGTCTTTAGTATATTGAAAAGCTGTCATTCAGACCTGGTTTGAGATGGAAGAGCATTTCACCCTTTTTGATAGTTCATAGAAATCAAACCAGAGTTTTCTTGTGTTTGCTTGAACAATTGTGTAAATCATACAGGATTTTGTTGGTATTGGTTGAATATTTGAAAACTATTCCCTAGCCTACATATTTATTACTGAATTAACTTTCCTGATAACCATTGCATAATTACATTTTTTTTTATAAAATAAAAGACTATTACAACAAACTTGTGTGGGTTTTAAAAGTGACTTACCATATAGCTGGAGATTGATTTCTTTTTGGTAATGAACTAAAACAATAAATTTTAAAATGATTGATAGGCCAGGTGCGGTGGCTCACACCGGTAATCTCAGCACTTTGGGAGGCTGAGGCAGGCAGATCACTTGAGGTCAGGTGTTCTAGACCAGCCTGGCCAACATGGTGAAACCCTGTCTCTACTGAAAATACAAAAATTGGCCAGATGTGGTGGTGCATGCCTGTAATCCCAGCTACTTGGGAGGCTGAGGCAGGAGAATTGCTTGAACCTGGGAGGAAGAGGTTGCAGTGAGCTGAGATAGCGCCACTGCACTCCAGCCTGGGTGACAGAGCAAGACTCCATTTCATAAATAAATGTGTGCTTTAGTGCAAATGTACACCACTTAATATGAAATCTGTAGAGTTGCTAAATATTGAGCTCTGATTATTACATGTATTTTTAAAATATCTGATACTCAAAAACCAGTTTATCCCTGCTTCTTAATCTAGTTTAAGTTAACCCATCTTAAATTTATTACATAAAACAAAACTTTCCTTAATGACTTAAATTCAGCAAACGTTTATTGATATCTAGTACCTACTCTCAAGAAACTCATAGGAAAATTTAAATTCTAGTTTTGTTATTAGATGTATATTTTTTCTTACAAAGTAATATCTATTAGTAAATCATAAGTAATTTCAAAGAAATTTTAAAATGTCCTTTTCATCTTAGTTCTTCAGTTTTATCCAGATCAAGAAGATAAGACCAAAAAGTAAACATTTTGATTTCATAATGCCTTGGTAATAGCTATAAAAGTTGGACAAAATCAGTTATTCAAAATAACCTTGTCATTTGTTTAGCTATAAACAAACAGGGAATCTGCAGCATAGAGTAGTCAAGAGATTGGTCCATATGGTCCAGTGAGTTAGCGAGTCAGAGGCTTTCCAACTATATTTTCCTCAAAAATCTAACTGCTGCTTTGTTTTCAAAAGAAAAACTCTTGACATTATCCTGTTGCATTGTGATTCATTTTTATCTCACAATCCTATTGCCTAAGAGAGTTCTTAGCACATTGTACATGAATTTCTACTGGGTCAATTAATAAGTGACCATATATATTAAAGTCCACTGTAACAAAGTACACTGCATTTGTTCAATTAACCAGTATGACTGCCTGCTATATGCCAAACAGCATGCTAGTCCCTTTGTGCACAGAGATAAACATGGTTTTATTCTTATTGAATTGATAATCTTAGTGAAGAAGAGAGACATTAAGCAAGTAAATAAATTAGTAGTCTGTTAAGATTTAAAATACTCTAAAATATTAAGAGGGAATGTGTCTCTCCTCCATGTGAAGGAAGCTCCAGTAGCATAACTATCATCATTCTTCATCCCCTTATCCAGTCTGCCCTGGGTAAAGTGACTTGCCCAGTTGTAAATCTAGTAGAAGAAACAAGGCGCAATTAGCCTACTTCCTCCCCACTCCTATTTGGGACCAGCCTATCTGAAGAGACATTCATTCTATTCTGCTTCTGTGGGATCAGGCTCTGCCTCTGCAGAGACAGGGTCTCATGTGTTGCCAGGCTGGAGTGCAGTGACTATAGGCATGATCATCTTTAGCCTCGATGAACTCCTTGGCTCAAGCAATCCTGCTGCCTCAGCCTCCAAAGTAGCTAGGACTACAGATATGTGCCACTGTGCTCAGCAAGAGAATATGGGTTTTATCTTAAGGCCAGTAAGCTTCCTATCACTGAACTCTAGAATTGGACAGATTTACCCTGTCTCAAGCATTGCTCTACTGGGCCAGACCCTTAACCTGCTGAACTGGTTTCAGCAATCAAATGCACTGTTGTCACAGCAAACTATTTCTGGTGATATTAGGTCAGAATGACTTTAGTATCCACATGAAGTACATGCAAGGGTCCAAAGGGTGGGCAGTCTATGGAATGGTGAGATGGCTGCTGCCACGGAAGCCCAAAACTAGTGACAGATCTTCAGGGGGAGACAAGAGCGACACAGCTGGCCCCAAGAGAGTCATAAATCTTTCCTAGCTCATGGAGGGAAGAGAAGAGAAAAGAGAGGGGGGTAGGAAAAAAGAGGGAATTGAAGTCAGAACTGAACTGAAAAGCCATAGCTGTTTTTTAGTTGGCCAAGCACTACTACTCTTTAAGATCAAGGGGAAAAAGAGGAAAAACTAAAGCTAAGTGTTTCTTATCCTGACCAATCTGCCTCTTCTCTATATTCTTAAAAACCTTGCAGTTATGTCATTTGAAAAAAAAATTTTTTTAAACATGTCCACACTAGAAGTGAAGGGTACTCTCTAGAAAGTGAAAGAAATAGAAGATGGCCGAATAGGAACAGCTCCAGGCTATAGCTCCCAGCATGAGCGACACAGAAGACAGGTGATTTCTGCATTTCCAACTGAGGTACCGGGTTCATCTCACTGGGGCGTGTCAGACAGTGGGTGCAGGACAGAGGGTGCAGCCCACCGAGTGAGAGCCAAAGCAGGGCGAGGCATCGCCTCACCCAGGAAGTGCAAGGGGTAAGGGAGTTCCCTTTCCTAACCAAGGGAAACCATGACACACAGCACCTGGAAAATTGGGTCACTCCCACCCTAATACTGTGCTTTTCCAAGGGTTTGAGCAAACGGCACACCAGGAGATTATATCCCACACTTGGCTGGGAGGGTCCCACACCCATGAAGCCTCTCTTATTGCTAGCACAGCAGTCTGAGATCTAACTACAAGGTGGCAGTAAGGCTGAAGGAGGGACGCCTGCCATTCCTGAGGCTTGAGTAGGTAAACAAAGTGGCCAGGAAGCTCGAAAAGGATGGAGCCCACTGCAGTTCAAAGAGGCCTGCATGCCTCTGTAGACTCCAGCCAAGTGTAGACTCTGGAGATAAGGCATAGCCAGGGACAAGGCACAGCCAAACAAAAGGCAGCAGAAACCTCTGCAGATTTAAATGTCCCTGTCTGACAGCTTTGAAGAGAGTAGTAGTTCTCCCAGCACGGAGTTTGAGATCTGAGAAAGGACAGACTGCCTCCTTAAGTGGGTCCCTGACCCCAAGTAGCCTAACTGAAAGGCACCCCCGAGTAGGGCAAACTGACACCTCACACGGCCGGGTACCCCTCTGAGCCGAAGCTTCCAGAGGAACGATCAGGCAGCAACACTTGCTGTTCAGCAATATTCACTCTTCTGCAGCCTCTGCTGCTGATACCCAGGCAAACAGGGTCTGGACTGGACCTCCAGCAAACTCCAACAGACCTGCAGCTGAGGGTCCTGACTGTTAGAATGAAAACTAACAAACAGAAAGGACATCCACACGAAAACCCCATCTGTACATCACCATCGTCAAAGACCAAAGGTAGATAAAACCACAAAAATGGGGAAAAAACAGAGCAGAAAAGCTGAAAATTCTAAAAATCAGAGTGCCTCACCCCCTTCAAAGGAATGCAGCCCCTTGCCAGCAACAGAACAAAGCTGGATGGAGAAAGACTTTGACGAGTTGAGGGAAGAAGGCTTCAGATAATCAAACTTCTCCAAGCTAAAGGAGGAGGAGATTCAAACCGATCGCAAAGAAGCTAAAAACCTTGAAAAACGAATGGCTTAGACGAATGGCTAATTAAACAATGTATAGAAGTCCTTAAATGACGTGATAGAGCATGGCACAAGAACTACGTGACAAATGCACAAGCTTCATTAACCGATTCAATCAACTGGAAGAAAGAGTATCAGTGACTGAAGTTTAAATGAAATGAAGCAAGAAGTAAAAATAAAACAAAGAAAGAATACAAATAAATAAACATAAAAAATAAAACGAAAGAGTAAAAATAAATGAACAAAGCCTCAAAGAAACATGGGACTATGTGAAAAGACCAAATCTACGTCTGACTGGTGTACCTGAAAGTGACAGGGAGAATGGAACCAAGTTGGAAAACACTCTTCAGGATATTATCCAGAAAACTTCCCCAACCTAGCAAGGGAGGCCAACATTCAAATTCAAGAAATACAGAACACCACAAAGATATTCCTCGAGAAGAGCAACTCCAAGACACATAATTGTCAGATTCACCAAAGTTGAAATGAAGGAAAAAATGTTAAGGGCAGCCAGAGAGAAAGGTCAGGTTACCCACAAAGGGAAGCCCATCAGACTAACAGTGGATCTCTCGGCAGAAACTCTACAAGCCAGAAGAGAGTGGGAGGCCAATATTCAACATTCTTAAAGAAAAGAATTTTCAACCCAGAATTTCATATCCAGCCAAACTAAGTTTCATAAGTGAAGGAGAAATAAAATCCTTTACAGATAAGCAACTGCTGATAGATTTTGTCACCACCAGGCCTGCCCTACAAGAGCTCCTGAAGGAAACAGTAAACATGGAAAGGAACAACCGGTACCAGCCAGCGCAAAAACATGACAAAATGTAAAGACCATCAATGCTAGGAAGAAACTGCATCAAATAACAAGCAAAATAACCAGCTAACATCATAATGACAGGATCAGATTCACACATAACAATATTAACCTTAAATGTAAATGGGCTAAATGCTCTAATTAAAAGAGATACAGACTGGCAGATTGGATAAAGAGTCAAGACTCATCAGTTTGCTGTATTCAGGAGACCCATCTCACATGCAGAGACATACATAGGCTCAAAATAAAGGGATGGAGGAAGATCTACCAAGCAAATGGAGAACAAAAAAAAGCGGGAGTTGCAATACTAGTCTCTGATAAAACAGACTTTAAACCATCAAAGATCAAAAGAGACAAAGAAGGCCATTACATAATGGTAAAGGGAATCAATTCAAAGGGAAGAGCTAACTATCCTAAATATATATGCACCCAATACAGGAGCACCCAGATTCATAAAGCAAGTCCTTAGAGACTTACAAAGAGACTTAGACTCCCACACAATAATAATGGGAGACTTTAACACCCCACTGTCAACATTAGACAGATCAAGGAGACAGCAAGTTAACAAGGATATCCAGGAGTTCAACTCAGCTGTGCACCAAGCGGACCTAATAGATATCTACAGAGTTCTCCACCCCAAATCAATGGAATATACATTCTTCTCAGCACCACATCACACTTATTCCAAAATTGACCACATAGTTAGAAGTAAAGCACTCCTCAGCAAATGTAAAAGAACAGAAATTATAACAAACTGTCTCTCAGACCACAGTGCAATCAAACTAGAACTCAGGATTAAGAAACTCACTCAAAACCACTCAACTACATGGAAACTGAACAATCTGCTCCTGAATGACTACTGGGTACATAACGAAATGAAGGCAGAAATAAAGATGTTCTTTGAAACCAATGAGAACAAAGATACAACATACCAGAATCTCTGGGACACATTTAAAGCAATGTATAGAGGGAAATTTATAGCACTAAATGCCCACAGGAGAAAGCAGGAAAGATCTAAAATTGACACCCTAACATCACAATTGAAAGAATTAGAGAAGCAAGAGCAAATACATTCAAAAGCCAGCAGAAGGCAAGAAATAACTAAGATCAGAGCAGAACTGAAAGAGATAGAGACACAAAAAACCCTTCAAAAAATCAATGAATCCAGGAGCTAGTTTTTTGAAAAGATCAACAAAATTGATAGACTGCTGGCAAGACTAATAAAGAAGAAAAGAGAGAAGAATCAAATAGACGCAATAAAAAATGATAAAGGGAATATCACCACTGACCCCACAGAAATACAAACTACCATCAGAGAATACTATAAACACCTCTATGCAAATAAACTAGAAAACCTAAAAAATTGGATAAATTCCTGGACACATACACCCTCCCAAGACTAAATCAGGAAGAAATTGAATCCCTGAATAGACCAATAAGAAGCTCTGAAATTAAGGCAATAATTAATGGCCTACCAACCAAAAAAAGTCCAGGACCCAGACAGATTCACAGCCAAATTCTACCAGAGGCACAAAGAGGAGCTGTACAAAATAGTTTCCTTCTGAAACTATTCCAATCAACAGAAAAAAAGGGAATCCCCCCTAACTCATTTTATGAGACTGACATCATCCTGATACCAAAGCCTGGCAGAGACACAACAACGAAAGAATTTTAGAGCAATATCTGTGATGAACATTGATGCGAAAATCCTCAATAAAATACTGGCAAACCGAATCCAGCAGCACATCAAAAAGCTTATCCACCACCATTATGTCGGCTTCATCCCTGGGATGCAAGGGTGGTTAACATATGCATCAATAAACGTAATCCATCATATAAACAGAACCAAAAACAAAAACTACATGATTATCTCAACAGATGCAGAAAAGGCCTTTGACAAAATTCAACAGCCCTTCATGCCAAAAACTCTCAATAAACTAGGTACTGATGGGATGTATCTCAAAATAATAATAGCTATTTATGCAAACCCCCAGCCAGTATCACACCGAATGGGCAAAAACTGGAAGCATTCCCTTTGAAAACTAGCACAAGACAAGGATGCCCTCTCTCACCACTCCCATTCAACATAGTGTTGGAAGTTCTGGCTGGGCCAATCAGAGCAATTAGGCAAGAGAAAGAAATAAGAGTATTCAATTAAGAAAAGAGGAAGTCGAACTGTCCCTGTTTGCAGATGATAGGATTGTATATTTAGAAAACACCATTGTCTCAGCCCAAAATCTCCTTAAACTAAACAACTTCAGCAAAGTCTCAGGATACAAAATTAATGTGCAAAAATCACAAGCATTCTTATACACCAATAACAGACAGAGAGCCAAATCATGAGTGAAGAACTCCCATACACAATTGCTACAAAGAGAATAAAATACCTAGAATTCAACTTACAAGGGATGTGAAGGACCTCTTCAAGGAGAACTATAAACCACTGCTCAACGAAATAAAAGAGGATACAAACAAATGGAAGAATATTCCATGCTCGTGGATAGGAAGAATCAATATCATGAAAATGGCCACACCGCCCAAAGTAATTTATAGATTCAATGCCATCCCCATCAAGCTACCAATGAGTTTCTTCACAGAATTGGAAAAAACTACTTTTAAAGTTCATATAGAACCAAAAAAGAGCCTGCATTGCCAATACAATCCTAAGCAAAAAGAAGAAAGCTGGAGGCATCACGCTACCTGACTTCAAACTATACTGCAAGGCTACAGTAACCAAAACAGCATGGTACTGGTACCAAAACAGAGATACAGACCAATGGAACAGAACAGAGGCCTCAGAAATAACACCATGCTTCTACAACCACCTGATCTTTGACAAACCTGACAAAAACAAGAAATGGGGAAAGGATTCCCTATTTAATAAATGGTGTTGGGAAACTGGCTAGCCGTACGTAGAAAGCTGAAACTGGATCCCTTTCTTACACCTTATACAAAAATTAATTCAAGATGGATGAGAGAGTTAAATATTAGACCTAAAACCATAAAAACCCTAGAAGAAAACCTAGGCAATACCATTCAGGACACAGGCATGGGCAAGGACTTCATGTCTAAAACACTAAAAGCAATGGCAACAAAAGCCAAAATTGACAAATGGGATCTAATTAAACTAAAGAGCTTCTGCATAGCAAAAGAAACTACCATCAGAGTGAACGCGCAACCTACAGAATGGAAGAAAATTTTTGCAATCTACCCTTCTGACAAAGGGCTGATATCCAGAATCTAAGAACAACCCCATCAAAAAGGGGGCAAAGGATATGAACAGACACTTCACAAAAGAAGACATCTATGTAGCCAACAGACACATGAAAAAATGCTCATCATCACTGGCCATCAGAGAAATGCAAATCAAAACTACAATGAGATACCATCTCACGCCAGTTAGAATGGCAATTATTAAAAAGTCAGGAAACAACAGGTGCTGGAGAGGATGTGGAGAAATAGGAACACTTTTACACTGTTGGTGGGACTATAAACTAGTTCAACCATTGTGGAAGACAGTGTGGTGATTCCTCAAGGATCTAGAACTAGAAATACCATTTGACCCAGCCATCCCATTACTGGGTATATACCCAAAGGATTATAAATCATGCTACTATAAAGACACATGCACACATATGTTTACTGCGGCACTATTCACAATAGCAAAGACTTGGAACCAACCCAAATGTCCATCAATGACAGACTGGTTTAAGAAAATGTGGCACATAAACACCATGGAATACTATGCAGCCATAAAAAAGGATGAGTTCACGTCCTTTGCAGGGCCACGGATGAAGCTGGAAACCATCATTCTCAACAAACTATCACGAGGACAGACAACCAAACACCACAAGTTCTCACTCATAGGTGGGAAATGAACAATGAGATCACTTGGATACAGGAACATTACACAGTGGGGCCTGTTGGGGGGTGAGGGGTTGAGGGAGGGATAGCATTAGGAGAAATACCTAAGGTAAATGATGAGTTGATGGGTGTAGCAAACCAACATGGCACATGTATACCTATGTATCAAACTTGCATGTTGTGCACATGTACCCTAGAACTTAAAGTATAAAAAAAAAATTATAAAAAAACACTATAAACTGACGAATTACATTCCTTCTACTTTCATATTTGGAGATCATCTTTTAGGAGTATCACATACTGGGCATATTCTAAAACCCTCATAATAACATATTTGATACCTAAATATATAAGATGATTTCGTTGCTTGTCTCCTTTATCTGGCCAAGAAGTAAGGGAAGACAGTAAGATCTTTGAAAGAACAAATGTGACCTTCTCTTCTATTAAATTATAAGCAAGAGTGATATATTTTCTGTTAGAATGTGGACAAATGGCTTTGAACTTTTAAGAAAAGGACAAAGCTGAGTCAGAAAGCTGGGTTTTACTCAAGCCACAGAGATGAAGTCATGATTACATTGTAGCATTACTGAGAAGGAGAACAGTACTTCCAAGTTAGGGATTTAGAATCCAGGTTCTTTCCCTAGTGACATCACTTATTAACTGTGGGACCTTAACCCCTCTGTGCTTCATTTTCCAAATTGTTTAAATGGGAATAATAGTGCCTACATCACACAAACTGATATGAATATTAAGTTAATTGACAGATGTAACAGATATGAGTAAAGCATGTAAAATGGTATCTGGCACATTAATAAACACTAAATATAAGTGTTTATATATTATTAATATATAGCTTTTTTAAAACCTTAAGATAATTATTTAACTGAACCTAGGCACTCATTTAAGTACCAATTATGAAATACCAATAGTGAATCTTTGTCTTTTAAAAAATAGTTCTTTTTTTTTTTTTTTTTTTTTTTTTTTTGAGACAGGGTCTTGCTCTATTTCCCAGACTGGTCTTGAACTCCTGCCTCAGCCTCCCAAAGTGCAGGATTAACAGGTGTGAGCTACTGTGCCTAGCCCAAAAAATAGTTATTTTCTATTATAAAAGTAATTTAGTTTAAAAAGGCACACTATGTGGAAAGCTTGATTCTTACTTCAAGGTCATGGCCCATGGATGACGATCTACTTGGTGCCAGGTTCCCTGGAAGTGCTGGCTAACTATAATAGTTATGAGGAAGCCAGAGATTCTATAGGGCTAGTTTTTAAAAGTCCAAACTTATAAACTGGTACACATAAAAGCAGTTATACAAGGCACAAGAACTGTACAAAAGAGACATTTTTACATATTACCTTACCTTTTTTGTAAATTCTGTAGTTGTTTCCATAAGTTGCTTTTCTTGATCTGTAAACTATAGGATATGAAGCAGCAGGAAGTTAAAAAAAAAAAGACTAAAATTAAAAAGGAGTAAGTAACCAAGAAAGTACATTTAAAAGCACAATACCATATCTGTTACTCTGCTCCTTTCTAGGTTGATATCCAGTTTATTATCTGCTCTGATTCGACTGGTTTCATGCTTTAAAGAAAATAAAGATATTTAAAAAATGATCTTATTATGAATATTTGTTCTGAAATTAACAGCTAGAAAAAAAATTCACTTACCATTAGTTGTTGCTTAACTTGGTCTAATTCAATTTTCATTTTCTAGGTACAGGAAAGATCACATGTAATTAGCATTAAACCAAATCTATATTATGATTAAAAAAATCTGAAACCCTAGATTACCAAAATTTGGACAATCTATGGATTTCTAATACACAATTGATAAGGAAAAAAATCTTCAAAAGAAACTAGTAAGCCACTGTATTCAGAAAATAATTGTTATGAGCAAAATGCATTTGTTTTTGTATTATACTTTTAAAAATTGATTTTCTAAATTTAAAAAGCTACAGTGGATAACATAACTTAAAATTCTGACTTAATTACAGAAATACACTTTTCTCTTAAGTCACAAAGACATTTAGTACAGGATTAAATAAAATAGAAAATGCCACATTACTCTCAGCTCTGAAACCATTATATAGAAATTTTATATACATAGCTCAAAGATTTTCTGTTTTATGTGGTTTTATATGTATAAAATGTAACTCTTATTCTTGTCAGTATGCAAAGCACTATGATTTATATAGAAAAAGATTAGGTATGGTTAAACAAATAGTACTTTTTAAATCTAAAAACTTATTGTTTACTAACCACATGGAATTATTACTTGGTCTTATTAACTTATTCACTAAGTAGGATGCTTATTATGAGATCAGTTATTTTATGAGTAATAAATTAAAATTTGCATCACCTCATTCTCTGCTCTCAGATTTGCGAATTCACTTTTCTCTAGGATGACCATGTCTTTCCTGATAGAATCCAAATGAGCCATTAGCTGTTGTACTGTTATTTCCTAGAAAACAAAAAAAAAATAACCTAGTGATCCACAGAAAGCCATCTTTTATTTATGGAATTGTTTTTCATGAAATTTAAATGAATTTGTTAACATGCTACAAGGTATAATGCTGACTGGTTAAGTAAATATGAAACTTACATATCTGAAATATCAATATGAAAAGAAAAAGATTCAAGGAAGAAAAAGGTATTTCCTAGGGGAGAGAAATGTGTAAGTCTTTGAATGAAAAGAATCTCAATAAAATGCTTCCTTAGACCCTAAGAGTTCCTCAAAACAATAATGTTTTGTTCTTGTTTTTTGAATAACCAAATGGAAAGGGTTTTATCTCTTATTACTTTGATTTTGAGATTTTCTACCACTGGAAAATTCCATGGTATTGGATATGACTCAGAAGTCAGATAGTAAAACAAAATAGATATGTAGTTAAAATAATTGCCCTTTGTCAGCACAACATAACCAATTTTGTTTAAATTCCTGGGTATCTTCCCTATATTTGGCACTACAAAGAATATGTGAAAGAAAAGGTAGCATTTACCTGATAGATCTATAAGCTTTTGCTTCATTAGGGAGGACAATTTTGTAGAAATGATTTATGACAGTCTTACAAAGAAAATATAACTGTTACAGGTTGAATATCCCTAATCCAAAAATCCGAAATCCAAAATCCGCAACTTTTTGAGTGCCGACATGACACTCAAAGGAAATGTGCATTGGAGTATTTTGGATTTCAGATTTGGGATGTGCAACTGGTAAGTGTAAAGGAAATATTCCAAAATAAAAAATCTGAAATCTAAAACACTTCTGGTCTCAAGCATTTCAGATAAGGGATATTCAACCTGTAGCACTACACTTCTTAAAATCATGTAGCTTGCTAATTTATCTATCCTTTACCAAAAGAAAAAGCAGATGAGGTATAACCTTATTAAGGACTCTGTATAACGGTTTAGAAATAAAACAAGAAAGCCTCCCAAAAAAACAGTATGAGTTCTGGAGTCAGGCTGTTGAGCTTTGAATCCAAACTCTGCCATTTACTGTGAGATGCTAGCAAGTCATTTAACTTCTCTGGTCTCCTCATTGGTAAAATGGAAATAGTAACAGTACCTGGTACACCTTAAAGAGTTGTTCTGAGGATTAAATGAGATTATGTATGTATAATGCTTAAGATAGTACTTGGCCTATGGTTATCACTGAAATGTTAACTATTATTATTACCGATGGGACAGAGATCTAATGACTGAAGCACGATAGTCTAATGCTAATGTATTAATGTGGAGGAAGTCTGGACTTCTTATATAAAAGTTTTTAACTGTGTACAACAGACATTGCTGACGCATGCCTTTTCTAACCCTCATATATTACTCAGGAGGGTTGTTCATTTTATTCAATTCTGTGTGACATATTTATGAGAATTAATTCAGAAGTCACACAGATGTGGCCTCTAAGGGCTGGCAGTCCTGTTTGCCCCAAATATCACTATAAAGGAATTATATGACATTAAAAATAATGTATTCTTATTACTGAGATTTTTGCCTATTACATAGGCAAAAGTTGGAAAGCTAATTACAGACTTCATACTTGTGGAGTCTGAACCTGAAAATAAGGGATTGTATTGTGGCTTTCTTGAGATAGAGCCTTGCTCGGTCACTCAGGCTGGAGTGTACTAGCATGATCTTGGCTCACTGCAGCTTCCTGGGTTCGAGCAATTCTCATGCCTTAGCCTCCCGAGTAGCTTGGACCACAGGCACCCACCATCATGCGTGGCTAATTTTTTTTTGTATTTTTAGTAGAGACAGGGTTTTGCCATGTTGGCCTCGAACTTCTGATCTAAAGTGATCTGCTCACCTCAGCCTCCCAAAGTGCTGGGATTACAAGCGTGAGCCACTACACCCGGCCTTAATGTGGCTCTTAAG
This sequence comes from Papio anubis, assembly GCF_008728515.1. Classification (NCBI taxonomy): domain Eukaryota; kingdom Metazoa; phylum Chordata; class Mammalia; order Primates; family Cercopithecidae; genus Papio; species Papio anubis. The sequence continues at coordinate 50,836,702 of NC_044987.1, read as the reverse complement.
AGCTTCTTTTTACCTCATTCTTTAAATACAGACTCAAAAAGCCTACAAAACTGCACAGGTGTCCATCTTTAACAACTTTAAATGTAAAGACATAATCTATTGTTAAGTAGCCAAATATATTAAAAGTGTGATTTTTGTAACTACTATGGAGCCATCAGAGAATATTCAGATTTGAATCAGAATCACAATATAATCAAATTCTCAGAATAAGACTTTATTACTTTATTTTCTCCCCCCATCCTGCTAGCTGACTTAGTTTCATATCAAGTATGAAATTATTCTAGTTAAGTTCATTTATTCAGTCCTTTATGTAAAATTATTGCTTTTTGTCCGTATCACCACAGTGAAAACTCCTGTAAATTACTCAGTCTCTCTAAGCCTGTCTTCAGTGGCCAAATAGAATTCTGCTTACTTTTCAAGGTTGTTAGAGATTAAATAATATATGAAAAATACACAGCATTGTGCCGCTTACATGTTAAATTCTTATATTTGACTTTAGGATTTTTATATTCAGTCAAATTAAGGCGTCTTAGGGAATTTATAAAGTCCTTCTCAGTCATGTAAGTCCTTTCCAGCTATGTCTGTGAAAATTAACCAATATGTATGTATAGCAGCAATAAAACATACTTAATATATAGAAAGATTAGCTCTTCTGTGGTGAGCTTTCTTGAGGGAAAAAGTTGTTTCACTAACAATCTACCACCACTCATGAATAACACAATATAATGATTTCATCCCATCAAAGATTTGGCAAAATACCATCTCTGTTACCACAACATTATTACAACTATTCTAACTATTCAGTCTCTCTAAATATTGACTTTATTCAGTGTTTTTTTGTGTGTGTGTGTGGTCCCTTTAGAGAGAACAAGGAAGATACGAGCGTGTTTGGAAGGTCACTAGGTAGACAGAGACGTAGTTATGAAATGACTGTCTAATGAAAGTATCAGAAGCGGTAGTAATCAGTGTATTACCTGTTGAGCTTGAGTGACCATCTCTTTATAGATAGTATCCAGGCTGACATTTGATAAAGTAGTTAATGCTGATACAATTGTTTCTGCTTGTGTTTTGTCAAATCCTGTAGGCAGCAAATAGGTAAAGTGTATATATCCTTATCAAAATAAACAGCGAGAGTAACTCCTCAACATTTAAATTGTTATACTCTTTTTAAAATAATGGTTACAATTTAAAAATTGACAGATAATGCTAAATTACTCTCCAAAAGTACTCTACAATTTTAATTCCCATTCTGTATCTCCCCACATCTACATTAACACTAGATATGACTTTTTATTTTGAGTAATTGGCAAAAAAAATTGTATTACATTGTTATTTTAATGTTACTTAAATTTGCATTTCCTTGGTTGGTAGAGAGGTTAAGCATTACATATACTTTTTGTTATTTATATTTATTTTTCTGTGTTATGCTTGTTTATAGCATTTGCCCCCTTTTTTCTATAAAACTGCTTATTCTTTTACATTTATTTAGCTTTTCATCTATCTGAAATTTAGTTTTCAGTAAGGGGATCTAATATATTTTTTCCCAGTGGCTAGTCATTTATTATCTCATTTATTAAATAGTCCTTCCTTTCCCTAATTTGTAATGCCTTCATCACATTAAATTCATGTCTGTGTCTCTGAATACTATTTTGTTCTATTAGTCTATTCCTTTAATATCACATAATTTAAATTACTGTTTTGATATCAGGTAATTTTTTGTGCTTATTTTCCGATTTTTTAATCTCAAACATTTGTACTTCCACATGGACTTTAGTATTAGCCTAGAAACTAGTTTCTTTTTCACTTAATTGGAATCATTCTGTACATATTTCAATGCTTTTTTCAATTAACATATCTTGAACATTCCTCATATCAGTAAATATTTCTCAAATAGTATCATTTTTAGTGACTATAAAATATTTCATTGGATTGTCTATTTAAATACTCTTAATTGTTCATAACAGTGATACTGTCTTGACTAGGCAATTATTATGAGTGCTATTAATTTTCTTCTTTCAGGAGGTATCCATGTTTCTCACCATGAGTTTCCAAGTCCTGAACCAATGCATGGGTATCAAAAGTTAATTTCCTTTGTTCTAAAGGAGTTATATCCACTGGCCGCCTATCATATCCCTCCTTGGTTGTGGTGGTGAAGAAGTCTGAAAAGAGAAGACATTTTTTTTCTCTTATAGTAACTGATAAAGGTTTCCTACTTTAGCTTACAAAGCATTTTCCCCATCCATTTATGATATAGTTCCAGCTCTTCTAGTTTTGTCATCTCACCCAAGTTAATTGACTCCTCTGAGCCTCTCTTTTATCTGAAAAGTCTCTGACTTTTTTCTGTACATACTAAACATTCAATAAATGTTTCTTTTCCCTCCTTTGGTATTCAGGAATGTTAACAGTTAGTATAAACTTGTAATAAAACACATCAAATGCTTTGGATATCACCACCTCAGCTCTACTTACTGTAAAGCAGAAACTACACAATTCAATTCTTCTCTGTGCTCAGTCTTTCAAGAGCTATGAAAATTTTGTACACTTACATCCCTGTTTAAAGTAGCTTTCCATACTCCCACTCACTTATATATCCACAGTTTATTTCCTACATAGTTCTCAGCTCCAATATGAAATTATCTTGTTTGCTGTTTGTATCTCTGGATCAGAATGGAAGTTCCATGATGCTTTGACTGTGGTTTTCACTACTGTATCTTTAGCACCTAGAACAGTGCTTTGGCACATAGTTGGGCCACAAAGTTTTACTGTTGATTCAATCAATGAATTTGATTTGAAATCATGGGCATATTTACTGGTATCAACATAAGAACCCTAAGAAAAAATTCTCATTTCTGAAATAACCCTTCTTGTCCTATTTCAATAAATTCCCCAAGTTTTAACCTAGACACAGTAAAGACCTTTTCTGTATATTGCTGATGAATTTATTATAAGGTACTCTGCCGATAAACAACTTCTAGGAAAGGTAAAGGAGTTACCTTTACAGAGCCAATGGTAGAATTAGGATTCAGGCTCAGATTCTTCTGACTTCAAATCTTACACTCCATGCTGTTTCTCTTATTTATCCTAAGCCACTTAAAATATCTAGATATTTAAAAGACTGCAGGCCGGGTGCGGTGGCTCACACCTGTAATCCCAGCACTTTGGGAGGCCAAGGTCAGGGGATTACGAGGTCAGGAGATGGAGACCATCCTGGCTAACACGGTGAAACCCCGTCTCTACTAAAAATACAAAAAAATTAGCCAGGCATGGTGGCAGGCGCCTGTAGTCCCAGCTACTAGGGAGGCTGAGGCAGGAGAATGGCGTGAACCTGGGAGGTGGAGCTTGCAGTGAGCTGAGATCACGCCACTGCACTCCAGCCTGGGCAACAGAGCGAGACTCTGTCTCAAAAAAAAAAAAAAAAAAGAAAGAAAGAAAGAAAAAAAAAAGACTGCAACTTCAGGCATTATTTTTCCACCAGTACTGTGTAGAACAAATGTGATTCCTTCTTTATATCCTTCTAGCCTAATGAATATTTATTGAGTGCTAGAACTTATGCCAGGCACAGGGGTAAAATGATAAGCAAAACCAGACATGAATGATGTTCTCACTGATTTTATAGACTAGAAGGCAGGAAAGAGATATTGTTTTTTAAAAAAACCTAACAATAAACTCTAAATTCAAATGATAAAAGATTTATTAAAATACTCCAAAAAATTCTATTTAACTGAAGAGATAAAAGCAAGTAGCTATAAATAAAAGTGGAGCAATGTTTTAAAACACACATATTGGTACACTGGTCAGTAATCTTTTTCACTTGAATGTCATCTAGTAGGGTAAAGAAACATGCCTTTGTGTGTAAATATCAGACCTAAGGTAGGAGAGAAAAAGAAAAATTAGAGGAAAGAGGGGCAGATTTCAGTAATTTCAATAACAACTGCATTAGGAGTAGTGATGGTACTCTTAGTTACATATCCCTGATTAGAAGTTTATTTGGATTTAGAAAAAAAATCAGTAATAACATTTATATAATATTTTACTGTTTTCACATCTATTACCCCATCCTTAAAATTCTCATTTTATGGATGAGGTAAATTGAGGCTCAGGGCTAAGTATGGATGCTCCTCAGCTTATAAAAGGGTTATGTCCCATTAAATCCATCATAAATTGAAAATATCCTGAGCTGAAAATGCATTTAATACACCTAACCTGCTGAACATCACAGCTTAGCTGGGCTCACCTCAAGCACGTCAAGAACACTTACATTAGCTTATAGTTGGCCAAAATCATCTAACACAAAACCTATTTTACAATAAAGTGTTGAATATTTCATGTAGACACCCAAATGGGCATTTTGTAAACATTATGGGATGCAAAAACAAAACCCAAAAAACCCTGGCAATACTAAGTATTGGTTATTTGCCCTTGTGATCCATGGCTAACTGGGGGAGCTGTGGCTTGCTGCCCCTGCCAATGCATTATTGTTAGATTAGGAAAGGATCAAAATTCAAAGTACAGTTTCTACTGAATGCATACTGTTTTTGCACCATGATAAAGTCGAAAAATTTTAAGTTAAACTATCTTGAGGACTGTCTGTAATTAGTCCAAGATCTTATGGTCTCATAGCTAGGCGTATTAGTACAGTTCCTCTGACTTAGTCAACAGACACTCTGAATACCTTACACAAAGAGCAGCTTCCTACTAAATTTGGGATAGAGACCAAATACCTTAACAAGTCAATAAATCTTTGTAGGGTGTAGCTCGTCTCATGTCCTGCTATGCTCTCTCTGGTCCTCTGCTTTCAAGGGCTCTTTGATTTTAATTCCACAAACATGCCATGTGCTTTACCTTCTCAGGGCCTTTGCCCAGCCCCTGCCCTGTTCAGAAAGCTCTCTTTTTCTTTGCCTGCTCATGTTTATCCTTCAGAGCTCAGTCTGAATGTTTCTTCCTCTGGAAAGCCTGACGAGTCCTTTGGGTTAAGTCTCTCTTGTGATGGTTTTTCATAGTACTGCATAGGATTCTTTTGCAAACCCTCTCACAATTTACACATTTATGTGACTCTCAGTTGTCTCCCCAAGAGACCAGTCAGTGGTCAGCCAACTATAGCCTGTAGACTACCACCACCTGTTTTTCTAGTTTTATTCATTAGAACTAGATAGTTTTATTAGAACACAGCTCATTCATTTATGGATTAATCTATGGCTACTTTCATGCTACAAAGCAAATAGTTGTGACTGACCTTACAGCCTACAAAGCCTGAAATATTTATTGGGCTCTTTACAGAAAAAGTTTGTCAACCCCTGCACTAAACTATACAGTTCTTGAGAGCAGGGACCACATTTGTTCTTGCTCACTACTGAATCCCCAATGCCTACACAAATCTGGATGCTCCATAGATACTTGCTGAACGAAAGGCACTGTGCTTGGCATTATGTATACACAATGATGAATAATACAAAGGAGACGCATTTGGCCCTCCTTGAGAATAAAGGATCGAGAATGGCTATTTGGATGATGGTACAGCTACATTAAATATTAAAGAAGTTATCCAGACAGGATGAATGAAATCAGCAAAATCTAGGCACGGGCTGCCTTTGCTATTCTCTTGGCTTCTATTTATTATGGGGCTAAGGAGAGCTGAGAATGCAGAAGGATATGTAAAACATTATTCCTTAAATGTGCTAAGATATTCACATAATACTTTGCTTAGTCCTCCCAATCCTATGAGGTAGGTATTGACACCCACTGGCAGTAGAACTTTGGGTTTCACTCCACTTTGGAAGCCATAAGCAACTGGAAAAACCATTGGATATTCATAGTAGGGTTTCATAATCACTATTCCAACTGGTCATGAGCAGTTCAATGCATAAGCGCTCATTAAGAATGTCTTTACAGGCCAGGTGCAGTGGCTCATGCCTGTAATCCTAGCAGTTGGGAGGCCAAGGCAGGCGGATCGCTTGAGCCCAGGAGTTCGAGATCAGCCTGGGCAACATGGCAAGATCCTGTGTCTACAAAAATTACAAAAACTAGCTGGGCACGGTGGCATGTGCCTGTAGTCCCAGCTACTTGAGAGGCTGAAGTGGGAGGATCACCTGAGCCTGGGAGGCAGAGGTTGCAGTGAGCCGAGATGGCACCAAGGCACACGAGACTGAGTGACAGAGACCCTGTCTCAAAAAAAATAATAATAATAAAAAAAATAAAAAAATAAGTCTTCGCAGCCATATTAATAGGTAGGGGAAATGAAGTGCCCAGAATCAGTGTTTCTAGCTCATAGTGGAACAACAGATCCTTAATAGCTTGAAAAGTTTTGTACAGGCTTAAACATCTGTACAAAACTCCAAACCTTTCCTTTCATTGTTACTACTTTTGATTCTTTGATAGCTATATCTTACGGATTTGTTTGTTTGTAATAGTGAGATACAAACTCAAGGGTTTAAAGGTTTAACCAGTTTGGCAAAACTACTAAGTCATAGATTGCGGATTGGAACTCTGGCCTATCTTGCACCAAACTCCTCTTTGCTGGAAAAGGTCAAATTTTACTTTTGAAACAAACAAACAAACAAACAAACAAACAAATATGTAAAATGTTGTCCCACTAAATTTAAGTTGCAAGTTTTATATGAATTTACTACTAATTTTACAGCTGAAACACTTCAGTGTATAGTCAGTTACTTTTCTGTCGGGAACTCAAAAGAACAGGCATTACAGCATATATTCTTACATGCTGGTCTACTAATGTGCTACACTAGTTGCATCATAATAACTAAGGTCCTTCCATTGGTCAGAGGTCAAGGTTTTCAAATCCCCTGATTATTGACATTATTAGGCAAGTTTAAACTACTTGTACACAATAAACATTCAATATTTGTTTAGTGAGGAAGGACACAAATCCTACTAGTTGTAAGAAGAGATTTAAAGTTTCTCCAAGAACACTCAGACTCAAGTGGGAAAACTTTTATGTTAAAACATTAACATTTACTTATGGTCATGTATTTCGCATTATGATATGCACTTCAAAGTTCATTCTCTAAAAACATTTAATTTTGTTTTCATTTGGATATGTGAAGCACACCTGTAAAAGTCAACAAAGATGAAAGTTGGATGATTTCCTGGAATTCAAAAGTGCTACCTCCTTTTTGTAAAATCCATCATAATGTGTATTTATGCTAAACACCCAAATACCTAACAAAAGAGACCTTGTGAATGATCCTGGCAGCTAAAGAGCAATCTTACAGACGGATGATCAACAACTGCAGTTTTGACTGCAGCTGTTACTGGTGTGGATTAAAATTAAACAATGAGCAAAACAGCACAAGTAACAACACGGAGCATAAATAACAGCGTGGAAGTGTTTGGGTACCGACTGGCTCAGTGTACCTGGCACTGAAGATTCAAGAAGGTGAACAGAGAATGCTAAGGTTGATAAGAGGTGCCTATTCGCCTATTTTGTGGACAACCTTAAAACGGTTTAAAAACTAGGAGGGAAGTTTAAAAACGGGGGGTAAAAAACGACAACAAGAAAAACCTAGCCCTAGAAACGTTTCTCGGAATAAAGTTAGATGTCTTCAGGACACTCTGTTAACAGGGGTGCCAACCGGTTGGAAACTTGTAGGTTCCAGTATTCACTTTTTTTCCCAAAGTCTACAATGTGACTGAAAAGTACTGAGAATTCCAGCGAGAATAAGGCAGACGTGATCTGAAATTTATGATGCTGTCTACCAAAAACTTGGGCTGGAGGCCAGCACCTAAAAAAACAAAATCTAAAGATAAGGCCACAAAAGAAATCAGGACACCCTCAAGCACAGATTACCTTACGCTGCCTCCAGACAAACCTACCAGATTACTAGCCTCTTGTCACCAAAAAAGGGAAACAAGGGCTGAGAAAGAAGCCGGGCGCGAAGCCCTGGCCTTCAAAGGTTCGCTTTAAGAACAGAAAGGCACTGATTTCCTCAGTCCTCGCCCCTTGGGGCGAGCTGGGCAAGTCGGGGCAGCAGGCAGCTGTGTCGCCAGCACAAGGCGTGAATCGGGGAGGAGGGTGTGGCACCTTCTCTTCCCGTTCGCTCGAGCAGGCGCGACCCACGGGCATCGTCACCCTAGAGAGCACTCAGACATCTATGACACGACGCCTTGCCTCACCTCTCCGCAGGGCCGGCGAGAAATGCCCGCGGGGGCTTGAAACCCAACGATCCCCTCTGCCTTGGGAGAGCAAGAGCCGCCAAGCCTGGCGACTATTCATGGCCTCAGAGTTTTCCGGCGGGCGGGAGGCGGAAGACGGGGTAAATCTCGCACAGGCTTTCGGGCAAGGTAGTTCTGGCACCGCAGGAATGCTGGGAATTGTAGTTTTCGCTCGGTCACAAGACCACCTTCCAGTGCGGGCGCCACAGTGGTGCCACGAAACTGGGCCTCTTCGCAGGCCAACCCACAGTTCACGAGCAATGCTCAGCGCTGTCCCGCTACTCCCACCGCCCCTTCCCGACCTGTGAACGCCTTTACCGTCTTAGGAAGGCGGGATCTTGTCGGAGAACCTTCTGGCGCCTGTTTCCTGGCAGCGGGGCATAGTCCAACAGCTGGCTCCCCCAAGATTGCCAGCGGCCATTAAGCGCTTGGGTCGGGGGAGATGGAGTCGTATTTAGCCGCACAGCAGTCTGGGACCTGAAGTTCTCGGCCGCTGAGCATTCTGGGCGATTGCGTAGTGCGGAGGCCAAAGAAACCTTCTGGGAAGTGTAGTCCAGCGAGTCGCTCACTTACCGTGCAGCGTCACATCCTGCTGCTTCGCCGTCTGGTGCACGGGAGGACCAACTAATTTTAGTCGGTATATCCTTTCTATAGGGAAGATGAATTCCTCCGTTTCTGCGAGAAATTCCTTAAATTTTCACCATTTATCTTTCCCAGACCTCACTCAAGACTTTGCTCCGCATAGTAAAATGCTGAAAGCAACAATGCACAGTAGTTGTATTAAAATGCACCAATACTCATGAATATTCTCGGTAAATCCTAAAATGGCACACAGTTGTGCGGTTGCAGTGGCTTATTCTCGCAAGATTCTAAACAATTACGGCTAGGTTTCTATCTATATGTATTCAAAGCTTTGTGAGAGCTACCTAACAAACACCATTTCTAAGGCCCGAAGCACACTGAAAGAAGAACAAAACTTAATTTTCGCCCACAAGTGCTTTAACAGACAATTCATGAAGAGGAAATATAAATCGCTATTTAAAACATTAGGATGGCCAGGAGTGGTGGCTCACACCTGTAATCCTAGCACTTTTGAGAGACCGAGGCGGGCGGATCATCTGAGGTCGGGAGTTCGAGACCAACCTGACCAACATGAAGAGACCCTGTCTATATTAAAAATACAGAATTAGCCAGGCGTGGTGGCACATACCTGTAATCCCAGCTACTCGGGAGGCTGAGGCAGGAGAATTGCTTGAACTCTGGAGGTGGAGGTTGCAGTGAGTCGAGATCACACCATTGCACTCCAGCCTGGGCGACAGAGCGAGATTCCATCTAAAAAAAAAGAAAAGGTAAAAAAGTTTAATCTCACCAGTTTCAAAAAACAAAAAGCAAAACCTTAGAGTATGTCGAGGTTTGGGGTCCCAACGATCCCAACAGGATGTAAGCACAGTACTCAACAGGTGCTTCTTCAGCCCATACCCCTCTGTGCCTCTCCCCCTTTCCTCATCTAATGATATTCAGTGTCTCTTGTTTCCATGTTTACCATCATATAGTCAATGTTTAGCTCCTAAGTGAGAACATGTGTGTTTGGTTTTCTGTTCTTGGTATTAGGTTGCATAAGATAATGGCCCCCAGCTCCATCCATGTTGCTATAAAGAGTATAATTTCCTTATTTGTATGGCTGCATAATATTCCATGGTGTATACGTGCCACATTTTCTTCATCCAGTCCACTGTTGATGGGCACTTAGGTTGATTTCATGTCCTTGCTATCGTGAATGGCACCACAATGAACACACAATTCCATGTGTTCTTTTTTTTTTTTTGTCTTGAGACAGGGTTTCGCTGCGTCACTCAGGCTGGAGTGCAGTCGTGCATGGCTCACTGCCGCCTCAACTTCCTGGGTTAACTGATCCTCCTGCCTCAGCCTTCAAGTAACTGTGACTACAGGTGTGCGCTACCACAACTGGCTAATTTTTGTATGTTTTGTAGAGATGGGGACTTGCCGTGTTGCCCAGGCTGGTCCAGAACTCCTGGGCTCAAACTATCCACCCGCCTAGGCCTCCCAAGTGCTGGGATTACAGGCATGAGCTGCGGTGCCCAGCTCTGTGTCTTTTTGATGGAATGAATTATTTTCCTTCGGGTATATACCCAGTAGTGGGATTGCTGGATTGAATGGTAGTTGTATTTTAAGTTCTTTGAGAAATCTCCAAACTGCTTTCCATAGTGGCTGAACTAGCATTCCCATCAACAGAGTATAAGCCTTCCCTTTTCTTCATAGCCTAACCCATATGTGGATTTTTTTTCTTAATAATTGCCATTCTGATGGGTGTGAGATGGCATCTCATTGTAGTTTTGATTTGCATTTCTCTAATGATTAGTGGTGTTGAGGATTTTTTCACGTTTGTTGGCTATTTGTATGCCTTCTTTTGAGAAGTGTGTGTTCATGTCCTTTGCTCATTTTTTAATTGGATTGTTTTTTCTTCTTGATTTGTTTAAATTCATTGTAGATTCTGGATGTTAGACCTTTGTCAGATGCATAGTTTGCAAATATTTTCTTCCATTCTGTAGGCTATCTGTTTACTCTGTTGATAGTGTCTTTTGCTGTGCAGAAGCTCTTTAGTTTAATTAGGTCCCACTTGTCAGTTTTTATTTTTGTTGTAATTGCTGTTGGGGACTTAGCTATAAATTCTTTGCCAAAGCCTATGTCAAGAAGGGTATTTCCTAGTTTTTTTCTAGGAGTTTTATAGTTTGAGGTCTTACTTTTAAATCTTTAATCCGGCTTAATTTTTGTATATGGTGAGAGGTAGGGAGGTCCAGTTTCTTTCTTCTGCATATGGCTAGCCAGTTATCCCACCACCATTTATTGAATAGGGAATGCTTTCTGTATTGCTTGTTTTTGTTGATTTTGTCGAAGACCAGATGGTTTTAGGTGTGTGGCTTTATTTCTGCGTTCTCTATTCTGTTCCACTGGTCTATGTGTCTGTTTTTGTATGATTATCATGCTGTTTTGATTACTTTAGCCTTACAGAATTGTTTGAAATCTTGCTTTGTTCTTTTTCCTTAAGATTGCTTTGACTATTCAGGCTCTTTTTTGGTTCCAAATTAATTTTATAAGAGGTTTTTCTAGTTCTGTGAAAAATGATGTTGGTATTTTGGTAAGAATGGCGTGAAATCTGTAAATTGCTTTGGATAGTATGGCCATTTAAACTATATTGATTCTTCCAACCCATGCGCTTGGACTGTTTCTCCATTTATTTGTGTTGTCTCTGATTTCTTTCAGTAGTGTTTTGTAGTTCTCCTTGCAGAGATCTTTCACCTCCCTGGTTAGGTGATCCTGAGTATTCCATTTTCTTTGTGCCTGTTGTAAATGGGATTGTATTCTTGATTTGATTCTCAGCCAGAACATTATTGGTATATAAAAATGCTACTGATTTTCTGTACATTGATTGTGTATCCTGAAACTTTACTAAATTCATTTATCAGTTCCAGGGGCCTTTGGGAGAGTCTTTAGGGTTTTCTAGCTACAGAATCATATCGTTGGCAAAGAGAGATAGTTTACCTTCCTCTCTTCCTATTTGAATACCTTTGTTTCTTTCTCTTGCCTGATTATCCTGGTTAGGACTTCCAGCACTATGTTGAATAAGGGTGGTGAGAATGGGCATCCTTTTCTTGTTCCAGTTCTCAAGGGGAATGTGCTTCCAGTTTTGGCCTGTAGCAATTTAGTAATATATTTATGAAACTCCAAAAAGTGAATAGCCAGAGTTTCACTTTTTTTTTTTGAGACAGAGTCTTGCTGTATCACCCAGGCTGGTGTGCAATGGTGTGATCTTGGCTCACTGCAACCTCTGCCTCCCAGGTTCAAGCAATTCTCCTGCCTCAGTTTCTCAAGTAGCTGGGATTACAGGCATGCACTGCCACGTCTGGCTAACTTTTGTATTTTTAGTGGAGATGGGGTTTTGCCATGTTGGCTGGGCTGGTCTTGTACTCCTGACCTCAGGTGATCCACCCATCGTGGTCTCTCAAAGTGCTGGAATTATAGGCAGGTGTGAGCCGCCACACCCGGCCCAGAGTTTCATTTCTAAGAAGCTATCCAAAGTAAATAATCACATCTGTAGCTAAGATTTTTGAAAAGGATGACTATTGCAATGTTATTTATAGTGAAAAATTGAAAATAGTCTAAATATTCAAAAGTGATTAAATAACTTGCAGAAGTGTCCCAATTTGGAATATTATGCAAAAATTAAGTATTTTTAAAAATAATCTTAGAGACAGGAAAATCCTTATACGTGTGTATACATAATTCTAATTCTGTATAATTCTTATATACAAGATTATAATTATAATTATATACATGATTATAATTCTGTTAAATGATAGGATCCGTGCTCTGGAGGAGCTCACAGGCTAGCGGAAGATACAGACCAGTAAGTGTTATCACAATATTTTACTTACTTTAAGTAATTATGAAAAAAGTGGATCTCTTTATATATTAATACATGTTACTATTATTTATTTTACCATAAAGCTATCTCCGTAACACAAATATACAGTGTTGATTATCAAAGATAATCTTACAGAAATATCTGAGTGCCAGCTAGGTTTAAGGCTAGATGTTGTGAGGAGTGTAAAGAAAACCAGTTCAATCCAACAACTATTCAAGTTCTTACTATGTTCAAGGATTTCTGCTGGGATACACAAGGATAGAAAAAATTTCTGCTCTCCAGTAATTTGTAATATATTAATAACTGAGAGAATAGAATAAGCATTTTAGCAGCCTTCAACACAGCTTTAATAGATCAGTGTCACATAAATGTTAAGAAAATAATAAATCCTATATTTCAGTTGAAGGTTAAATGCTTTGTGGTAATGGTTATCAAGAAGAGATAGGATTTGAACCTTAAGGTTTTTTGTTAGTAGAGGTTGTAAGGCAAGAAGTCCAGGAGAGAGGATTGGAGTGAGCAAGTACAATTTACTCATCTCTTTGCTCCTTCCTCCTCAGGGACTTTGCATATGGTAAGGTATCACTACTCAACTTGGAGCCCTTTCTCCTCTTTATCTGGCCAATTCCTTTATATCTTTCAGATCCCTGTTTAAATGGTGACTCTTTAGAGTGACTCTTTAAGAAGTCATTCCCACTCAAACAACATGCAGATTTGGTACTTTTGTTATGGACTCATACAGCAGCCCAGTCTTCCCATGTCTCTGCAATTAATATTTGTTTTCTCCATGATTGCAGAGACCATATCTGTCATGGTGTCTCCAGTG